>NC_090838.1:60120000-60747500 GCF_028021215.1 Eschrichtius robustus | reverse complement strand
GCAAGGGATCTGTTTATTGCTCATCTCACCTAACAAAAGCTTTTCAGAACTGCAAACCACTTCCCCGTTCCATTGTCTGGAGTTTTCCCACGTGGAGCTGAAGTCATTCTAAAATTAGAAAGCTCACGTGTTCTACCCAGGTACATGGTTCACTGTTCCAAATATGTGTCTGTAGCACAAGAGACTTGGTATGACTTTGTTAGGGGCTAAAGGCACAGACAGCCATAGGTGCTGGGACTAGCTCACTTCAGAGGACACTTAGTGGACCGTGGAGCCTCAGGAGAGAAAGAGGGATTCATTTTCCTTTCCTCATTTTACCTTTTACTTTCTGCAGAGGACACTGTGCTGGATCAGAGGGAAGTTTGCTTGGGGTAGTAGACAGGCCATAGGATGTGGAATCCAGGATCGTAATTCTGACTCACTAGCTGTGTGACATCTGTAGTGCTCTTAAATCTCCCTGAACCCCAGCTCCCCCTCGATAAAATTAAGGAGTTGGATTAAGGCAGTCTTTTCGCACTGTGAGTCACAAAATCACTTTAGTGGGTCACAACCAACATTTTTTAAAAGGAGATTGAATAGTTTAGACTAGACAATTTCAGAGTGCACTACATGAAGGAAAGTCAGGTAATGTTTCATGATACTCTTGTTTTGGTTATTCATGGATTTATATATTGGCATTCTGCATTCGTTTACTTGTGTAAGCTGCACCCATACTGCATCCTCTGTAATTTCCATATTTGATTTCTTCAGCGTAAGAACTTAGACGCCTGCAAAGTAAGTGCTGTAAATCTTTGTAGATTTACCTATACTTTCCCCCCCATACACCTAGTCTTTTTTAGTTGTCTTGTTCACCCCTATATTTGACAGCAGTTGTTTCTTTTTTTAACATCTTTATTGGAGTACCATTGCTTTACAATGGTGTGTTAGTTTCTGCTTTATAACAAAGTGAATCAGCTATACATACACATATATCCCCATATCTCCTCCCTCTTGCATCTCCTTCCCACCCTCCCTATCCCACCCCTCTAGGTGGACACAAAGCACCGAGCTGATCTCCCTGTGCTATGTGGCTGCTTCCCACTGGCTAGCTATTTTACATTTGGTAGTGTGTATATGACAGCAGTTCTTTTTTATCTACTCACCTTTAACAAATCTTTCCAGAACACTCCCCTTACAATAGAAACAACAGCTCTTTCCTTATGCATAGATATGTCATTAGTTTATGTAATATGTAGTTAAATTATGTAAATACAATAATGAGTGCAACTGACATAAACAGGTTTGGGAACAAACACACATGTCCTCTTGGTAAATATATAGCTTCACTGGTAAAAACAGAAACGGGCTGGTAAGCTAGAGTAGCCAACTAATTGAGCTTTTGCACGCTGAGGACATTGGTCTAGTTGTTTTAACAAAGGAATGGAGAGGATGGATTGGGTAAATCAAGGCCCTGGTTTAAGTTGATCTCAGATAGGAGAGCATCTACCAGCTTTGAAAAAAGCAAAGCAAGTGACACAACTCCTGGATTTCTAAAAATCAAGGCCTATAGAAACCTACTGTTCTCCCACTTTTTAGTTTTCAACTTTTATTTAACACACTTATTAAGTACTATCTTATACCAGGTGTTGTGCTAGGCCCTGGAGATACACATGAGAAGTAACTATGAGCCCTGACATCAGAGAGCATAGGGTCAGGCAGATGATGATGATGATTTTTACATCTCAGAGTAAATCATAAACATAGACCATGTGATCTACCATATGGATTTCTTTGAGGAAAACACCTGCTTCTACTATATTCAGACTTCCCATTTTTAATCCAAGTGCCAAACTGTATACTTTTTATTTTCTTTGATAAATTGCTTCGTGCTCAGTTTGGCCTGTGGTGCCGAGCTGGTTTTCCATCTGATTGATCACCTGTCTGGGCTGTGGTTGGCATCTGTGGAGCTGGCAAAATCCACAGAATTGCTGAGTAGTGAGGCCCCACAGATTGTGGCCATTTAGTCTGTACCTACCATGAAGATCATTCTAATACCAGTTCATTCCATCTCTGCGCCACTTAGAGTCTCAAGAGAGAGAATTGGATCGGTTTGTCCCACTTGGTCAAGTGGTAACCCAACAGCTGTGGCAGGACTGGGAAGGGGAAGCTGCAGGTAACAAGGTGCCAAAGATCAACAAAGATTTATTGAGCACTTATTATGTGCCAGGCCCTGATCAAAATAAAGTCTCTGTTTTTAAGAACCTTATACTCCGCTGGGAAAGGTAGACATACTATTATATTTTTATCTATCAAATCGGCACATTTTTGAGAATGGCAACACTGAGTGCTGGTGTGTGTGAGATGAGACAGCTACATATATTGCTTATGGATGTGCATATTGACTTTCTGGGAAAGAGCTTAGTATTAATGGGGAACTTGATTCCTTAGTATTAGTAAGAACCTTAAAATTGTCCGTGCCCTGTGACTCAACAGTTACACTTTTAGCCATCTATTTTACAAAAATAACCAGAGATGTTAGGTTATTATCCATTATAGTAAAATATAGCCAATTTAAATGTCAGCAAGAAGGAAATAGTTATGGGACAGGTGGATAGATTTTAAATGAAAGCCCTTTAAAATCATGCTGAAGAATATTTAACGATATGGGAGAATGCACATGTAAATAAACAGAAAAAGTAGTATATAAAATTGAAAATAATATCTCAGAATTGTACAGAGAGATGCAAAAATAAATAAAGGGCAAACATCATATGGTATTAACATTAATTATCTCTGACTAATGGGAATATAGGTGATTTTAATTTCCTTTGTACTTTCCTGTTTTTCTACCCTGTCTACAGCAAGCATGTTTTAATACTATAGTCAGAAATAAAAGGAGCTACATTTTTTTAAATAAATTTACTTATTTATTTATTTATTTGGCTGCGTTGGGTCTTTGTTGCTGCACGCAGGCTTTCTCTAGTTGCGGCAGCGGGGGCTACTCTTCGTTGTGGTGCGCGGGCTTCTCATTGCTGTGGCTTCTGCTGTTGCGGAGCACGGGCTCTAGGTGCGCAGGCTTCAGTAGTTGTGGCTCGTGGGCTCTAGAGCGCAGGCTCAGTAGTTGTGGCTCACTGGCTTAGTTGCCCCGCAGTATGTGGGATCTTCCCGGACCAGGGCTCGAACCCATGTCCCCTGCATTGGCAGGCGGATTCTTAACCATTGCACCACCAGGGAAGTCCTGAAAGGAGCCACATTTTTAAAAAGAAAGAAAAGGCTGTGGCTGACATCCTTCCCTGCAGGTCTGTTGGCCAGCACAGGTTGAATGCAGGCTGCCTCGGTCTTGCTGTCCCAGGGCTTCAGCTGTCACTGAGGCTCGGGCAGTACTGCTGTTTCTGGAGCACAGGGACCTGCCATACTGGCCTGCATGAGGGCTGCCCCAGTCCCTGCAGCTTGGCACCCACCCCCAGGGACCTCGCTGTCTGGACATGTTGACCCCAACAGAATAATTGCCAGTTCACCTCCAAGTTCTGGGGGTGCTCATCCAAACTCTTCTTGGGTGACCCTTTGGCTCCTAAATCCTGATCCACTTTTTTATTTTAATTTTTATTTATTTATTTTTGGCTTCATTGGGTCTTCGCAGCTGCGCACGGGCTTCTCATCGCAGTGGCTTCTCTTGCTGCGGAGCATGGGCTCTAGGCGCGCAAGCCCTAGAGCACGCAGGCTCAGTCTTGTGGCTCACGGACTCTAGAGCACAGGCTCAGTAGTTGTGGCACATGGGCTTAGCTGCTCCGCGGCATGTGGGTTCTTCCCGGACCAGGGCTGCCAATCTCCTGCATTGGCAGGCAGATTCTTAACCACTGCGCCACCAGGGAAGCCCCTGATCCAGTTTTATCTCTGGGTTTCAACAGAGAGGCTGGGCTTTCCCAGGCCCCCAGCCCTAGAGTCAGTCTCTAGAATGTGAAAACTCTGGAACTGGATGAGTTCAGATTCTTCCTCTGCCACTTACTAGCTGTGAGACCTTAAGCAAATTACCTAACCTCTCTGTACCTCAGCTTCCTTATCTACGAAATAGGAATAATAGGACCTGCTCTTAGGGTTGTTGTGAGGGTTAAAAGATTACATGTAAAACACTTGGAGCTGTGTGCACACACACATAGGTACTCTGCTGCTACCCCTCTTACTATATTATTGGTGGTGCACATGTCATGACGCCAGACGTGTATCTTTATGGGGGCTTTTATCCCCTGCAGTTAAGTTCTAAGGCAGTGGTTCTCGTGTTTCAATGTGCAGAACAGTCATCCTGCTGACTGTGTTAAAATGCAGATTTCTGGGCCCCCATCATCATGTGGCCCAAATCAGCACTTCTGGTCCTCAACCACATTTTGCTAAGGCCCGATGGGAAGAAGGCGAGTGGTACACACCCTTGTAGGCTGAGGGGCTTTCTCCTTAAGACAACAGCCCCTCCCCGTCCCTGGAGTTCTTGCTCCTTCGCTGGACAGAACCGGTTTCTGGGAGTCCGTGAAATGTTTGTGTTCCAGGACTGACTTACTAGCATTCACCTGGAAGCTTGGTAAAGACAACCCAAAACCTCAGAACTTGCGCCATCACCTCAAAACATCCTCTTTCTTGTTACCCTTGCTGTGACGAAATGATGAACACGGAGGCTTTTGGGTAAGGCATCAGCTTTGTTTTCTGAGAGCCTGAACCAAACCTCCTGCTTCTGAGTTTGGGGAGCAGCCTGGGTGTCTGGTTATTTACTAATGAAGGGACCTTTAGCCGTTTTGATCGAGCCAGGTTCAGATGTCCTCCTAGCAGCCTCAGTAACTTTGATTTACAGTTTCATTCTGAATCTCTCTTCTTCGTTTCCTGTCCAGAAAGTTATTGTGCAACTTTCTTATCAGAATGTGTAACAGAAGGTGATTTCACATGTTTGCCCATTTAATCACTAGGTTGCACTGACTAAAATGTTTCTTAAATACCAAAACATGCTAGCACTAAACAAGGGGGGAAATGGATAAGATGAAATAGAATGGAGGGCTCAGTTTTACTCATGCCATGGAGCTGGGTTCAGAAGAAGGATGCTTTTCTTCTCAGTTGTCATTTAGCAGCCTGCCTAGGAAGCTGTCTTTCTGGCCCTTTTTGTCCTGACTATTGGGGGCTTGGGATATAATAAACATCTCTCCCTGCCTTACACAGTAGGTCTAGGAAGGCATTTTTTGAATCTTGAACGTGAAAAATGTTAGCTCTTACTAGGAAATCTGGCACTAATGAATCTTCCTGGTGCTCTGGGGCGTGACAAATGGAAATATAATCATGAATCACGTAACCATCCACAGGAGCCTCTGTAAAAGTCTGGGTCTAGCAGGCTTTCCACCTGATATCCTGTTAAATAACCACAGCCCAGCACAGTGAAAGGCTCTAGAAAGCTAGATGCATATCTAACCAGATGATAACCACATCATAGTTGTCATTGTAGGCAGTTTCCTAAGGATTTAACCCTAAGTCGGTGCTTCCCAACCTTTTTCAGAATAAAAACCCAATTTGAACATCAAAAGTATGTGACATCTCATGGATAGTGGTTGTGCCTTTAATATTAAATTAATTAATATATGAAAGTTGCAATGAGAACTCAGGAACACTTTGAAATAAATTTGTATTTTATTGATCACAATAGAGTTCACATAGTAATGTGACCTAACACTTATAGAACTCTCACTGTATGCTGGATACTTTTCTATATATCCGCATTTAATTCCTAGAACTCTAGGAAGAAGGTACTATTATTAGCCCCATTTTACAGTTGGCAAAACTGAGGCACAGAGAAGTTAAGTAACTTGCCCAAGATCACATAGAAAGCGGCAGAACTGGGCTTTGAACCCAGGTAATAGCATTGTTGTAAGCACTTCACCACTAGGCTTTAAAAATATACACACAGAGATACACGTGTATCTCATTCAAACAACAGATATTGCTTGAGGGAAGATTTACCAACACCTAGCATTAAATAACTCTCTAATTCTCTTTTTTTCTACCTTCCACAAGACAAATTGGGAACTACTTTCTTGGGTTTTTAATCCTCTTTTCCACTAAAAATTAGACCTACATCTTAAAGCAAAGCATGGGCATGTATATGTATGTATACGCGTGTGCACACGTGAGTGCTCATGTGTGAGCATATATGTATACATATATAAGCTTCTATTTAATTTTATATTCTTCTTAACACAAAACTGTGGAATCTTCCTTTATGCATTTATTCTTCCATTCAACGAAGACTGACTCAATCCTAGGATATGCTGAGTCCCAGGGGAACAACTAAGACATCGTTCCTGCCCTTGAGAATCTCAGCATCTCAGGGCAGAAGTGTCTGGCTAACAGGTAATCACACCCTCGGGTGGCACATGTGCTGTCGGGTGGCTGCACGAGGTGCCGAGGGAGAGAGGGAACCTAAACTTGTTCTTTGGGAGGCATCAGGGAAGGCTTCTCACAGGAAGTGACTTTTGAACTGAGTTTTGGAGGCCGAGATGGAGTTAGGCAGGCAGACTTTTGGGGAGAGGACGTGCTTGCAGGTGTGTGGAGGTGAGGCTGGAAGAAAGCGGTAGCCAGCTGAGGAAGACCGTACGTGGACTTTGTTCTGAGGTGTATAGACTATTATCATTCTAAATGTTTGCATAGATCTAGTCACAGAAAGGTGCTTCCTAAGGGAACCTTTTCATAGATTTACCTAAGGTGGTTGTAACTCGGCTTTTGAAACACAAGGGGTTAGATCTAGAGGACTCCAAGGTCACAAAGTCCATGTGGGTAATAACACAGCCCTCCCACTCTTTAGCTTTGTCGTGTGTGGTGGCCCCATTTGCTAGCTGCCTTGGGTGTATATCCAGTGGAAGTGGTTAGAAATTCTCAGTTATTCTTGGAGCTTCAGTTTTACTTGATTTCAGCTTCTCATTAGCAGGTGAGGGAATTACGCCTTTTCACCTACTTAAGTGTGGCTTGATGAAAAGGTGCCTAAAAATAAAAATCATAAGGCTGATAGCACAGTAGTTACAGTAGAATCTAGAGTCAGCCTGGATTCAGGTCTTAACTGTGCCCTTTGGGGACTGTGATCTCAGGCAAGTTAACTATTCTGTGTCTCAGTTTCCCCATCTGTAAAGTAGAGGTAACAACAGAGCGTCCTTCATAGGGTCATTGTGAGGTTGAAAGAGATGACCTGTAAAGTGCTCAAACAGGGCAAGGTGCAGAGTAAGGTCTGTGTATTGGTCACATAAATCTTTTCAAAGATAGTGAAAGCAGTGATGTACATGTGAGAAATGGTGTTCGAAATACGGAGATGGCCTGAAGCAGTTGGTGGCCAGGACACGAGTTGAGTTTAAAGTTGTAAAGGACTGAGCCAGGGTGCGCCATATAACCCCACGCTCAGGGCTTGCCCTTGAAACTTAAAGGACAGGTCAGAGGAAGCCCCACTCAGCCTGTTGGGAAGTGGTGTTATAGAACCTGCCACTTAGAAGATCCCAAAATTAAGCTCTCCTTTTAGAACTGTGGTACCCAACGTAGAGGAAACACAGCCTGGCCCTTCGGTGAGTGATGGGAGACGTGGGATGTCGTGTTCTATTCCGAGCAGTGAGATTTAGGAGGGACGTAGAGAAGCTGGAGAAACTGAACCACCATGAGAAGCCAAGGCACCGGAGGGCAGACGAGCAAGGCGAAGGTCTCAGCTCCCTGTACGGGGTACCTGGCACAGGCCGCAGAGGCACGGAGGTGGACACGGCACAGTCACATGCTTGAGGGATTCACATTCCTGCTACATGGAAGGCCTTTGACACCGTTGTTTAAAATAAAGTGCGAATGGGTTGCTCTCCCTCCTGCGAAGGCTTCAGGGAGAGGCTGGTGATCCTGTGTGGGGACTATTTATAGCTATTATAAGAGAAGAGTTCAGTCCTAATTCCCCTTTTGATTCTAATGATTTCAGAATCTAAGTGGAAGCACAGCTTAGAAATGTATAAAGATGGAGAAGTAATTAGCGAGTGAAACTGAGAACATGCCTAATTGAGGATTGTGAGCTATTGGGATTAAATGGCTTTTAGCTTGAGAAAGAGGATATTATACTGAGGGGATCTTTGGCCGAATTTGAGTTGACTTACTTTCTTTTTTAAAAATTAAAAAAAAAAAGTATTCATGTGATTGACTGTGAGGGCTTACTACAGACAGCTGTGCTGGGCATCAGAGATGGGCAAGGGACAGTCCCCACGCTCAGGGCCCTTTAACTGGGAAAAGTGAGGAGTAAAACTTCGAACCTTACTTGAGTTAAATGACTGCCCACCAAACTCTGTAATAACCTAAATGGGAAAAGAATTTGAAAAAGAATAGATACATGTATATGTATAGCTAAATCACTTTGCTGTAGACTGAAACGAACACAACATTGTTAGTCAACTCTACTCCAGTATACAATTTTTAAAAAATTTGTAAATGACTGCCCACCAGAATTGTAAATAAATCCTTGTCAGGAAGGGTCAGGTGCAGGCCGTCCTCTGCCCGAGGGCCTGAAGAAGGCTCCTTAGAGGAGTGAATTCTGTGAATAATCTGTGTTCTGCTCCAAGGACAGCCTTCTCAGCTTGGAATCAGCTTCAGCAACAACAGGAGGCTTGAAAATGTGTGTTTGGAGGAACCTGAGTGGTTCAGAGTCCAGGATCTCTCGTCTGTGAACCACGGAAAAGGATACGGCCTCCAGACCATTTTTCAACAAATGAAATGTAATATTTGTTGAGGATTCTGAAACAAGGGGAAGTCTAGGCCTCCCGTTCCCCGTGTACACCTTGGCGTGCCTTGTGCCGGTCATGCCCGCAGTTGGCTCCTCTAGAAGGACGAGGGGCTCCTGTGATTAGGGCACATCGGGGGAGGCACAGACAGCCCGTTTTTACCGTGCTTGAGGGAAGGAGGTCCGCTGAGCAGGCCTTGCTTCCTACTGGTCACATTTCAAGTTAAAATGATCAACCTTGGTAAAGAGTGTTGGTACTACAGAGCTATGCAAATAGTCACTCTTGTAAAAACTCGTGTTGGCTAATTAAGTCAAAGGAATTCTTCAGAGGTATGTTTTTGCCCATTAATGCTGCAGGTTGACTTTTTTTTGTTTGTTTGTTTAACTTGGCTTAAATAGTATTATAACTTTATGAGTAAATAGAATCCCCTGAACCAGGATGTTGTCTAGGGAGAGGCTTTGACAATGTCAATATTCTTAAATATCAGTATATTTGTATTGGTCTTCAAAGGCTTATATAATTAAAAATCTGGCACAGGGAGCATGCTCAGTTCATGGTTTGCCTTTAAGAGGATGAGCGCTCAGTGCTCAGTGTATCCTCCTGGAAGAGAGGATGTCTTCAGAAGCCGCTGGCAGCTGTCTGGAACTGCGCTGTCCAATACAGCAGCTGCCGGTGGCTATGGAGCCAAGTTGAGGTACGTTAAAATATACAATAAACACCAGATTTTGAAGACTTCTTACTCTTTTTATGTACTATCTTATTAATACCTGTTAATACTTGTCATCTATTGAAATGACACTATATTGACCATATCGGGTTAAATAAAATATTCAAATCAATTTCACTTTTTTTCCCGAAAGGTGACTTTCAGAAAATGCCAGATCACCCAAGCGGCTCCCGTTAATTGCTACTAGACAGCACAGCCCCAGGGCCTTGCAGCGCATTTGTTCCCACTCACATCACTTCCCTCCATCCTGGGTCTTCCCCTAAAAGCCAGCCCCTTGGGTCATCTCTCATCAGCCTCATCCCAGTATCTTGCTCCAACCCATGTGTCTAGTGCTTTCTCGTGTACCTGTACCTGTAACAATGTTCTGCTTAGGGAATGTGGACTTGTCCTTTAAGATCTAGGTCATACATCTCTTCCTTTAGAAAGCTTCTCTGACCATCTTCGGGCAAGATTAATTCGTCCCTCCTCTGTCCCATCCTCTTGTTTTGAAATATTGGAAATATTTGGTTTTTCCCCCCTGCTGCCTCCTCTCCTGTGGTAACTCCTTGAGGACAAGGGACTGTCTTGTTCTTCTCTATATAAGGTGAATGCTTAACTCCACGCCTGACACAGCGGGCGCACAGTAAAAGTTGAATGAGTAGATGAACACTAGCTCTCTGTAACACCAAGTTCTGTATAAAGACACGAAATACAGAAAGTTAACATAGCATTGGCTTTACTTCTAAAAGTGGAGGCCACAGGCTGCTAGCATAACAATCAGCTAGAGGCTTATAAAAATTAATATTCCCAGACTCCACTCTAGACTAACAGGTTCAGTCAGGAGAAGTTAAGTCATGCTGTGGTAACAAAATTTCATTGCCTTAACAGCAAAATTTTCTCACACATTTAAAGTCCTGTGGGAGACTTCCCTGGTGGTCCAGTGGTTGCAGTGCAGGGGACACCGGTTCGATCCCTGGTCGGGGAACTAAGATCCCGCATGCCACGGGGCAACTAATCCCGTGCACCACAACTAGAGAGCCGACGTGCCACAACTACAGAGCCCACACGCTATGGAGCCTGCGTGCCACAACTAGAGAGAAGCCTGTGCACCAAAACAAAGAGCCCGCGTGCTGCAACTAAGACCTGGCGCGGCCAAATAAATAAATAAAAAGTTCGTGGGCCCTGGGTGACTCTGCCGGGAAACCGATGGTTCAGGTTAAACCTCCTGTGAGATGTAAGGTCTAGTGTCCACAGTTGAATGTTCTCACCAAGTTATGGGTCACTTTTCAGTGCTCACATTTCATTGCCTGAAGTAACGCATATGGCCGTACCTATACAATGGCCTGGGGAGACCAAGCCTGTGTGCCTAGAAGTCGAGGGATGCATATATTGATACACAAGCCAAATGTGAATCTCTGAGGTGGAGCTGGGGAATCCACATTTTTAAGTCCTTGCTGGTCCATATTCACACTAACATTTGGGGACCATTGGGTAGGACAGGAGTTCTCAACCTTGGCTGCACATTAGAATTACCTGGGGAGTTTTAATGACACTGATGCCCTGGCCCTATCCCCCATAGACCCTAATTCACAGAGGCTGAGGGTGAGGTCCAAGCATTAGTATTTTTCAGTCTTCCCAGGAGATTCTAGTATAAGGCCAGAGTAGAAAACCACAGGTGCAGGAAAAGCAGCAAGGGCCTTTGAATCCTGACTCCAATACAGACTAAACCTTGGTCTGCATACCTGTCAGTGGCAGTGAAGATCAAACAAATGTGAAAGTATTTGTCAGCTACAATATTGAACAAATATTGGCTATAATTATACACTGGCCGGTGTGGACTTTTTATAAACTGGATTCATGTACATTCTTACATGCACACATGCCAGTCCTCTCCCTCCCCCACACAAAGCCAGGAGGGGAAGCAAAGCATCCTCCCCACCTTTGCATCTGCCTCCTTTTTACAGTCAGTAAATTGGGGGTGGCGGGGTCCCTCCTCCCTCCCCTCTGCTTATCTTCATGATAAAAGGACGCGAAAGAGGGGAAAAAAACCCTTCCCCACTTCTATTTTCCTCTCCCTCATCTGTTCCAAAACCCTTAGCCTAGGGCTCTTATTGTGCCATCTCCTTTCCCAGGCCCCTCCCTTCACTGTCCCTTCACTCTGAGACCTGTGCCTTATAACTCTTAAGCCCCTACAACCATGTCGCCAACCTCTCCCTAAAGCTCATTTCCCACTGACACCCCAGTCCCATGCCAGGGCAGACAGCAAGCACCCTGGCCCTGGAGGAGGCCCCTTCCTGCTTTCTGATGGGTTTGAGCAGCATAGGAAATCCATATTCTCAGAAAATTGGAATCCAAGGCATTGTCCCATAGCAGTATCATTAGCACTGGCAAACTCAGCAGAACTTGAGAGATGAAGTGTGCAATAGGTAAGACCAGCTGGTCTAGCACTCTTACCCACTCTTTATAATATCTTGTTTCCTGTGGTTTAATATTTTGTTTCAGGTTAGATCCTGAGATCTAACCAACTGATTTGCAACAGCTTCTTGAAATGCTGCCGTTCTATAACCTGGAATGGCCTCGGAAGTCAGTTTTCTTTAGTTTTAACAATACCACATTGGCTTTCTTCCATTGACAGAGCTGAGAGTTTATGCTGGAATAAGCTGTTTTTAATTATTTTTCCTCTCATGTCTAACAATTTCCAAGGCAGAATAATGGAAGAGTACCTCTCAGGAAATAAATGCAGTACCACTTATGAAAATAACCCATTTTGTGCATTTGATGTGAATTGTTGACTTTATAGAAGGATCAAAAGCATCCATCAGCCTAGACAGCTGTGATACAGATCCTTTGAAATGATTCTTACTGGTCCAGCTAATACAGCTGAGGAACTTGTCAGTGGAGGTTTTATGTCAAGCATCAGATTACAGGCCACACTGACCTTTCCAAAAGCTGGAGCCCACTTCCTTCCTGCCCGTCAGCCAGAGCGTCCTCTCCACCTGAGCTCTTTCTCAGAAGTCAGCAGGGCTGAAGTGCCATGTGCCCAAAGGAAAAGAGCTCCAGGGCTCAGCTCCTTGTCTGCAGGGACCGCAGGTGCAGCTTTTCCTTATTTCCAGTGCCTCCCACATGGTAGGTGCAGTTGATGTTTTTCCTTGATTTGTGCATGGTGTCAGGTCTCGTACAGACATCAGAGATTCGTTGAATTAAACAGAAATGCTTCGCAATCTGAAAATGAGCCTGCTTAGGTCGGATCTCCTTGGTATGCTTTCTTGCTAATGAAGATAGTTGAATAAGTATTTGAGCTCTGGTTTGAGTCTCAACCCAATGCAGCATCTCCCACGTCACCATCGGCTGTAAGAACGGCCGCCGCAGTAGCAGCAGCCAGAGACCCAAGCCACTCCTGCCCCACGAGGCCCCGCTGCATGCAGCCCCAGCCTCCCTCTTCAGCTGCAGCAAACGCCTCTTTCCTCTTTCTTCTCCGTACTCCAAGTCTCTTGCCTCCTTTATTTTCCTCAGAGGTGTCAGAGCCTTCTCCATCTCGAGGCTGTTGCACTTGCTCTTCCTTCTGCCTGGGATGCTCTCTCCGCAGTTTTCCCATAACTGACTTGTCTGTGTCCTGAGGGTCTCAGATCTGCTTCCCCTTCTCAGAGCACTCTTCCCTGGATGGTGACCTCCGACGGCAGCTCTCCATCACACCTCTCTTCCTTTCCTTCGTAGCACTCACTGCTGTCTGTAATGATTTCATGTGTTTATTTACTTATCATCCCCAGTCGCCCTAAGTTCCTTGAGTGCAGGGATCTTGTCTGGCTAGTTCATTAACGGCTCCCCGTGCCCAGCACAATGCTGACCACATAGAAGGCACTTGATAATTTGCGTAAGTGAATGGAGAAATGAATGAATTTGTACTTTATGTTACCACTGCATCTTTACAACACTCACTATGGATACATGGGAAACTGAGGCCCAGAGGGTTTCAGGGACTTGCCCAAGGTCAGAATTAGTAACAAAGAGCTGAGATTTGATCTCAGTCTGCCTGCCTGCAAAAGTTTGTACCAGAGTCAGGTCTGAGGTTATGGTTCAGATTTTTGCCTTATTCTGTACCTTCATGGATTTGTTAATAGCAAGTATTTTGTTTATTCCTGTGGCTCAAAAATTCTTGTCCGTGGCCCTTGAAATAGGTCACTTCCCACAGTTCTGTGCAAAAGAACCTGGTGGAAACAAGGAAATGTTCCAGCAGAAGCATATCTTGGAGGGAGCTATAGACGTTTGCTTGAGCCTGAGGATTATGGATGATTCGAGAAGTAATGCATGTCTTAAAGTCTAGGTTTTGGAAAATAAAAATAATTATGGCAGCAAATGGAGAGCAGGGCTAAGCTCCAGGCAGCACTGATGATGCTTGGTAACAACCCTTCCCCAGCAGCAGGAGCTTCTGAGGTTCCTCTGTGTGGTGTAGCAGCAGCTTTGCAGCTGCACCGAGATCTGTCACAGCCACACCTCTTAGACTAGAAGACTGACAGAGGGTGCCCAGCAAACTGGTTGGAAAGGAGATAAATTGCTGTCTTTAAAAAACTATATTGTTATATACCTGGAAAACACACAAATCACCAGAACGCCTGTTAGAAATATTAAGAGTATCCAGTAGGGTACAAGTAAGAAAATAATCAGTGGTTTCCTAAAAATCAATTAAAAGTGTGCTGGGGAAGGTCACCTGCAAAATAGTTACGAAACATAGACTATAGACTATGTAGGGAAGAACTTTAAAAGATGTGCTCAGAATCCGTTTGAAGGATACCATAAAGTTTTCCTTTTGAGGTAACTGATTTGACTAAATAAAGAGAGCCATGCCTCCATAGCAAAGCACAATGATATGAACTGTTAGTCCTGCCTATTATTACTTTATAAACCCAAGGCAGTCCTAGATAGTCTTTACACAGGATCAGAATGGGGAAGGGGCAACTTGACTAAATGATTCTAAAGTTTACCTTTAAGAATAAGGCACAAGAAAATGTTGATTTAAAAGGTGGAGGGATTTGTGCCATCAAGTATTAACAATTAATATAAAGCTGCACTAATTAAAACATTATGACACTGACACAAGAATAGATACATTCGGGACTTCCCTGGTGGTCCAGTGGTAAAGAATCCACCTTCCAATGCAGAGGATGCAGGTTCAATCCCTTGTTAGGGAACTAAGATCCCACATGCCGTGGGGCAACTAAGCCCATGCGCCACGACTGCTGAGCTCCCACGCCTCAACTAGAGAGCCTGCGTGCCTCAAACTACAGAGCCCACGTGCTCTGGAACCCGCATACCACAACTACAGAGCCCACGTGCCCTGGAGCCTGCGCACCACAGCTAGAGAAGAGAAACCCCGCATGCCACAACTAGAGAGAAGCTCATGCACCGCAACAAAAGATCCTGCATGCCTCAGCGAAGATCCCGCGGACCGCAACTAAGACCCGACGCAGCCAAAAATAAAAATAAACTAAACAAATAATTTTTTTTAAAGGCATTAGATGTTTAAAAAAAAAAAAAGAATAGATATATTCATGAGCCAACGTGGAAGGTTCCAGAAGAGAGCCAATTACATGTAACAGGTTGACATAATACAAAGTGGCATTTCACACCCCTAGGGAAAGAGGGGATGATGTCACAAATGATTCTGGGGTCATAGGCTAAACATTGAAAAAGAGACAAAGTTAGATATGAAAACCTAATGACATTCTAAAGTAAGTTCTAGCTGACTAGAGTAATTGTTTAAATGGAAGCAAAAAGTTTATCTAAAAAAATATAGGTGAATATTTATATGACTTACACAAAAGGAGAACTAATCAGAACACTGAAGACAGAAACCATAAAGGAAAATAGATATATAGAAATCATAATTTTCTGAATATCACAGAAAGAACACTATAAAGAAAAGTCATAGATAATATTTGCCAATCGTTAAAACATAAAGTACTCTTACAAACCAATAACAAAAATTTTAATATACCAGTAAGAGAACAAGCAAATTATTTGGATAAGTCACAAAATAATAAGTACCTGTGGCCAATAAACATAGAAAAGATATCCAGGCTTGCTAGTCATCAAAGAAATGCAGATTAACTCAAGCTATCATTTTCATTGATCAAATTAGCTAAGGTAAAAATTGGTGTAGAAAATAGATAAGGTTGGAGACTCATACCGTTGGGTGTGTAAGTTGTAAGTCTCACGTGTATGAGAGCAATTTCGTGATATTCATCGTAAGTCTTTAAAATGCCCTGCTTCCCTAATGACCCAGAAATAACACTTCTAAGAATTTATCCTAAGGAAATAAGCGTGGGTAGATTTGTATGTCTTAGGTACGATGATGTTCATGGCAGCAAGATATTTTTCAGGAAAACTCCAAGTATTGAGATGGTGAGAGGTGCTGGGGAAGGTTTAGGATTGCTTTGAAATGGTGGGCAGAGCCTGTGTCCATATTACTGTACCATACAGAACCTTTAGCGCTCAGGTCACCATCTGAGGGGCCAATGAAGTGTACAAGTAAATGGCAATGATGCATTTGATGGCCTGTTTTTAGGGTTTTGTTTTTTCATTTTGCTGGAAGTTTTTCAGGTTTGTATCTTTCAGGTTACTATGAATTGGGGTCCACATTTCTCATTTATAGTTTTGAACTATTGAACACTTGCTTAGGTTTGTATAGTACCTGTGGACATAGTCATTTGATTGAATTTATAACTGTGTTGGCCCTCGGATTATAATCGTACAAGCAAAAAATATAGGTTTGACTTCCCTGGTGGCGCAGTGGTTAAGAATCCGCCTGCCAATGCAGGGGACACGGGTTCGAGCCCTGGTCTGGGAAGACCCCACATGCCGCGGAGCAACTAAGCGTGTGCGCCACAACTACTGAGCCTGCCCTCTGGAGCCCGCGAGCCACAACTACTGAGCCCGCGTGCCACAACTACTGAAGCCCATGCGCCTAGAGCCCACGCTCTGCAACAAGAGAAGCCACCTCAATGAGAAGCCTGCACACGGCAATGAAGAATAGCCCCTGCTCTCTGCAACTAGAGACAGCGCGCGCAGCAATGAAGACCCAACACAGCCAAAAATAAATAAATAAAAATTTATTAAGAAAAAATATATATATGTATAGGTTTCCTTTTCCTCCCGCTCTACCAATTTTTACATTTTAGAAGGGCCATCAAACTTGCAAATATTTTTCTGCAGACAACAGATTACTGGACAAATAGAATTCTTTTTGTTAGGTATGGTAGCTAAATAATGGTCCTCCAAGGATGTCCACATCCTGAGCCCCAGAACTTGTGCATATGTGACCTTGCATGGAAAAAGGAACTTTGCAGATTGATTAAATTAAGGGCCTTGAAATGGGGAGGTTGTCTTGGATTATCTGGGCAGACCCAGTGTAATCAAAAGGGCCCTTATAAGAGGAAGGCATGAGGCCCAAAGTCAGAACAGGAGAGGAGATGTGGGAAGCAGAGATTGAAGTGATGCTGCGTCTAGTCAAAGACTAGTTCTGGCTGATTCTAGAAGCTGGGAAAGGCAAGGAAACAATTCCCCCCTAGAGTCTTTAGAAGGAACCAGCCCTGATGACACCTTGATTTTAGCCCCATAAGACTCATTTCAGACTTCTGACCTCCAGAACAATAAAATGATAAATTTGTGTTGTTTTAAAAGTCACTAGGTTTGTGGTAATTTGGCATAGTGCAATAGAAAACAAATACATTTGGAAAAGGAGGAAAAATCAAACTTATACTTGAGCCGTAGTTATACATTAGTTGGTCCCGAATGAGAAGTTCAGAGACCTATATTCTGGTCATGACTTTGGGAAGTCACCTCTCTAGATCTCATTTTCTTCATCCTTAAGGTTCACTTCTTGCTATAAAGTTCTGGTCTTCCTCAGCATTTGTTTACCGTCGTTAAATACATCATTATGATGACACTGATAAGTGTGTGAGGCTGGTGAATAAATTTTAGTTGATTTGTTTTGGAAGTTGACTACACCACTGTTAGCATTGGCCTTTTTGGGGTGTGTGCCTGGGTGTGTGGTGTGTCCTCATATGGAGGATCTTGGAATATCACAGTGAGTGCTGTGGAGTCAACTGAAGACACACACAGAGATCAGAAGCCGTTAGAACTACAACAAATGGATTACAGAGTGACCTGAGATTGGGCATGCAAGCCTGAGAGACTCTCCCATGGTGATCCGAGATCTTTCTAGGAGGATTTTCTAGATCTCGTCTACTCAGACCCCTACTCCAAATCACTGCAGAGTTTTGCACGTGCAGAATGAGAAGTTTGAGACTATAATGTCACACCACGGCCCTGCCGTGGAGCAGCCCATGTGTCCGTAGTCACTTGCCCAGCAGACCCACAGGACCTGCCCAGGAGGGAGAGTGGGCCTTATTCATCTTCTCTCCTCACATGTGGTCTGCTCTCTGGCTCACAGAAGGAGCACAGTAAATGTTGCTGAAGAAAACTGTTCAGAACATTAGCAGTGAGAGTTGTCACTTAATACCAGAGTGTATGCATGTTTAATGACTTGGTACGCGGGCATTTCGGGGTTTTATCACGTACATTCTTTCCTCTGCATATAAGCACAAGAACCACAGTCAGTATCCATTACTGTTTGAGTTTGACTATATTAAAGATAAATACAGACACGTAGTTTTCAAATTGAAGTTTGTTCCTATGAGGGATCCAAGCTACATTTTAAAATGAGAATGAATTCATCTTATCACCATTGGGAACGAACTACCGTAGAATTTAGCATGCACACCAAAAGTAAAGCTGTGTTTATCAGGGAATAACTTGAAAGACATCTTTGTTTTTCAGAGCAATTGGAAGCACAATTGGTGATTGAGAACCATGCGGCGGGGCGGGGGGGGGGGGGGTCGTTATAACTTGTTATCCCAACATGTGGAAACGTTGTGAAATGGAACTGGGGTTTTGAAGTTAAACATGGGATATCATTTCAATCATCAAAAGGGATATCAAGGAACATCAAGGTGAACAAAACAGCCTAGCACAGTAAAAAAAAAAAAAGGGACAAAAAAAATCCCAGGCTTGATTAAGCAGTCATGGCTGTGCTGCCAACCAGCAGAGCGACCTTGGGCAAGTCACTTAACCTCTTGAGTCTGTTTCCTTGTCTATTAAATGGGAAAAAAATAATACCTTCTTGTCTGATGGTGGCGAGAAATAGGGGTGATGGCTGACACATGCAGCCACTCATCTTGTCCCTGATGAATGACCTCATCAGATATACAGCCCAGCTGAGAAGATGCCAGTGCAGTGCTCAACTGACCATGATCCAAGATGGAGCTCATTAATTACTGCTCTAGAATCCTCTCCCCTCTCCCCACCTTGGCCAGGTGTGGAGAAGGAAGCGCCACATTCAAGTACCTGTCATGGCCCATGGTGGCTGTGGAAGGCTCCCGTCAGTATGAGACAAGCTCTGTTGCTCTTCTTCCCCTTCTCTATCCGTTACTGTGTTGAGACCCAGGTTTTGTCTGTAGTCTTGCATCCTTTCCTCTTATCCCTCTTGATACCTTTGTTTTTCTCCCCTTTGTATCAGCACAAACTGGAGTGTGAGTAGTAACCTCACCCGAATATAAGATCCTTGAAGGTAGGGCATGACTTGCTTGTGGTTTTTCTCTTCCGTGCTAAGTTTTCCTGTACAGGTAAAGAGCTCAGTTAATATTTGATTTTAAAAAATTGTAGATTTGAAGCTCTCACCTCCAAGACACTGGAGATGTACGTTTGTGCAACTCATTTCCTGGGATGTGTGAACTCTTAGCCCATGCTGTGTGGACTAGGGCCCTGGGAGTTCCCAAGGGATGAGGGTAGGAAACTGACAGAGTCGTGGTATCTTCCACATGGCGCAGAAGATGTATACGAGCCTTTTCTTAGGGGGTCAGAGGAGAGCAAAGAAACCCTTTCACTCATCAGAGCAGAGTGCTTCTGAGAAGGAAAGTGGTAGCAACAGTCCTGTGCATAAGACCTTGTTAGGCCACTGTCTTCAGGAAGGGGGCCTGGCTGGCTTGGGGCAGGGTGAGAAGGAGACTTCTCACAGTATACACTTGTGTTCCTTGTGAATTCTCAAGGAGGTGAAGGGAATGAATGTCTTTAAAAACCAACTTTCATAAAGGCCATTTCACAGGCCAAGGAAACTCACAGAAGCACAGGTGGGCTTTGGCGGAGCGCTCTAGAGTACAGCAGTTCTCCTCTGCACATGCGTGGTGGAGTGACTTCTGGACCGTGCCACACTGGGAAGTTTGGTCTGGTCTGGAAGGTTGTTGGTCCCCTGAACACTGTAAGCTGCTGGTCCTGGCCAAACTCCTGACACCTAATTGTCGCCTTCCTCAACGTGGGTTTGTCTTGGGGGACCCCATTCCAGCACCATAGCTGACACTGCACACCTGGGGCCGAATAGCCTGAGAGAAGCACCAGCCAGCAGCTCAGGTCCTTGTCTTCAGCCCGGCTCTCAGAGAACGTGCTGGGTTTCTGGTGGCGCATGGGAGCTAACAGTGCCTTCTTTAGGAGTTAAAAGTGGGTGGGAAGGTGGGTGAACTCTGTGCTGCCCCTGGGCTTGAAATACTGAATACTGACCGTTTTTTCCACTGTCAGTTCCCACTGAATATGGTCATGTCATATGTCAAACCTGATATGATTTGGGAAACCCGAGCCAGGAGTCACTTTATATTTTCCTGAGTCACTTTTATGAATGGCTTGAATTGAAAGGAAAGACGCTGACTGGTACACAGATATGTCTACACCTTGTTGTGCTGGCTCCAGGGCCAGATAAATGTGCAAAGTGTAGGAAGCCCTGTAAGCCGAGACTTGGCTTTGGGGCTGATGTCCTTCCTGCCTAGGTGGCTGGAACACGAGGGCAGATGTCTTTTCATAGCTCACCTATGAGTTTAAAGCAAAATAAGGCAGGAAGTCAGAGAGAGACCAATTCATACCCCCTTGATTATTTACCCAACATGATGCTGAAAGACATTTGTGTTTTTTGGAAGTTCTGTTCCCTGGCAATGAAATAAAACCTCCTTTCTAGGCTAGAAAGATTGATGTCCAGCTACATTAAAGGAGTATGTGAGTAAAAGGATACTCTGTTTTCTGCCAGTGAACACAAGAACTTCCACTGTGCTTATGGGACCGTAGTGCAGAATGTGTTATCAGACCCGAAATTTGCAATGCAGAAGTAAAATTGTTCCAATAAGACAGGAGCACAAAAATATTCCCACTTGCCATGGTTTGAAAATTGTTGTATGAGGAGGGTTTTCTTTTATTAGTCAGAAGATGGGAGAGAGGAAGTGTTACCTTTTAACTTCACCAAAGAATATGATTCAACCTTGTTTTTATTTTTCTCTTTCTTAAGGACATCATTTATTGACACCATATAGCAAAGGCACATCACATCAGTGGTTATATGTCCAGTTTCTTCTCAGTGAATTTTGCTTAGTTGTTTGCAGAGTTTTCTGTGGTTCTGTTTATAGTCCAGGAATTCCAGAAGGAATTTCTTATTTTTTTTCTTTTAATATATTTATGTATACTAGACCAGTGGTTCCCAAACTTTACTGCATATTAGAATCACCTGGGGAATCTTTAAAAAATCCCATTGTCCCAGCTGCACCCAAGAACAATTAGATTGTCATCTCCGGGGCTGGACCCAGGCATAGGTACTTTTGCAAGGTGGTTCCAACGTGTGGCCAAGATTGAGAAGTGCTGGACCAAAGCAGCACTTAGCAAACTGCAGTGTGTACACAACCCTCTGTGGGGGACGGGGAGGTCTGGTTAAAATGCAGATTCTGATTCGGCAGCTCCGGGGTGGGGCCTGACACTCTGCATTCTAACAAGCCCCTGGGTGGTGCCAGTGCTGCTGGTCTGCGGACCGACCACACTGAGCAGCGAGGTCCTAGACCACAGAAGAGAACTTACAGCTAGATGCCAGAAGGCAGACACAGTGATGGTAATACGCTGCTCAGGTTCCCGCTTGTCCCCGACTGCTGTCCCCTGCTGTGTAAACAAACAGCAAAGCCACCAGAGTTCATCTTCCTTTTCCTATGAGGTTTTTAAAATGATTATTATTTGCAAACCCCTCTTTCTCAGACCTCACTTGACGGTTTGTCCTTGAGAACGTGAGTCACCCCCGAGGTGGAGATTGGGGTCTGTCACCCCCGAGTGGGTGGCTGGGTGCCGCAGTCGATAGGGTGGTGACCTGTGTTCTGTGCTCTGGCGTCTCGCCTGGTCGAGGGAACATCCCCAGGCAGCCCCGGGAACGCTGGTCTCGTGCTTCGTCTGGTGGGGATGAGAGACCTCCGTAAACACTGCGTGGGAAGAGGAATGAAATGGGCTGAGAATGAGGTTAAGGAATGGGTGTGTGAAACACCAGGTTGAGCGATGCCAGGGTACCTCGAAGCAGCATTCCAACGCCCGCCTCTCCAGCAGCTGGTGGGCGAAGGCGCTCACCTGCCCAGAGAGGCCGGCGGTGCCGAGCACCAGGACGCAGGTGCCCTGGCAGAGCTCTGGGGGCACGGCCTGTCTGAGCCTCGCTCTGGGGCCTGGGTGCGGACTGGAGGGGCAGCTCCTGCCCACGCCTCCCCCTCTGGGCACCCCACAAACGGTCTCCAGGCCCCGTCCTGTCTCCCAAGCTGGGAAAGATCATCTCGCTCTGTGTTCCCCACGCCCTCTCAATGCCTGAAAAGGTCTGATTCAAGGCCAAGACCCCTAAATTAATTTACCTGGATTCTTTGACCATCTTTGGACCAAGGAAGTCTTAGGACCGGGCTGGACTTTCTGGACTAGGCCCCTCTATGTAGAGAGTGGGTGAATTCTGTAGAACGGCCGCCCAAGACTGAGCTAAAAGAAACAGACGTATGAAAACTTGCTCAGATTCTGTCCACTGTGGTTTCGCTCCCCAGACCCATCCGAGCAGATCGAATGTGCCTCCCCCACCCGCTCGCCTACCTCTTGCCTCTGCACCTTTGCACAACTGTTCCACATCAGGGGACTGATTGCACATATTTGCTCTGCCCTTCTGAAGATCCCACGTTCAAGCTCACTTTCTCCAGCAAGCTTCCTCAGGCTAAACTAGCTGCATTCAAATAATCACCATTCCTTCCTTCAGCATCTAAGCATACCATTATTAACAGACATTACCTTTTCATTTCTGTGAGACTCCATCCTCCTCAAAGGGCTCTCTCATCCACCATCTCACTTTCGATAGAATCAGAATTTTAATATGAAGGGAACCTTGGGAACCGATTTTACAGAGGAGTAAACTGAGACCCAGGGAAGGGAGTGACTTGGCCAAAGTCATGAAGAGTGGGTGTCCAAGCCACCACTAGGACCCAGGCTGCCACCTCAGTGTTTCATGATGCCATCCTTCCAGCCTTGGCGCACCCTTGCAGCTTCCTGCGCACAGGGCTACAGCAGGCCAGCGAGGCTGGAGGCCTTTGCAGATCCTATCAGGGACGGTTCACACCAAGCCAAGGGCATTACACAGCAGCGATGGTTGTTGTGTGCAGAGTTCCATAGAACTAGACTGCAAGACGCACAAAGGAGATTTGAATAAATGGAAAAGCATAGCATGTTTGTGACTAGGAAAACTTCATATTATCCAGTTATCTCTAAGTTAATTTCTAATGTCAGTCTCCAAAATATTTGGATATGGGGAGGGAACTTGACAATGATTCTAAAGTTCAACTGGAAAAAATAAACAGATGAGAATATCTAACAGTTTTTTTTTTTAATAATGTGTCATGGGGGCAAGGGAGAACAATAAATTTGTACTGCCAGATATGAAACCATATTACGGGGTTACAGTAAATAAAGTGGTTTGGTACTGATACAGAAATAGAATCTCAGTGGAACTAAACAGAAAGACCAAAAAATAAGTATAGTTATGATAGAGATAACATTTCAAATCAATAGGGAAATGATGAACTATTCAATAAATGGTGTTGGGAAAATTGGTTGGCTGTTTAGAAAACAATAAAGTACACACTATAAATAAATGTAAAATAAATGATAGATTGTTTAGAGTTAAATGTAGACAATGAAATAGTAGAAGGAAATGTAGGTAAATATTTGCATAATCTTAAGGAAGGGAAGGCCTCTAATCATAACACTGAGGTGATTTCTGCACAAGCAAAATGAAGATGCAAACCACAGATTATTGGCTATACATATACATTATTGGCTATACATATACATATGTATATAACAGGATACCAAGTTATCATTCCTATCATTTTAAGGAGCTCTTACAAATAAACAGGAAAGAACATATCAGTACAAAAATGGACAAAAGATATAAGCAGCTAATTCACCAAAGCTGAAACACAAATACTAATAACAATATGAAAAAAACATTCAACATCATAAATAATCAAGAAAATGCACATTTATATAAGAGGTTTCCATAAGCCTCCATGAAATTGGCAAGGAGGGAAAGGGAAGGTAATATTCAGTGTTGGGAAGGATAGGAGCATTCATCTCCTCACTGGAGCATAAATTGTTACAAACGTCCTGGAATGCAGATTGACAATATGCATGCCTCAGAAGTCTTAGAAATGAGCATTCCTTTGTCACACCAATTCTGCTCCCAGGAAAATAATCATAAATGTTCTTGAACAAAGGTCTATGTAGAAGGGTATTCAGTTCTGTGTTATTTACAAGAGTGAGTTATTGGGAAGCTATCACAATGTCCAACAAGAGGAGATTGGTTAAAGAAAATGTATATCAGTGGAAAACTTCAGCTATTGAAGATTGCCTTGTACTATAATGTTATCGAGTTGGGGAAATGTTCATGATAGCATCATTTTATTCCTGTTGGGGACAGAGTGGGGGCACCAAATAAAGACAAAGGTTATACTCCAAAGTGCTGATACTGGTGATCCCTGAGTGATGGGCCAGCAGTGGTTATCTATAAGTGGTGGGCTTACAAGTGACTTAGTTTTTTTTTTTCTTCTTTGTGCTTTTCTATTCCCTCAAGTTTTCTGCCTTGAACATACGTTGCTTTTGGAAATTTCAAAAGTTATTAAAACAAGGAAAAAGAAAGAAAGGCAGGAGGTGTAGTTGTAAGAATCTGGGTGGGATTTGCTCAGCTGTCTTTGAGAGACTATGTAAGTGGCTTGTGGTCGGGGCCTGGTACCACTAGGAGGAATGCACCCTAGAGGTGCCCAAACCAGGATCAAAGGAGGTAAAATACCCTGCCCTGTTCCCCAGGCCCTCCTTCCCATAAGGAGCAATAGATCAGAGTGTTCGTGGTTTCACTGTCTAGGTCTACAGAGGACATTTCTGCTGCGTTGCCCAGAGGCAAATATAGACCTTCCCCATTCACAAAAAGCGTCCCACAAGTGGGTACATGCAGGACAGCTACACTCCAGTGGGTAGTAGAAAGCAATGACTTCTGACTTGGAAGGCTAGGAAAAATATATTTAGGACAAGTTAATGAAGAGACTAGTTATGTGAGCTTTTGCCTTTCAAATACCATCACCTTGACACCACCTGAAGAGTAGAAGACCCTAAGAGTCCTCAGTTCCAGGAGGAAGCAATACAGTTGTGAATTGTTATACCCTGTTGAAGGGTACAGTGTTGATCCCGGTGTAGCTAATTAGTAGGTGTCTGGTCTTTCTCATATATACATATGTGTGTGTGTGTGTGTGTGTGTGTATATATATATATGTATATATACATATATGACCATGGCCTATAAAGATTTCATCAAGAGATGGACTATAGCATGTATAAACAGGGAAGTAAGCACATGTTTGGCAAAAGAGCCCCCCAGCTAATCAGTATGTCCTTAAACAGAAATTTTGGGGTGAGAAAGATAAAGATTCAAATAAAAATATAAAGCCAGATGCTGTGGAGAGGGTGGCAAGTGTAGTTTGAAAATTAAGCAGCACTAAGCCCCTTTGAGTTGATTCTTAATTCCCAGTTACAATATTGAATTTATTTTTAAATTTCTCAAAACATTAAAGGAGGCCATGAAGTTATATTTATCAATTTAGGAAGGGAGAGCTTAGCAAAGAACAAGAATAATGCAGAACACAGCATTACAATCAACAATACTTAAAACTTCGGGTAACTGTAGTCTCAGAGCTCTCTTTGGGGGCAACGAATAAATTCAACTTGAAATTTTAATCCGGTTTATGCCATGTGGGCTTGTTAGGGAACTATTTCTGAAAAACAAATAAATGGATGAGTCTAGTGAATTGAATGGGTGATCCCATGATGCTGTGGGCATTGGAGACTTGGTGGGAAGAACATCATTGGAATAAGTGATTGGAGAATATGCCTTGTCCTGGAGTATATCAACTAGGGTTTTTTGGTTGCAGCAAGCAATTCTGGCTACCTTAAACAAAAGCAACCTTGTTGGAAGGCTGTTGACAGTCCACAAAATCAGCAAGAAAGCTGGAGAATCATGCTTGGAAATGAACAGTAACCAAGGTGCCTCCAGGGAGCCAGGCGTCTCAGGACAGAACTGTGTTCAACACACGGCCGTTGTAATGCATGAACTCCACCCTCATTATCTCTGTCTTCTCAAGGTTCAAATTCTGTAACGGAGGGTAGGTGTCTGACTGTGGCCATAAACCAGTATAAACCCATGGTGGAAAAGGTAATTCCCCAAAAGAAAATCTGGGTGCTGTTTGGAAGTGGAGAAATATTTGCCACGCAGCCCTAAATTATTGAGCATGAGCTCAACAGAGACATGGGTGTTTAATTCAAGCTTAAAAGAAGGGAATACCAAAAGTAATATCATCATGGGTCAATTCTATGGGTAGATGGTTTATCCAAGTAGTTAACACTGCATGGATCCTGATTACAAAGTAGTCATAAGGATAGAATGTGGTTTAACAGCAAATGTCAGATTGGTACATTTTCTGGAAGTCTCAGTGTGCCACAAATTGAACACCTGAAAATTTCTTTACATACCTGTCGGCTGTCGTATCACTCAGAAAGTAGAGAAGACAGGGACACCTGCTTCTTTGAATGCAGCCTTGACCAGAAAGGATGACAGGCTAGTGTGTCTCTGTGTCATTTTAAAGTTTCTAACAGGAAAGAAGGAAACACTAGGCATAGTTCAACTTCAGAAAAGCAGAGTCTCCAAAAATTCAGAGGAAAACCAAATGTGATCCCATGAGTAGGATTCTAAAAAGGAATATGGCCTGGGGAGGTTGGAAGGCTCATAATGGTTCCGAGTTTATAGTCAGAGGGTGCATGATAAAGACAAAGAGTAAACATTTGAAGAAGACCCAAGTGCATCTGCAGAGGGAGGTCTCTGTGGTACCATTTAATAAGTGGTACAGAGACGATCAAAAGAAAGACATGTCCCAAGAGATGACAAAGAACAGTACTGAATGGCACTTTGTTAAGTGAACAAGTATGTTGGTGCCTCCTGGGTGCCAGGTGTTATTCTGGGCGCTGGCAGGTGTTTACGAGAATGTCAGGAAAACTGAAGGACATGAGAAACAGAGGCTTGTCCACATGGCTATTGACCACACAAGAAAATGACTTTTTAACCCTATACTTGGGAACAGACAGGTAAAGAAGGAAGAAATATGTCCGTTCCTTGGGGCAGATGGAATGAGGTTAGTGCAGAACCAAGAAAAGACTACTACTGGCTAAAATTTTAACTATAGAAGATAAAACATAGCAAATAAGAAATAGAAGGCAAATGAGGATCCTAGTAAGACCACCTAAGGCCATAAATGAATTTATTTTCAGGGGTACAGATGAATTACACCTCCATATACTGAGGACACTTGTAGCAAAAATCTTTCCATCCCTGTTGGGAATTTTTAAGAAGTAGTAGGAAATGTAAAAATTGCTCAGTGAATGAAGAAAGACAAAGATGTTTCTGACTTTAAATAAGTAAACACCTTAAGATTCTTTAGACTATAGATGATAAAACTTGATGATACTCTCAGAAAAACTCCAGATCTAACTATTACAGGGGATAGAGAATGAATTCTTGGGCCTCTGAGTGAATCCATCAAAAATGAGTCACAGCACACTAACTTTATTTCCTTTTTAGTATTATAGATTGTTGAGGAAAATGTAGCTAGGACAATGTTATCAAGGTAACGCAGTTTGATTTCAGCAAGGCACAGGACCAAATCAAAGTATTCAGTAGTACAAAATGGAGAAATGTGAGTTGAAAAGGTGGCTGATCAGTAAGATGGAACAATGGTAGAGACCCCCTTAAACGAGTGAGTCCCCAGGCATACCCTACACAGATTCACCAGTGAACTTTTGGGAAGGACAGGAAGTTTGTAAGCAAAACATCCCCCAAAACTGTTCACTGATGTATTCATATTGACCTGGGAGGGGGCCTCAAGGGTTTGCCAGCAAGATTTGTCCTCCTTTTCTGTTGAGATTTTTATGAGCAACTTGAAAAAAAGACATATAAGTCAAATTTATCAACTTTAGAGGTAACAAAAGCCCAGAATGATAGCTGAAGCGTTGGATGATAGAATAAAGACTCAAAAGGGGAAAAAAAAAAGTATTGAGCTAGAACAATGGATCAAAGCCAACCAACCAGGTTAAATTGAACAGTGACACATTTAACAGTATCTAGGTTAAGAATAACTATTTAATTAGGAAAGATATGAGGCTAAGTCTGACAATCATATATGTGGAGAAAAGCTAGAGGCTTTAGTTGACCACAAGCTTATATAAGCTGTAGAACTGCTAGCAAATTGATGGAGAATTGAGTTATATTGCTGTAGAAATCAAATCATAGGAGATTGATTCCTGCTGTCCTCTGTTCCCATAGCCCAGAGCTTTAGGGTGTGGGCTCTGGGGTCACACCACCTGTTTTTGGATTTCCCCTCTGCCTATTCCTAGTTCTGTGCCTTTGGGCAAGGCCCTAAACCTTTCTAAACCTGTATTCCTCATCTGTAAAATGGTTAGCGTCATAGAACTATGTCACAGGGCTTTTATAAGAATTAACTTAGATGATGCATGTAAACCTAAAGCATTTGGTAAATGTTTTTGTAATAGCTGTTGTTATCAGTGTTACCCTGTAGTGGACTATTATAAGAATGGCACTAAAAAAAATGTCAGACAGACAAAAAGTTGACAGACTTTCTCACTTAAAGAACATTTATAGGAATTGGAGTGTATATTAGTTATCTGTTGCTGTGTAACAAATTACCCCAAAATTTAGCAGCTTAAAGCAGTAAACATTTATCTCACGCAGGTTCTGAGAGTCAGGAATTCCAAAGCAGCTTAGCTGGGAGGTTTTGGTTCAGGGTCTCTTATAGAGGTTGCTTTCAAGATATCAACTAAGGCTGCACTGTCATCTGAAGGCTTGACTGGGGGCTGGATAAGGACTCACTCACATAATTCTTGTCTGGAGACCTCAGTTTCTTGCCACATGGACCTCTCCTGATGACCTGGCAACTAGCTTCCCCGCCAGGGTAAATGATCAGAGTAGAAGAAAGCAGAAGTTTACAGTGCCTTTTGTGACCTAGCCTCTGAAGTCACATACCACCCATATTCTATCAGTCACACAGACCAATCCTCAGACAGTGTGGGAGGTGAATTTACAAGGCCATGGATACCAGGAGCTGGGGATCGTTAGGAGCCATCTTGGAGGAGCCATCTTTGGGTTTATCACCACAAAGTCTCAGAGATTTGGAAACCGACTGCAGATACATGAAAGGACTGTTTTCTAGAAGAGGGAGACTTATTCTGTGTGGCTTCCAAGAGTCAAACCAATAAACAGAGAGGTTTCAGGCAGGCGTATGTCAACTGGGTTTAAGGAGGAACATCCTTGCAGTAAACTGCTCCAAAGAGAAGGAGTTACCTTAGGGAGTAGTGAGCCCTGTGTATAAGAAAAGTCAAGCACAGGTGGGGTGCCCCCCTCAGGGACACCATATGGAGGGATGGTCTCTGGGCTAGCTAGAAAGTTAGATTTGAGCACCTCCATCTCTGTAATATTTCATTCCTTGGTTAGGGAAGAATCTGGGGAGATGGGACCCTTTAGGGCTTTTTTTCTTTTTTTTATTTTACTTTCGATAGAAAAGAAATGTTTCATTAAAGTATAAGATTTTTGTTTCTGAACCAATGTGGCTTGGAGAAGCTATTAAGAGGTAAAATGACCTTGGTGTTTCTGGAATCCCCTTACATTTCTCCTTTTAAGAACAGAGTTCTGATGTGGTTGGTTTACACCTAGCCTGTGGAGTTAAAACCAGGAATTCCCAACTTTTTATGAGACAAAGCCTTTAGTTCATAGAAGGGGCAGGAACACTGGCACTGAGTTTTCTCTTTGGGAATCCCAGCAGACCTTGGAGAGAGGGTTGAGTGTGCAGTTCTGGGGGATACTGGCCAGGTAAGGCTCAGACATCTACCAGGGGGAAACCAGTCCACTCTGAGCATGCAAAAGTACTTGCTGACACTTCGCTGGGGATTCCATAGGGAGAACTGAGAATGCAGTTCCTGGAGAAACTTAAGGGGGTTGGTGGGGGGTGGTGAGGGAGTGTTACACTGGTCACCCATAATGTAGAAAATGTCTATAGGAAAATGAAGGGAGACGTGAGCATACCACTTTCACTCCTCCTTTCTCCCATCTGCCCTTGGATGCTCATTTAAATGAGTGATCAGTGGAACATGAAACTATTTCTAAACTTATATCAGTACTAGAGGCTCTGAAGAATTTCTGCCAGTGAATGTTCAGATGGGACCCATCCTCCCCCACCCCAGAACAGCATCCACCCCTCCAGGAGGTGAGGGCATTGTCAGGAGCAGAATCACACCTTGGAAGGCCAGGGTATGTAGGTGAGAGCTGGCCATGTGGCAGTGGGGTTAGGGAAGGTCCATTTGGATCCTGTCTACACCTCAAGAAAGGACACCAGTCAGGGCCACACTGAATGATGAACTCTGTTAGCTCTTACTCCTGGCATGGCATGGGTGCCTCGCAAACAAGGGAAGAAAAGAAAAAACTTCTGTCCCAGAGATAAAACCCTTGGCTGTACTTGCTCTGTCTCCTGCTTCTACCGAACAGATTCCTCCGATATTTAAAGCCAATATTTAAACTTTTCCCTTTCTGTCTTTATCTGGGCCAAAAATATTGAACAGGGCCACACGGTCTCTGACGGAACCTATCTTAACTCTCCATCATACTCTACAAAGTAGATCTTCATCTGTAAAGAAGATGATTCAAGAAATTACTGGCCACATGAAAGATTTATTGGGTTGGCCAAAAAGTTAGTCTGGGGTTTTCTGTAAGATGTTACAGAAAAACCGGAATGAACTTTTTGGCCAACCCAATATTATATGAGAAGAATATTTGTGAGGAATTTTAATGACTGTCTCTACTTCTAAGAAATGGGAGAAGATGTTGAATTATCTCTAATTCGTGTCTTCGAGACTGAAGCTGACATTGCATCTATGAAACCACAGCAGGGAGCTATTAGTAAGAAAACAACTGCAAGGAGATGAAAAATATGGCACCCAATTTTGAATTCATAATGGACCAATGAGTAACAGATTAGATGTAACAGTAAACCAAATCAGTGATTTTTTTTTTTAAATGACCTGGGAAATATCTCTTAGAGCTCAGAAGGCCACAAAGATAAAAATACAGAGGAGAAAAATCTGAAAAACAGAATTAAGTGATCCAATATACAGATAATAATAATTGCAAAAGAAGAAAGCAAACTAAGGTTGACTCAGTCATCGATGAAGTAATTAAAGAGAACTTTCTGAAGCTGAAAAAGATGTGTCCTTAAGGTTGAAAGCATTAACTTTCAGTGTGACTTGACAAGTTTTCATTACAAAGAAAAAAATCTCATAAGCATCCAGGTGAAAACAAAAAACAGGTTTCTTACAAAAGAATACAGTAAAGCTAACTTTGGGCTTCTCATCAACTACAAGCCACAAGTCAGTGGTAGGAGGCCTTACGGGGTCTACAGATTGTGACCCAAGTTATCATTCACATGCAAAGCCATGAATGTGGACGAGAACATAGAAAGATACTCTCAGACACATAATATTTCATGATGTAGACATACCCCTCGCATGCCCTTCCTGGAAAAATGTCCAAAGATCCTACACAGCTAGATAGCAGCTGTATCAAGATTAAAAGCCCCAAAAATGGGAAAGATATGGTGTAGGAAAAACAGTGATGATGTGTGTCCAAGTAACTGTTGTTGATTTAGTTATACAAGTGTCTAAATTAATTAGTAAAATAAAAGTTACATATAGAAATAATGTAAAAGGGATACGAAATCAGGCTGTAGTAACTGGTAACTGGGGACAAGAGAAAGGAGGAAGTAAAAGTACACTGAATTCCATATCGAATGGAACATCCAATTTCATTCTTAATATTGGTAATTAGAGCAAATAAGTTAAATATTTTTAATTTAAAGATAACCATAAATAGGTACATCTAAATCATTACAAGGGAAAAGAAGTCAAAGAAACATAGTCCCTTATGCAAAGGACAACAGCAAAAAAGGGAAAACAACTAGAAATCATAAGCATTTATAAAATGTTCTGTGAAAGCACTGGTTGTTTCTCAGCAATGGCAAGTAATTTTCTTCGGATTTTTCTATTTTCTAAAATTTCTACAATGAATATGTCTTACCTTTTAAATAACAAATTATAAAACTCTTTCTGGGGCTGTTATAAAAAGTTGTTTTATATGTAACACACCACCAGTAAAACTAAAGCCTGGATGGAAAGCCCCCAGTGATATTGATGAGATATTATCAAGATACTCTGAGGCAGATGATTTAAGATTTTGTAACTGGTAAGATACAAGATGTGGCAATTTGGAGAAATTATAGGGCACCACCTTCTGTATCAGGAAGACTGAAGATGTGGTAGACACGTTGCTATCCTGCCGTGGTGAATTTTTTGTCCAGAGTTTTGATAATCTAGTAAACTCACATCAGCTGTGTCATTTCAAACAAGACAGCTGGACCCTGCCTGCTCTCCGTTGTGGCCACAGTGCTTTATATTTTGTTGTGTTCTCAGACTTACACTTGAAGAGGTAGCCTTTGCTCCATCCATACTTTGCTCAGTTACAAATGCTGGTCTCATAAACATTGAGCAAGTTTATGGCCCCCAAAAGATTATTACCGACCCTATAGAGGTTTGTGAGGGTTGACCTGACCAGAGAGTGGACAGGACATACCGTAAGCTGAGGAGCAAGGGTTTCAAACTGGAGGCTTCCAGTAAGGGTCAGATGGCCTTGAGATGCTAAGTGTAAGACATGTTGGTATTTGGGTGAGTTTCCCAGAAGGGACTAGAGGAGAAGAGGAGAAAAGGAAATGATTATTAAGAGGATTTCTTCCTCATCAGAAATTCACTAACCCCCAAACACTGTTCATACTTCAGACTTAGCACTTGAGTAACACTCCCTGCTGTAATAAAAGCCCTGAATGCTGTTTATTTCCTGCGTATCTCAAGGTCTGTGCAGGTGTTCCTGGCCTTACAGACTTCTTTCCTTGCAGTTATCCAAGGACCCAGGCTCTTTCCATCTTGTGGCTCCTCCCTCCTCCATGCCTTTGGAGGAGTTCTCTCCATTTAGCCAGCAGCTAGGGAAAGAAAAAGGGAGATCTCACTGGAGAAGTTTATATGGACCAAAGTGGTGCATATAACTTCTGCTCACATCCATTGGCCATAACCTGGTCACATGGTCACACTTACCTGCAAGGGAGTCTGGGAAATGTAGTCTGTGTGTCCAGGAGGGAAAGTAACAGAGGTTTAGAGGAACTCATGGGAGTTTCTGCCCCAGACTTTTTCCTTCTTCTCATTCCCTGCCTCCTTCATAGAATGGTTTCCCAAATGTCCTCTTTCAATTAAAAAACAAAATAAAACAAACAAACAAAAAAACGACATGAGTATAGGAGTTGGAAGTGGAGTGGATCACACAGGCCATGTTCTTTCTGGGGTTCATTGTTGTGTATAGTGGGAGCATGTGAGGTTTCTGCGCCTAGAGGCCAAGCCTGAGGTCAGCTTTTACTAAACATCTTTCATCTTAGCATTCTCTGTCTTCTCTAAACATTTATTTTGTGTATCCCTCCTCCTTATGGCCCCTTTAATGATAAAACACAAGGCAGTAACATGATTTATGTTATGCAGATTCAAATCTAGATTCATAAAGGCCAGTTTCTATAAAACTACAGTTTTATCTGTGAGTAAAACAATGAAAAATAAAAATGGTTTAAACTTTATCTTTTTAACGTTGTACAGTTTTAATTTTAAATAATGTTTATTTTCAAACTCTAAATGTTCATTTTATATATTTTGGAAAATTATGAAAGAGAAAATGATTGCCCATAATCCCACCACCCTCTCAACGTCTTGGTGTTTTCCTTTTGGAATATAATCTTAATTAAAGGGCTTTTATCTAAGGTCAACCAAAAATCATCGGTATAACTGCCAGGTTGAAAAGGAAGAGCCACGTATTTGTCATGGGACAAAGTCCCAGCCGCAAAAATCACATCTGTGTTTTTAAGGCTGTTGAGCTTTGCCTAAAATTTACCTCTGGATGCCTCCGGTTTCCTCACTTTAAAATGAGGAGTGTCATTCATCTACCCAGACCACATCTGCAGACTGTAAATGAACAAGGCATCTGTCAAAAAGTTCTGAGGGCATAGAATGTTCTAGAAAAACAGTTGCCCCAGTAGTATTTACATGTACTCAGTGTGGAGGGTTTGAAGGGATTATGGTTCAAAGACTCAACAAGAGGAAGCATTTTTTCCTAAGGGTGGATTGAGGGTTTCTTGCCAACCACTTTACCTAACAATTTTGATATTAATAAAGAGGAGAACAGAGACACACAGAGACTGCAAACCTAGGTGGCCCCAGGCTCCAACGGGGCTGTTCTTCCAACAAAGCCAAAACAGAATTCCCCGTCCAGCAGGACTCAGCTCTAGTTCCCAGAGCCGTTCACATTTTGATTCAAAGCTGGCTGATGAGAGCCAAACGAAGATATCCTTGTTTACTTTGTAAATGGAAATTTGAAATGAAGTATTTTCAAAATGCTGGTTGACACCCAAGAGGATGTAATTAGAATAAGGGGCTTTCTGGTTTGATGATGTGAAAGAAAGAGATGCTCTGTCTCTTTGAAATCAAATTATTAATTTGTAAGAGAGAGGGGAGGTTTGACTTTCAGTCTTCAAAGCAAAATCATGACTGGCAATTTTCTTAATTGGTTTTTTGCTTTAAATCACTAAGGCCAAGGTAGAGAGAGAAGGGGCAACCAGGGGGCTGGAGAACAGGGTCGTGAGGAGAAGGAAGAGCTGGGTGGGGAGGGGTAATCTTCCATGTGTGGTGCATTTCCCTTCTATTTCCATCTCATTTTAATCCTTCATGGACTTAAAATGCAGTTTGGGGGCTACTCGGGGCATCTCACACATGCCTCTCCCTTCCTCATGCGCTTTGGGGTAGGAGGTGGTGTTACTGGTGAAAGCTGGACGCAGGTAAGAGGCCAAGTTGAAATCTGTATGCTGAGCATCCTTTAGATGAGTACACCCAGAGTCTGGTTTTAGCCCATACTTCACATGATGTCACTGAGATTTTATTTTTGATTCCTAAAGCCTCTTTGCTAATTAAAACCATTTTGCCTTGGGACTTTTAGCTCTTTTAATTCTAAAACAGTCCTGAGAATTTCATGGTAATTCCTGATTTGTTTACTCTTCAAACGAAAGAGTTGTCTTAACTGCAGCAGATGCCCATAAGGATTTAACCCTCAACTCATTCTTTCTCTCTTTCGCCCTCTCCCCACTCTCTCTGTCTCTCCATGCCACCCCCACCCCCAACACACACACCCTGAAGCGACAATATGGTATATTGGGAAGAGCAGGAGCTTTAGAGACTGCCAGCCATGAGTTCTGGTTTCAGCTCTGCCATTTGCAAACTTAGCAACATTGAACATCCTTAACCTCCCCCGGCTTTACTTTCCTCATCTATTGACTGGGGTAGTAATGAGTACCTCTCAGGACTTCTGTGAGGATTAAGCAGAATTCTCTGTATAAAATGCTGGGCATAGTGTCTGCATTTAGTAGACAATGTATTAGTGGTAGCTGCTATTCATAATAATGGTCGTCAATCATCATCATTCGCATCATCATAGTCTAACCCCAGAAAATCCACATTGGGTTAAAAACTCTAAGCCCAGTTAAAAACTCTAAGCCCACTTTAGGTGGGATATGAACCTAGCAAATTGTTTTTATGTTCATGTTATGTGATTCTCTTCTTCTCTTGGATTAGAAAAGGACACCAAAAGTGATGCAAATTCTGCCTTTGCCTTAGAAATAAGCACAAGCAGGATGAACCCCATTGGGGTCAAATACCACTGGTGACTCTCTCTCTCTCCCCGCCCACCCCACCACACACACACACACACACACACACACACACACACACACACACGCACACACACAGGTGTTGTGTTATTAAAAACAGTATCTTTGTAGGAAAGTAGGAAATATGTTGTCTATGTTGTCTGCTTCTTCACCGATACCTTTCTTTGAATTTGGTTCCGTCACATCTGATTCCCCTTGGGTTTTACCCAAAGAGAGAAATGCTCAGAGGGAATTAAATTAGCTCAGATGCTCCCTTAGGTTCCCCCAGCATCTTGTTTAAAGCTGTAAAAGCAATTCAGAGTCCATTTTAGCTATGCTCTAAGCCAGAAGCTCCCGACTTCTAGGGCATGAGCACCACGTAGCCCAGAGATTGGGGCTCTGGGGAGAGCATGCTTTGTAAGACCACTTAGTACCATCCTAGGGAACAGCCCCCCACCCTACTTCCAGCTACTCCTCAGTTAAGCATCACCTGTGGACGGATAGAAATCTCTTTTGCATCTTTGTTTTTCAGCTACTACTCCCTTGTGGGAATAATAAGTCCCATATGTATAGTTCCCCACTCTTCCCCCAGATAAAGTAATACTTCTTCTTGCTTCTCCTAAAAGTGCCCCTTTCTGATTACTAGAAAGTAATCTAGTTTCCTAACTACCTAACAAGCTAAGAATTCCCCTTCCTCATTACCACGGGATTTGTAGATTTTGATTATGTGCCTTCCCAGCATTTGTCTTCTTGGACTTGAATAGTGTCCTAATTTTCTACAGCTCCTTACTCTCTTAAAATCAGAGAGACCTGAGATAAAATCCCAACTCTAGTACTTTCTAGCTACATGTCCACTGGCAAGTTTATCTAATCTTTAGTTTCCTTTTCTCATCTGGAAAACAGAGAATAGTAATGCTTACCCCACAGGGTGGTTTGAGGTTTTAGGAGATAAAATGGTATCCGTGTTCTTAAGTGGAGATGAAGGTATGGGTAGGGTCTAAAGTCAGTTTAAGACCAGGGAAATGTGAAGATCAAATAGGGTCAAAAGTAGCCGGTGTTGGAAAAGATTGCTTAAAAAGTAGTAAATCTGTATTCAGAGATCATGTAATAGGAAAAATATATATCTTTTAAGTATAAGATTTACTCTCAGGAAATTGAGCATCTTGGGGTGGGGGATGGTAGTGAAAACAATAGTGCTACCCCCCCCCATCCGTGGAATGGGAAGAGGAATTGCAGGGCTACTTATCTTTCTCTCATCACTTAACTAAAACAAATGACCGCTCCCTCTTAAATGATGGTACTGTGAAGCCAAACTGCTTTCAAATTGCTTTATATCTATTATTTTTAAAGTATCCACTGTCCTTAGTTTTAATAGTGAATGAGTTGAATGATTATATTTATGTCATACCACCACCACACACATCCCAAATACAGCAAAATCGAATTCCCCTTGATTGGCCAGTAGGCCTTAAGAATAAGATGTGTTTTCCTACTCCTGTGAATGTAGCTGGGCTTACTCTTCTGCACTCTGCTGACTTCCACTGCTCGCTTGAAACTGCCCCCTTGTTCATCTGCCCCCTCACACAGCCTCAGGAAATGCCCTTATTAATTGTCTTCCTTTGTGGGACGTTCCTCTCTGTGGTAAAAGTCAGCAGTGTTGCCATGCTCGATACTGACAATGCTCTTCCTCGTTGGGATCATTTATAAAACTTCTAATAGTTCTTTTTCTCACTCCCCAAATGCCCAGGGAGACCAGGGTCCCTGCTCACCAGTCTCTGTCTGGAGAGGTGCCTGTGCTCTGTACCTTCCATTTCTCTAAGCCCTGGCTTAGCACTTCCGCCACCCAGGTGTTAAGCCTCTGTACTAGCCTTTCCTTCACACGCTGGCTAATTTTGCAGGTTCCTGCATTGCCTCATGTAAGCCTAGAATTCCATCGCTGTAAAATGGGCCCACTGACAGCCTAAAGCGAGCCTTCTCCATCCCAGAACTGAGCCTAGACGACTTTGTGACTCTAGCCTGGCCCTGGGAGCATCAGCGTGGATCTCAGATGCACTCAGGTCCACACGCTCCCCTCGCTTCACCGGGGCTGCTGACCAGCTCCCATCTTCTTTAAATTCATCTACCGCCTTTTCTCTTAGACATTCCAGAAGCATTAGTTGGCTTTCCCACTATAGCATCTGAAGAGAAAATACTTCATCCCAGGTCAAAAACCTGGCTGAACGTTCCTACTAAAAAGCCAGGTGTCACTCTTAAATTGTCAGAAAGTTAGCCATGATATTTGAGGAAGTAATGAAACAGCTATAAATGATGTAAGCTTTGCAACAGGCAAATGTGTTCGCAACTTCTGACACCTGGAGAAGAGAGTGAGAGTCGGCTCCTAGCGACCAGCCCAGCAGAAAGTCCAGTTAGGGCAGCTTTGAAAGGGGGTGATCACCTCAGTGGTGTGGACGCCGCTCCCAGGGGAGCAGGGCTGTCAGGAGGCGCTGTCCAGATGGCTGCCTCCCAGCCCTTCTGAACTGGAGAGACCCCTGCTGTGAATCGAATCTGTGGTTTCCGTGCCCCTCGATTGCTATTCCAGACCCTCTTCCTGTGAGTGGGGCGGGGGCTCCAGGCCCTATGAGTGGGTCTGTGGTCTCTGGGCAAAGCTTTCACAGCTTCTCGGGAGAACAGTGGTGTCTGCAAGACATGCGTTTGGTTAACAAGCCGGAGAGGCCTCTCGTAAATTTCAGAGCAACAGGAACTGAGCGCTTTGAAACTCCAGCTGCAGATGGGCTTGGTATGAGGTCTGTTCCGCAAACTAGAGCATTGGATTTTCCAGTCAGCCTGCGTGCTAATCAGACCTGGTGCCTGGAGGAGAGGAGGGCAGGGTCCCGAGCCCGGGGGAGGGGGCAGCCCGGTCCTCCCTTGCCTGGACTTCCGGGGGCCCCCCCTTGGAGGTTCCCTGTTGGCCTTTACTGCCTTCCTTTTCTAAATGAGGTGGGGTTTTTTCCATTTTAAGTGTCTAGGCCTCTCCTTCCTTCACTTTGATATTTCCTTGAGTTTTCAGAAAGAAGAGAAAGAAAAATTAGGAGGGGAAGAAAGTAGAGGAGGGTAAAGGAAGAATAGGGAGAGGCAGAGGAGGAGGAAAGGAGAGAGGCAGAGAGAGGCTTCCAGACTCATTCTCTGGGAAGATGCTGGGAGTTGGGGTGTTTCCTTATAAAGCTCATTGTTATTTAAGTTACTAGCAAATCCTCCACTTGTTGTGACCGCCTGCCCCGCCTGGATGTAAGACCAGCACCTGGCACGTAACCCACACTCAGAAAGTGGTGACTGTCTTCTCCCCTCCCAGCCTCCCCCAGAGTCCCTCTCCTCCAGAGCACCCCTGAAGCTTCTGGGAACATCAGTAGGACCGGTCTTGTCTGTGTGAGCTCAGCGCGCTGCAGTGTTGGGGTTTTCATTGCTGATTCTAGTGGTGTCTGAGGCAAACACCTTTAAAAGCCCTAAAACATGAAGAACCTAGTGGCAAGACGGGAATAAAGACACAGACCTACTAGAGAATGGACTTGAGGATTTGGGGAGGGGGAAGGGTAAGCTGTGACAAAGTAAGAGAGTGGCATGGACATATACACACTACCAAATGTAGAATAGATAGCTAGTGGGAAGCAGCCGCATAGCACAGGGAGATCAGCTCGGTGCTTTGTGTCCACCTAGAGGGGTGGGACAGGGAGGGTGGGAGGGAGACGCAAGAGGGAGGAGATATGGGAACATATGTATATGTATAACTGATTCACTTTGTTATATAGCAGAAACTAACACACCATTGTAAAGCAATTATACTCCAATAAAGATGTTAAAATAAATAAATGAATAAATAAATTCAAACTTAAACAGTCAAAAAATAAAAGCCCTAAAACAAGAGCAGTGCCTCCCCTGACCTGTGGGGAGCTTCGCACTCTGGACAGGGCTTTTAGGCACCTCAGCCCGTGAGGCTTGCCCAGCACCTCCAGGCACAGGAGCCTACACCTCCCACTGAGGTTGCAGCAAGCGCAGAGGGCCAGGATGTGGCCCACCTGCGGACTGTATTTGGTTCCCTCCTCCCCGTCCTCTTCCCCAGTGCAAACCGCATCCCCCCAAAGCCACTGAATGTGCTGTTGGAAACAGGACCCACCCTCACTATACACAATGAACTGCTCGGGGTTACGGATCAGGATGGCACCCAATGCAGAGTCTTGAACTAAATGCTCACTTTTAAGATGTTTGGGATTATATTAGGAGGACAAGCTTCTGTAACAGAATAGAAACAGGAAGTTTACATACGTGCAGGCAGGCAGCGTGTAGTTACATAGTTCTCCCTAAGTGGTGGATTAAAGATGGGTTTTATTCCCTAAGATGTTTTTTTATTCTACGTTGGCATTTACAAAAGGTTTCCGCAGTGATGTATCACTTTTGTAATCAGGAAAAAGGTGTTTAAAATAAACAGCCTTTTAGTCATCATGATCATTGACTAGCATCAAGCGCCCTTGGTCCCCTCAGCACCTGGCGTTGAGTGGGAACGGTGGGATTGTGGAGGAGTGGGAGCCCAAGCTCTAAGCATCAGACTCCCCACCTCACCCTGGTCTCTGATTGCAGGGAGCGAATCCAGCAGGCATCTGCTGCCATCACTGTGACCAGGGCAGGGAGTTTCCTCATTGCCTGGGCTCTTCGGCTCTTAGTGAGCTGTTGACCGACAGACGGTTTACATTGGCAGATAACTCTCTGTTGTCTTCGTGGAGGATGTCGTCCACCATAACACATGAAGTCCCCTTCAAAAGCAGCTGCAGAAGAGAAGTTGCTCTCTGACCTTAGACTTGGGCAAAGCTGAGCCTGTCCTGCAAGTGCAGAATAGGTGCATTTCTACTTAATGGACTGTGTACACCCTTGCTTAGACGGACGGCTAGGAGACACAGAGCTTCAGCACATGCACATGACAGTCTGACTTGTGTCTTCATATGTAACCTGATACCCTAGTTCTTTGCCCTTTTCAACCCCTGCCCTTATATTCCTTTGCTCTGCTCTGTCCTTCCCTTTCTCACTGCCTCTCTGTGTTTCTTCCTCTCTGCCCCACTCCCCTTCTCTCTCCCTTTCTCTCCATCTCTGTCTCTCCCTCCTTCCCTCTTTCCCTTCCTGTCTGTGTGTGTCTCCTCTGCCTCCTCCCCCCACCCAATTCTCCCTCTGTCCCTCCCTCTCTGTGTTTCTCTCTCTCTCTCTCTCTCTCTCTCTCTCTCACACACACACACACACACACACACACACTCACACACACACGTCTTTCCCATTGGCATCTCCTTTTTATGGTACCTATTTTTATAAAGCCTCCTCAAGTCGTTTATGAGATGAGGCAAAATATCCATAAATACAGGTTAAACGAGATCGTGGCATTGAGTCTACCCCTCCCCTGTCAGCAGCTCTGGAGAGTAGTGTTCCCAAAGACAGATCCTGAGTTTTCCTTTTAATGTATTTCTATTGACCTGACACTTGACCACAGAGAACCTCAGCAGATTCCAGGCTTTAGTATCACACAGGAGTTTGAAGAGCTGGAAGATGATCAGTTCCAACAAGGATCCCTTTCAGGATCCCTGTCATTTTACTTCTCTGAGAGGCCTTTTGTCTCTATCCTTTGTTTCCTCTGATACAAGCCTGTCTCTCAAACATTAGTGCACATCAGAATCACCTGTAGGGCAAATGGTACTGTATATCAATTCTACCTCAATAAACCCAACTTTTAAAAAATCACCTGGAGAGTTTGTCACATGGATTACTGGGCCCCACCCCAAGGACCCTAATTCCATAGTGTGTGGGGGGGGGTCTATGAACTTGGCCTTCTGGCAGGTTCTCGGGGGTGGTCCATAGACCACATTTTAAGAAGCCCGACTCTAAGCCCTCACAAGGGACTCCCGCTAGCCCCTTGGAGGTGGTTGTCTAAATGGCCTTCTGTAGAGCTTATCGAAAGCCTTTTTTAATGTCTGAATCAAATTAGATCCACTAATCTCCAGCCACTTCATCTCGCCATATTTACCCCTTGACGAGTTTAGTCAAGCACAGGGACACCGGTTATGTGAACTACAGCAGACCCTTCCAGCTTCAACTTACCATCCCAGTGTCCGCTGTCAGCGAGTGGCCAAGTCACTCATCAGCCGCCTGGGCCTGGGCCTCGCAGGTAGCTGTTATCAGCCAAGGCAGTCGGAACCCATGTCCTAGAGGCCCCTGCCGGACAGGGATGTGCTGCAGTCGGGAGCAGGGCCGGCCAGCAGCCCTGGGTCACCATCTCCACCCGGCTCTGCGCTTCTCTGCTTGTCCTCACACGTGAAAGTCACTATCTTTAGTAGCTGAAGGGCCCACCTGGACTTTTAGTTAGGCTGCACTGAACTTATGGAGGGAGGGGGAGATTATATACTAGAGTGGTCTTGTCACGTGTGGGGACCCATTAGCATAGTGGGGTTGTCAGTGATGATAACAGAGGAGCTAACAGCTGAGCGATAGGTACCAGACGATTTGCCGAGCACAGTACTTAACCTGCTTGGCCTCGCTCAGCCTCAGAGCCACGATGAGGCAGTGGACTCCGCATCTCACAGGGGCGGAAACTCAGCACCGCATCCAGGCGGCAGAGGCAGGACCCAGACCCGTGCCTCTCTGCCTCCTAAGCCCACGCTCATAACCTCTGCGTGCCCTCTCGCCTCCTGCATCATGGACTCTGCTGTATTTTTAGCCTCTGCTTTTTCCACCGGAATTACGAGGTTTCCAAAATTATGATTCTTCTGGAAGCAATAGAGAGACAGCAACGTGAGTTGACTATTTCGTGGTGGTCAAAAATCCCACAATATGAAATTGGGGCTTAATTCACTCAAAGAGCAAGAGCTCCAAGCACATATTTTTTCCCCAAAAAATACTTGAGAAAGACCCACTCCCCAAATGCCCAAAACACAAAATATAAGAGGACCCCCTGAAAGATGCAACAGAAACATCTGTCATGCCATCTTGAAATTGCTATCTACTATGTCTCAAGGGTTATTTGGACAAAACAAGGCTTTTGGAGTCTAATAAAATAAATCCAAAGTGATACCCTTTGGGCTGGCCATTAGGTCATGTGTGGTTCATTACAGGCTTCCAGCTGGCCTGAGAGGTTTGGTGATGCCCCAATCCCTTGAGAGTTACAGGTGCCAGGGCTCTGAGTGGACCCGACTCTGCTGCCTCTCCCTCCCCATCAAGGCTTTCCCAGTACTGCCTGTGCCGCTCCTGGGTGGACTTCTATGCATTAAGTCATCTTCACGGCGTGATCACGCCTAATCCTACCACCCCAGAGAGGCCCTACCACCGTGTTCATGCAAATCCTTCCCAGACTTCTTGACATCTAAATTTCTGTTTGTTTGTTTGTTTGTTTGTTTAAATAGAATCATACTATACAGACCACACTGGAAATGCACTAGTTCACTTACAGTCATATATCATGAACATCTTTTTGCATCATTATTCTTCCTCAGCATCAATTTAATGGCTTTAAAGTACTCTTTTGTGCCTTTCTTCAGTTTCCTGCCTTTAAAGTAGATTTTTATGAAGGCTATCTTTTAAAAAATCATCACTATCACTTTGGAAAAGTAAAATTAGGTCATTCTTGGGGAACAGGCTTTAAAAGTAAAATTGCTCTGGTGTCTCTGAATTACACTGAGTCTTTTGGGGAGATTGTTTTGTTTTCGACAAAGTTAAGTAATAAGTAAAGCCCCACTGGAAAGCTCACAATGCAGGCATCTCTGGTCCTGTACTGGCTGTTAGAAAGTTAGAGCTGAAGAGGAGGTAGAGACCAGAAACCCCAGCTATCCAGGCTCCCTCTCCGGTGGGGTGGACCCGTGGGATGTCTTGCTATGCCTTGGATCTGAGCCGAATGTCTTTTCTCTCCCCAGCAGACCCGCCCGTGGCCGCAGCTGTGGTGTCCCATTTTAATGACTGCCCAGCTTCCCACAGTCAGTTCTGCTTCCATGGAACCTGCAGGTTTTTGGTGCAGGAGGACAAGCCAGCATGTGTGTAAGTGTCCCCTGGGGTTCTGGGGTGCTGGGGCTGCAGACGCGCCAGCAACCCATTAAAAGAGCACTTCCCTCCAGAAGCCATGCCAGAGGCCCCTGAGAGCCTTGGAGCCGACGTGTTAGAGAATCAGAACAGCGGGCTAAGGGACACCTGCTTCAAACCCAGCTGGTTAAAAATCCAGGTTCCAGAGCCCTGGCCCAGAGCCACTGAGGCAGAACTCCTAGAGTTTAGAGCCTGGGTATCTGCATTTTTAACAAGCACCTCTGGTGGCTCCTGGGTTCAACAAAGTCTGAAAATTCCTGGATTCACGTTTTTTTACTTTTTTTTTTTTTTAATTAAAGTATAACTGATTTACAATGTTGTGCTAGTTTCAGGTGTACAACAAAGCGATTCAGTTATTTCTATATATTTTTTTATATAAAGAATATATTCTTTTTCAGGTTCTTTGACATTATAGGTTATCACCAGATAGTGAATATAGTTCCCTGTGCTCTACAGTAGGACCTTGTTGTTTATTTTTTATATAGTAGTGCATATCTGTTAATCCCAAACTCCTAATTTTGGTTCAAGTTTAATTCACTACTTAGAATTTCTGGAGGGCAAGGCACTTGGTTGGATCCCTTTGAATAGCTGGAGTCTCTTAAGGTGAGGTCTCTGCCCTCATCCAGCTAATAAAATAAGCCAGAAGTGCCCGCAGAGGGTTGGGGTACGTGAGTGGTAACAGAGCAAAGCAACTTGGAAATAAAGATGCAGGCCGGGGCGTGGCATTTGCCACCACAGGCTGAGCATGAGCCCCCGGGGGCTGCTTCTGAAAACATAGCTGAGCCCCACCGCAATCCCCTGAATCAGAATCTCCAGGCATGGGACCCAGGGGTCACATTAGTTAAGAGCCACTAGTGATTGCCATGGTCAGCCCGACTGGGCAAGAAAGGCCCATAAGGAAAGCTTCCCGGAGCAGGTATCGGGGTTTGGCTGGTGGGGAGAGCAGAGAGGTTGCTCCAGGCCTGGAGTGTTGGGGGACCTGCCGTTACAGTCAGTGAGGCCACAGTAGGGAGGAGACAAGATTGGAGATGAATTGGAAGCCAGAGCCTGTTGGAAGTGAGCCTTTATTCTCTAGGCAGTGGGAGCCGTGCCAGTCATGGGAAGGGGTGTTGTAGGGAAGTAAATCTGTGCGTGGTGGAGTACTGTTAGGTGGCCCTATAGTCAGCCTTGGCACTGTTGACTTTTGGGGCTGGGTAACCCCTTGCTGTGGGAGCTCACCTGTGTAATGAAGGGCGTTCGCAACCCTGGCCTCTACCCACTAGGTGCCAGTAGCACCACCTCCCCCCAACAGTCGTGACAATCAAAAATGTCTCCAGACATTGCCAAATGTCCCCCAGGATCGGGGGTGGGGGGGTTTGGGGGCAGAGGAAGAATTGCCTCCACCCCCATTAAGAACCAGCCATGTCTATGAAGTTGCCATTTTTATAGGCCAAAAACGGTTAAAAGTCAGCAATTTCATATGATCCAAACTAATAATACCAGTAAATAATACTAAATGTTAATAAAAGCCAGCATTTATTGAGCTTTGCTTCATGCCAGGCATCGTTCTAAGCATGATCCATGTGTAAATTCATGTAATCCTCAAGATGATCCCGTGAGGTGGGCACAGAGAAGTTGTGCCCAGATCACATAGCAGAGCTCACATTCAGACCCAGCCTGTCTGGCTCCTAAAACTGCATTCTTAACCATGATGCTTAAGGGTATCGGATGAGTAGCCCAGGAGAGGCTGGGGACCGGGAAAGCCTGCCACAGTAAGTGGTGGTGGGTAGGGCTTTCCTCTTCCTGAGGTGCAGCTGTGTGAGCCTGGGCAGGCCCCTCGGGTTGCCTCTGAAGCCTGGAGAGGCACACTGGCCACCTTCCTCCTGGGAGGCCTGGGTGAGGCCCCCAGGCCACGTCTGCAGAGCCAAGAGCCCTCCCCACCCCTAAATACAAAGCACAATGATGACAATAGTCGTCCTCATTCATGATGATCATTCTTATTAAAATACACATAGGAGCCTCTGGGAGGCTGATGGGATTTTTTTTTTTTTGATTGGATTATTTTTGATCGTAGCCTGGTCATTATGGAAAAACACTGGCCCTGAAGGAAGGGTGGCTTCTCGGCCTAGATCTCAGGAAGCCTACCAGTGCAGCAGGCGGAAGGCCCTCTCCCCTCCAGCGGTGCCCGGTGCGGGGACCTCAGGCTGCCCCGGGCCGTGCGATGGGAGGGATCTTCTTTGGAGAGAGAGAGGGGAGTTCTGATCAAAAGTGTGTCAGAAGTTCAGTTTTTCCACCAGATCAGGGACTGTTGTAAACTCTGAGAGCTGGAAGCCTTGAGCCTGGGTCGGCAGGTAACCTTACCTGTGGCCGAGCCCCCTTCGGCTGGCGGAAGCCTTCTGAGAGCAGGGGGTGGTGGCTCCCTTGTTCTGCTCAGTCTAGGTCCCAAGCCCCGCTCGTGGCTCAGGGAGATGGCTGTCCATCACATTTACACACCATTACGTGCTGGTGGTCGGGAAGACCGGCTGTCTCTCTCCCCACTCACCCTATAACTATTACTGTTAATAATAATAGTCAGCTCTCTGTAAAAGCTGTAACTGTGTGCCGGGCCCGGCTCCCAGCACTCCACATACAGTGACTCATGGAGTCCTACCATCCTCCCAGCTTCCCTCTCAAGTAGAGATTCTTGCCCTTATTGTGTAAATGAGAAAACTGAGGCTCAGAGAAGTTAGGCGACTTGCCCGGAGCCCCAGAGCCCATAAATGGTGGAGCTGGGGTTCAGTCCCATCAATTCCAACCCCGAAACCCATGTTCTCAGCTGTTGCCCCTGAGGGCACTCTGTCTCAGCCTCACAGAGTTCACCTCAAATAGCTCTGATTTCCAGGAAAGGTGTTGGCACCTTCCCCCTGCAGGTAAAGCTTCCTCCAGAGAAAGGTCAGGGTCATTCCTACACTCGTTACCCTCAGCACAGACTCTCAATGAATCCTTCCCGTGGGCCGAAGGCAGGGTCTACAGAATCAGCGGAGACTGTGTGGGAAAGCTGACCGTCTGTGGGGAGGCATGGCCACGTGAGCCTTTACCGCCTCTTTACCTCAGTTTCCCCGCTGGATCTTGGCGGCCCAGGGGTGGTATTCAGCCCACAGGCGTGTTTCATACCGCGTTAGATGAGTCTGCCTTGTTCTTTGGTGGTTTTAATTAGCTGTCCACATTTTGGAAGTCAGGTTTTACATCTCCAGGCAGACGCCCAGCTTCTCTGGAACACAGCCTGCCCCCTCCAGTTCCCCGGTTTCCACCTCTTCCTGCCGCTCCCCAACACTGAAGCCAAAGTCGGTCCCCAGTCGTCCTGTTGCCTGCTCTGTTCTGCTCACACCAGCCTGCTTTGCTCTGCTCACTTCTGCCGCCACATGAGCTTGTAAGCTCAGTGAGGGCAGGACCACGCCTTATACCTTTTTGTATTTACAGTACGTAGAAGAATGTTCTAATTCATTAATTCCCACCAGACCAAAAACTGTGAGTCCATGCAGAGGAAGCAAAACGTGCTGTCCCCACTCATAGAACCACCCCAGCTTTAGGGAGCTGATACACTCATCCTTGTCAATAAAACTGACATACCTTGAACTGACATACACGGCCTTACAGGAAACCCACAGGGGCCCAAGATTATAGTCCGAAAAGAGGGAGCTCTTTCTAAAATACTGTCATTCTTAAGCTTTGTTTTCCATAAGAACAATAGTCCTTAGGTTTCCAGAGAACTAAAATGACATCTCACACTAAAATATGAGATAAGGAAAAAAAGTTAAAACAAATAACTAGTCAGAAATCACCAAAGGCAGTCACACTAAAATATGAGATAAGGAAAAAAAGTTAAAGCAAATAACTACTCAGAAATCACCAAAGGTAGTGAACATTATCCTGAAACATTTATGCTTCAGATGAACCCTAGATTGTATCTTTGGTCTCCCTTTAATAAATCCCTGCTAGGAGCCAACCACTTCAGAAAACAAATAGGGAAAGAATTTCCAAAGGTAGTAAGCAAAACCATAGAAATGCAAGGTTAGGACTCAAACACCGTTTTTTTCCCTGAGGCAGATTCTGCAAACCTTTGGTCTGCTGCCTGCAGAAACCTTCAAACAAAGGAAAACAGTTGAAGGAAGCCACCCAGGTGACAGGTTTTCAGGGTTCCAGTGTTGGCAGCCAGTGACAACTCATCAAAGTGTCTCACCTATCCAAAAAATGCCCCTCGGTGACTGAACTCCCTGACTTTCCCACAGCAAAGTGTGAAAGCACATTGCTGTCAGCCAAGGAAAACATTCCACCTGGCTCTGGCCACAGTACATTCCAGTGGGATCTGAACAGAGTCAAACACCCAGAGAGGGGTGACCGCCTTCAGTGCGCAAGCAGACTGCCTGTGTGACCAAGAACACGCCTCCCGAGAGATCAGGATTGGGAGTGGTTTTCTTGTTGGTGCTTGAGCCACTTTATGTAGATCTACTATCATCTCAATAACCAGCAGGTGGTGGGGTGTAGGGGTAAGACGTTAGGACATCACCCACCCACGAGTCTGGAGGAAGTGCACTCCCTCTCTCTACCCCCAGAGGAAGCAGGTACTGAGGGTCACACAGCAGGCAGGATAACGCAGCAGTTAAAGGCATGGATTTGGACATCAGACAGATCTGAGTGACTTAGCACCGTCAAGCCTCAGTTTCTTTGTGTATAAAATGGAGAGATTAGTACTTCTCAGGATTGTAATGAGGACCCAGTGACCATAATGCATGCAGAGCTTTTGCTGTCCAAGACAGGAGCCACTAGCCATGTGTGGCTATTTAATTTATTTAATTAATTAAAATTTAGTTTTTCACAGAAGTAGAGCCACGGATGTAGGAAACAAACTTATGGTTACCAGGGGATACGGGGGAGAGGGATAAATGAGTAGATTGGGATTGACATATACGTACTACTTGATTTATAAAATAGACAGCTAATAAGAACCTGCTGTATAGCACAGGGAACTCTACTCAATAGACTGTAATGGCCTATATGGGAAAAGAATCTAAAAAAAAAAGAGTGGGTATATGTATATGTATAACTGATTCACTTTGCTGTACACCTGAAACTAACACATCATTGTAAATCAACTATACTGCAATAAAATTTTTTTTTCAGTCTCACTAGCCACATTTCAAGTACTCAGTACCTCTAGGCAGCTAGTGGCTGCTGTATTAGACAGCACACATACAGACACTATTTCCATCATTGCAGAAAGTTCTTCTTAAATTTATTTTTTTATTGAAGTATAGTTGGTTTACAATGTTGTGTTAATTTCTGCTGTACAGCAAGGTGACTCAGTTATACATATATATACATTCTTTTTTATATTCTTTTCCATTATGGTTTATCCCCGGATACTGACTATAGTTCCCTGTGCTATACAGTAGGACCTTGTTGTTTATTCTATGTGTAATAGTTTGCATCTACTAACCCCAAACTCCCAATCCATCTGTCCCCCACTCCCCATCCCCCTTGGCAATAGACAAGTCTGTTCTCTATGTCTGTGAGTCTGTTTCTGTTTCATAGATAGGTTCATTTGTGCCATATTTTAGATTCCACATATAAGTGATATCATATGGTATTTGCCTTCTCTTTCTGACTTACTTCACTTAGTATGATAATCTCTAGTTGCATCCATGTTGCTGCAAATGGCTTGTTTTGTTCTTTTTCATGGCTGAGTAGTATCCCATTGTATATATGTACCACATCTTTATCCATTCATCTGTCGAATCATCACGGAAAGTTCTATTAGCACATTAGAGAATATTGAAGCCCAGTTCCTAGCAGAGCATAAGAACAGCCATCATCAGCACGATCACCATTGTAAACAGCACATTCTTACCATCACCACAGCTGAAGGATCCAAGTCCTGCTGAAGAAGCAGTGAAATTTGGGTAGACCATGGAACCTAGGGCTGTACGAAGAGGAAGCCCCTACTCCCTCCAGCCCACTCCTCCCAAGCGCCCCAAGCAGAGAGGTTCTAGGACTTGTAAATCCAGTTCTTGAAGCCAAAAATGGGTAAACCCAATACAGGTGTCCTGCGACTCAAGTGGCCCCACTCCCACCCCAGCCCTATGGATTTTCTCCGTGTTAAAGGCAAGTTGGTATAAACGTTTTTCTAAAACCATGGTCCCTGGCCCTTGCTCACCTTGGTTCTTGGCCCCCATATTAAAAACTTTATCTCGGGACCTGTGCCAAAAGGCGTGGCTAAAAATCAGAGCACTAGCCTCCTGCCAGAGAGTACACCATTGTTTATGAAGACAGTGTGTCTCAAGAGCCTTGAAAATGCTCCCATTCTTTTATTTACATTTTTGGCACTCGTACAACCCTTCCTTTGTGTCAGGCACTTCACAAGATGTTAACTCATTTAATGCTCATAACTCTATGAGGTAAGTTTTATTACTATCAGGTTTTAAGGATGCAGAATGAGTGCCACAGAGAGGTTGAGTAACTTGCTCAAGATCACACAGGCATTACGTGGAGAATGGGATTCAAACGAATGAAAGTTTGGCTCCAAAGTCTGTACCATGTTGTGCCCACTTGCGGGATCCTATCCTGAGGAAGTAATCTCAAATGCAAACAAAATGTGTACACAAAGATAATCCCCTGGCATTGCTTATGATATCAAAATTGGATACAGCCTAAACGGTAAGGGTTCAGTGAAGCAAATCATGTATAAATTACTTTACAACCATTTTAAACAACTTCTGCAGTTTTCTAATGACATAGTAAAATGGTGAAGAGATGTTAAATGAGAAATTGATGCAAAATCGTATTTTTTTAAAATCTTAACTATGTTTAAAACTACATAGAAGTAGTCCAGAAAAACTCCTTGTCAATCAGACTGCCATTTGAGGTGGTAGGGTGTGCAACAATGTGGACTTTTCTTTTCTTTGTCTTTCTTTTCTATTATATTGTGATGTATGTTCTTTCCAATTTGCTTAGAAACATTCTTTCTCTAGTTGGAGAACATTTTCCTTAAGAAAAAAAAAACAAAACACTTATAAGAGCGCAGCTCTACATGCATTATCCTATTTCTTTAAAATGTTAAAAGGCACTGTGAACCAGGTACAAAAACGATTTAGGGGAAAAACTGAGCAACTGGACAGGACTAGAAGGTGGGAAAGCCCTCAGCAGAGGAGAAAGAAAGGCCTATCATTGATCATTTAATTCTTGTTAAAATGAGGAGGCCTAAGCCACAAAGTTTGCTCCTAAGAAAAGCACCAAAGCAACCTCCAAACTGAATCAGTAACAAAAATGAGAAGGTCTCAGGGACCCGCCTGGCTGGAGCCCATTGCCTTTCATCTTCAGCCACGATGGCTCCTGCAGATCAGACAAGCTCCTTGCCCCTCCTGTGCTACACTCTTTCCTTGCTTTCTTATGTACTTCTTTCTTTTTTATTCTTATCTGGGGGAAACAGCCTACATGTGATTCCAGAGCCTCATTTTCAGAATTATGAAGACAAAATCAGCGTTCCAGAGTCTTGTGTTTGACGATATCCACTCTGGACAGATAAAATTGAATGGTCAAATGTTATAAGAAAATGTTCAGGCTTACACACGTGCCACTCCCCTTCGTGATAGAAAGATTCCTATTTTGCTCAGATTCCTTTCTTAAACAGAGGTGCCACATCTCCCATTTCTCCTGCACCTGAATGAGAGGGCCCACTGTACAGCTCCCACCCTGGGGAGATGCCCAGAGAGAGATGGGGAAAGAGAGGAAGGAGAAGAGGGAGGGGCAGATTTTGAATTGTTGGTTCTTGATTCTGTGTCCTTAAATGACCTTGTACCTCAGTGGTTCTCAGGCCTGGTCACACATTCGAGTCACTTGGGTGCCCAGACCAACTGGATGGGCATCTCCAAGGGTATGACCCTGGCCCCGGCAGTCTCCAAAGCTTCCCAGGTGATTCTAATGTACAGCCAGGTGGGAAGCAGTGCCTACCTGAGGTAGAGACAGCAGCTGAGTCAAGCGTGATTCGTTTGTGACCAGGTGAGGTGACTTTTCCCCTCATTGTGTGACTCATGCTAAAATAATTGCGTAATTAAGTCTAATATTAGTAGAAGCTTGGGAAATTTTTTTTAAAATGTATGTCACCAAACCTTTTCTTGCTCCCCACCCCAGTAAAGATCAACTGAGAAGCATCCCTGTATTACAATCGATTGGGGAGAAGAAAGGACCTCCCTCCACCCCAAGGCCAGAAAGTCTAAATTGTGTTCTCAACTTTGGCTGCCCATTGGAATCATCTGGGAGCTTTAAAAATGCTGATGCCCAGGCCTTACCCCCACGGATTCTGATTTAGTTGGTCTGGGCTGTGGCCTGGACATCAGGATTTTTTCAAGCTCCCCAGGCCATTCCAATGGGCAGCCAGAGTTGATTTCACTGGTAAACCTTCACGGTGGCTTTCAACTCGGGCTTCATCAGAATACCCTCGGCCTTTTCTTTAAGACACCCGGGCCCCATTTTCAGAGAGATTTTGATCTGGGAGGTCCTGGGAGAAGCTCAAGTATCTGGACCACAGGCTGTTCTGCCTCCCAGCTGCAGTTGGGCTGCTTGGTGCTAAGACTTGCTCTTCTTGGAGCTCACCTAGGCCCTGACCTGGAGTCTCGTGTATTAGGCAGCAACCCAGGTGCTCCCCATGCCTCACTGGGGAAGTTTTCATTCAGAAGCAAGCTGAGCTCCCTAACTCAATGAGACTGGGGTTTGAGTGTTTACAGCTGTGACGCTAAGGGGACAGAGGCATTCTTTTTGGCATGAAGACATTCCTAATGGGAAAGACCTCTGCCGGGGCAGTACTGAGGCCAGGCTGGTTGTAAAGGGCCCAGGACACACATGGCAGGAAGAACATGGAAAGTCAGCAAAATGTGAACCAGCCTAGGGGATTATCTTCCCTAGTGAGTTAAGACAGCACTGTTTGGGGGCATCTTTGCAACTTGCTACACCCACAGCAGGAAGACCTCTTTATGGGGGCCACCCCTCTTCCTTTTTGCTGTGCAGTTTGTGAGTTTGCCATTGAATCACTATCCCAGAGTAGCATCTTCCGGATTAATTTGCATTACCCCAGAAAGGTCTCCTTCACAGTTGAGATCCTTAGGTTTTTAACTCCCGAGAATCTGCCCACCCCCATCTGTAAAACAAGGTAAATAGCAGCTCAGACCTCACACGCGGTAGTCATTGTTGGGATTAACAGAGATAATTCATGTAGGAGTTTAGCATAGCCTTCATTGATAAGATAATGTAATTAGCACTAAGCTCCCATTATTTTATTTAAATGGGATTTCTTAAGAGTCCCCAGCATTGATGTGTTAACTCATAGGGTTTCCAGAACCTAGCAGTTGAGGAGATGTTAGAATCCTCCTCTCCCAGGGCCTGCAGGTTGGAGTAGGAACATCTCTAGCTGGGTGAAATTGCCTCCTGGGGTGCTCTTCCTATAGCCTGGACCTTTCACGAAGAGCTGTGCAAATCCTCATCACACTACCCTCCCCTAGGAGGAAGCAGACTAACACCCAGCTACAGAGAAGTCTCATTAGCCAATTGACTGCAACTCCTGGTTAGACATCTAACGATCCATCCCAAAGCCCAGGCTCCCCAACCCTCTTCTGTTCTATGGTTCACCAGAGTTTTTGTAGAGCTAGGTCTTGCCTGCAGGAGCCTGGAGGCTGGCCTAAAGTGAGGCTGGTGGGAGAGGCAGTCAGAGAGGTGGGCATAGTCCTAAGGGCCTTCAGAGAAGGAGAGGCTAGGGAGATCCATAGAAAGGGCTATGGAAAATGGATGGATGGATGACTGGGCGAATGAATGAGTGAGTCTTTAAATTATATCTTCTTGGAGAATGTGGTCTTTGAGATGGAGTTTGAGGAAGAAAGTGAGGAATAATATTCCAGGCAGAGAAGGTGGCAGGAGCTGAGGTGGGCAAGGGGAAGGTAGTCATTCATTCATTCACAGGCCAACGTGTCCTGAGTGCCTATGTGCTGGGCACTAGTTTAGTTGACATTGGGGGTGGGGGTGCTTCTTGGGTTGGCTGAAACCTAGGTGACTGGAGATAAAGTAGAGGGGGTGGATTAGGGTCCTGCAGATAAGGGGTGTTGGATACCAAATGGAGGAAGCCCGCAACCCAGGTGGGAGCCATCCGGGTGCAGGGTGAATATTCAGGATGGGTTGGAGGGAGGGACCCTTTGCAGGATTTGCTGTAGACACCCCCAGCTTCAATTTGTGCATGACCTGTGCCTGTTGCTTATCGCCTCTCAGTCTCAAGTTCAGTCCACCGTCAGCTTCCCCCTAGTGGGAAGGGGCCAGCGCCTTGTTTTCTCCCCAGCCTACAGGGTGAGCTGTTTCCTGAATCTGCCCTCAAAATGATTTTGTTATTAAGACCAAACAAAAGCAAACTTGCCCCTGTTTCCTAGCCCCCAGTCATCGCCCTCCTAGCCAAAGTCTGTGAGAGTCTGTGTTCTTATTCACACTTCTGTGGTCCAGATCCTTTTTCCAACAAGGTCTTCTTGCCAGAGCTCCTGCATCTTCTTTCCCTCTGGAGCCTGCTCTCTCCTCCTCGGGTCTGTAGAGAACTCTACATGGCATTTTCCATCCCGGTTGGCCCTCCCCAGCTTCCTTACTAACGGAAGACTGCAAACCCTTTGCACCCTTGTGGAACCTAAAACCTCAAATCTCCTTTACACTTTCAAGATTGGAGGCTAAACCAAAAGCCAGATTTAATCAAGAGCTGAATCTGCGGCACTCTCATCACAATCCCCAGATAGTATGCAGGGCCAGCAGCCCTGCTGAGTGAGCGAGAACCCAGACCCTGGGGTCAGCAGACCTGGGAATGGATTTCTCTCTCTTCCCTGGCAGGGTGGGCCCAGGCAAGTGACTTGGCTTTTCTGTGCAAAGACTAAATGAGAAAACCTGTGTCAAATGTAAACTAACCTCTAACAGAAAAGCAAGTTCAGACAAAAGAATTCAAACTAAAGAATACCTTTAAAGGAGGTACGTAACAGTTGGGCTTTGGGATAAAGAGCACCAATGAGAGACTTTTCCATTAAGCAGCATTAAAGACAGAAGCTATATGTTCTGGTATCCCAGGTTGTAGCCTTAAGCAGCCATTTTTGCAGTATCTCCTGTTTGCCATAACCTTAAACCCATACAGTACCTGAAAATGATTAAATTTGTGCTAGCATTGAGCAAAACCTGTACTCCAGGAAAATGCACTATATTTGTCCTGTGACTCCTTCTGGCACGTGGGGTCTGGCAGCCCAGGAGCCCAGGTTTAAGGGAATCACAAATGCAACGCCCCTGGGACTGGCCCTGCACAAGAGCGGGCATACCAGGACCCTTAATCCCCCTTCATTTTCCTTGCTCTTCCAAGGCCTTTTAATCTAAAAGTGAAGGTGACAGTCTGGCTATTTCATCAAAAGGTAGACTCTTTAAAAAAAAAAAGTTTAACTATCATTGTCGTGTCTGAAGGGCGGTGGGGAGGGACAAGAACCTTTAAATCCAGTGTGCTGTTTGGTGCAAGACTGCTCCTCAAGGAAGTCCCCTGTGGGAAGGAAGCTATCCCACCTGAGAAGGCAGTGGTGATCAAACATTTTCATTACAATAAAAAAGTCACCCCAGACAAAGGGACTTGTGTGTAAGCTAAGTATCTTCTACTGAGAAGAATCATAAGCTTGGCGGGGAAAAAAAAGGGCCTGCATCAGAAAATGACCATCGCTTGCTTATGCCTAGAACATGTCCTGAGGAATCACCATGCAAGAACCCCTTGTAACCCCAGCTAGAATCTGGGTGGGGGGAGTTTAGCATAGGTGAGAGCTACGTGAAAGAAGCAGCTTCAGCCGTCAGCTCTTAGGAGGAGGCCGCTACTGAAATGATTGACACCAAAGAGTCTCTGAATAGTAGCAATACAAGTAATACTACCACCTTGTGTTGGTATGGCCCTTTACAGGCTACATGCATGTTCATAAACATGCATCGTTTTGTGCCATTACTAATCCTCTAGCGGAGAGAGGCCAGCTGTTATTACCAGATAGCGGTGCTGGCCTCTAGTCCAGTACATGCCCCACCTGATAAATGTCTGCGGAACTAATTAAACTTGATGAAGAAGATAAAAAAAGCAAACCACAGTCTTTGTCTCCTGCTGGTTTAGCATGTTGTCTTTCTCTCATCACTAGGAATTCTGAATACACACATTTAGTTTAAAAATAACCTGGATTTTTATGAACTGCCAAAATGAGCTTCGTGTCTCGGACACACTTGCCGCCCTCCTCACTCCCCCGGGATTTGGCACGGTTACCGTAATAACGAAGTGCCTCAGCAGCACCTTCCCCTCAGATGATAAGCTGGTGAGTTATCCCTTGCTCTCCAAACAAGAGGAGCCTGTGCAGGGGAGTAGGAGCAATTTTGCTGATGCCTTTGCCTCCAGTAGCAAAGGCTGGAGGGGCCCCTTTGGGCTTTTCCCCTCCGGCCCAGCCTTCCTGGGGAGTGGGGAGAATGAGCCTTCTGCCTGGAAAGCACGCTGATGTTCCTATCTCCCTCAGCTGCCACTCTGGGTACGTCGGTGCACGCTGTGAACACGCGGACCTCCTGGCCGTGGTGGCCGCCAGCCAGAAGAAGCAGGCCATTACTGCCTTGGTGGTGGTCTCCATCGTGGCCCTGACTGTCCTCATCATCACGTGTGTGCTGATACAGTGAGTCTTTGCTACCCCTGAGGCCAGGACCCCCCCACCTGCAGGCCCTCCCGGGGCCATAACAGGGCCACCTCGACGGTTTACTGCTGTGATGTCTGATTAGTGTTAGCAAAGCAAAGAGGAACGTTGGCGACAGCCAAGCTGTGTGAAAGGCACACATCCTGGGAGGTCCCCGGCACGCATCCTGGGAGGTGCCCCGTTGGAAGCAGAGCCAAAGGTGCTGTCTCTCTGCTGTGGGCTTGGAGCCTTCACCATTGTGATGGGGATGTGCAGGGGGTCCAGAGGGAACTAGAAACGGCTCCCAGCCTCCCGTGGGCAGTAGCGGCCTCGCTTCCTCTCCACAGAAGGCACTTCGCGAATCCTAAAGCCACTGTTGCTGTTATGACAGGCCTCCCCCTTTCTCTACTTCTCTGCCCTCTTCCTCCTCCTCCGAAACTCAGTCTCCGCCTGACATCTTCCAGGAAGCCTTCCTGAGCCCTAGCCCTAGACTGAGCCCTTTTCCGAGTGTTTCTTAGCCTCCTTTGCTTGCCCATATCTCCCGATTGGACTGCTCTGCAAAGGGAGAGGCCCTAGGGCTGTATTTCCAGCATCTGGCCGGATTTATTCCCAGGAAGTATCTGGAGACCTCTAAGTCACAGAGCAAGCCCTCAGAGTATGCTACCTAATTGGACACACACAAGAAATCGACAGACCGGCCAAAGGCTGCGGTTAGCTCAGCGTAGAGTAGCTCATGGTGGAAACAGTAAGGCCCCTCTAGCCAGGCCTGGAGGAAGCAGTGCATGTTCCCGCAGGAAGCCAGACTTGAGCCCTCTGGGGTTGCCTGGGTTTTGGACAGATAAATAAGAGTCTCCGTCCCGTTTGTTTATTGGCTGTTGCTGTTGGAGCGTCTAAAGCACACGCTCCTGGTTCTGGGAATGCACGGGGTGCCCCTAGAGCCCCAGCTTGTTGACCTCCTGGATCAAGCCAGTGTTAAGGGTGAGGGATGAGGTCTCAGCTGGGCTGTTCTGCTCCCATGTGTCCTGGGAAAACATGTTTGCAGGTGGTCGACATGTTTTCAGGCTGGGGCATAGCTCAGGTTCTGCTACTCGTGAAGACCCCCGGGGGAGCAGGCGCAACCTAATGCCCACCAGCCTCGATTCTCATGGCCGGCTGGCGACGTGGGGGCGCCCGTCACTCCCACAGTCCTGTTTCTGTGGCCAGGAGGGTCCCAGAGCCGTAGGAGCAAGAGTCGGTGCCCACGTGGGCCTCCCCAGGGGGAGAGAAAAGCTAATTTTGCCATATTCTCTGAAGACAGAAACAACCTAGGGTACCTCTCTGATTCCCAGGGAGGAATTCCCAGGGAGGCAGCCATCCCATCTCTCCTCTGTCCTTTCCAAGTCCATCCTTGCCAGAGATCAAGTTCAGAATCCCTGAGAGACCAAGCCCCCTCCAGACTGCTGGTTGCCGGGGCACGGGGTCCCTTCTGAGTGGCAGAGTTGGTTGGGACCAGCTCATCCCATGCCAGAGGGATCTAGAGGCCTTGATCTCACTGCCCTGGGCCATTCCTGTCTGGGTAGTGACTGGGGCAAGCCCTCCTGGCTAGGTGACAGCAAGACAGCAGTCACTGATAGATCTGGAGTCCAGGCCTAGGTCCCTCCCGCATTGGGTGAGCTGGTCTCAACCCAGACTCTGTGGCTCAGGAGGGACCCGGGCCCGGGAGACTGCTCTGGCCACCCATGGCAGAAGCAGCTTGGGCAGAAATGTCGCAGGGTCCCTTCTCAGCTCTGCTGCCCAAAGATTCAAGGGCTCTAGTAACCTTCCTGGGGCAGTGCCGAGAGAGAGGGGCTGGGGTGGGGATCATGAAATGTCACCAGGCTCCAACAGGGAAGCACAGCAACAGGCTTGTTTCCTCATCTGTTGCCAGGCTCATGTCAGCCAGGAGACCCCTCCCAGCCCCAGACACTGAATGCATACGTTACATATACCTTAGGGTTAGAATGAGTGGAAACAGTCCTCCGTGGTATCCCAAGGGAAACAACCATCAGTGTCTGTAGGTAATTAATGTCTTAGTGCTTTCTTTTCTGCCCTTCTCTTGGGTTCTCTGGTTCTTTTTTCGTGCTAACTCTGCAGACCGTTCATTCCTACCCACAGAGGGAGGCCAGAGCATTCATGGTCCTGATGCTTTAGGACTCCAGGTTTTGGGTTCACTGAGAGGTCGAGTTTGCCACGACTAGAGAATGTTAGTCCTCAGAAAAAGATTCGAAGCCACGGAGATGCATGATTTATTCTTTCATTCCTTCCGTGGGTCCATTGCAGCCCACCCACAGTCCCAGCTTTTCTGCTGGCAATTCCTGATGGATGACCCCGTCCCTAGCCCTCCCAGCCCTGGCTAGCCTGAAGTGGCGGCTTTGGCCCAGTCATGACAGTGGTTCTGAGGCTGCTCCCGCATTTCTGGAGTTACCCAACTGCTGCTTTATGGAGCAAGCAGCCGGTGGGGGACCGGTCCCCTCTATCAGCTGGAGCCAGGTACCTGCCTGCCAGGTTACCCTGCCAGCCCAGAGCAGAGCAGCCGAATGGGGCTGGTCCTCTGGGGTGGCCAACAGGTCCTCTCACAGGTGGCCAGCTCCTGCCCCAAAGGCCACCACCCTGCAAAACCCTCAGCCCCCTGCTGTGTCTGTCCCTCTGGAGGCACCATGGGAAGGCTGGGTTAGAGCCCAGAGCTGCCCGGCAGGCCCCTCGGGCAGACGCTGCACCAGCTGGGCACCCCTGCCAGGCTCCTGCCAAAACCGTGTTCTCTGCACCTTTGCAGCTGCTGCCAGGTCCGAAAACACTGTGAATGGTGCCGGGCCCTCATCTGCCGGCACGAGAAGCCCAGTGCCCTCCTGAAGGGAAGGACTGCTTGCTGCCACTCAGAAACAGGTAAGAGGGCTGCCTCAAGGAAAGGCCTTTTTCCCTCGGGAGACACTATTGGGTAGAGAAAAGGATCACCTTCTCCAGGTCAGGGCAGAAGTTCTTGGAGGATGAAGCAGAAAGAAGGAAGAAAAAGAAGAGGATATTCATCCTACCGAGTCAGGTTTAGTTTATTCTAATGTGTGTTTTACTCAGAAGGGAGCTCTTTTATCCTTACTGGTGACTGTGTGACCCTTAACAAGTCACTTAACCTCTCTGAGCCTTGGTTTTCTTGTTAAAAAGATGTTGTGCAAATTGAATAAGTACTGATATAAAGTACCTAGTGTGTCACAGACTGTAGACATGCGACAGATGTTCATTCTCTTTCCCTTGAGAAATCATCTCCCCTTTCCCATCTGTGAAATTAGAGATTTGGCCTGTAGAAGGTCTTGAAGGACTCTAAACTCTTAGAATCCTGTGATCTTCATTCAGTTTACCATTGTTGCTTGAATATTTTCTCCAACATCCACGAAAAAGATTGGACATCTGGATATGAAGCCAAACTCACATCTCAGGAACCCTCATCCAAGCATCCCTTGCTCAGGGCTCCTTCAGTCAAATAGCAAATATATCCAGACAGGCTCTGAAAAGTCTCACATGAACAAGTTTCTGGAACGCTGGGTTGACCCACAAAGCCCGTCAGAAACTTAGAGTTCCTTTTTAGGAAGTAGTGGATCAGGAGACAATCACCCCAGACTCGTCCACCTGGGGGTGTCCTTCTCTAGTAAACAGTCAGCATTCCAGACGAGATCGGGCGCGTTCAGGGTGGTATGGCCGTAGCACAGTCAGCATTCCAGAAAGCTCACGGTTGCATGGAGAAGACAGGAAGAAAAACGCCTGGGAAGCTGGAACGCTGCCGTGTTCATTAGGCCTCCTGGTGATCTGACCTGGAGGGAACTGAAGGCCCTGGAGCGCCGTTCACTTGGTCTTCATTTCAAGAGCCATAATAATTGTGCATGAGCAGCTCTTTTGATTTAGGAAGGTGCTGATTCATTAATCCTCACGATAGCCTTAAGGAGGAGGGTGTGGGTAAACTGAGTCTGCCAAAGGCCTGCGTGGGTGCCTCCCTGAGTCCCTGGGGGAGCTAGGATGAGACCCAAGTCCTCTGAAGGCCCCACTCACATCTCCTCCACTACCTCAGGGGACCATCCATTGAGCTAATGAAGATAAATATTTTTGTTTTGTCTTTTAGCACCAATAGGAAAATTGTGTATGCCTTTTTAAGGAAATTTATAGTAGATTTTGTGCCATCAGTCTGCTCCTTGGCAGAGTCATTTAGGATAGAGTAAATTTCTTGTTAATGTCACTTCTTCCCTACCCACATTTGAGAGAATGTTAGCGTTGAACCTGGGGATGGATCTGACCTTCCAGAGATGGCCACCAAGGCTGCCGCCCCTCTCCTTGAGTTGACAGGTACCTTCCCACCTCCAGAGGAACCATGGGAGGGACCAGAGCAGGAAGATGTCCAGGCTGGGCTGGACTCAGGAGCTGCTGGGGAATGGGTACACGCTGCCTCCCCGTGACAGGCACAGAGGATACCCTCAGGGCCCACCCATTGAGCAACAAGGGGGTCCATTCTTATATAGCCTCGGGGGAAGCCATTCTGCTGCCAGACCCTGACCAGCTCATGAGCTGCCCACTAAGCCGCCCCTGATGAGGGAACTGGCCGCGGAGGGGGTTGAATCACCTCCAGTTGAATGAAGGCCCTCATGACAGCGTGCATCCCCATTCTCTTGTTTCCTTTGGCGCGAAAGCGCAGTTTCAGGAGCTGCTGCCCCTGAGGTTGAACCAGCAGAAGGTGAACTTGTCTGCCCAAGAGAACCTGGTGGCTTCGGCTGGTGCATCCCCAAGTTTCTGTCCCAAGCCAGTTTTCCCAGCCTGACTGGGGTCTGGCCCACAGAGCTTAACCTGTTTTTCCTTCCTTCCAGTGGTCTGAAGAGCCCAGAGGGGGAATTCTGCCAGATGGCCTGTGGCAGCCTGAGAAAGAAAGGACTTCTTGAGGATGGCACGGCGAGGGCTGCCTGGGATGGGCCAGCAGACCTTTCCTGCTCTGCCTGCCCTCGCCTCTGTGGGCTTTTTGTCTTTTGTGGGCCTTCATTCAAAACTCTGTCCACAACTCTGTCTGCTTGGGGTTATCCAGTGTGACCTGGAGAAGAAATCAGTGGACCACAGTCTAAAGACTGGTCAGAAATGAACGGCATGGGCTGGACCTCCTGTTTACCTAATGAGGTGTGTGCATTGGCATCTGCGTCCAGGTGTGTGTAGGTGTGTTCTGCCAGTCACGGATGCCAGGCTGTGCTTTTTTTTATGGGCCCATCTCCCCACAGCAGTCTCCATCCTGCCTGACACTGGAGATTCCTATAGTTGTTACATTTTTTTTCTTACCGCTTATGGGGGAAGAAGGTGGAAAAAGGCATAACTGCTTTTTGCTACGTGAAGATACCAGTGTAAGAGGAGCCATGTCTGTCCTCTGTCCACAAAACCCTCAACCAGCCCGATATCTTCCACAGACACATGATGTTGAAGACCTTCCCGAACTGTTGCCACCCTCAGAGATAACTTCTTATTTATTAGATGGATGATGATGTTATTTTAAATCTCTTAAGTCAATGTAAAAAGCGCAAAACGCTTTCAGACGTCTGCATTAATGATGTATGTATTGCTGGCCAAAAAGTTAGACTGATTAGAAATGTCTGGTCTCTTTGGAACAGCTAAAGCTTGGGAAAAACCACCAGGATAGGTGGAGGTGGAAGCAGAGGATGAGTTGCTGATGGGAGCAAAGATTGGGGTTCAGAGGTCACGCCATTTAATACACAAAACTAGTAAATGCCCCAGGATACATTCCTGTTGAAAAGTTAGCAAATCTAGCAGTGGAGATCTGGCATCTTGTCAAGGAAGAGGAAGAATGCCTGTGTGTGCCTCTACATGGGGGAAACACAGACTACCCCGCTCTGTTATTAAACATACTAACTGTCTAGTGGGCCCTCTGAGAATCTGTTTAGAAATAGAACATTAGCAGAGGGCCGCGGGCATTTGGGGCTGCGTCCATGAAGGGGGACCAGTCACTTATTTTCCATGTTGCTACTCGGTTGATTTGTTGTTTTATTTTGAAAGGGAGAAATTGAACTTTCCTATTTATTTTTAAGCGTTAGGAGAAATATTCCAGTGACCTTTTTTTTCTTTTCCATCCAGGATGCCGTTTTTTGTTTTTTTGTAACAAAAACTCTAACAAGTCACCTCCACCGTGTGGGTCTCACTTTTCCCTCAGGGAAGGAGAAATTGTTCTCCTGGGTACTTTCCAACCCAGTGGGTCTGCCTGTAGGAAATTCCAGTTCCCTCCAACTGCACGGTGGGAGCTCATCCCTGGGAATTGTCATTAAAATTTGGAAACGGGAAAACAATGAAATAACATGTAGACTCCATATGTGAGGGAACTCTTATTCACTAATATTTGAAAAAATGGAAGATTTCTACCTATTAACCCTTCAGTGCCTGTAGCACCTCAACATCGTGAAAGGGACCTTTAAAATATGTCAAGTTGGCTTGACATTCCTACCGGGTCATTTTGTCCTCCTCGAATTCTTCTGCCCCAGTATGTCTACCTAAGTGAATTTTCTCTGTATTTCTTACAGTTGAGACAATTATATGACACGTGTCTTAATTCTGGCACTTTTACTGAATGATGCAGCACCCAAAGCGCCCGTAGCAGAAATGGGATCCGTTCGCCAGCAGTGTAACTGACACAGCTCCCGGGTCTTAGTCATAAAAGAAAGTACGCCTAAGTTTGCATTCCTTAGGCTGGTCCTACAGCAGCAGATCTGTGGGCTGAGGCTTGACCATAGGAGACCAATGCAGTTGCCACTGGTTTGTGGACCCCAGTTTGCACTCACTTTTCTTATCGGGCTCTCCTGAAGGTCTGATTCCAGTTCAGAGAGACTAATGAAAGTGGGGTAGCATCACGTGTTTTTAACTTGAGATCACATTTTTACTTTAGCACAATCTTGACTCCGTCTTTTAGAGCCTATTTGCGGTCTGGTTGCCTTTAAAGAGTATGAACTGATGCTGAGAATGTCTTGTGGGGCTTTGTTCACCTACTGAGTCGAAGGATCAGTGTCCAGTCTTTAGGTGTCCAAGAGCCTTTGCAGAGGGGTGAGAATATAAGGATGGAAGCAGAGAGGGAACCTTCTTTGTTCCCTGTGGGGACCTCATATTTAGGGTCTGTGAATGCTCCAGTCCAGCAAGTCACGGCTGCCGGTGCCCCCTTCCTTGTGCCTGTACAACCATGCAGTGAGTGGGCTCAAATGTGTGCCATCCTAGACGTGCCTCTCAAAACAGTCCTCTGTAAACCAGCAGGTCTGAAGAGAGTTGGAAGCAGAGGTGGGGTCAAGGCAGGCCTGGTTGGACCTTTGTCCATGCTCCAGGATATGAGAACCTTGCTTCTTTAGTGATTTCTCTCTTAGAAATCAGATGGCCAACAAGCATTGGATTCCTATGCCATTAATGGCATTGGTACTTCTTTGGTTAGCTGTAAAAACGCCCCCTTTTCAGGTTAAAAATCATCTCCTAATCCATCTCCGTAGGTTCCCCATGTTTCCTTGCTTTTTAGAAAGCCAAGTTCATTATGATCAGGGAATCATTCCCAAGATCTGACCTGGTAAGCAACCACACACCTGGGGGCGGGGAACACAGCCGTTTCCAATGTCTGTCTCAGGAGAAATGTAAAGCCCCCATTTTAAAAAAAAAAAGGGAGGGGGTGCTTCCAAATCTTTTGTGGGGCCTGGATTTTCCCACTGCTCTACAGGCTGTGACTTCTTTAAGCATACTGGCGGGAAACGTCTTCTGCTAATGAAAGGAGAGACAGCAGCCAATCCTGATCTGGAGGACACATCTGGATACACGTGTAACCAAGCAAGATATGAGTTTGCCGTTGTGTGCCAGCAGAGAAGGGGGGCAGAACGTCCCCAGAGTCTATCTGCCATGAAAGGAGACGGCAGGATTGACATTCCCCCACCCATATTGATGAGGGAGGAGGTGTGCTTCCAGAGCTTCTTGGGAGCCTGGCCTGTGCAGGTGGAGAAAGTGTCTGGCATCTTCAGCTTTCCCAGGTCTGGGCTGCCTCGGTGCACAAGAACCGCTGGCTACTCTTCCAGGCAGTTTTGGCAGGAACAGTGCTCAGGAGACCCCGACCCCTTAGTGGGATCTGGGCTTTGATTCCTCCCAACCTGCTCAGCTGAGGAGGGGTCAGGGGATGATTCAAAAGCCCAGGACCAAGGGGGACGTCACAGAAACAAGATGAACACACGTTTGTTCTTAATGTTCTAGCATAAGACCTGTTCTCTGTAGCCACTGATTTTACCAGGCTTTCTAAAAGATCTCATGGCAAACACACACATAGTACTGAACACAACCCCTCTTCCTAGTGTAATAATTTACTGAAGTGTTCAACTTCTCATTATCTTATTATAACAAACCTGATGCTTTTTTTTTTTAGAACTTGTTACTCTGACTTCTGTATATGTTGCACTGAAAAGGTTAATATTTAATGTTTTAATTTATTTTGTGTGGTAAGTTAATTTTGATTTCTGTAATGCATTAATGGGATTAGCAGTTCTTTTCCTTAATGTCTGAATTGTACTTATTTAAAAGTAGTGAGCAATGTAAAATGCAGTTGTGTTTTTCAGTAATGTGTATTGTTGTTCCGTTGTACTGTACCTTGTTTGGAAGGATGAAGGAATGAACTCTTTTTTTTTTCCTAAATCAAGACTAGAGCTTTTCTTTCATGAGCTTGGCAGATGGCTGAAGCACATTTAAGATTTTTCTCTGCAAATGTGAATGATGAGAAAAAACTAGATGCTCTTTTGCAAAATGTGGGAATCCTAAAATTAACTTCAGTTGATCCCTGTCTGCTTGTAAAAACCAAATTCCCTGAAGCTCTTCTCGACACATGAGTATTTCATTTACTATGTGTCCAGCAATACACTAACTAGTGTGAAAGAATAGATGAAACATACAATCCCTGCCCGAAAGGAATCAAAATCTGGCTGAGATTGACTGACATGCAGAAAATAATTCCAGACTAATTCCAGCCAAAATACAAATAAAGCCCGAAATTCTAAGGTAGAAAGTATGTGTTAACAGCTATGATTCTCCAAGTGTGGCCCCAGACCAGCAGTATCAGCATCACCTGGGAACTTCTTAGGAACGCAAATTTTCAGGCCCCACCCCAAACCTATTAAACTCTCGAGATGCCCCGTGCCCCCTTCACCTTCCAGATGATTCTGATACATGCTCAAGTTCGAGAACCACTGTGCTATAGGACTCAGTGAAGGGCAAATTCACGTGGGGCTACAGTTTTCAGGAAAAGCTTTCTAGAGGTTTTTCAGAGGAAGCGAAGCTTAACACAATTTACCTCTTAGTGTTCAAAGTTAACGGCCAGCAGACGGTACGGTCTTGAAGAAAGGCCTGCCTTTATCTGGATCTTCTCTGCTCAGCCTAGTTAAAGAGAAAAACAGGCCTGTCCATCTCCTACCACACCCCCAGTCCCCACTGCTCAGCTTCTAACTGTAAGGAGTTGTTCTAAAACTACCAACCCAATTCTTACAAGCCTCGCTGCCCTTGAATTCCCATGGTTAACCCTCTTCCCTTCCAACCCACATGTGGACCTCGCACGTGAAAAGTAAGAGGAGCACGTAGAGAAGCAGCAGAGAGCAAAGTAGCTGCCGTGCAGTGTGAGATCTTGGTCCCAAGGAAGGTTCAGCTCTTTGTAACGAGGGAAGGGTGTGTGGAGCCCGTTGTCCAGGCCTCAAAGGGCTTGGGGTTGGCCTGACTTACAGGGAGACGGCGATCCAGGCAGCTCCTTATTCTGAGCGCCCTGGTCTGGTATCTGTCCCTCAGCAGAGCCTTTACTCACCTCTGGGGAGAGGGAGGGAGAGACCTCTACCCATACTCAGTGCCCCCCTGGTGACCCTAGTCAGTCTTCAGGGACATCTCCAGGCCCGATTTCTAAACCACTGGATTTTCAACTTGCCCCCTTCCTTCTCTTCCTCCCTGATGTCCAAGCCCTCCTGCCAAGACTGCCTCTGCCGTTACCGGTGTCTAGTAGCCGCTCAGGTGCACTGGACTGTCTGCGGTGGTAGGGGAGGACCCATCCAGGAAAAAGCCCCCATGAACTTGGAATCAGCCAGACCTGCCCTCATTTTATCCAGGTGACTCGCAGTTGCCAGCTTGAATCCGTGATCTGGATCGTTAGGGTCCAGTCTTTGGGGACGCTGTTGGCCCACACTTCAGACCCCTGTTTTGCCTGGCTGCTGTACGCCCTGACTCCTGCCTGGCCCGGCCTTGGGATATGATCTAGCCTTGCCTCCCCTCCAGCTCGGAGCTCCTTGCCCAGCAGCAGCCTGGAATTCTAGCCCCAGCGCTCTTTCCCCGTCTCCTGAAACTCCCTCTTCCACACTGGTCGTCCACAGGACTTGCTCTGCAGGCCCTGAGCTTTCTGCCTCTGCCTTTCACCTCCAGAAACAGGAAGTGTCCATGGTCACACACCCCTGGGTCGAGCAATGCCTTTTCCATTAAGCTAGTGTCTCTCACCCAAGATCAATTGAATTCTAGAATCTGTGGGGGTGGAGCTTGAGCATCTTATAAAAATCTCTCCCCGTGATTCTAATCCCATCCCTACTGCCCTCTGGAATATGCCAAGCCCCAGGGAGCACATGGCACAGGAGAGGTTTGATGCCTGGAGCTGAGATACCCATCCCGGGCGTCCCACCCTAGTCCATGCTTAAGTATCCCTTAATATCCAGCAGATGTTAGCCCTGGGGAAACAGGGAGGCTTGGACCTCCTTTCAGGTGGGATCATCTAAAGCAAAGAAGTGAGATAACGCCTGTGGGAACAGGGCCCCCTGAGGAGTACCATGTGGCTGATGCTTGAGGTTATGCACACCTGGGCGATGGCTTTTCAGGAGCCAAATTTTGCAATTGGGAATGAAAATGTGGTGACACTGATACTGAAAAGTAAACAGGAGAGGAAAAAAATCCTCTCTCCAGGGACATTTACCTCAATGGAAGCTTCAGGCCCTGATGTGCAGCCGAACAGGTGCCCTAGGACGGGAGGAGCCCCTGCTGCCATGAAGTCCTCCAGGGCAAATCCAAGTCTGGCAGGGGAGCCCCTCTCGGGGGGGGGGGGGGGGTCAGGGGAGTGGCGTTGAGAACTGGGCAAGGGAACAGCTCCACTCCCTGGGCTGGTCTGCCCTGCCTGTTCCAGGGAAGGATTCTTCGGGTCTAGAAATGTGACATCCCAGAAGGACTGTGCTGTAAAGAGCTGCCATCATTTAAACCTTGTCCCACCAGAGCAGAGCACACAGCGGCACCCTCCCTTGCAGCATGGCGCTCCCACCTGCCTTTGTAAAAGAAGCCCCCCAAACAGAGCACAGGGGCTCCGGGTCCCCGTGGTGGAAGGAGGCCCGGAGGTGAAGACCTGGGGTTGGCTGCAGCCCTGCTCTTGGCTGTGTCACCCTCAGGCGGTACTAATTCTTTCTGAACCTCCAGTCCCTGCCTATTTAGCTCCTGCCCGTTTAGCTCAGGGAGGTAAAACTTATAAACTCCCGCTTGCTCAGCCTGATTCTTGGAATAAAAAAATCTAGTGCTGTCCTGGGCTTCCCTGGTGGCGCAGTGGTTGAGAGTCTGCCTGCTGGTGCAGAGGACGCGAGTTTGAGCCCTGGGCTGGGAGGATCCCTCATGCCGCAGAGCAACTGGGCCCGTGAGCCACAACTACTGAGCCTGCGCGTCTGGAGCCTGTGCTCCGCAACAAGAGAGGCCACGATAGTGAGAGGTCCGCGCACCGCGATGAAGAGTGGCCCCCGCTCGCCGCAACTAGAGAAAGCCCTCGCACAGAAACGAAGACCCAACACAGCTAAAAATAATAAAAATTAATTAATTAATTAATTTTTAAAAAAAAATCTAGTGCTGTCCTAAATGCCGTTGACACGTCGCCCAACTCAAGGGAGACCTCACTCTTCCATCCTCCAGTGACATTCAATCCAAGGTAAAAGAAGGCACGAGGAGGGGAGATTGTATGAGAACTATTTCCAGAGAGCCAGTGGCAAAAGGGGCCACATCCAGAGGGTCATGGTCCCAGGACACCAACTTTAGAAGTGGTTAAGGACCTAGAGGGGTGAGGAAAACTCTCCTCGGACGTAAGAAGGTGTTCATTGTGGCCTCAAGTTGCAGGGCCAGAGGCAAAGAGGTTGACCTCAGCTCGTCAGAGGGTCTTTCTCATCATCAGGGCCACCTCCTGGACTACTGTTCTCCCTAACACCAAAGTGATCAAGCAGAGACTGGGCGGCCACCAGGGACACAGTGGGTGCCTGGTGAACTAGAACACGGGCCAGAAGACCTCGGGGCCAGTCTTCCTCTAAGTACCCTGACCACCATCTCCTGCCCATGAGTCCACGGGCTACCCCAGCCCTCCAAACCTCCACCTACCACAGCACCCTTCCGCAATAGTCTTTGTGAGCCCAGACTTCAGCCTCTGTCCTCCCCTTGTCCTGCTGTGGGTCTTGTGGCCTCCCAGAGCTTCTCGGTGATGGAGGGGCATCTGAGGCCCTGCCCAGCCCCCTTCCCTCCCACCTGCTGGCTTTAGAGCCCCTGTGGCTTGACCATACTCAGGAGGGTCCCTATACAGGGACCACAGCTCCAGTAACTCTCAGGAGAGGGCCTTTCCTGGCTCCCTCTCCATCCCCAAGTGCCAAGATGTACTAGTGCCCTCCCAGATCCACTCTCCACCGTCCTCTGCCCAGTGCCCCGCTGTGGACAGCCTCTGTAGAGCTCTCTTGCCCAATGGCTTCTGGTTCAGCTAGTGGGAGGCCCTGGAGGAGAGACCAGGGTCGTTTGTCTGTTTTTATGGTGCAATTCTTTTCTGTTTTTTAAATTTACCTATAGTTGATTTACAATATTATATTAGTGACAGGTGTACAGCATAGTGACTCAATATTTTCATAGATTATATGAAATTTTATGAAGTCATTCTACTCCGTTTAAAATGACTACAAGATAATGGCTATATTTCCCTGTGCTGTACAATAAATTCTTGTTGCTTATCTGAGACGGAGGTATTTTAACCCCCCTCCCTTCCTGCTCCAGTGCTGGGTCTCCAATAATTACACCCCAGCACTAGGTTCTCAGGGCCCCTCCTCCTTCCAGCTCTCACCACACTTCATTTACGCCACTCCCTCCCCTCGTCCCTTCTGCTCTGGGGTGGTAATGGCTCCCCACAGTTGCCAGTTTTAACTCTGCCAATCTTGCCCCCCCACAACCTCCACCTTGACCTTTAATTTCCAGGGCTGCTTAACCGGAGGCTAAAAATTCAAACGCCTTCAGGAGTGAAGCTGTTAATGGGAATTAGTGCAACTGCTGGATGGGAGCGTAAATGCCCACGAGTAGTTTGCGTCTGGCATGGGAGGTGGACATTGGGATAAACTGGGGTGCACAGACCTCTTCTGAAGGGGGCGATCATGTCTCAGTTCCAGCCCATAATTGATATCCAGCAAGGTGGCCCGATTTTCCATTTTTTCAAGAGAAGCAGAAAATCTGGACTTTTTCATGAAATATCTCCATTTCTAAATGTGACTCAAATTCATAAACCACTCTGTGGCCACACCGAAATCTGTCTGCAGGTCACCATCCGTTGGCAGCCTTCACTCTCAAGCTTGTCTCCCTTGTCTCCACCTCTGCCAGGCCCTTTCACGCCTCTCTGCCTTCACAGTTCTCTTTACTAAGAATGGCTTTTTCTGCTTCTTGGCCTGAGCAAACTTCTGGTCCTTCAAGAAGGGACCCACACCTCACTTTCTCTCTGGAGCCTTCTTGGAGCCCCCATGCAGAGCCTTCCCAACGCACCCAGAGCACTTTGTACATCCTTATGTTAAGACCCTCATCTCACTGGGCTGACACTGTTGACAAACTCCTCCACAAGTTGCCCTGTGCCCAGGATCATCTTGTGCTCCAGGTCATGAGCTTCTCAAGGTCGAAAACCTCTGTCCTACGCATCTTTGTAGCCTAAGCGTTTAGCCTGATGGCTGAAGGATGCAAGGTGACACAATAACTCTTTGTTGAACAAAATCCTCAGATATACGGGGCTTTGGTTGGACAAATGTCTGTCTCTGGAGGCAGGAGAGCAACGTCATGTGGGATCACTGGGTCCTGTGGAGCTGCGTTATCTGGACTTGGTGTTGGATGCTACGGTTGGACACCTCACAGGTCAAATAGGAAACCAGGGAGAGTCCCAAAGACCTATCTATCATGAGAGCTTTGCTTCTAGGCAAAAACACATTACATGTTCTGACCAGTATCTTACCAAGAACTTTGTCACAGCCTAGGTGAATTTAACAGGAATATTTTTCCCTTTTTCCCCCCAGATTTATTGAAGAAGAAATAACATATAACATTGTGTAAGTTTAAGGTGTACAGTGCAATGATTTGATGCATGTATCTATTGCAAAATGACTACCACAGTAGGGAAATTAACACTTCCACTCCCTCACATAGTTACCATTTTTGTGTGTGTAGTGAGGACACTCAATATCTAACCTCTTAGCAACTTTCAAGTGTATAATACATATTTTTAACTACAGTCACAATGCTGTACATTGTATCCCCAGAACTTACTCATCTTACAGCTGGAAGTTTGTACCCTTTGACAAACTTCTCCCCATTTCTCGCACCCCCCCAGCTCCTGGCAACCACTATTCTACTCTGTTTCTCTGAGTTCAGCTTTTTTAGATTCCACATATAAGTGAAGACTTACAGTATTTGCCTTTCTCTGTCTGACTTATTTCACTTTGCATAATGCTCTCAAGCCTCATCCATGTTGTCACAAATGGCAGGATTTCCTTCTTTCTCATGGCTGGGTAATATTCCATTGTGTATATATGGCACATCTTTATCCATTCATTCACTGGTGGACACTTAGTTTGTCTCCGTATCTCAACTATTGTGAATAATGCTGCAACGCACAAGGAAGTGCAGATATCTCTTTGAGAACCAGATTCCATTTTCTTTGGTTATATACCAAGAAGTGGGATTGCTGAACCATACGGGTGTTCTGTTTTTAATTTTTTTTAGAAACCTCCATACTGTTTTCCATAACGGCTGCACCAATTTACATTCACTCCAGCAGTGCACAGGAGTTCCCTTTACTCCACGTCCTCGCCAACACCTGGTTTTGGCTCTAGCCCTTCCATCTCCAGCCCCACCTCCTACCAAGGTAATAGCTCCCAGCACACTCTGAGGAAAGATGACTGGTGTTCATGTCAGATCCAGCTCTCCCACCAAAGCCACTGGGCACACGCAGGCTGTATAAGGATGCTCCCACACAAGGACACCCCTTTAAGACCACAATAGGTAACCATTTCACCTAATTTCATAGAGAAAGAGAAAGTTAAGCAAAATGAGAAGACAGAGGAATTTGTTTCACTTGAAAGGGCAAGAGAAAAACCCTGAAAAAAACAACTAATGAAACAGAATTCTTAAGACAGCAAGAGAAAAACAAAAAGCTATATACAAGGGAACCCCAAAAGGCTGATTTTTCTGCAGAAACTATTTCCTTTTCTGCAAAAGGAAGTGGCATGCCCTAAGAATTCTCTCTTTAACTTTTATCATTTTAATTTTGTCATGTTTTCGTGTGGGCCTGTTTGGGTTCATTTTGTTTGGGACCTTTTGTGCCTCCTGTACCTGGATATCTCTTTCCTTCTTCAGGTTTGGAAAGTTTTCAGCCATAATTTTATCAAATATCAATATCAGTGTCTAGGTTGCCGGTCTTTTCTTTTCAGCACCCAATACGAGAGCACCTAAATATACTGGGTGGGCCAAAAAGTGCCTTCGGTTTTCTAAGTAAAAGTAAAAGACAGATTTTTCATTTTCACCAAGAACTTTATTCAACAACGTTTTCACCCTCTTGTTCCACTACCTTCTGCCATTTTTCAGGCAACTTCTTAATTCCATCTTCCCAAAACTTTTAATCTTTTTTTTTAAATTAATTAATTTATTTATTTATTTATTTATTTTTGGCTGTGTTGGGTCTTCGTTTCTGCGCGAGGGCTTTCTCTAGTTGCGGCAAGCGGAGCCACTCTTCATCGCGGTGCGCGGGCCTCTCACTGTCGCGGCCTCTCTTCTTGCGGAGCACAGGCTCCAGACGCTCAGGCTCAGTAGTTGTGGCTCACGGGCCTAGTTGCTCCGCGGCACGTGGGATCTTCCCAGACGAGGGCTCGAACCCGTGTCCCCTGCATTGGCAGGCAGATTCTCAACAACTGCGCCACCAGGGAAGCCCCCTTTCTATCTTTTTGAGCAAAGAACTGTTGCAGGTGCCTTTTACAGTCTTCCATTAAGAGAATTTTGTAAAGACCGAAATAAATGGAAATCTGAAGGTGCAATGTCTGGTGAATACAGTAGATGAATCAGAACTTCCCAGCCAAGCTGTAGCAGTTTTTGCCTGGTCATCCAACAAACATGTGGTCTTGCGTTATCCTGATGGAAGTTTATGTGTTTTCTATTGACTAATTCCGGACGCTTTTCATCGAATGCTGCTTTCAGTTGGTCTAATTGGGAGCAGTACTTGTTGGAATTAATCGTTTGGTTTTCCAGAAGGAGCTCATAATAGAGAACCCCCTTCCAATCTTACCATATACACAACAGCACCTTCTTTGGATGAAGACCAGACTTTGGTGTGGTTGGTGGTGGTTCATTTCGCCTGCCCCATGATCTCTTCTGTTCCACATTATCGTACAGTATCCACTTTTCATCGCCCATCATAATTTGTTTTAAAAACAGAACATTTTCATTACGTTTCAGCAGAGAATTGCATGCGGAAATACGGTCAAGAAGGTTCCTTTCACTTAACTTATGTGGAACCCAAACATCAAAGCGATGAACATAACCAAGCTGGTGCAAATGATTTTTAACGCTTGATTTGGATATTTTGAGTATGTCGGCTATCTCCCGCGTGGTATAACGTTGATTTGTTCTCAGTTATTGTTTCGATTTGATCACTGTCAAGTTCAACTGGTCTACCCGACCGTGGAGCATCATCCAGAGAGAAATCTCCAGCACCAAACTTCGCAAACCACTTTGGACGTGTTCGATCCATCACAGCTCCTTCTCCATACACTGCACAAACCTTTTTGTTCATTTCAGTTGCATTTTCACCTTTCTTGAAATAGTAAAGCGTAATATGTGGAAAATGTTGCTTTTTTCTTCCATCTTTAATATTAAAGCGGCTACACAAAAATTCACCAATTTTGATGTCGTGTTTTTAAATGCGCACTGATATGACAGCTGTCACATACAATCTAACAAAAGTTACGGACAACTAAGTGCTACTAGAGCCATCTTATGGAAGAAGCCGAATGAAATTTTGGCCCACCCAATACAACTTCCAAGACTGTATCAGGAAGAAATTGACAGTCTGAACAGGCTGATCACGAGTAATGAAATTAAATTTGTAATTTAAAAAAGACTCCCAGCAAACAGAAGTCCATGACCATACTGCTTCAAAGGGGAATTCTACCAAACATACCGAGAATTGTTGGTACCTATCCTTCTCAAACTGTTCCACAAAACTGAAGAGGATGGAACACTCCCAAATTCATTCTATGAGGCCACCATTACCCTGATACCAAAACCAGACGAGGACACTACAAAAAAGGAAAATTACAGGACATTATCTCTGATGAGTATAGATGCAAAAATCCTCAACAAAATATTAGCAAATCAAATTCAACAATATATAAAAAGGATCATATACCATGATCAAGTGGAATTTATTCCAGGGATGCAAAGATGGTTCAGTATTTGCAAGTCAATCACTGTGATACACCCCCTTAACAAAAGGAAGGATAAAAATCACATGATTATCCTAACAGATGCAGAAAAAGCATTTGACAAAACTCAACATCCATTCACAATAAAAACTCTCCTTAAAGTTGGTATAGATAGAGGGAATATATCTCAACATAATAAATGCCATTTATGACAAGTCCACAGCTAACATCATACTCAATGGTGAAAAACTGAAAGCCTTCCCTTTAAAATCACAGACAAGGATGCCCACTCTAGCCACTTATATTTAACATAGTATTGGAGGTTCTAGCCACAGCAATCAGATAAGAAAAAGAAATAAAAGGCATCCAAATTGGAAGGGATGAAGTAAAAATGCCACTATTTGCTGATGACATGTTACTATACATAGAAAACTCTAAAATCTCCAAACCAAAAAAAAAAAATCTATTAGAACTTATAAATGAATTCAGTAAAGTTGCAGGATACAAGATTAATATACAGAAATCTGTTGCTTTTCTATACACTAATAATGAACTATCAGAAAGAGAAAGCAAGAAAACAATCCCATTTAAAATAGCATCAAAAAGAATAAAATATCTAGGAATAAACTTAACTAAGGAGGTGAAAGACCTATACTCTGAAAACTAAAAAAACTGACACAGGAAATTGAAGATGATACAAAGAAATGTAAAGACATCCCATGTTCTTGGAGTGGAAGAATTAATATTGTTAAAATGGTCATACTACCCAAAGCAATATACAGATTTAATGCAATCCCTATCAAAATACCCAGGACATTTTTCACAGAATCAGAGCAAATTATCCTAAAATTTATATGGAATCACAAAAGACCTCGAATTGCCAAAGCAATCTTGAGAAAAAGAACAAAGGCTGGAGGTTATACCTCCCAAACTTCAGACTATACTGCAAAGCTACAGTAATCAAGAGAGCATGGTACTGACACAAAAACAGACATATAGATCAATGGAGCAGACTAGAGAGTTCAGAAATAAACCAATGCCCTTATGGTCAATTAATCTACAACAAAGGAGGCAAGAATATACTGTACAGAAAAGACAGTCTCTTCAACACATGGTGCTGGGAATACTGGACAGCTACATGTAAAGAATGAAATTAGAACATTTTCTCATAACATACACAAAAAAATAAACTCAAAATGGATTAAGGACCTAAATGTAAGATCTGAAACCGTAAAACTCCTAAAAGAGAACATAGGTGGAACACTCTGACATAAATCGCAGCAATATTTTTTTTGAATCTGCCTCCTAAGGCAAAAGAAACAAAAGCAAAAATAAATGAAGGGGACGTAATTAAACCTCAAAGCTTTTGCATAGCAAAGAAAACCACTGACAAAATGAAAAGACAACCTACTGAATGGGAGAAAATACTTGCAAATGATATGACTGATAAGGGGTTAACACCCAAAATACATAAATAGCTCATACAACACAATATTTTAAAAAAACAAACAACCTGATTAAAAAATGGGCAGTAGATCTGAATACTTTTCTAAAGATATACAGATGACCAACAGGCACATGAAAAAATGCTCAACATCACTAATCATCCGAGAAATGCAATTCAAAGCCACAATATCACCTCACACTTGTCAAAATGGTTACATCAAAAAACCTACAAATAACAAATGTTGTCAAGGATGTGGAGAAAATGGAACCCTAGTACATTGTTGGTGGAGCTGTAAATTGGTGCAGTCACTATGGAAAACAATCTTCAAAAAACTAAAAACTAAATATGATCCAGCAATTCCACTGCTGGGTGTATATCCAAAGAAAATAAAAACACTAATTCAAAAAGATACATGCACCCCAATGTTCATAGCAACGTTATTTACAATAACCAAGATATGGAAGTAACCTATGTGTCCATCAACATATGAATGGATAAAGAAGATGTGAGATATATATATATATATAATGGAATACTACTCAGCCATAAAACAGAATGAAATTCTGCCATTTGCAACAACATGGATGTACCTAGAGAGTATCATGTTTAGTGAAGTAAGTCAGACAGAGAAAGACAAATATTCCATGTTATCACTTACACGTGGAATCTAAAATATAAAACAAATATATATGAGAAAACAGAAACAGACTCACAAATATAGAGAACAAACTAGTGGTTACCAGTGGGGAGAGGGAAGTGGGGAGGGGCAAGATAGGAGTAGGGGATTAAGAGATACAAACTACTATGTATAAAATAAATAAGCAACAAGGATATTTTGTACAGCACAGGAAATACAGCTATTATTTTATTTTGTAATGGCTATAATCTATAAAAATATAATATGTAAAAATATCGTGTCACTCTTTTGTATACCTGAAACTAATATCATATTGTAAATCAACTATACTTCAATCTTGAAAAACACCTACAACAAGGACCTACTGTATAGCACAAGGAACTATATTCAATACCTTGTAATAACCTATAGTGGAAAAGAATCTGAAAAAGAATATACATATATCTGAATCACTTTGCTGTACACCTGAATCTAACACAACATTGTAAATCAACTATACTTCAATTTTTAAAAAACCTAACTGTATACTGCTTATAAGAAATGTATCTTAAAAATAAGGGTACAGAAAAATTGAATATAAAAGAGTAGAAAAATAGACTATAAAAATGCCAAGTAAAAGAAAGCTGGTGTGGCTATACTCACATAAGATAAAGTGTACCACAAGGCATTTCATAGTGCTAAAAGGTTACATTTACCAGGAAGATATAAAAACTTAAAATGTGCCATGTGTGTGCCAAACGGCATTGTTTCAAAAATACATAAGGCAAAAATGAACACAGAGTATATACTGCTCCTAACAGGTAAGGCACTTTCTAGAAAGAAACATTTATACCCATGGACATTTATTTAATTTAAAATTGGAAGGAAGATGAGAAGAACCAACTTCTTGGGCACACCCTGAAGGTAAACACAAGTGTGTTATACTCAGAAAAAATGTATACAGTATGTATACAGACTGAGCTACCATGGTTTTTTTCCCCAACCTTTGAAGCAAAAGAAGAAAAGTTAAAGACTCTATGACGACTCTAACCCAGATATTCTCCCCAGCCCTCCTTCCATACCCAATCTGAAAATCTTCCTATTTCCCTCTAGATTATGTAAGGGAGAAAGTAGGGATGCAGGAAAAGACACCAAAACTCTCTGTGGATCTCCCAAAGCCAAGTAGTCTTCTGACCACTCTTCTGCTACTGATCTTTGCTACAGTGTAGCTTAATGTTACGAGCACAGCTTGAAAGTCCGTTTGCCTAAGTTCAAATCCCCCATCTGTCGCTTATTAGCTGTGCGAACTTGGGTAATTTATTTAATATCTGTGCACCTCAGTTTCCTTCAGCATAAAATGGGGATACCCTCAGAAGTGATTGCAGAGGTTAAATATGTAAATTTTATAAAGCTTAGAACTGTATCTGGCACACAGTATAGGCTGTCGTTTTCATCTCCTTCATCCTCTACACTTTGATGGACTGTAATCTTCAACTGGATCAGAAATACATTCCAAACATTCTGTGACCTTCTACCCACTTAAGGATCTGTGGACATAAATATCTCTCAGTTGAATATGATTGGTTGATCTATATAGGGTTTAATTATGGCCATATCCAAGCCTTACTCCCTGAATATATACATACAGGTGAACACTAGGTTATTTCCATTCTGGAAAAGAAAGTACAGATGATGTAACTCTAGTAAAGGCATACTGAGAACCCAATTCCAATGCTATGCTCTTTGAGTTGAACTCTGAGCGGTCATAAACACTCTCAAAAGCATTCAACCTGTGACTGGGATGTTTCCTTGAGTGAATATTTGAAATACTGACATGGAATAAAGGGCATATATCAAACACTGGAAGCAATCTTTTTCTCACAAAGCCATTCACCTTTTTCTTTTATTTATTACTGACTTACTTATTTATTTATTTATTTTTGGCTGCATTGGGTCTTCGTTGCTGCGCGCGGGCTTTCTCTAGTTGCGGCGAGCAGGGGCTACTCTTGGTTACCGTGTGCTGGCTTCTCATTGCAGTGGCTTCTCTTGTTGCGGAGCACGGGCTCTAGGTGCACTGGCTTCAGTAGTTGTGGCTCCCAGGCTCTAGAGCGCAGGCTTAGTAGTTGTGGCGCAGGGGCTTAGTTACTCCACAGCATGTGGGATCTTCCCCAACCAGGGATCGAACCCATGTCCCCTGCATTGGCAGGTGGATTCTTAACCACTGCACCACAAGGGAAGCCCAGGCCATCCACCTTGAAACAGCAAACTTTAAGGTTGACCCAGAAAGTGTACAATTCACACTCTCTAAAGACAATATACTAAAACTATAAATAAATCATATGAATTTAAACAGCTACAACAATAACAACAACTTAATATTTTCATTAAGAAAAGATTCAAATAATTTTGGCCAGGAGACAGATGGATAAATATAAAACTGAAAACTGACTACAAAATAACAAAAAAAGATTACATATCAAAATTTATAATCTGTAGCCAGTTGATTCAGAAGTAAAATCATCTTTATTATTTAATTAAATTAACCAAAGAACAAACAAAATAACTAAATGTTCAATTCAACAATTTACAAAAGAACCAACAAAATGCCTAAAGAAAGTAGAAGAAAGAAAACCATAAAGATAAAACCAGGAATAAATAAATCAAAAACAGAAAAACATTCAATTCAGTAAATAAATTCAAGTGTGCTTTCTTTGAACAAACAAATCCAAACAAGAAAAATAAAAAACGGTAAAGAAACCCAAAACTCAAAATTCGAAATGTTAAAGCATTATAATAACAGATAGTGAGTAAATTTATTTGCAAAGAATGCTAATCATTTATGCTAATGACTTTTAAACCTCCATGAATTGACCAATTTCCTGCTGAAAATATGTCACCAAAAGTGACCCTACGACAAGCAGAAAATTTAACTAGGCAGGCCACTCTATCTAGGGAGAAGTCTGAGAAGTATATCTAATATAACCCTCCTTTGCTTAGAAGACTTCAGACCCAGTTTAGTTCAGTGTTTATTTTTCTTTCCTTTCCTCTCCTCCTCCTTCCCTCCCCTCACTTCCCCACTTCTCAGACTTCATATAAAAGTTATGTCCCATCACAAGAAACAAAAAACAAAAACAAAATTAAAGACCAATATCTCACGAATGTGAATGCAAAAATCCTCAATAACATACTAGCAAACTGAATTCAGTAACACCCAGTAACATCCAGAAACATGTAAAAAGAATTATAACCATGAGCTAGTGAGATTTACCCCAGGAATACAAGGTTATTTTAATATGTGTAAATAAATTAATGTAATACATTATATCAATAGAATAAAAAAATAAAAGCCACATGATCTTCTCAATAGATGCAGAAATGCTTTTGAAGAACTCCAACAACCTTTCATTATAAAAAACACTCAACAAACTAGGACTAGAAGGAATCTTTCTCAGCCTGATTAAGCACATCTACAAGCAACCCACATTTAACTAATACATACTTAATGGTGAAAGGCCGGGTGCTTACCCCACTAAGATCAGAAACAAGAGAAGGATGTCCACTCTCACCACTTCTATTCAACATTGTACTGGAGGTTTTAGCCAAGGCAATTAGGCAAGAAAAAGGAAGTGATCTCTATTTGCAGATTACATGATCTTGTATATAGAAAATCCTAAGGAATCTACTAAAAAAAATATATTAGAACTAATAATTGCAGCAAGGTAGCAGGATACAAGATTAATACTTAAAAAACTAATTGTATTTGTATACGTTTGCAATTAACAATCCAAAAATGAAATTAAGAAAACAATTCCATTCACAACAGCGTCAAAAAGAATAAAATACTTAGGATTAAATTTAACAAAAGAATTACAAGACTTAAACTTGGAAAACTACAAAAAACTGTTGAAAGAAATTAAAGAAGACTTAAGTAAAGGAAAAACATCCCATGTCTGTGGATTGGAAGACTTAACATTGTTAAGATGGCAATATGCATATATGTGGAGGGAGGAAAAGGACATGTGCCTTGGGGCTATGTATAGTCTATACAATACTACCCATTGAGTATAAGCACAATAATATTATTTGCATAAGGTGTTGATCATAATTCTGTGTTATAGCCTTTATTTTTCTTTATTCTTTGATCTGCTACATTAAAATTTCAACAAATAAGAGAAGTTGGTTAAGGACAGACTGTTTAGTCCCGTGGTCTCTGCTTCACTTTCCTTGGACTTATTTGATCCTTCAATAATGCTCATCTTGCACCAATAAAAGAGTAAATATGCTCTGTGTTTCATAAAAAAAAAAAGATAGCAGTATACCCCAAGTCGATCTACAGACTCAAAGCAATCCCTCTCTGAATCTCAGCTGACTTCTTTATAGAAACTGATGAGTTGATTCTAAAATTCATATGGAATTGCAAGCAATGTAGAGTAGCTAAAACAAAGGAGAACAAAGTGAGAGGACTCACAGTTCCTGGTTTCAAAACTTACAACAAAGCAATGGTAATCAAGGCAGTGTGGCATTGGCACAGGGGAGAGTTGACCTAAGAATAGATTAATGGGAATAGAATTGAAAGTCCATAAATAAAGCCATACATCTATGGCTAATTGATCTTTGACAAGGGTGCCAAGACAATGCAATTGAGAAAGAACAGTCTTTTCAACAAATGGATGTCCACCAGCAAATGAATGAAGTTGGACCCCTATCTCACACCATATATAACAACTAGTTCAAAACAGATCATAGACCTAAAGAACTAAAACTGTAAAATTCTTAGAAGAAAACATAGGAGTAAATCTTTGACCTTGGGCTAGGCAACGGTTCTTAAGTAAGACACCAAAAGCACAAGCAACAAAAGAAAAATTGGATAAATTGGATTTCATCATAATAAAAATCTTTTGTGCTTAAAAGAATACCATCAAGAGAGTGAAAAGACGATCCACAGAATGAAAGAAAATACTTTCAAATCATATATCCAGTAAGAGTCAAGTATCTGGAATATATGAAGAACTCATAACTCAACAGTAAAAAGAAAAAGAGCCCAATTTAAAAATGGGCAGGAACTTCCCTGGTGGTCCACTGGTTAAGACTCTGTGCTTCCACTGCAGGGGGCACGGGTTGTATCCCTGGTGGGGAACTAAGATCCTGCAAGCTGTGTGGCAAAAAAAAAAAAAAAAATTTTAATAAAAATTTTTTAAATTTTTAAAATTTTAAAATAGAAATAAAAATGGGCAAAGGATTTGCATAGACATCTCTCCAAAGATATACAAATGACCAACACACGTGAAAAGATGCTCAACATCATTAATCATCAGAGAAATGCAAATCAAAACCACAAGGAGATACCATGTTATGCCCACTAGAATGCCTAGAGTCAAAAAGTCAGATAATAGCAAGTGTTGGTAAGGAGGTGGAGGAATTAAAACCCGCATACACAGCTGGTGGGAAAGTAAAATGATGCAACCACTTTGGAAACAGTTTAGCAGTTCCTCAAATGATTAACCATGGAATTACCAAATGACTCAGAAATTCTGCTCCTAAGTATAAAACACAAGAGAAATGAAAATATATGTCAGCAAAAGAACTTGTGCATGAATGTTCATAGGAACATTATACATAATAGCTAAAAAGTAGAAAAACCCAAATGTCCATCAACCAATGAACAGATTTTTTTTTAAAGTGGTATATCCATACTATGGAATATTATTTCACCAAAAAAAAAAAAAAAAGGAATAAAGTACCGAAACATACTATGACATAAATGAATCTTGGAAACATAATACCAAGTGAAAGAGGCCAGTCACAATAGACAGTCACATATCGGTATGATTCTATTTACATGAAATGTCTAATATTTAAAATAGGTAAATCTGTAGATTAGTGGTTATCAGGGTCTGGGAATAGGAGAGGAGTGTGCCTGCTAAAGGGTACGGGGTTTCTTTGGGGGGAATGTTGAAATGTACTAAAATTAAGTAGTGGTGATGGTTGCACAATCTTGTGACTATACTGAAAACTGCTAATTGTATACTTAAAAGTGGGGGTGATTTATGGTACAGAAATACATCTCAGTAAAGCTACTAAAGCTACTAAAACAAAAAAGATAACTAAAAATCCCATTGTGTAGAAAAGGGAAAAAAATCGATCAGATGAAAAAAATCACTGAACTGAGGAAATGGACTTTTCCATTGTTTTTGTCTAAATTATACAGAAATACACATTTACCAAAAATACTGTTGCTCAGCATGATAAAGATAGGGTTCAAAACGTTCAGGACAAGTTAGGTAGAAACAATTGGATAATTTGTGATTTTTTTCTTGTAACTGATGAGAACATAGATATAAATAATATCATACAACTAACTAAACTTATTCATGAGATCCAATAGGTATTGTTGGTTTTGGGGTTTTTGGCAGGGGTGGGGTTAACATGTGCAAAGAATTTTTGGACATATGCCCATATCAGACAAAACATTGAGGAATAAATTATCTTGCATTGAGAACATTCTTGAAAAGTTTAATGTGCTCAGGTCAAAATTAGTCAGCATAACTGCAAACAGTGCTTTTGTGATGTTGACATTAAGCTGAGACTTCATATGAAACAATTCCATGGTGTCCTCATTCAGCATGGAAACAGAATTTAAACTCATTGTGTCATTCACCAAGAATCTCTTTGTTGTGAAAACATTAAAAAGAGAACACATGTGAAAGTAGTAATTAACTCTGTATACTAGATTCCCACCCTGGCTTAACCCAAACATTTCAATGCACAATAAATTGGCAGTGCAATATGGCGGGCTGCTGCACTACACAGAGGTTATGTGACTAACCAGTGTCTTAATGTGAATGGAATTTTTTAACCGTAAAGGAAAAAAAAATGCATTGCTCAGGTTATCTGAGGAAAAGTCTCTACCTCAGTTCACTAATTAAAATTGGATTAATTCTTGGTATTTTTCTTTGTCAAGAAGATACCTCCAAAATGACTTTGAAGGGCATTCACAAGTAGTTCGTCAAATGTATGATTTGATTTATTCATTCTAGAGAAACTGTGTCTTTGGGAAACTTATTCTACAAGAAATAACCTGGCTCACTTTCCTACACAAAAATCAGTTTTCTAGTAATGAAAGTGATGATCTGAAGTTTGTTCTTATTTTGAGGAGGTGAAAACTGAATTCCAAAACTCTATTAAAATTATGAAAATGAATTAACGTTACTCAGTTGTCTTTCTCAATTAATATTGACTGTGTGGTAAAGAACTACAGTGAGGTTTTTTGCTTTTGTTTTGTTTTTTGGTTTTTTTGTTTTAATGTGCAAACACTCTATCTCTGTTTAGGAGTACCACACTTTTAAACAGATATTTTTCATTCTGAAAATTAAGTATCATTACTGGGTAAAGGATTCCAGGCTGATTTCTGCCTTCTCATCATTAAAAGGAAAATAAGACCTATCTTGAAATTCCTGGGACAGGGGTAAATAAAATTGGAATTCATATTCTACAAAAAGAAGAGTAAGAAACTATGAGAAAACAAAAACATATCACTTTAAATTTTTCTTCTAACTCTATATTTAAAAGATAATTGCCAATATCATGTATATTTACATCACATTAGATGTTTCTCTTCATTGTTCAATAAAAATAAAGTTGGATAATACTTCAGGCAGCTTCTTTTTTCTGTTAGGCTTGTTTCATTCAATTGTGTTACTTCACTCACTCCTGTAGACATTTTTTATCCCTCTTTTCTATGCTTGTGTAGACGTATACAAACATTTATACACTTATATAGATTTTTTTCACAAATAATAGATTATACTATAAATGTTAACAATTCAATTTGCTATTTTTCACGGAATAATACATCATGAACATCCTTCAAGGTCAATAGACATCAGTTCAAATCATTCTTTCTAGTAGATATACAGCATTCTGTTGTATGAATATACTGCATTTTATTGAGCCATATGGCTATTGATAGACATTCCATTTGTTGTCAGTTCTTTGCTTCCAAAAATCAATGTTATACATAAATTCTACATAACTTTCTATATACTGGTACTTTCATTTCTTTAGGATAGAGTCACACATGGGAATGGCTAGGTCAAAAGTTTTTTGTGTGTCTTATTAGAGGTATATTTGGCTGCCAGTAACAGAAACCCTACTAACAAAGGCTTAAACAAGGATTTGTTTTGCTCACATAACAAGCGTCTGGAGGTAAGTAATAGTACGTATTGCTTGAGAAACCCAAGCTCTTATATGTTTTTCTGCTCTCATATCCTTAGTGTGAACAAAAAGAACAGAGTGTTTCTCATCATCCAGTTATACAAAGGGTTAAGTTGCAACCCACTGCAGTCACCCACCTACAGGGAGCCCTGAGGGGAGTTCAGGATGGAGAAAACAGGATAAAGTATTCTGTGCTTTGGAGAAACAGACCCCTAGAAAGTTAAGATGCATATCTCAAGAAGAATTTCAATGACCCTAGATTCTTGGATCTTCTCATACGTAGAAAAGCACTAAAATCATTAACTTGAGATGTCTGTTCTTTGTAATTGACAGTAGTATTTCACCAAGATACATGCTTGACTACAGGTATTTCCAAGCCAAAAAATTTGTATGTATACTGGCTCCTCCCCTACCTCTACAGAGCAGTTCCTCAGAGCTATCTAAGAGGCTGTTTCCTGACTCATATAGTCTTCAGTAAGATCCCTGAATAAAACTGAAACTCACAACTCTCATGTTGTGTGTTTTTGTTTCAGTCGACATTAGCATTTTGACATTTTGTTTTCATGTTTGCCTCCTCATGGTTACAAGATGGCTGCAGGCATCCAGGCAACTCCAGGCATCGATCATGTTCACATTCAAGGTAAAGGGGAAACAGTAGCCACACTTACATTTGTACCTTACACTAGCAAAACAAAGGCCTTCTCAGAGATCTTTCAGCAGTCTTTCTCTTACATTCTGTTGACAAAAACTGGGTTATATGACCACTGCCAGGTGGAAGGGAAACTGAGAAATTGAACAACTAGAAAAGAACAGGATTTCCATGATGGTTTAAATCAATTACAATTTATCGCCTTGCTTCCATAAACAAAATTAGGATTCTATTGCCAGGAAGAAAAAAGTTGTGGATATTGGATAGGCAACTAACAGTGTCTACCATAGCATATATTTTACTTTAATAGTTATTGCTAGGACAGGTTCCTAATAAACTGTAATAATTCACATATCTATCATAGGGAGAGTGTCTATTTTTTGCATCCTTAACACCTCTATATATAGAAAGAAGCCTTTTTCATTTTTACTGGTCTAATATGTGAAAAAGTATATCAGTGATGTTTTCATTTACATTTTCTGACAGTTAATGAGATTAAACATCTTGCTATATGATAATTGGCCATTTAGATTTCCTCTTCTCTGAATTATTATTCAAATTCTTTATTCATTTTTAATCGGCTTGTTTTTGTTTTCCTTATGTTGACTTAAAAAAATGCACAATGTGAGCTGTGAGTTAAGTTTTATTTGGGGAAAAATGAGGACTATAGCCCGGGAGACAGCATTTTCGATAGCTCTGAGATACTGTTCCAGAGAGGTAGGGGGGAAGGTCAGTACATATGTGATTTTGGTGAAGGGGGAGTACATGCAATCAAGCACATATTTTTTTGCAGAGGTTTCTGCTAGTCACAAGGAGCAGTCATCACCATGAAGGATTTTAGTGCTTTTCTAGATATGAGGAGATACAAGAATTGGGCTCATAAAATTGGCTCCTGAAAATATCTATCTGAAGACCTGTTCTGCCAGTTTTTCCCAGAGCACAGAGTGCCTCATTTCTGCTCTCCACCATGAACTCCTTTCAGGGAAAGTCAGCAGCTGTAGCAGAACATGATTTAATCCTTGCAGAAGTAGATGGCAAGTGCCAATGGCAAGTGCCAATTTGTAGTTGACACTTATAACTTGTAGAATCTTTTTGTGTGATAGTAACTATTTTTCTGTCATTTGTATTACAAATGCTTTCCCAAAGTGTTTATCTTTGGCTTTATTTATGGTGTATTTTGCCGTGTTAAAAACTGTTATGTACGCAGTCAATTTTGTCTATTTGTTTCTTAATTGATTCTGGGTTTCCTGTATTGCTTAGGAAAGTCTTCCCTTTCTCCTTCAATGAATTAGAATCATTCCAGAGCTTAGAAACCATTCATTTCAGATTCAAAGCAAAAATGATTAGGTGTCCAAACAACTTAGGGAAAGAGAGACAGAGACAGAGAACTATAGCTCAGTCTCATTTATAAATGAATATTGAAAAATTCTAAATAAAATTTTAGGTTTTTTAATTTGAAGTCCATTTTTTAAAAAAAGTATCACAACCAATAGATCTGTGGGGAACAAAATTTGCCGCGCCAAAATGTCTCTTTGGCATGCAGATTATTTCAAGCTGAAGACACTTAAGGCCCAAAAAACTCAAGAAGTAACTTTGACCTTCCCACTAACTGCCTAAAAAATGTAGATAGAGGACCTGTTCCAGGATGGGAGCCATCACCATAGATAACTATAGTTTGAGCTAGGTGTGTAGACAGGGAGGAATCTAGCAAAGTCTATTTATTAAAATTCTGTGTCCCAATTTCTCTGCGTGACCCGTCAATCATTTCTTTACCAAACATTTACTTTTTCATCTCCATGTGAATTGGCCTTCTTCCCTTTTGAAGCCCCAAACCGCTATCCCAACATCCTCTTTTGTCTTTAGCTGAATGCTATGTATGGTGAGGGCTTCAGCCATTTTGGAGAGTTATTCAGTTTTCCTGGTCTCCCCCATGTATACACGTTATTAAACTTTGTGTGACTTTCTCTTGTTCGTCTGTCTCATGTCACTTTAATTCTTAGCCCAGCCAGAAGAACCTAGAAGAGTAGAGGAAAATTTCTTCCTCCCCGATGCGGCATATCCAGGACTACAAGGAAAAGGGGCAGCTAAGAAAACACACTGTAGTAAGTCAAATGAGGAAAACCTTACATTTGGGTCAATATTTTCCTAAGAACATTTGATAAAATACAATCTCCATTTTTAACACAAAACATAAAATCAGTAGGAACAGAGACCACTTTCTTTTTTATATAAATTTATTGATTTTATTTTATTTATGGCTGTGTTGGGTCTTCGTTTCTGTGCGAGGGCTTTCTCTAGTTGCGGCAAGTGGGGGCCACTCTTCATCGCGGTGCGCAGGACTCTCACTATCGCGTCCTCTCTTGTTGCGGAGCACAAGCTCCAGACGTGCAGGCTCTGTAGTTGTGGCTCACGGGCCTAGTCGCTCCGCGGCATGTGGGATCTTCCCAGACCAGGGCTCGAACCCGTGTCCCCTGCATTGGCAGGCAGATTCTCAACCACTGCACCACCAGGGAAGCCCGGGACCACTTTCTTAACATGATTATCTTTTTCAAACCAAGAGCTACCATCATTCTTAATTGTAAAACACTAAATTATTCATTTTAAAATCAAGAACTTCTCACCATTGTCATGGTTACTTAGAATTATTTGGAAAGATCTGGCCAGTACAATAGACATGAAACAGAAATTAGAAATATAAATTTTTTAAAAGAGAAAATATTATAATGATTTCATTGTACACTTAAAAAACCCTAGCAAAGCAACTGAAAAATCTACTGCAATTAATTTAAAGAGTTCAGTTTGTTGACCAAATGAAATATAACCTTTACAAAAATTGGTAACATTCCAGCTCTGAGTTTGTGTCATTTTCTTGGGAAGCTCTCCTTCACCCTTCCTGGGCAACCTGGAGGTGTTTTGTTTTGTTTGTTTGTAATATGCTCTCATGGGCCTCAGTTTCCTCATCATTACAATTAAGATATTAATGATATCCAACTCAGGGAGGTTTCATGAAGCTTAAATGAGTTCATGCATAAAAACCCTTTACCCAAAGAGTGGCACGTAGCAAATGCTCAATAAATAGTTATTGTATTAATTATTATTAGCACTACAAACAATCTGCATTGCACATCAGTTTGTCTTGTTGATTTCACCCTCATTGATCCCTGGGAATGGTGTTACATACACACAAAGCAAGATCTCACTCACACAGGTGTGTTGTGAATGATCTTTGAAGCCGGTTCCCACTACCATGTCAAGTGTCTGTTAAGGGAACACAGTAGAGAGGAAGGGAGCCAAGTGTTCGCTGGGGAGCTGGGCCAGCCAGTTTTCATCATGCCAGCTGCCTGGGAAATGCATTCAGACTTGTGCCCGGCGACTCAGCCGTCATTGCACAAGGCACAGGAACACACCCTCGGGGAGAGGCATGCAGTCACAAAGTAGGTATGGTGTGTCTGTCAGGGCCCCCCTCCCCTAAACCAGAGAGAAGTGAGAGGTGACAGACACAAAGATGAGACTCAGAGGCCGTGTGACAACCTCATTCCCCAGAGACTCCTGCAGGCCATCATCGCTCACACTCCCTCCAGCCGGCCCCGGGGCCACCTACTCCAGAGGGGACAGCTAGAGGGCCTTGCTGGCTGACTGACTTAACTGTTGGAAATTGCTGCTCAGCAAGTATTCTTTTTAACAATTTTTTTAAAATTGAAGCATAGTTGATTTACAATGTTGTGTTAGTTTCAAGTGTACAGCAAAGTGAATCAGTTATACATATACATATACATATATTTCAGATTCTTTTCTTTTCTTTTTTTGTCCCCACCATGAGGCTTGCAGGCTCTTAGTTCCCTGACCAGGGGTTGAACCCAGCCCGGGCAGTGAAAGCACCGAGTCCTAACCACTGCACCACCAAGGAATTCCCAAGATTCTTTTCAATTATAGGCTATTACAAGATATTGAATATAGTTCTCTGTGCTCTACAGTAGGTCCTTGTTGTTTATCTGTTTTATATATTGTAGTGTGTATCTGTTAATCCCAAACTCCTAATTTGTCTCTCTCTCCACACCCCAATCCCCTTTGGTAACCATAAATTTGCCCTCTATGTCTGTGTGTCTATTTCTGTCTTATAAATAAGTTCATTTGTATCATTTTTTTATATTCCACATATAAGTGATATCATTTGTCTTTCTCTCTTTGACTTACTTCACTTAATATGATAATCTCTAAATCCATCCATGTTGCTACAAATGGCATTATTTCATTCTTTTTTATGGCTGAGTAATATTCCATTATATATATAGTGTGTATATGTATATACACATAAATATATACATAGTGTGTATATATATACACATAAATATATATATATAGTGTGTGTATATATATATATGTATATATGGCACATCTTTATCCATTCACCTGTGGTTGGACATTTAGGTTGCTTCCATATCTTGGCTATTGTAAATAGTGCTGCTATGAACACTGGGGTGCATGTATCTTAGAATTAGATATATGCCCAGGAGTGGGATTGCTGGGTCATATGGTAGCTCTATTTTTAGTTTTTTAAGGGACCTCCATAGTGGCTGTATCAATTTACATTCCCACCAACAGTGTATGAGGGTTCCTTTTTCTCCACACCCTCTCCAGCATTTATTATTTGTAGACTTTTTAATGATGGCCATTCTGACTGGTGTGAGGTGATACCTCACTGTAGTTTTGATCTGCATTTCTCTAATAATTAGCAATATTAAGCATCTTTTCATTTGCCTGTTGGCCATCTGTCAGCAAATACTTTGAATTGACCAGGCTTGGATTTGCCGGTACCCTTTCTTTCACTCCTAGCCTGGCGATCTGAGAGTAACATTAGCAGGAGGCCAATGTAAACACTTCCTACCCACTCCCAGAGCCCCTAAAGAACCCAGGAGCAGATGTGGCTTACACCCAGGAAGTTTATTTAATTAAAGTTTCATAAAAGGAATCCCACTTGGGCATTTAAGTTTCACTTAAAGATCTCCAGTGACTGGTTAGCCTTGGTCCTCTCCCTAGATTTCTCTGTCTGCCAGATTTTATCCTTTCCTATTACCCCCCATCTTGCCCCCAAGCATGGGATGCAGACAACCTACTGCAGTATCATGACAAGTGTCACATGTAGCAAACACAGCAACCAGCCAAGATTCAGGAAGGAGTTTTATTCTGCCAGAATAAAAATATTTGGGGTTACACGAGACATGGCCTTGGTATTAGACTTACATTATTGCCATTCCAAAGTAAGTCTGTAGAGAGCTTTTAATGATGAGGGGGAAATGCTCACAATCTAAAGTCAGGAAAGGGGACTCCCCTGGTGGCGCAGTGTTAGGAATCCGTCAGCCAATGCAGGGGACACGGGTTCAACCCCTGGTCCGGGAAGATCCCACACACTACAGAGCAACTAAGCCTGTGCTCCACAACTACTGAGTCCGCATACCGCAACTACTGAAGTCCGCGTGCCTAGAGCCTGTGCTCCGCAACAAGAGAAGCCACCGCAAGGAGAAGCCTGCACACCACAGCAAAGAGTAGCCCCCCCCTCTCCGCAACTAGAGAAAAGCCCGCACGCAGCAACGAAGACCCAACGCAGCCAAAAATTAAAAAATAAAAAATAAACAAAGTCAGGAAAGAAAACTATAAGAGAAAAAAAAAAGACTATAAGGGAAAAGATTAAAAATTAATGTTTCTTTATATAGCAGGCTTGTGAGTGGTTTTCATTTTCTTCTTTAGTCATTTCTGTATTTTCTACAGTGTGCTTTTTAACCTCATTTTCATGTTTGTCACCTAGACAAGAATTCAGCATCTGTCCCTCAGAAGCCCAAGCTCCTGTCTCCCTCTCTCTGAATCTTCACCCACACACTCTGCACTCCTAACCCCAAATGCCTCTGTCCCTAGGTTCTGCTTCCAGATGTTTGTGCCTGGAATGCACATGCTCACCACACAGAAGGATATATCCACCTTCCAAAAATTTTTAGATCAGATTTCAGGCTTCTCTTGAGAAATCAGAAGATCTATCATACTGTTCTGGGATTTCCACATGGCAGCAATCACTTGGTGCCATCCACAGCCATCCCCTTTAGATGGGCACTCTTTGAAGTCCACCACATTTCCCAATATAGCCTATGTCTCCCCAACCTGGAGGCTGAGTTTATTTTTCAATAGAACAGTTCTTCTTTTTCCATTCCCATAAGAACAATGAAAGGTAAACCAAGAGGTCCATCTGCATCAAGAAAAAATTAAAGAGAACATCTTTCTGCATGAAATAAAGGATATTCCTACATGTTTACTAAGCTTAACACAGGCCTGTTCATTCATTTAAATCACTTGCTTGCCCTCTGACCCAGATGGTGGCCAAGATGCCTTTCCAGCCTGGGATGCTCATGGTTTCTGGATGTGCTGGGCACTCTCTGGCATAAGATGAGACTGTAAGAGAGGCTCTCTAACAGACTGGGGGCTGCCAAGGGGGAGGGGGTTGGGGGAGGGACGGAGTGGGAGGTTGGGGTTAGCAGATGTGAGCTATTATATATAGGATGGATAGACAGTAAGGCCCTACTGTATAGCACAGGGAACTATATTCAATATCCTATGATAAACCATAACGGAAAAGAATATTTTTTAAAAAAGAATGTACAGGGACTTCCCTGTGGTCCAGTGGTTAAGACTCCGCCTACGCTCCCAATGCAGGGGACCTGGGTTCAATCCACGGTCAGGGAACTAGATCCCACAGGCCACAACTAAAAGATCCCGCGTGCCGCAACTAAGACCCAGCACAGCCAAATAAATAAATATATATATTTTTTAAAAAAAGAATGCATATATATATATATATATATATATAACTGAATCATTTTGCTGTACAGCAGAAATTAACACAACATTGTAAATCACCTATACTTCAATTGAAAAAAGAACAGAGAGACACACACAAAAAAGGAAAGAAACTAAAGCCTTATAATTTCTAATTTGTACACAGTTCACTCACTGGCCATTTCTTTATGCTTTTGGAAAGCATATCACAATGTTCCTGTATTACATCAGTCTACATGGTCACCTCTGTAGTGGATGCACCTCCTTGAACCCAGAAATTGTGCCTTTTTCTTTGGTCACCACAGCACCTAGAATAGTGCCAGACACGTAGTAAGTGCTTAAGACTATTTGCTGAATAAATAACAATGCTTAAGTATAAAAAAAAAAAAAAAAAAAAAGAGACAGGCTCTCTGACCCATGTTCTAGCCCCTGATCCCCCACTTCTCCATCAGGCCAGGCTGCAGAGTTGGTATTCAATAATACACCCTGTAGCATGCGAGCCTGACCTTGGGAAAGTCAGAAAAATGAACAGTGTCACTGTGACCCCAGGACAGCAAGCCAGGAAATAGTCATCCCATTGGGCTGCATCTCACCTGCACGATACTTTGGGCTGCAAGCAACTGAAGACCCAACTAAAAGAGACTTAAATAATAAGTTTGTTATGGGAGTTTGCGGGTGGGTAGTTTCCAGAGTTGCTTAATTTGCAGGCTTGTGACCTTAAAGAACCCAAATGCTTTCTACCTTTCTGCCAGCCTCAACATGCTGGCAATATCTCTCCTCACAGTTGCAAGTAGGTGGCTGTGATCTCAGGAATCACATGTGTATATCGTAACATCTGTGAAGAAGAGGAGCTTTTCTTCCCATATATTTGTTTTCATGAGGGAAGAAAACCTTTACCAGAAGCATTCCCCTCAGCCTCCCAGAAGCCTTCCCCTAAGGTCCTATTAGCCTAAGCTAATCACTGAAAGGGGAACCACAGTGATTTGTTTGAACCAATCAAGATTCCCCATCTGTGGCTGGAGTCAAAAGCAGCTTCCCTGAGCATATGAGAATGTGAACCACTGCAGCAAGAAAGAATGGGGAATGACTGCTGGATGGACAGCTCATGGTATTTTCTACCTATGCACACTTCAAGGCTCACCTCAAGTTCATCTGCCTCTGGAACCCCACCCCAGAAACACCCCCCAGCTCCTTTGAACCAAGAGGGCTGATTGCTTGGATGTCTTCTTTGTAATTGATAACTCAGACTTACGACATTTATTGGATGTGTTTGGCACAAAGAAAAGTCAATTCTCACAGAATGGCAGATGAGTGAATGAATGAATGGTTATATGATTAAGAGGTCTGGAGGGTAATGTGACTGGAGGAAGCCAGCAGGCCAAAGCATTCATTCAGGAAAGAGAGAAAGGATTTAGACCAAACCAGGGATAATAAGGATACAAAAATAGATCACATTTTAGAGAAATTTGATAAGATCCAGTCACTAGTGGAATGGGGGAGGGGAGGGTTTGGGAGGAGTTGGTGAGGCCTCAGTTTTCTAGTTTGGACTAATTCTATTCATAGGAGAAGGAAGTCAGGGGGTCCCGGGTCCTTGACTGTACCTTCCTCTTACTGCATTGCTCACTACCGCTTTTGGTACAAGAGGGTACCTTCTGGAGAACAGGGAAAAGAGCCCAGTAATGAGATTAGAGTCAAGATCATCGCAGAGGGGCAGAGGCAGAGAGAGAACACAGGTGAGGGCTGCCATCTGGATTGTACCCATCACTGAAAACTCCCTGAACGCAAAACACTTGCTCAGGTCCTGTGGAAAGAAGGGACCTCTCAGCTGCTGAGCTGGGTTGCTGCCATATTAACCCTGGTACCCCAGTCAGCATCCAGGCAGAGGACATAACTTGTAAATGAGCTGCCGTAAGTGCTGAAGGCACATGCTGCTGGGAAGGAGGGAGGGACAGCTCCAAACACTGCGGCAGAAGGTGGGTAGGAAAGAGCCCCAAATTTTTAATTAAATGAAGTCAGATTGACCTGACCACTGTATCTTAAATTTCTCTAAGTTAAAAAAAAAAGGAACACAGAGCTATTTGGAAGATTATGCGCCATGATTTGAAGTGTAGGAGGCACTGCACCAAAATTATCTCCAGTTGAGTTGAAATGTCTCTTAAGAGTAGAAACGTAGACTAGAACCAGCACGTATAATCAGAAAGACCTTCCTCACACTGAATAAAGCCCTCTGTGGGAACTGAAGTTGGTTCCCGGCAGAAGGAGTACGTATCAGCCACCCTTCTTGAAACACCTACCGTTCGGAAGTGGTGAGTCCTTCCTATCGCCCCTTCCCTTTTCTATTCTCTGGTCTAAACAATCTTTATTCATTTTGCTTTTCTAAACTCATTCCTTTAATAATTTTTGCTCATTTCTGTGGCTTGTTTCCTGTTCCTCTTCTGTGGCACCTCCAAATTGCTTCAGCAGGGTATCAGGAGCCCAAGCCACACCCAATACAAGGAGGAAACTGCCATGCATTTTTCTGCCATTCTGAATTTCTTTTCCCTGAAAACAGGCAAAGGATATAAGCACGCACACCACAAGAGAGGAAATATAAGTGGTCAATAACATATGCCCAACTTCACTAATAAAAGACATGCAAATCAAAATAACAATAGAGCATTTTTCACCTATCTGATAAGCAAAGATAAAAATGATTCTTAACATTCAGTGTTGAGGGATTTTTCAAACTCTACTGTTAGGAATATAATGTGGAATAAACCTTATGAGGGTAGGGCATAACTTGACCGTTGTATGTAATTTAAGACATAATCACTGTCACCCATCTGAATTCTACTTCTGTAAATTTATCCTTCAGAAATGTTAGCACTAATGTATAAAGATACATGAAAAGAGCAGTAGTATTGTTCACAGTAGGAAAAAAATAGAAACAATCTAAACATCCAGTAATAGAGACTGGTTAAATAAATAATGGTACAGACATACAATGGATTCCTATGTAGCCATTAAAAATAATGATGCTGGGTTGGATTGGGAGTTTGAGATTAGCAGATGCAAACTATTATATATAGAATGCATAAACAATAGGTCCTACTGTGTAGCACAGGAAACTATTTTCAGTATCCTGTGATAAACCATAAAGGAAAAGACTATGAAAAAGAATGTATATATATGTATAACTGAATCACTTTGCTGTATGGCAGAAATTAGCCCAACACTGTAAATCAACTTCAATAAGATAATTTTTTTAAAGAAAGAATGATGCAGATTCTAATCTACAGAGTTGGAATGATGTCTTATTTTGTTAAATGAAAACAAACAAAATTTTAAATTATAAGTAAAGCAGGGGTCCATATTTAATAATCTGTGTGTGTATATATGCAGAGCTCTAGAGATATACACTTGCGTACACATAGAAAAAAACACTATAAAACAGTGGTTTTTAAAATGGGTTCCACATAACAGCAGCCTCTGCATCACTAGGGAATTTACAAGAAATGCAAATTCTCAGGCCCAACCCCAGACCAGCTGAATCAGACTTTCTAGGGGGTGAGGCCCAGCAATCGGGTTTACAAGCCGTGCAGGTGATTCTTTTTTTTTTTTTTTTTTTTTTTATAAATTTATTTATTTCTTTTTAGCTGTGTTGGGTCTTCGTTTCTGTGCGAGGGCTTTCTCCAGTTGCGGCGAGCAGGGGCCACTCCTCATTGCGGTGCGCGGGCCTCTCACTATCGCGGCCTTTCTTGCTGCGGAGCACAGGCTCCAGACGCGCAGGCTCAGTAGCTGTGGCTCACGGGCCCAGTTGCTCCGCGGCATGTGGGATCTCCCCAGACCAGGGCTCGAACCCGTGTCCCCTGCATTGGCAGGCAGACTCTCAACCACTGCGCCACCAGGGAAGCCCCCCTGCAGGTGATTCTGATGCTCACTACAATTTGAGAATCACTGTTCTAGAGAGAGCATTTATCTGGAGGTGGAAAGAGAAAAGACCCAGCTCAGGGGGAAATTTCTGCTTGTTTATTCATTTCTGTACTTTTGAGAAAATTTAATTTTGTTAGTGAGGAATGCTTCTCAAAGTCATGTACACATCTTACTAGGCTGTGCTAACTTATCAGTTGAATCGACTTCTGTGCTCTACCTGAAGAAAACAAAACGTGTAAAAATTCAGATTCGTCTGTACCGCAGAAATTAACACAACATTGTGAATCAACTATACTTCGATAAAAATTTTTTTTAAATTCAGATGCATGACGCCAATAACATAGGGAAATACTTATATCACTGAATGGTTTCCGACATCACCAGGGTAAAGTAAAATGAACACACACGTCAGGAACTGAACTTGGCTCTGCTGTGTGAGCTGAGGAAAGGGAGCTCAGTCTCTGAGCCTTGGTTTCGCCTCTGTGACTAAGGATGACAATGGCCACCTTGTCTCCTCACAGGTCGCAGGGAGGAGCAGGTGACACATGGAAAGCCCGCTGCTCATTGTCATATATTAGTACCAAGGTTTCTTAAACATCAAAAGGCCCTCGACAAATTGATCGACTCGCTTGGTTTTACAGAAACATCATCGTTGCATAAAATCATCCTAGAATCGTCCTCCTAGTAGAAAGGGTTCTGCCAGACAGCCTTTGACACATACCTGCCCAGATCACTTTTACTACTGAGACCTGTGAAACTTGGACGAGCCAGTGAATGCATGCAAATGCTTTTCCTTCTGCCATTCTCAAGCCCTCCCGCCCTCCCGCCCTCCCGCCCCAAGCCTGCTTTGTGCTGTGTGTCTCTTTTATGGTCTGTGAAAGGCCTTCTTCTTGTCTCTCTCACCTCCCTGTCCTCAGACAGCAAAGCCGGCTTTTCTGTTTGCACAAAGTGCCTGTTGCTCTCTTGAGCCATGAGAAAACAGGGAACAGAAAAAGAATAATGTGCTGCTTCTTTCTGCTCCAATAGAAGGAGTTATGAAACAGAAGCCTGGGGCCGAAGCAGGCTCACTGTCGTGTGCTTTGACAAAGAAATCATTTCTGTAAGCACAGTCCGCAGGTAGGTGGCAGTAAACTAGCCTGTGCGGCGCAGATCATGTAACTGGGAGGCTCCTGGCCTGTCCATGGGACCCTGGTCTCTGGACCCAGGTAGGTACCAGAGTAGCAGGCAGGACCCTGGTCTTCCATTGAGAAGCCCCTCCTCCCTCCCCAGGGAGGAGGGGTGCAGGGGGCTGCCCACAGCTGCATGAGATGGGAGGCCCCTGGGACTGGCCCCAACTCCCAGTCCTTCAAGGGTCTCCATTCTGGCCACAAGGAAGCTGTTGGGACAAATACAGGTATATTCTCAGTTTTCCCCACTGAGATACTGAATTGATGGGTCTGGGGAGGAGTTCAGGAATCAGACTTTTTTTTTAACTTCTCTGGTTGTTTCTGATGGGCAGCCAAATTTAGGAAGCTGTTTTAGTGCCATCTAAAATGTTTCCCCGTCTGTGAAACCCTGACTCTCCAGGCAGAACTGGTCTCACCACCCACCCTGGCCTTCTCCCCATTCTTCACACAGGCACCCTAAGGGAGCCCAGGCCAATGTGAGACGGAATACTCCCTTGACACGTCTCTCTCACCCTCCAAAGGTGAGTAGGGATCTGGTCAACTGGGTCCAACTCCAAGCTTTGCCACTTACCAGCCCATGGAAACTGACATAAGCGTTTGAAACTGTTTCCTCAGCTGTAAAATGAAAAGCATAAGTACGGCAAAGAGTAACTGGGTTGAAAGGGACCAGGTATGGGAAAGCGCTGGGCACTTATCGTAAAGCATCGGCTAAAGCTAACATTGTTATTCATAAGCCTTGGTTCAGAGCTCTCTTCCCAGCTGGTGGTCCTCAAACTGTCTCCTGACCTTTTAGAGACTCCACAATGAGCCGCATCTTTAGTACATATCTAACCATTTTCCTGTGTATGTGTAGGGGGGAGGAGCATCGAGACCCAGCCGGCAGGACCTTGGGTGTAGCTGTGCCCCACTTGGACTAGAGGAACTCCGCTCTGAGCAGTGTCTCCGCCCCGACAAGAGTTCCTTCAGAGACAACGTTCCTATGCTGAAATAAACCAGGTAGAGATGGATGTCGGGGTGCTGGCTGTGGAAGGATTGATCCCCTATGTTCCAGAAACTCTATTTGTTACTGGGGACATAAGGAAAATTATAAAGGCAAGACTTCTTCACTCGATTTCCAAAAGGAAACCTTTTCCCTTGGTTTGCTACTTCTTGAGCCATCACTGACTTTTCCCATGCAATGTTCCCCAGAACGCTGAGGCTCCTCAAAGTGGCTCTAAAAGCCCCTTCAACAGTCTTAAAATGTGTCCCTGTTTCCAATGTGTATACCATTCCCAACTTCCTTCCCCCAACAGCGCTGTAGGGCCTGAAGTTTGGGAACATAACAAAGAGCGTAATTCAAGTCTGCAAACCACTAAGTCCCTACACAGTTGCTCTTCTCTCCTCCCCTCCTCTCCTTTTCATTCTTCTTCCCTCCACTCTGATCCCCCTCTGCCAGAAACAGCACTGGACTGAGGGCAGGTATCCTCGTTCTAGTCCTGGCTCTACAGCCAACCAGTGGTGTGATCTCAGCTCAGTTATTTCAGGATTCTGGCCCTCACTGTCCCCATCAGTAAAATGAAGAGGTCCGAATAGACATTGGTCTGTATTTCCTCTAACCTCTGATCTGTCTCTTCTCCATTATGGACATCCATAACAGTCTTTGGCCTTAAAGTCTAAGTAAGACTTGGCCATGCCTACCGACTCAGGACAGAAATGAGGAAACCAGGCCAAGGTATCTGCATCTTCCCTGTAAGTGATTTTTAGAAAGAGAGGAAATAGCTTGAAGGAATTTCAGGAACTGAACCCACAATGTTGGGTGAGCTGGGGGTGAAGTTTTTTGATGTTTCCAACTATAATTGTGGATTTGTCTCTTCCTTCTTTCCATTCCAACAGCATTTGCTTTATGTATTTTGAAGTTCTTTCATTAGGTGCATATATGTTTAGAGTTGTTATGTTTTCTTAATGAATTGACCCCTTTATCGCTATGTATTATCCCGCTTTTTAACTGGTAATAATCCTTGTTCTGAAGTCTACTTTGTCTAATATTCATATAGCCATTCTACCTTTTTAAAAATCACTGCTTACATGATATATCTCTTTCCATCTTTTTACTTTTAACCTATCTATGTCTTTGCATTTAAAATAGGTTATTTATGGAAAATATAATCAGGCCTGCTTCTTTTTTCCCAATCTGACAACCTCTGCCTTTTATTTGGAGTATTTAGATATTTAATATAACTATAAATATGATTGGATCTTAATCTACCATTTGATCTTTTGTCCCATCTTCGTTTTTTTCCCTCTTTTCCTGCCTTCTTTCGTATTAATGAGAAATTTTAATATAATTCTAGTTTAGCTCTACCACTGGCTTAATAATTATACCTCTTTATTTTGCTTTTTAGTGATTGTACTACAGTTTACAATATACAGTTTACCATCAAATACTATTATACCACTTCTAGTAGTAGAACGTTGCAACAGTATACCGTCATTCCTACTGCTCATCCTTCATGCTATTTTTGACTAACATTTTGCTTCTACATGTGTGCTAAACCCCCAAGCAGATTTCCTTTTCCTCGCCTGGCAACAGATGGCTTTGACTTCTACCTCTAGTCCAGCACTAACAGATTTTGCCTACAACTGGGGCACTGCAGAGTTTCCTTCCTCTCCTCACTCCAGAAGCATGTGGCTTTTGCATCATATGAAAGAAGAATCTGGGGAACAAGGTGGGTCCTACGCCTCTGCAACGCAGAGAGGAGGGCTCTTTCAGGTCTCCTGCCCCACCCCCAGTCTTCTCCAGGAGAACTTGGTAGAAGCTAGGGCAAAACAACTGGCAAGGAAGTGTGGGCTCCCCTTGGGTCTGGGGCTTTCCAGGGATTCTAAATTGTCGTACTAGAGCCAGAACTGGCTCTTAAGAATTCATTAAAATTTCAGCTGTTTTCTTCTTACCTGTCGGCTCTTGTGGCGACTTCTTTCCTCCATACTCTGACAAAGGTGAAAGAGTTCATCTGTCCTGTCTCTCCTCAGAATAGCTTCTCACCACATTGGAATTTAGTTAACTTGGTTTATTTAAGACCTCAGTTCTTTAATGGATGCAAAAACAATTAATGACTTTCTAAAATCTTTATCCAGCTTTTTCTCATTACTAGTGTGTGCACAACAAGCTCTTGTGGCTTTTTATGTTCTAAAAAGAGGCGAAATTTTTATGTAATGTCTTCATTGAAATAGAATTTAGGAATTACCATAAGGTGAAACATGTTAGACACAGTACTGCTTCCATCCAAATGTTCCACTTCTATCTCTCGCTGAGAAATCTAGTACTTTGTGCTAATACTTCTTGCTTCAAATCTTAAGCAGTGTTTTCTAAACATCATTCAAGAATTTTCAATATTCTTTCTGTGAAAGATGAATGCATCTTAGTTTTTTGCCGTATTGTTTTCTGTGTGTTTCAGCCAGGAAGTCAGGATGTGTTTCTCCAATAGTGTATGGCTTTTTGTCTTTTGTTATTGCATAAGAAACCTCAAGAGACTTTAAACTGTATTATTATGTTTAATAAAATTTCCTTACCAATAGGACTGATTTTTCTTGACTTGAAACATTTCTGAAAAACTGTAGAGACCTGCCTTCATGTTTTCTGTGCTTAGTTTTAAATACATTGCTAAATGTGATGGCTTTATATCACCCTTAGCTATTACCTCAAAACGTGCCATAAACTTAGAGGGAAGGTCCCCTTAAAGATTGTGGATGTAAATTCGCAGTTCAGATAGTCTTCTTTACCAATTTTTTCCTTTGTTACCGACTTCTTGTCAGATATGGTTGGATTACCATTGTTTTTGTTTCATGACATGATATAGTTCATTCTGGAAGTAGAAGTGTTTCCCTACTATTTTTTGGTTCTTTGCTTGTGTTTAAATTTTAGCATTATTTTCAACCTGTGGTCTCATTTTTAAGCCATTTGTCCACTTTGTTAGGATAATTTTAAAATCCATAAATCCATTCATGTTCATTGCAGTTTGTTTCAATATGCTAAAAATGAGCAAATGAAAGCCTGGGGATGCCACATCAGCCTCTGCGTGACTGTAACCCCCATTCCACCCTTAAGATACCTCCCGTGCCAGGCATGCAGGTGCTAGTTTCTATTAAATACAAGTATACTTAATTTCTTTCTTATTCCTTGGATTAGAAAATAAATATAAACAGAAGTCTTAGTATGTTCTTCCTGCTCCCCAGTGGGTCATCCTTGAGGATCTCACACCCTACCTTGGAAAACATTAGGGTAAAACACATAATGGGTGCCTCACACATAGTGGGTGCCTAGTTAATGCAAATTCTCTTCCCTGGGGGAACGTGCTTGGAAAAAGACACTTGGGATGTCATCCCATCCTCAGCTCTCTGGTGAATCTTGGAGGTTTATCTCTATAGGCAGGACTCAGAGAAGAACAAGGCAGGGGATCAAGTGAAAGGGGCTCTTGAAGACTCACCCCTGAGCCCGGGCACGGCTTGCATGAGACCAGAGCCTGAGGTTAAGGGATGAGAGTCACTGAGTCACCACGTTGGGGTCCTCACCAAGGCCATAATCGTGGGGATGGCCCACAGCAGAAAGAGCTCACCCAGATGTCTTGAAGGCAGGCTTTCCAGAAACGGAGGGAAGACGCTGATGAGAGAGCCCAGGTCCCGTCCAGGAGATCTGGCCCGCTGAACAGCTGCTTTTAGCTGACAGGAGCCACATAGGTCCCTGCAGACAGGCGCCTCTATCAGATTCCCAGCAACAGACAATGTCCCTGACTTTAAAATGCAGCTCTTCTCTTTTCTAAGTGTTCTCTTAAAAACAAAGTAGATGGAGACTGCAGCCACAGTCACCAGCCTGAGGCTTCTGCATCCCTAGATGTGACCATGAACACCGCTCGTCTTGCCTGCTGCTTCTGGGATCTGGACAAACCCCAGAGGCCTCCTTCTCAAACTGCATCCTCCTCCCTACAGAGGAGCTGGAAACCAGCCCTGTGGCTCCTCCGAAGGGCAGCGTGACAAGGGGTCTCTGTGCCCACACAGGAGCAGCTCTGTGTGTCCAGCTGCCAGCCCATGGCCTTTGATAAAGCCACACAGGGAAAGCCTCTTGCGCAGCAAGCGTGGCTGGCAGAGCATTTACTGGCCTGTAGCAGTCCTGTGATGGTAAGTCACTGCCCCTCCCGCCAACCCACTTCAGAAGCACAACTTAAATAAAGGCTTTCATGTTAAGGTCTGAAGTGAGCCAAGGTTTGGGAAGCTCCGGCTTTTAAGATGTGGCTTTCCTCCTGTTTTGAATGGTCTCCTTTGACTAACCCTAAACCAAGCTATCAATCAACAAAAAATCATTGAGCACTTGCTACTTTTCATTTCACTGCAACGAACATTTTTTTAACATGCTCACTTGTACCCAGCTACAAGAAAAGCTTCAAATAAAGAGAGACAAGGTAGAAAATAGAGGCCTGGTCCTGGGGATGTAATGTACAGCATGGTGAATATGGCTCACAGTACTGGATATTTGAAAGTTGCTAAGAGCTAGATCTTGAAAGTTCTCATCACAAGGGAAAAAAAATTGTAACCATGTGTGGTGTTGGATGTTAACTAAACTTACGCAGGCCCCTTTTATCCACAGAAGACACGCTCCAAAACCCCGGTGGATGCCTGAAACCACGGATAGTACCGAACCCAATATGTACTTATGTTTTTTTCCTGTACATACATACCTGTGATAAAGTTTACTTTGCAAATTAGGCACAGTAAGAGATTAACAATAATAACTAATAATAAAATAGAACAATTATTACAATATACTGTAATAAAAATTATGTGAATGTGGTCCCTCTCTCTCTCTTAAAATATCTTGTACAAATTTAATGCCTTTTCCATCTTAACTAAACACTTGCACACTATGGCTGTAACGTTTGCAGTTTGAGGTGCAACAAGAAAACCAGCATGAATTTCTTTTTCCTTCTTCACAATTTCACAGATGGAAGATCCACTCTTACCATAGATCTTAGCAACCTCAGTGGACGATTTTTTTTTCTTTCCTGATTAAGTTGAGAACTTTCACCTTTTCTCTCAAATGAAGCACTTTACGCCTTCTCTTTGGCATTTCCAAATTGCCAGCATCACTACTCTTGCCCTTTGGGGCCATTATTAAATAAAATCAGGGTTACTTTAACACAAGCATTGAAATACTGCGACAGTCAATCTGATCTGGTGACCAAGGCGGCTACTAAGTGACAAACAGGCAGGATATGCTGGCCAAAGGGGTAACCCATGTCCCAGGATGGCACAAGATTTCATCACACCACTCAGAACAGTGCACAATTTAAAAGTTATGAACTGTTTATTTCTGGAATTTTCTATTTAATACTTTCGGACCATGGTTGACGAAGGGTAACTGAGACCAGGTATCTTTCTGTGGAAAGCGAAACTGCAGAAAAGGGTCATCTCACAATAGACACATATAACAAATCATTATGTTGTATACTGATACAATGTTATATGTCAATTACATCTCAATGTTTTAGATTTTTTAATTTTAATAAAATTTTTTAAATTAAGAAAAGAACAGCCTGGGACTCCAGAGCCAGAAGAGACTGTAGCTTAACTTCTGTTTTAAAGATGACAAAACAGAGGTCCAAAAGGTTTACTAATATGCCCAAGGGCCTCCAGCGAGTCCCAGTTAATAAATAGCATTAGAAGTTGAAACCCAGTCTTTCAGAGTGAGGAGGGACCTCTTAGTATGTTTCATCCAGCTGGACCTCAACTTAAGTTTGCTGATTCCTGGCTCCTTCCCCAAGATATGCTGCTGCAGGGGGTCTAGGGAAGGCCCAGGGACCTTCATTTTTAACAACCTTCCTCAACCATACCCACCGCTCCACACACACAGAGCCGATTCTGATGCAAATGGCACTGGTCATTGGTCAAGTCCAAATGTCCAGTAAATGTCAAATTTCCAGGGAGCCATGCCACCTGAGTTGAAGCAAGCCCAGTGATAAGACAATACACACTTCCTGAGAGGCCAGCAAATTTCGCTGCTGGATGGCTCTTAGCATTAGAAAGTTCTTCCTTATATAGCAGTGCTTCAGGGAAGTGCTTTCAGGTCCTGAGAAGACATGTGCTCAGGTGAGCCTAGGTGATGAAGGTGTAGTGTAAGGCCACATGCGGAAGAGAGGAGGCAGGGCTTCCAAGACAGGACTTGGGGCCCAGATTGCAGGGGTCCATCATGGGGAACTGAAATAAGGGCCAATTGTCTCTCAGGTCCAATAAGCACTCCCAGAGATCCAATGGGTTGTCTACCTGCAAAAGCGGACATTGGTTCTTCCCAGAGAGAAAACGGGTTAATTTATCATCATCCATGACTAATATGCATATAATTTATAAATAAGTGTGCATTTTTTGGAAAGATGCTGGAAATAGTTTACTGATACACATGAAAAACTTTTAAAATTTGGAGAGTAGAGCTTTAGAGCAGTAATAAATGAAGCTAATCCTTCTTTCACGTGGTACTTCTTAACATTTCAAGATAGCTAGTCTGGTCTTCCTAAGTCATCTTTTCTTCAGGAGAAGCACCCTCGGGTATTTCAGTCAGGCCGGCTGCAAGACCCTTCACTAGGCCTGGCTGTGTTTCTTAGATAGTATATGGCTAAGATCCAGGGCAACTCACCTCCATCACGAGCTCTTAAAGAAAGTCTGCAGAGCAGCATGCCAGGAACAGTCATGCTCTTTAAGAATTCATTCAAAATATGTCTACTGAGTACCTACCATATACAGTCACTGTTTTAGCACTGGAGATACAATGATTAAGAGAAGACAGAACCTACTAGAGAATGGACTTGAGGATACGGGGAGGGGGAAGGGTAAGCTGGGACAAAGTGAGAGAGTGGCATGGACATATATACACTACTAAACGTAAAATAGATAGCTAGTGGGAAGCAGCCACATAGCACAGGGAGATCAGCTCAGTGCTTTGTGATCACCTAGAGGGGTGGGATAGGGAGGGTGGGAGGGAGGGAGACGCAAGAGGGAAGAGATATGGGGATATATGTGTATGTATAGCTGATTCACTTTGTTATAAAGCAGAAACTAACACACCATTGTAAAGCAATTATACTCCAATAAAGATGTTAAAAAAAAAAAAAGAGAAGACAGAAAAAGTCTTTGCTCTCATGAGCTTACATTCTAGTAGAGGAAACAGGCAATAAGCCATAAACATACAAGAAAACGTTTATACAATGTAAGTGCTATGAGAAAAATAATGCAGGATCAGAGGACGGTGAGCCATGGAGATGGGTGACTATCTTAGATAGGAAGGTCAGAGAAGGTTCCACTGATAAGTTAATTCTTAAGACCTGAATGAAGTGAGGGCAACAGACGTGAGACAATATGGGGCAAGTGTATTCCAGATAGAAAACACAACCCACGCAAAGACCCCACAGAAGGAAGGCCTGGGTTTGAAGAGAACAATGAGGCCAGTGGGTCAGAGGGCGGAGAGGGAAAGGAGATCAGATCAGAGGAGCTTGGGGCTTCCCTGGTGGTCCAGTAGTTTAGAATCTGTTTTGCAATGCAGGGGACGCCAGTTCGATCCCTGGTTGGGGAACTAAGATCCCACATGCTGCAGGGCAACTAAGCCCACGTGCCACAACTAGAGAGCCCATGTGCCACAACTACAGAGCCCACGCACTCTGGAGCCCACGAGCCACAACTAGAGAGCCTGTGCACTGCAACGAAAGATCCCTCGTGCTCCAACTAAGACCTGAAGCAGTCCCAAAATTAATTAATTAGAAAAGATCAGAGAGACTTGGGGGTCGGATTAGGTAAGGTCGGTGAAATGAGGTAAGGAGTTTGGATTTTATTTCAAGTGTGATGGGAAGGCACTGGAGAATTTTGAGCAGAGGAATGTGGTATATTTTAAAGTAGAATTTACATTTTAAAAGATAATCCTTAGTTAATACATGGACCACAGAGGAGCAAGAATGCAAGAAGAGAGACATGTAGAGAGGCTATTGCAATTGTCTAAGCAAGAATCGTGTTGCCTTGGACCAAGATGAGATTGGTGGAAGTGGTGGGAAGTGGTCAGGTTAGGGATGAATATTTTAGGGTCAGCAGCACTTGCCAGTAGTTTGGATTGTGTGGTATGAGGAAAAGAGGAATCAGGGATGGTTAACTTGCCTGAGCCAGTGAATAGTAGAATAGTGAATAATGGCTAGCACAGTCATTTCCTGAGATGGGGATGACTAGGGAAGGAATGGGCTGGGGGAACAGTTTTAGACATGTTAAGCTTGAGACGTCCTTAGTTGTTGAGTAGATAATTGTATATATGAGTCTGTTGTTCAGGAGTGAGGTCATACTGGAAATATAAATTTGTGAGTCATCAACACAAAGATGGTACTTAACACCATGAGACTAGTAAAATCACCCTGGAAGTAAATAAATAGGCCAAGAACTGAATCCCAAGATCTCCAACATCCAGAGGTCTGAAAGATGGTGAACCAGCAAAGGAGACTAAAAAGAAGCTTCCAGCAAGGAAGGAGGAAAGCCAGGAGAGGGTAGTACAAAACTGCTTCAAGAAGGAAAGAGTGATTAACTATGTCCAAAGATGCCAAGGAGCTAGTCAAATGTGGACTAAAAAATTAAACTTAGGTTTTGGCAGAATGGAAGTGATGTTGAAAAGAGTCTTTTCAGTCGAGTTATGAGGGTAAAAGTTGGATTAAAGTGGACTGGGGTGAAAAAGAGAGGTGAGAAAGTATACAGTATAAACAGCTTTGAGACATTGTGTCAAAAAGGAGGATGGGGGCTTCCCTGGTGGGGCAGTGGTTAAGAATCCGCCTGCCAATGCAGGAGACACGGGTTCAAGCTCTGGTCCAGGAAGATCCCACATGCTGCAGAGTAACTAAGCCCGTGTGCCACAACTACTGAAGCCCACGCACCTAGAGCCCATGATCTGCAACAAGAGAAGCCACCGCAATGAGAAGCCCATGCACCGCAACTAGAGAAAGTCCACGCACAGCAATGAAGACCAAACGCAGCCAAAAATAAAATAAATAAATAAATAAAATTTTAAAAATTAAAAAAAAAAAGGTGGAGGGGGGTAACAGCAAGAGGGGATTTGAAGACTATGGAAGGTTTTTTTTCATTTGGGAGATATTCTGGTATGTTTATTTGCTGATAAGAATAATCCAGTAGAGAGGGTAACATTTTAATGACAGCAGAGAGAGAAGTGACAATCACAGCAGGCCAGAGGGGATGGGCTCCAGAACATGAGTGAAGCTGGCCTAGATAGGAGAAAGAGATAATTCCTCTACTGCACCAGAAGCAAAGCAGAGTATATGGGGTCAGATGCTGGTAGACTGGTTGATTTGACGATGGGAAGATGAACTACTGTTCTTTTTCATCACGGAAATAGAGATGAGGTTGCCAGCTGAGGATAAGAAAGGGGGGGGGAGGGATGTCGTACTTTATGGAGACAGTGAGGTGTGCAAAAGTCCTCTTGGAGATCAAACAAATGAATGAAGAAAACTGGCAGGACGTCTGGGTAGTGAGCACTAAGAGACCTCTTGAGATTTCTGGTCATATATGTAAAGCAAGAACATTCAGCGTGGCAGTGGGACTTTTCTTCAGCCATATCTGCTGCTTGGAAGTAGAGTAGGCAGAGAGATGAGTTTATCCAGGGTTGTGTTTTGCCTGGAAAGTACTAGGGAGCGAGTGAAAACCAAGGAATTGTGTTTGCAAGAGTTTGGACCTTGAAATGTATCTTGGATAAGGAAGTAAATGAGACTATGAGGAGGAAGATTGATAGCATAAAAGTCAACAGATCGGAGGTTTCTATGGAATTGAAGAATCATTGACACTGGGGTAATCAGGTAAAAAATCTGGAAAGATAGGTGGCCATGGAAACCAGAGAGTAGGATGCTGAAGTCTAGATTTTAGGAGATGGTCCAGTTACTGGTGATGAGGTTTCAGGTAGGGCCATGGAAAGAAATTGAGAGGCCAAGGGTGAGATGAATCATCTATGTAGACGTTGAAGTCACCCAGAATGCTGATGGGAGCAGTGCTGGAGAGGAAGACAGGGAACAGGCTGCTAAAATCCTAGTGAAGAAGATGTGAAGGTGACTTTAAGAAGGAGAGATAGCCTGTGGTAGAGTCTGATGGCACATGCTTCACAGAAACTGGGGGTTTTGAGGAAGGAAGAGGGAGAAACCCCCTGGAGCGCCACGAGGAGCAAAGACCATACTACCCGGCCTTTTGTACCTTGAGAAAGACACGAAAAGAACACTGTGAAAACACAGCCAGGTTTCCATTAAGCAACATCAGTCAAAGCAGAGTTTGAAAACCCAGGCAATTTTTCTGGTGACAAACTGAGTTCCAGAAGGCCCAGTAGGAGGACTGGGGGCAGAGACAGGTGGGAGGTTGATCAGATTGGGAGTATACAGAGCTGCCTTGTGGAAGCAGGGTTTCTGGGTGGGGATACCCTGGGAGTCTTGGACTTCTGTGGGGACTGCCATAAATAGGGAGGCAGGTTGATGGGACTGATGCTGATAACTCTGAGGGAAGGAGAGCCTCCATCGTGGGACTGGTTTCCCACAGACTTTACAGTAGCCAAGCAGGCTTGTTAGATGGTGGGGAATGGTGGTCTTCTCACTTACCAGGAATGCACCATTCTGTCAGCCTTCCTCAAATCACCTTATTTAATAAGACTTTTCCCCAAGCTCCAACTGGTCTCCTTGTGAGCTGGACAGGACTGTGTACAGCTATGAGAGCCTAAGGCCCAGTTTTAAAACAAAATGGAGCTGCCTCCCAAGACCTGCATCTTAAACTCAGTCCCTTCCAGAGAGAAAGAGAGGAAAACAGAGGGCTCTCTCTTAAGGTCAAAGTAGAACTGATCCACCTCAGGCTTCCCAGCTTCCCAGGCTGGCAGCAGCTGCTGGAGCGTCTTTGTATGCAGACCCCACAAGAGAAAAACAAGCCTCATCCAAAGAGAGGCCAAGGCCCTAGCAGGAAGGCCCTGTAAGTTCCTTGCCCTTGATCCACATCCCAGGGGGAACGCCTGCAGTGGGAGAGGAAAACTTGAGCATGCCCTAGAGGATGAAGGCATTCCCTTGTCTCACTTACTTAAAACCCAGGCCCCTGGAACAAAATACAATGTCCAGGTGCAGAGGACAGTGGGTTATATCATAGCTGCTGCTGTCAGTTCAGCCCAAGATTAGGAACTGTAGGTATCTCAGTTGCCAAACTCGAATGTGCAAGAACTATCCCTTTCTTTATTTTATTTATTTATTTACTTTTTAGTTTTATTGGAGTAGAGTTGATTTAGAATGTTGTGTTAGTTTCAGACGTACAGTAAGAGATTCAGTTATACATATACTATAACTCTGTAACTGATTCCTTGCCTCCTTCCCAACAGGATGGCAAGAAATTTAGCTTGGTTATCCCTGGTGCAGTCTTCCCCAGGATTATGTCAGAGTTTCAGGATTTTATGCAATCGGTGCCATGCTATCTCTGAGGTAGGAGTGAAGGGTCCCATTGGTCATCAGCCATCTGTCCCCACAGGTTTCCCCTGAAAGGTTCACTGCCCCCTGTTCCCAGGGTCCTTTGGATCCAGGGACTCCCTGCTGGGACCGTGCCACACACAAGACAAAAGATCCTTTTTTTGAGGCCACCTAAAGGCCCGTGTGCCTGGAGTCCCCACACAGTCATTCTCTAGGATCTGGACATTTCCTGGTTGACTGGGGTGAAGAGAGAGACCCAGCTCCAACTTCTCTCTCCATCTTCTGCCCCCTGTCAGTTCGGAAAAGTCTCTAGCTTGGGAGAGGAGAGCAATTTCCCATGACTCTGCCCTGAATCCTCCTTCTTCCTTTGAACTCCTTAGACTGAGTTCTCCTAAAGGATTAGGTTTTCTGGAAAATTGCTTGCCTAAATGTAAATAAGAGAAAGGGGAATGTGCAGGGTGAAAAAAATATATCAATATCTGAAAATATTATCCTACTACTATCCACTACATTAGATAGCTTATATAGAACCTGATGTTGTCAAAATCCCTCAGATCTTTTCCCACTGCACTGTTGCTAAGAGTTATCCCCTACATCATTCTGATTTTTTTTAATGAAGTGAATAGCTTAACATTTTACCCTAGTAAATTGCATCCTATTACTTCAGTCAATTACTATTAAGATGGACTTTAAGCTTAATTCTGTGACCCAACATATTATAGTATATAAACCACCATTCTCTTCTACTGCCTCTATTCTAAGATGCAGAATTTTTCACATTTTAATATTATGGAAATCAAGATATATCTTACAATCAATGTCAAAAGAAACTTAACCAGCCACCAGGCACAGAAATAAATTAAAATGCTGTTGTTATTAGCCTTCCATGTGGGAAATAATCCATGCATAGAAGTATTTGTTCATCTGATTCTTGTTTCAGTTGAATATTTACATTTTTAGTGCCATTCACTCTTTTAACTTAAATTGGCATCCCTAATTACCAATTTAAATACCTTTGAAAAAAAGATTACATTATGATGAAGTTCCGAAGCAGAAAGCTGTGTTACACAGAACTTTTCCTGTCACATACAGAGCAGCTCAGTTAAAGAGTCCGTCAGAATCGATTCTAGAATTTTCAAAGCTAGGAGAGATTGGAGGGGTCGAGTCACGCCTGTTGTGGAGAATTATCTGTGCTGAACATCTATCTGTCAAACGCTCCCAGCTGATTTTCAAAAGACATTTCTAATTTCCAATAATATTAACTCAACAAAACAGAGTTTAACTCAATTAGGCAAGTTAACTCACAGGCAGATATTCTTTGTTGCCCCTCACATTTATTTTCTTAGTCCTCAAGGTCCAAGATCTCCAATCATGAAGAACAACCACCACCAGCACCTCGAGGGTACATTCCGTTTGCCCTTAAACAATATGGTGCCCCATCCCTAGACAGAGATTGGTTTCAGAATGGGCTGGTGACCCTGTTCTTGCAATGAGAAAGGAAAAAAGCTATGGGGCTTCTAGGAAGATTCCTCCTTCCTAAGAAAAAGACTGAGACAGCCCCTTTCTTTCTGGACATTGCTATTTCTGGATGCAATGCTGGAACTGCTCCATCCAGCAGCCTGAAGGGGGCGCCAGTCCGGTCAGAAAGGCAGAGCAGAAAAATGGACACAAGCTGTGACCTTGATGACGTTGTTGACTAGCTGAATCAACCAGCCCTGAAGCTTCTTTGACCTCAGAACTTCCAAATATGTAAGATAATAAATTTCCTGATTGCTTAAGCTGGGGAGTGGGGAGAGGGAGGGAGTCCATCATTGTGACTACTGTCCATGGATAAGAGCGATTTAGAAGAATCATTAAATTCTGAATGGAACATAATGTTTTGGTTTTCAAAAATCTGTTATCAAATTAATGATGCGGCTCCTACTTGGTGGTGTCTTAGAATCAAGGAAATACAGCATACAAGAAGCGCTGCTCAGAACGAGAAGATGCATTTTTGGAAGGATGTCAATTCCTTTAAAATAATTTGTGAGTTTGTTTTGACACCAGTTGAAATGCAAATGGAATTTTCTTGAAACTTGACGTCATGATTTGGAAGTTCAGTTGGAAAATAACAGAGATAAATAACAAAGAAATATTTGAAAATGAGATTCATTTAGTACTGGCCCTATCAGGTATTAAAATAGGCTACAAAACTAAAAGATTGAAAACAATGTGGATGGTAGAGAAACAAATCAGCAAAACAGAGTAGAAACGTCCAGAAACAGACCCAGGTACATACAAAAATTAGATGTGAGAGTAAATCATCTCAAGGAAATGGTATGAGGTACCTGGAAAAACCACTGGGGGAGGGGGAAGACCAGCCCCATACCTTGCAGCATATATCACATAAATCACAGATAAAGATTTTTTATTTCTTTATCTATTTATTTATTTATTTATTTTTGGCTGCCGTTGGGTCTTCATTGCTGTGCACGGGTTTTCTCTAGTTGCGGCGAGCGGGGGCTACTCTTCCTTGCAGTGCACGGGCTTCTTATTGCGGTGGCTTCTCTTGTTGCAGAACATGGGCTCTAGGCGCGCGGGCTTCAGTAGTTGTGGCACGTGGGCTCAGTAGTGGTGGCACATGGGATTAGTTGCTCAGCAGCATGTGGGATCTTTCCGGACCAGGGATCGAACCTGTGTCCCCTGCGTTGGCAGACAGACTCTTAACCATGGCACCACCAGGGAAGTCCCCAGATAAAGATTTAAATGTATAAAGTGAACTGAGAAATAAAAAGTAGATACACATTTATGTAATCTTGGTGAAGAGAAAAGCTTTATTAACATGATACCAAAGGCAGAAACCATAAAGGGTGAAAGATTGATCATTTTAACTACATTAACATTTAAAATATTTTAAATCTGTTCATGGGGAAAAAACAAACACCTTAACTAAAGTTGAAGATTACATAACAAACTGGGGGAAATATTTTCAATATAGATGGCAGTCAATATATAAAATGTACCAATCAAAAAGAAAAGAATAGAAAGGAGCAAAGAAAATTAATATGCAACTGACAAAAGAAAAACATGCAAATGGTCAATGAGTGACATTCAACCTCATAGACAATGAAAGAGGTGTACTGTAGAGCAAGGACCAGGACTGAGATGCAGCAGGTCTTGCTGATAAAGCCATACTCTCTGTTCAAGTAGCGTGATACCTCCAGACTGGCTATTAAAAAGCCACCACTCAGAGCCCCCATGTACCCCACTCTACCAGCTGCCCTGGCACCTGCTTCACACCCCCATGATCCAGCAACTAAAGGGTTAACGTATAACCCGCAGAGGACCTCCAGGGCCCTGCATCCTCTTATGGCCGACACCTGTTCCCTGGTTCTCCTACCTCTGGTTATGACATACTGCATATCTGAATTTGTAAACATATAATAGTAACAACAACAACAATAATAGCGGAGGTAGGTTAGGCTGTGGGGAAATTAGTAGCCCCCTCCTCTACAGGAGAAAGTAATTTGGCACAATCTTGTTGGAGGAGCAATTTGGCACCATAATAAAAGCCATAAAAAATAGGTATTTCCTTTGACTCAGCAATTTCACTTCTAGGAATTTATCCTGAGCAAATGGGATACGAGGCACATGAAGATATAACTGCAAAGTGAAGATCAACTCAAGTGAGGAGAAACGTCTCCAAAAACTGAAGAAGTGTGTATTGATATGACAGGGAGACACTCATGTTCCACCATCAAATTGAGGATTTTAGGCAGAAGGCCACCGATGGTGTGAGAATGGAGAGTGGGGAGCACCAGGATGTCCCCCGAACTGCTGGTAGAAACGCGAACGGACACAGCTTGCCTGAAAGGCGTAGACATTGTGTAAATGCATATTCAGCTATTCCACTTCTAGAAAGTTATTCTGAGGAAATCATCATAAATATGGGAGAAATTTTAACTACAGCGTTGCTCATCAAAATGTTTTTAATAGATGAAAGCTGGAAACTACATATATGTCCATCAAAAGAGAACTGGCTGGGGTTGCCCTGGTGGCGCAGTGGTTGACAATCTGCCTGCCAATGCAGGGCACACGGGTTCGAGCCCTGGTCTGGGAAGATCCCACATGCCGCGGAGCAACTGGGCCCGTGAGCCACAACTACTGAGCCTGCGCGTTTGGAGCCTCTGCTCCGCAACAAGAGAGGCCGCGACAGTGAGAGGCCTGCGCACCGCGATGAAGAGTGGCCCCTGCTCGCCGCAACTAGAGAAAGCCCTCGCACAGAAATGAAGACCCAATGCAGCCAAAAATAAATAAATAAATAAATAATTTTTTTAAAAAATTCACTTACTTTGAAATGCATGAAATTCCTTTTGAAAAAAAGAGAGAACTGGTTGAGTAAATTATAATATCAATATTATGGTATTCTGTGAAGTCATTAAAATGATAAGCGATAAGAATATTTAAGGACACAGCCAAAATGTCCCAACTGTTTTATTGAATGCAGTTGTTTTATTCAATGTAATTCAAGCAGATTACAAAATAGTACATACTGTACAATTCTACGTTCATAAAATAAATATTTATTTACACACACACACAATTTTTAAATGAGCTTATCTATATGAAGCACTTAGAATCATACCTGCCATGTGGTAAGAAGTCAATAAAGTCAATAAATGGTAGCCATTACTTTTTAATCCTCACATCCACCCTATAAGGGACCTACTATTACTACTCCCATCTTACAGATATGGAAACAGGCACAAGGAGATGAAGTAACTTGCTCAAGGTCACACGGCTTTTACGTGGTGGAGAGTTAACATGTGATGCACTGAGAAAAACAGCTGGAACATATTAAGCATTCCACTATTTTATATTGTTGGAATTCTGTAATATATATATATATATATATATATATATACACAGATGTAACTGGGTATTGCCTTTTCATGGGAATTTATAAAAATCTTTTTTTAAAAAAAGAGCTTCCCTACACTTGACCACTGAGAAATCTACTTATACCTCTTTTGCTTATTCCTCAGCCCTGTGTCCTCTCTCTAAGCTCTCCCCAGTGTCAAGGTGACCTTTATTTTTCACAGCCTTCAAGACAGAACCTCATAGAATCATCTTTAAGGGCCCAGAACCAGGCACTGGCCAACTCCAATGGTCAGAGCATCTTCTCCTCGTGTACCTGGAGTCTGGCCCAGAGCCCAGGGCTGCTTTCTAGGGACAGTTGGCGTTTCCCACTGGATCCAAGCTAAATGAAAACTCACCCACTGGTGGTTCTTTACACTTGCTGATGCCTTCTCTGGAGTATTCTATGGGAATAGGATCTTAGAAGTTTTCTCAGGCATCAAAAGTCTCTTTCACATTTAAAAAGCAAATATGGATCATTTAAATAGAAAGGCAATTACAAACACTCAAATGAAATAAACCAAATTAGAATATTTAAGAGACAAGATTTTTATAATTTTTATAGTGGAGGTCTTCAAAGTTGAAGATGGCAGGGAGACACTTGGAAACTTTGGATTTCTCACACTGACACTGAGTTTCATCAGGCAAGACCTTAAAGATTAAAAACCTGAAACTTTCTAATAGGATGTTCAGGACGAAAGGCAGGCCACACACAAGACGTCTCACTCCCTTCTTGACTCCTGCCGCTAAAGCACAGCGTGTAGTTAGCACACTGTCACCCAGGACTTTCTCTGAATTCAGAAAGAAATTACCTAGAATTATACATATCAGTAGCTATATGTGCATTTACACAAATCAATGAATAGTATGTATGTATAAGTTGGTCCATGTTTTTCAAGCCATCCCAGCTTGAGATCACAATAATGGAGATGAACTCTCCCTAACTAGACAATCACTTAACCCTCCTCAGCTGCCTTTCTGGTTCAAGGCAACCTTTTTTCCTCCTATAGATCTCTCAGTGATCACTTACCTCCCAGGGACCCTCGCTGTCCTGAGGGGGCATCACTCCTGTTCTTCTGAGTTCCTTGGGATCAGCCATCCTGTCTGAAGAGGGTTTTGATGATACTCAAGTGCGTGAGGGACTGCACCCCAACCTGAGGTACCAAAATCCAGAGAAACGCCCTCCTGTCCTCTGGGTCAGAGTCTCTGGGTGACCTTGGACCCTAGACTATGGCTGCTCTGGCTGGAACCCTCTTAGGTTCACTGGCTCTTCCTGTTTCAGGGCTTTATGCCCAGGGGCATAGTCCTTGACTCTTACAGGAGACTAGCTCTGCCAGTCTTGAAATGATACATTCCTTCAAATTCTCTGAGCATATTCAGTTCAGGTCCTCATTTAGGGACCCTTCCTATTTAACACATTGTAAACAATGCCTTTGGGCACTGGTTTCCAGAACATCCACACATGGTTTACTCTCCCATTTAGCTGAGCCCAAGTATCACTCCCTCTTGAGACGAATTAGGTCTTCCACATCAAGTTAATTTATTTACCTTTTTTACCTTTGGGAATTCACTCTCCGTCTATACTGCTTGCTTCTTTTTTCCAGTATTATAATTCCCAGCAACATGGAAAACTTTCTTGTTACCAGTCCCTGATTTTTGGTGATGCTGGTTTCATGCAGCAATGCTTAAGTTGTAGGAAAAGGGTTTGGGTTCATTGCAACTAAGGGATGCTGATGAAAGAACATTCCTCCTCGAAAGACACACAGCTGTTTCGCTCCAGCATGTGGTCTTGACTTGGGTGTAATCTGTTTGCATTTCTGCTCTCCGCTCCCTGGGGGAAGCAGGGTCAGTTTCCACACCCACCTCCTAAGAGCATGCTGGGACAGCTCCCCGCCTTCTCCACCAGCCTTACCATCCTTGTTCCAGCCCCACCCTCACCCCAGCATCCCCCCCACCACTCAGCATCCTCCACTTGTCAGGTGTCTCTTCCTCTCATCTCTGTGTACTTCTAGTAACTGATTGTTTGCTTATTGAGCTGAAATGAACTTCAAATGCTTTTTTAAAATTATGTCAATAAAACATGTAGCTTCAAGTGCTTCATACACTGTAAAAATCCATGCACAGACAGCATCAGCCTGTTGATTCATTTTTTTTTTGGTCTCTTAACAACCACTCAAATCTGTGGCAACAACTCAAAGGTAGAAGATTCCAGTTACCAAGCATCAAGGCTTCCTCTGGATCTGATTCCAGGCTGAGCTCCCTTGAGCCACACAGATCTGCATCTCTTTCTCTGAGGCAGGAACCCTAACGAACTTCCTCAGTAAATTATCAAGGACTCATCCAAGCTCCTTTGGGAAGAAACCAACCTAAGGGCAGGCACTATAACTATTTTACACACCCTGGGCCCCAACTGGCAGGGGTTTCAGCTACAGGACACTTCACATCCTGGAATCCCTATAGGCCCTCGAGAGATGGTAAACATTTAGGCTGGAGCATGAACCAGTTATACCCCGCCCCACATATTCTTCTCACAATGTAATGTAATGTAATGCTGCCACTCCTTCAACGAAAGTAGAGTCTATAGCCCCTCCCCCTTGGACTTGAGCAGACCTTTGTGCTCCTTAAGCGACAGAATGGAGAGAGGCGGGATGTGACGCTGCATAATTTTAAGGCTGGTTCATAAGAGTTAATGTGATTTCCATCTGGCTCTCTCCCCCCCTGCACCTGGGGAATCCTAAGCCGACATGTAATTAGTCCAGCTACCCTGAAACTGCCCTACCGAAAAGACCAGATAGAGAGACCATAGAGAGGTTATAGAACCCTCAGATCTTTCAATCTACCCAGCATCAACCGCCAGTCCTGTGAGTGACTGAGGTTTCAAAGAATTCTAGCCCCAGGCTTCAAGCTGCCCCGGTGAGGTGAGGCTTTCCCTCTGTGCTCTGTCTGAATCCCTGACTCACAGCATTTGGGAGCATAATGAATGATTGTTTTACATCACTAGGTTTTGGAGTAATTTGTTAAGCAGCCAAAGTAATTGGAACAGGAAAGGAGGATATTATTTGCATCTCAAACTATGAAATAGAGCCCACTGTTACAAAGGCGACTTTGCAAATATCTGATTGACTCCTTACCTGCTGATTTTATTAGTCCTTCTCTCAGGGTTATGGGATTCGCAGAAGATGCTGGGTTCATCATCAAAGGCTTGGTTACCAGCCTGGGTGGGAAAAGTCAGTTCCTGGGCTGTGTGTTCTTCAGCTGAAAGGGGCCTTGAGCCTCCTGGTTATTGTTACAGGTCAATGAGATTTCAAGTAAACTAGAGAAGTCTACCCTGCCAGAGACACTGGAAGAGGCAACCCTTTTACAAAGGGGCTTCTTTATAAAAAGTCTCTTTGCTAGATAATAATTGGATGCGTGTATTTTAAATTGTTCCCTTAGTCAATCAACAAGGAACCTATTATGTGCCCAGTATTGGATGTTGTGGAGGATGTTTCTTTCCAGACCTCTCTATGAGTTTTAAATGTTTTCAGCTGTAAGAAACAGAAACCCCAATTTAAAATGACTTTAAACAATAGAGAAATTTAGTGCACATAACAAGGAGTCCAGAGGAGAGTAGCTCCAGAGTTGGTTCATCCAATGGCTCAACAGTGTCATCAAGGATCCAAGTCACTGACCCCTTTCTGCTCTACCATCCTCAGTGTGTCCTGGCCAGACTAACTCTCCTCATTATCCCACAGTTCCAGGCATCAACATGCAGGCATCAACAGGCACACGGGTTAATGACCGGAAGGAGAAGAGGAACTATTTTTTCTGTATCTATTTCTTGACTTAGACTATTCCTGGTTTACCCTGTGGAGCTGGACATGGGGCCCCTCCGAGGACATGGCAGGCGACCAGCAGGAAGTAGGACATGGGCAGCATCCAACAGTGTCTGCTCCAAACTCTGAATCTGGTTAGGGAAGCAGGACTAACTAAATGAGACAACGAAACTCTAGTTACTCTCTCATAGAGTATTTAAAGTTTCTCTCTTGCTGCTTCCTCCTTCCTCATTCTGAGGATGTCATAAGGCATGGTGTTTGTTCACAGTTCTTGCTACAGAGCACTTGGCTCCTTGGAGAAAACTCGTGACTCAAAGAGCTAAAAACCTAAGGCTTACTTTATCTTTTGTTCTAGATGAAGTGTGGCAGTAACTAAAGTAGCATTCCCATCTTAACTGACACTCCTCGGGGCGAGAGCTGGTTGCCAACCATTGTCAATGGAAAGGCAGGAAGGCCCAGGGAGGGGGAGGGGTGGGGAGACCTTTGCCATTTATCAAGCTGTGAAGAGTGGCCGCCACTCATCTCTTGGAGCAGACCACCTTTTTGTATCTGGTACACAAGTTAAGAATGGTTTTTACATTTTTAAATGGCTGAAAAACTTTTAAATGAGAAAACCGTATGAAATTCACATTTCAGGGTCCATAAATGAAGTTTTTTGGAACACAGCTGTGCGCGTTCATTTACATATTGTCTGTGGCTGCTTTCACACTACAACGGCAAAGTTGAAGTAGCTATGACACAGACCAAATGGCCCGTGAAACTTAACATATTTACCATCTGACCCTTTGCAGTTAAAGTGTGCCGAACCCTGTCTTGCAGTAAAAGTCCTACTGGGGCCTCCAGGCATTGGGCGGTCAAACCGGAGCCTCCGAGCAGCCAGACCTCAGCCCGCTTCCAGACAAGGCCTTCCTCCCATCTGAGCAAGAAATCCATTTAGAACAGGTTTCTGGGCTTCCCTGGTGGCGCAGTGGTTGAGAATCTGCCTGCCAATGCAGGGGACACGGGTTCGAGCCCTGGTCTGGGAAGATTCCACATGCCGCGGAGCGGCTGGGCCCGTGGGCCACAACTACTGAGCCTGCGCGTCTGGAGCCTGTGCTCCGCCACGGGAGAGGCCGCGGCAGTGAGAGGCCCGCGCACCACGATGAAGAGTGGCACCTGCTCGCCACAACTGGAGAAAGCCCTCGCACAGAAACGAAGACCCAACACAGCCAAAAATAAATAAATAAATAAATAAATTTATAGAACGGGTTTCTCAGACAGGTTGCACATTAGAATCACCTGAGGAGCTTTTTAAACATGCCAGTCTTTGTCCACACCCAGACCAATTAAATGAAAACCTCGTGTCCTTCAAAAGCTCCCAGGTGATTGCCCAGTGCAGTCAGGTTTGAGAACCCCTGCTAGAGGCTTGTTTGCCAAAGTCAGGCCTAGTTTCTGGAGCTTTCTGTAAGCAAACACCATCACCCACCATCAGGCAGGTGTTTTGGGAACAGGACACGAGCACCATGCTGGGGTGGAGCAGGGCAAGAAGAGGTGGAAAAGGCAGCTGTGGTTAACCCCTACCATTCATTTTCACAGGTGTACAGTCAAATGACCTCACCTGTGTACAGGTGAGTTCCTGAGGTTTCCCAGGCTGAGGAACCCTCATCACCAGAGCTCTCCTGTATCCCATGCCAACTGTTGACAAAGAAAACACAGTGTCTCACCCTGACTGCCACACACTGGCTTGCTTTCCCCTACCCGAGAGGTTGCAAATAGGAGCCTGGTGTCTGCCTCACTCAGGGACGGTGTAGACGTGCACCTTCCTCCCCGGCACCAGAGATGTCCCTTCTCCTTGGCATGCAGTTGAAGAAAACAAACCACGTGCTTTCTTTCCTTCAATCACTCACTCAACATATACTTACTAAGCACCAACACTACCACAAACTATAGACTTTAAGAATACATGATGAGGGAGGATAAATTAGGAGATTGGGATTAACATAATCACACTACTATATATAAAACAGATAATCAACAAGGACCTACTGTATAGGACAGGGAACTCTACTCAGTATTCTATAATAACCTGTATGGGAAAAGAATCCAAAAAGGAATGGATATACGTATATGTATAACTGAATCATTTAGCTGTACACCTGAAACTAACACAACATTGTAAATCAACTCTACTCCAATATAAAATAAAAATTAAATTAAAAAAAAAGAATACAATGATGAGTCAGCATCCCAAGGGAGCCCAGAGAGTAGGGAAGAGGCAGCCAAATGAAGCCAGTGCCCTACAATGCTGAAGGGCTGCTCTGTAGGAGGCCTCCAGGACTCTGGGCGGGGAAATGACCATCTCTCAAAGGGGAAGATATGCTTGGGCTGGTCTTGGAGAATTCCTTCTCAGCTGAAAGAAGGCATTTCATGCGGAGGATAGAGCACTAATAAAGACATGGTGGCTACAAAGAGAATAAGATGGGTGTGATGTAGCAGGGGAGAGGGCTGCCAAGGTGGGGCGGGAGTGGAGGCTTGAGAAGGGAGCTGGGGCTGCTTGGGGATGGTAGGTCACCAGGACCAGAGGAAACCAGCAGAGCTTTTCAGGAGAGCTTCAGAAGAAAGCCCTGGCTGAGTGTGATGCTGAATTCTGGAAGGCAGCAGGAACAAGGAGCATGCCAGTTGTTCAGAATGAGATGTGATAAGCTTCTAAACTACTGCTGTGGACGGAGTACAGAGAGAAGCCAAATCCTAGAAAAACTTCAGAAATGCAGGCTCTAGAACTTAGAGATCAATGTAATGGGCGGGGCCAGAGAGTCCCTGCCACACCCACCCACAGCCCTCACCAACTCCCCAAGGCTTCCATCTCTCCTGCCCTTCTCTGCGGCTCTGCTCTCATTCCCAGCCAGACCAGCAGCAGAGAACACCAGAAAGGGAAATAAAAATTGCTGTTGGGGAGGAGGGTCTGTTTTTGTTTATTTGTGTTCTTTTTCATACCCGTTATGGTTGTTAAGCTCCCCCAGAAGTTCCCCTGGCTACTCTTTGAAGTGGATTTTCTGAAAATGGCTCCATGTGCTTCCCCTACCAGCCATGATTAGAGTGTGAACCTCAGGGTTGCTGCTGAGAGGCAGTACCTGTGAGCTCTGGAGTCAGAAGGGTCTGAGTTTGAACCCAGGACCTACCACTTAACAGCTACAAAGCTTGGTCACATCACATAACTTCTCTAAGTCAACCTCCTCACCTGTCAAATGCATATGATAGCAGTTCCCACCTCACAGGGTTGTAGTGAGGATTAAATGTGACAGCAAGATAGAATACACAGAGCCTGGCATACAAAAGGGATTGATATATTTGAGTTGATATTATTATTAGCTATATTTGAGACCCCAGTGCACATTCGTTTATTCACTCATTCAAATGAATCTTAATGAATATTTGTTGAGAGCCCTCCATGTCCCAGTCATAATCCTGGACATTGGGAATACATAAGTGAGCAAAACGTAAAGATCCCTACCCACTTGAAGCATCTATATTCAGAGGAGAGAAATAAACCAAAAACAAGTAAATAAAGCAATAAATGCGATAATTACAGTTTGAGAAAGGTGAAAGTAAGTAAACAGGAAGACATCAGCAATGTGATGAGACCCTGACATGATGACAGTGGAATGAAATATTCAAGAAACTAAGAGAAGAAAAGATGGAAGTAGCAGCAGCATGGGTAGGGGCGTTAGTACAGGATAGGAGTGGCTTCATAGGCAGGGACTAGTTGGTATCAAGACTTACAGCCCCTACTGGACTTTGTGTCTTTTTTCTAAGTCAATGGGAAAGCATTAAAGGATTTCAGGCAGTGGAATGACGTGATGATTTACCTTTTTTATAAAACAATCTGACGATTGTAAAAAAGATTGAAGGAAAATAAGAGTGAAATTGGAAAATCCTGCTAGAAATCCATAGCAGATGTCCAGATAAGAGATGATGGCTAGACAAGGATGATACAGTAGAGGTAGAGCTCTGCGCCGTGAAGTTAACGCTGACAGGGTTTACTGATTGTTTAGAGATAGAGGGATGAGGGGAAAGGGATGAATCCAGAATGACGCCTAGATTTTCGATCTGAGCAACTACGTGGGATGGTGATACTATTTACCAAAGTAGGAAACACTGCAGAAGAATCAGTTTGGAGAGAAGTCCTTAGTTCTGTTTGGGAAAGTTAACGTTTGCAATGGCTTATAGGTATCTTGGTGAAGACATCTTGTATGTGTTTGTATACTTGAATCTGGAGTTCAGTGATGAGGTCAAAGCTGAAGATATAAATTAGGGAGTCATCAGCCTATTGGTGACACTGGGTAAATATGCGGATGAGACCGAGGGGTCTGGGAAGGGGTTGCCAGGAAGGCTGAAAGCAAACCAGAAGAGGGCAGATCTGAGGAAGCTAAAAGGGGCGACTGTTTGTAGCAGGAGTAGGGAGAATACACCTGTTGGATGCTGATAAGCTGTCCAGTTAGAGAAGGACAGGGAAGTGGCCATCACATTGGCAGCATGGACGTCACCAGTGACCTGGGCAGAGCTACTTCAGTGCAGCAGTAGAGGCAGAATCCACAGAGGAACAGGCTGAGGAGCAAATGCAAGGTGACCAAGTGACAGCACAGGGCGAAGACAACTCTCCAGAAGGTTTTCAGTGAGAGGGAGCAAAGAATCAGGATGGCAGGAGGATGAAGGGTCAAAAATGAATTTATTCTGTTTTGTTTTAAGATCGGAGCTATTACACCATGTTTATATGTAAGGAAATGGATCCAGGAGAGAGAAGATGGATGCATGAAGAAAGATGAGTTAACCACAGGAATGAAGTTGTTGAGAAGGGGAGGGATCTGGGCAAAAATGGACAGATTTCCCTCTCTATTAAGAGGGAAGATGGAAAATGTGGGTACAGGTGTGGAGAGGCTTGTAGACAGGATGGCGGGAATATGTAGGTATTTCTGCCCAAATCCTTCAATTCTCTTTGAATTATGAGGTAAGTTTTATCAGCTGAGGAGGGCAGAGGAAGACATATAGTAGCTTTAAGAAAAGATAGTCTGGGGCTTCCCTGGTGGCGCAGTGGTTGAGAATCTGCCTGCCAATGCAGGGGACACGGGTTCGAGCCCTCATCTGGGAAGATCCCACGTGCCGCGGAGCAACTAGGCCCGTGAGCCACAACTACTGAGCCTGCGTGTGTGGAGCCTGTGCTCCGCAACAAGAGAGGCTGCGACAGTGAGAGGCCCGTGCACCGCGATGAAGAGTGGCCCCCGCTCGCCGCAACTAGAGAAAGCCCTCGCACAGAAACGAAGACCCAACACAGCCATAAATAAATAAATAAATAAATAAATAAATAAATAAATAAATAAATAAATAAATAAATAAATAAATAAATAAATAAATAAAATTTAAAGGGAAAAAAAAGAAAAAGTAGTCTGAAATAACCGCTTTGGTGAGTTGAAAAGCAAACTTACTAGGGAAACATCTAGGCTGTGGTGAATGCCCATTTAAGATAAGGGGTCATGCCATTTAAATGGGAGAAAATAGCCCTGTTGTGTGATTTTTCCCAGCTACATTCAGCTGCAACAACGTGAATAATTGGGTTCAACTATAGCTATGATTGTTCCAAGAAAATGTAACAGGGGAAAGAGGGAGTGATTATGATATACTATGGATTCTGGACTAGACAAGAAAGTAAGTGCGGCCAAAGGGAGAGATAGGAATAATGACAGAGGCATAGGGTCAATGGATGTGCAGTCCCAAAGAGATCAGGGAATTCTGCAGTGTGGGTACCAAAGTAAGGGAGCCAGAAGAAGAGTAGATCATTCTCAGAGGAGGGGATCCTCGAAACCAAAATTTAGAGATGCGAGCAGTTACCGGTGACAGTGTGATCTAGGGTGTAAACAAGAGAGTGGAAGGCTGAGATGGGTTGCAGGAAGAAATCTCTGGAGATGAGGTCAAGGAACAAAGAAGCCAGGGTGTTGGTTGGATCATGCAAGTAGATATTAAAGTCACCAGTGATGACAAAGGTAGAAATGGACAGGAAAATGCTGCTGAAGTCATCAGTAAAGGAAGGGAATCTCAGCTATGAGGAGGGACAACAGGTGGGGTAGCAAGATGGCACCAGCTGTCAAGCAGGTGATTTGTTTTGGTTGTTTATTAGTTGGCTGATTGATTTTTGTTTACTTTAGGGAGGAACGAGAAGTAACTTAGTGTAAGGAGTACACCTGCTCTAGCTCATTGCTTATCAAAATATGAGCCATCCTCTTGAAAAGTTTTCCTGGAAAACTGCTACGAAATGGTTCAAAATGTTAGCATGGTTGTGTAAGGATACATGTTCTGATGATCTATTGTTGCATAACCAACCACCCTAAAACTCAGTGGCTTAAAACAATATTTATTTTAAAATAGATAAACAACAAGGTCCTACTCTATAGCACAGGGAACTATATTCAGTATGCTGTAATAAACCATAATGGAAAAGAATATAAAATATATATACACACATATATCTGAATCACTTTGCTGTACACCAGAAAATAACACAACACTGTAAATCAATTACACTTCAATAAAAAAATTTTTTTGAAAACTTTCATTTTGCTCGCAAGTCTGCAATTTGGGCAGAGCTCAGCAGAGACAATTCTCTGCTCTGCTCAGTGTCAGCTGGGATGGTTCAAAGGCTGGAGGCTGGCATAATCTGAAGGCTTGTTCACTCACATGTCGGGCTGTTGTTGCCAGCTGGATCTTTAGCTGAGACTGTGACCAGAACACCTTATGACCATGGCCTCTTCTTGTGGCAGCTTAGCTTTCTTACAACGTGGTGGCTGGGTTCCCAGGGTAAGTGTCCCGAAGAAAGCCAGCCAAAGCTCTGTCTGCTTTTATGACTTAGACTTGCTCATCACAGTCTCACTTTCACCCTAGCCACAGGCCAACCCAGACTCAAGGGGATGGAGCAGAGACCCCACCTTTTCAATGAAGAAGTGTCAAGTTCACATTATTTTTTTTTAATTAATTTATTTATTTATTTTTGGCTGTGTTGGGTCTTCATTGCTGCACGTGGGCTTTCTCTAGTTGCAGTAAGCGGGGGCTTCTCTTGTTGCAGAGCTCCAGCTCTAGGCGCGTGGGCTTCAGTAGTTGTGGCACACGGGCTTAGTTGCTCCATGGCTTGTGGGATCCTCCCAGACCAGGGATCAAACCCGTGTTCAATCCCTGCAGTGGCAGGCGGATTCTTAACCACTGCGCCACCAGGGAAGTCCCTCAAGTTCACATTATAATAGGAGCTTACAAGGTGAAGTGGAAAAAAGTAGTGCTGTCTTTGGAAAATACAGTCTATCATAGTGACTATTTTTTTTCTTCTTTCACCTTGTAGTAGGATGGTGCCCAGTGATTTCAAACTTTAATGTATCTGCTTTTAACCAGAAACTTGATCACTTAAAAGTTATTAAAATCTTCCCTGTTTATAGCAATGGAAATAACAAGAAATCTTTAACCAGACTTTCATTTGGGAAAGAATCGCTTGAATGGCCCCTTTCTGTTATGTAGCTGTAAAGCAAGAAGGTACACATGGTTCTGGAGAGACAAGGGACGAAGATTTTAATCTATTTGTACATCTGATTACTTTAATTTTTTGCTTGGCAAAATCCTGGGCTCAGTTTTTTTTTGTTTTCTTTTTTAAAAGGTAAGATTACATAGAGAATCTAGAGCAGCCCACAGGAGGTGAAGTGAATCCTTTTTTTTAATTTAATTTATTTATTTATGGTTGTGTTAGATCTTCGTTTCTGTGCGAGGGCTTTCTCTAGCTGTGGCAAGCGGGGGCCACTCTTCATCGCGGTGCGCGGGCCTCTCACTATCGCGGCCTCTCTTGTTGCGGAGCACAGGCTCCAGACGCGCAGGCTCAGTAATTGTGGCTCACGGCCCCAGCCGCGCTGCAGCATGTGGGATCCTCCCAGACCAGGGCTCGAACCCGTGTCCCCTGCATTGGCAGGCAGACTCTCAACCACTGCGCCACCAGGGAAGCCCTGGGCTCAGTTTTATAAACAGTTAGAATTAATTAACCATCCCCTACATTCATTAATAAAAGGAACTTAAAAGTTATGAGAGATTAAGCGGGCAAATTTGACAAAAGTTCAAGGAGCTTTCTGGAAAGAGGGGTATCGATACCTTGACCATTTTCCTTTAACATTCAAAGTTATTACAACAGTTTAATTGATTGGAGGGTCCCAACTGCTAAGAAAACCAACATGGTCACCTACCCCATAAGGGAGAGAGGTGTGTGCACTGGTTACCTGGGCTCAAGACAAGAGCCTAGTCGTCCGAGAAGAGGGCAAGTGCTGAGAATAACACGGGCTGATATTAACATCCTTCCCCAGCGAGCCTGGTACTGAGAGCTTGCACTGGGAAGACAGGTGAGTGTTTATGGTCTGGGCATCTGTACCACTAAAGATCAGGAACACTGGGAGCCCTGACGTGCAGAGCCCGCCCTCACGGCTGACACTAATCCAGCGAGACAGGCACCTTGCCCTCTCACAGCGCAGGGGACCATAGCCACACTAGCATCGTCAGTGCAACTGATCCCCACTGATTTGACTTCCCATGTCTGTCGTCAATGAAAAGCGAATATTCTACATTTGTAGGTTTAGGGGCTTTCTACTCCATTTACTGATTTACTGGTGTTTCCACCAGTAATGCCCTGCTTCATTTTTATCACTTTGTAAAATTTAATTGGTATTTACCCCTTTTATTATGTTTTATTATACAAAAAAAATTTAAGAATTTATCTTCTATTCCTTTTTTTTTTTTTTGGAGGGGGTTTATCTGTGGTGTCCAGCATTGGTTTATAACTTTTATCATTGGTTCATGGATGTCCTTCTTTTATTTACTACATTATATAATGAACACCCAGAGTACATCATCCAGCCCCAAGATCTGAAGCATTACCAATAACTTGCATGTACCTATGCGCTCTTTCTCATCCCATTGCCCTTCCTCCCCTACCCCGCTCCCAAGAGTGAACACAAGCCTCAATGTGTTTTATCATCCCTTTATTTACATATATATACTTTATCATATAGCTATTTAGGCCAAAACAATATATTGTCTAAGTTTGCTTACTCTTCACCTTTAGAAAAAGATACCATATTGTATATAAAGTCTTCTAGGACTTGCTTTTTAACCTGACATATTCTACTAATAAGTATCCATGGGGATAGATGCAGGTCCATCTGTTTTCACTGCTGTGTGACAGCCCATTGTGTGAACACAGCACAATTTATCTGTCCGTTTTCTCCATGATGGTTGCCCAGGTTGTTTCCAGTTTTTTACTGTTACACCTAGTGCTGCTGTGAACAATCTTGTACCTCCCGGTGACCATGTACAAGAGTTTCTCTCAGATGTGTGTCTGGGAGCAGAATTGGTGGTGTGACACGCAAATATTCAGCTTTACAAGAGAATGCCAAATAATTGTCTACCAATACTGGGCATTGTCAGATTTCCTAATTTTTGCCCGTCCAGTGGATGTGCAAATCCACGGTGGAGTGGCTTTGCATTTCCCCAATGCTGGTGATGCTGAGCTTCCGTTCATGTATTTATTAGTTATATGTGTGTTTCCTCTTCTGTGCAGTGGTTGTGCATGTTTTCAGATACTGTGCTTCCACATTCTTTTTTTCCTAGATAAACCTTATTCCTTAGAATAGTGTTAGGCTTACAGAAAAATTGCAATGATAGTTCAGAGCTCCCCTACCACCAACCCCCCCCACCACCCGGGCCCAGTTTTCCCTGTAATTAACATCTTACATTAGTAAGGTTCATTTGTTACAATTAAAGAACCAATATTGATATTTTATTACTAACTAAAGTCCATATTTTATTTAAATGTCCTTAGCTTTTACTGAATGTCATTTTTCTGCTCCAGGACCCCCTCCAGGATACCACATTACATTTATAAGTCATGTCTCCTTAGGCTGCTCCGAACTGTGACAGTTTCTCAGATTCTCCTGGTTTCTGGGGATCTAGACAGTTTTGAAGAATACAGGCCAGGTATTTTTCATAGAATATGCCTCAATTAGAATTTGTCTGATGTTTTTCTCTTGATTAGACTGGGGTTATGTAATTTGGGAAGGAAGATCACAGAGATGAAGTGCCATTCTCATCACATCTTATCAAGGGTACAAACTATCAACATAACTATCACTGTTGATGTTGAACTGGATCACCTGGCCGAGGTAGTGTTTGTCAGTTTTCTCCAATGTAAAGTTACACTTTTCCCCTCTTTTCATACTGTACTCTTTGGATGAAAGTCCCTATACATGGCTCACACTTAAGGAGTAGGGAGTGTGGTAGACTGAATAATGGCCTCAAATATTGGGTTGGCCAAAAAGTTCGTTCGGGTTTTCCATGAGATACTATGAAAAACCCGAACGAACTTTTTGGCCAATCCAATAAATTCACATCCTAATCCCCAGAACTTGTGACTATTACCTTATATTGCAAAAGTGATTTTGCAATTGTGATTAAAGATATTGACATGGGGAAATGATCTTGGATTATCTGAATAGATCCTAATTGCAATCATAAGTGTCCTTATAAGAGGGGGGCAGAGGGGGATTGACACAGAAGCGGAGAAAGCAATGTGACCATAGAAGCAGAACCTGGAGTAACTCGACCAGCAGTTTACCAGCAGCTGCAAGACGCAAAGAATGGATTATCCCCTAGAGCCTCCAGAAGAAGCACAGACTACAGACACCTTGATTTTGGTCCAGTGATCCCGATTTTGGACTTCTGGCCTCCACAACTGGAAGAGAAGAGATTTCTGTTGTTTTAAGTTACCAAGTTTATGGTAATTTTTTTACCACAGACACAGGAAACTAATACAAGGAGTTATGTTTGTTAGCTATGTCCCTGAGGGCGGAGTATCTACATAAATTACTTGGAATTCTGCACAGGAGTTTTATCTCTTTACCCCCATTTATTTATTTAATCGATTATTTATGTTACGATGGCCTCATAGATATTCATTTTATACTTTGGGTTATAATCTAAAGTTGTTCCACATTCTTTTTAAAGACAGAATGGGGACTTCCCTGGTAGCGCAGTGGTTAAGAATCCGCCTGCCAATGCAGGAGACACCAGCTCGAGCCCTGGTCCGGGAAGATCCTACATGCCACGGAGCAACTAAGCCCGTGCGCCACAACTACTGAAGCCCATGCGCCTAGAGCCCGTGCTCCACACGAAGAGTAGCCCCCCTCGCTGCGACTAGAAAAAGCCCGCACACAGCAACGAAGACCCAACGCGGCCAAAAATTAATTAATTAATTTTTTTTTAAAAAAGACAGAATGTCCTTCTCTGTGTAACCCACCCCATCTACAGGTGCCACATGAGAAGGTTCTAGTGACTAGATGGGGATTTGGAAGGTGAGTTTGTTCAACCTTGTGACTGTGGCCTGAGGGCTGGGCGGGCAAACTTTGAAACAGGTACAGAGTAATAAACGTGCCATTAAAGCAATAATGCAAGAGACAAATTGACTCATGGACATACAAACTAGATTTTGCACAGAAATGAATAAATGGATAGGTGATATCTGTCAGATATTTGTCAATCCTTTTCAATAATATATCAAGGAACTTGATATTTAAGAAGAAAAATGAACTCAGGTCTTGGCTGATGTCACTGATGGTTTGTCGTCACCCTGGCCTAAGCAAGCACAGCAGCTGCAGGCTGCTTTCTTCACAAACACCTCAAGGAAGCCACTTCACACCCTTACTTAGTTCTCACTCAGAGAATTTTATGCTCCTTACAGACAAGGGTTTCCTTGTTCTCAGCAGAAGTCTCTTCTGCTTTAATTCCACCTTTCAGCCTGAGAGAGAGAGAGCAGGTGTGTTTTCAAAAAGTTTTTCAATGCCCTAATTAGGTTGGGGGCAAGGAGGGTTGCAAAGGCAGTGGTCCTTGAGGGAAGGGTGAGGAAAAGGACCCTTGTCTCAGGACTAGACACACAGGTCTTTAGGTTCCTTCCAGTGCTGTTAGTTTGCTGGAAACAAGCTTGTCAAGTCAAGAACACGCTTCTCAAGGAAGGAGGAGATCATGGTCCATTCTCCAGGGGTTAAGGAGACAGCCTGTGGTGTAGGACTGCCCTGGGTTTTAGTTTGGGCTGTACCTCTTACCGCCGTGTGACCTTTGGCAAGTTAACTCTCTGGGTCCCATTTTTCTCATCTGTAAAGTAGAGACCACATCGATGTCACAGGTCATGTGAGGACCAGATGGGATCAATGATTACACAGAACATGGCAGGGCACTACAACCACCACTGCTATTATTATTGTGGTGATTTTGTTATTATTTCTTACTATTATTTAGTAAAATCATAAGAATAGCAAAGGCTCTGGAGTCAGAAAAAGTTGGTTTCAAATCCCAGCTCCACCACTATAACCCTGGGGCAAGTTATTTAACTCTCTGCCTCAATTTCTCCATCTGTAAAATGGGGAATATCCCATAGGATTGTTAGGAAGATTAAAATTAAATACAATTAAGTTAGAAGATGCATGTAAGGCACTGAACACGGTGCTTAGCACATTGAGTGAACTCAATAATGTGAACTATTATTATCATATTAGTGTCATGTACTCTACATCATACCTATCAATGTGCATTGGTCCCACTTTGGCCGCAGTTCCTAAGGGCCTGCAAGCACAGCCCCAGGTCCTGAGCTAATTTAACCAGACCTGGCAGTATATTAGTGGCCCAATAATTTAAGGCAGTGAGAACAATTTGGGAGCCCACCTGTGCAGTGGGTGAAGGAGGTAGGAGGGTGGGCTGACAAATTGTTCTCACTGCCTTAAATGTCATAGCCACAAGTTGCAATCTGCAATCTCCCCCGTAAGTCCAAACAGGAGCCATCAGGCCAACAACCCAACTTCTGCCTTGCGTTTCTGAGTACACCCTTGGGGAGGCTAAAATGGACCCCCAACGCATATCGCTTGGGCCCTGACACATTGCCTATCATGCACTAGCCACGCCCCCTACCTTGGGAGCCTGGAACATTCTACCTTTACCCTCACCCGCTGGCTAACGCCCTGCTTTGCCTCCCACATTAGAACTAGGCCCTAGAGCTAGAGCCCTGCTCAGAAGCCCCCAGTGCCCTCACCTCCGTCACCCCCCGTGGATACTGGCACAGACTGGCTCACTCTGAAGGTCACTCTAAGGTGCCCTCTAAGATTCTGATATCCCAAATACCACCCACCTGTCCAATCCTCTAGCCCTAGCCCACCCCTCTAGCTGACCCCTTCTCTGCTGCTAGGCTGCTTGATTCACAGCTGAGGCACTGGAGGCTAGCCATTACCTCAATTTACCCCCATAGCAACTCTTCAATTGTCTTATTTCACAGATAAGGAGCCCCAGAGATATTCAGAAATTTGCCCAATGTCATGTGACTAATAACTTCCAAAGAACTTGAGCTCCCCTGACCTCTAGTTCAGGGCCCGCTCGGCTTCCTGTGTCACGGATCCAAATCTCAGGAGAGCCAGCTCCCTAATTTTCACTTTGGATGAAAACCCAACTTTAAAGTCTTGGCAGGCATCACTCTCCCTGACTCCCAGGCATTTGGCATTGGTTCGTGTATGTTTCCAGAGATATTTTTCTGCCTGGAGGAAAAAAAGAGGGAACATGTTTCTGTTTGACTAAAAAACATGTAATCCCAAGGACTCCACACATTTTTAAGACTTCAAATAGCACACAGACCTGAGCAACTGGGAGAGACAGGAAAGTACTGAGTTTGGTGGAAACATATAAATTTTATTGCAAAGGGGCCCTTTAGGATATAAGTGCTGTTAACATGATCCCCAGAGGAGGGGAAAGGGATTTACCAAGGCTCTCCCAGCTCAGTGGTGCTCTGTATTTCAGAGGACCTGGAGGGCTTTGTGTCTCAGAAGTCGAAGTTTTGCCCTGGAGTCCCATATGTGCATATGTAGGCACAATGGAATTAGCCCCAGGGGCCTTAAAAGCCACTTTCAACATTGTCAGGAGTCTTTGCTATGACAAAGTCTCCAACACTTGAGTCTGGAGGAAGAGATGTCCTCCTAGCCCTCATCACCACTAGAAATGACCTTGTTAATTTAATTGTTTGCAGGTAGGTACTTCCAGGTATGTTCCATGGGGTCAAGGACATTGATTGTTCACTGCTGGATCCCCAGCTCCTACAGTAGTGTCTGGCATATGGCAGGTAATCAGTATATATTCTTTGAGTGCCTATATTATAGTCTCTAGTTCGGACCTTCTGTATTAGCTACCAGCAAGACAAAGGGCACTGTGCTCTTATTGTTCATGGGGTGGGGAAAGCCAGGTGGCCAGCCTCAGTCAACTGCCCAGTGGTCAGAGGTTATTGCCAGGAGTGGCCAGCATGGGGAGGGGGTGGTCAAGGGCATCTACCCTATTCATATCTCTTCCCAGTGTTTTTGATATTTAGTTGTTCGCTTTTAATAACAAGTATTATAATGAATTTCTTTGCCAAATGGCCCATCTCATTAACTCTACCAAATATATTTTTTATCCAAACCTTAGCTATAAGTAATAACTGTTACTATTGGCCATATCATTTCTTGATTGACCACCACGCATATGCCATGCATTTATTGCCTCATCAAGTTTTTAAAGCAAGTATTAGATTTGTATTGTTATCCTTATTTTCTTGATGAAGAGACTTAGGCATGAAGAAGCTGTATGGCCTAGGGCATACAGCTGTTAAGCAAAGGACACAGATGTGAATCAAGTGAATCCAAAGCCCCTGTTCTTGACCTCCATGCCATCCTGCCTCCACAAGGCCACAAAATAAGTGAACTGTTTTTTTTCCCTCTATGTCAAAACTCTGCCAGGAAAGACATCCAACCCAAATTCTCCTGTCAGACCTGAATTATTCAGTGATTTGTTAGTAAACAGCAAAATTGACTTTCTGAGTTGACGGGGTCGCTGAGGTCATTTCTTCCTGGTGTACTATCGGAATCAGATCAGAACAACTAAAGTGGTGACCAGCCACGGCAACCCTTAACCACCTGAGAATAATACAGGTGGAAGCAGCACAATGAAAGGAAACTGTGTTTTTCATCAACTTGTGCTCTTCCCTCTATGGGCCTGCCCTCCCTTCTCTCACCTGTCTTGGGAAGACATGAGCATAGGTGAAATAATTTACAAGAGTGTTCCAGAGCTCTGGGAAGGTGCCATTTCTAAGGCCCCTGAGATAATCATTAATCATCTTAATGAAACTCTTATTAGGTTATGTGTCCATTACTCTACCCAGGAAGGACCAAGGCCCACCCAGATTTCTTCCTGATGATATTTTAAATTACAATTGTACTGTGGCTCCTGGCATCCTTCAAAGAAGTGGTTCTCCTGTCAGGATGAAAAAAAGAAAAGCTGCTCTCTCCTGTTAGATATCTGGTTTCCTATATAAGCTTGCAGGGGCTGTTGTTCCACCCAGCGTCCCTCTCTTTGATCTTCAGACCTCACCAGGTCAACCATCACACAAACTCCCAAGACCACACCATCCTCGTCCCACTGGAGGGGAATGAGCCTGGGACTCCATAATAGGAGGGCCATGGTCCTGACTGATTCAGGAAGGAACAAGGTCTTCCAGGGTCCATTTTCTAGAGAAGGGTTTTATACGCATCCCAAATTCCACCCCCTCAGAAGAGCCTCCCCACGCCATTTTCTAGTAGCTGCCTCAGTTCCCTGAGGCATGCAATAGTCCGCAGCTTTCCATCAGGGCTGACAGTCCAAAATCGATCTCTCATCTGCTCCACTGGCAGAGCACTCCATTTTGGGTGCCAAGAAAGTGGTACTTTAGCTGAGGGAGGTCAAGCAGAAAGGAAAAGATACATAACTGCAGCTGCACTGAAGCATGACATCAGGGTCTGGAAACGGAAAAAGGCATGAGACGGAGAAAGGGGAGGGATGTTAGTTTGGAAACCATCTCACAAGGTCCAAATTAAACAAGCTGTTCTTTCAAGTCCACTTTCCATCTCTGCCCCATCTCTCTACTAATTCTTACCTCTTCTAAGAGCTCTCTCCCTCAACCCAATGCCTTACTTCTATCAGGGTCTAGGGAATTCTTCCTGATCCTCCAGGGCTTGAAAGGCCCACATAAACCTAGTATCACCTGTCCCATTTAAAAGTGTCAAGAACAGATCAAGTTCCACATCTTCTCTTTGAAGTCTTTCCTGAACATTGCAGCCACCTCTAGTTTCCCTCCATCCTCACCAGTCTTGGAACTTACTGACTGGATCATCCATTTGAGCATTTGAGCCTCTATTTTAGCCCAAGAAAGACTATAGCTCTTACATCTTGACGATTCTCAGATTGTTTCATGTAAGTATCTTATCTTCCCGGGAAAACTGCAAGCACCTTGGAGTCTCAGACTGGGTCGTGTAATCCTTTTGTATGTGCCACTGTGTACCCTCATGGTTCTGAATACATAGGCGTATTTAATTTATGAAGCTGTATGAGCTAAAGAGAATTAAAGGAAGGCACACAGGAAAACATGAAGCCACTGGGCATTCATGAGGAAAATGGCTAGTGGCCTCCAGTTTCAGGTGAGTAATGCCTAGGATGGGCCCAAGGTGTGTGCCAGAATGACACACACAGGGTCCACTACCTGTAAAAACAGGTAAGTTGACAAAGCGTTCCAAGGTTGGACTGAGCTCCTGCACGTAGAGAGGGAAAAGGAGGGAGAGCCATACTTCATTTGGACCAAGACTCAACACCAAACCATAAGCCAAGCCAGGCTACCAAAATGGTAAAAGCTTCCCTAGAATAGGTGCCAGGTTCACGGGACTTGTAGCCCATTAGTCCAATTTTGTACTATTTTACATCTCCGTGGTTACTCCATTTTCAAGGAACATCTGCTTTTACCTCAACCACTGCCTATGTTGAAACAAAAGGTAATTCATCAACTTGCCTATTCGAACGAAGTAAGTCAGAGGTAGCCCCGGGAATTTAACTTACAGCTCTCGAATTTCAGGTCTAATCCCTAGAATTGGAACTATGCTTCCATGTTCACTCACTACCACATGTGAACTCTATGAGGACATTTTTTTCCAATGGCTTCCCCAGCAGATATTAGCAAGAATTAATTTTCTAGCCACTTTACAAATGGGAGAAATAAACAAGCTGAGAAAAGATAGAACTCACCGGAGTGGCCAGCGTGAGGTCAATGGTGGACTCTCTGTAGTGTCTGTCAGAGCTGGGAGCGACTTCAGTTTCATGGGCCGGGAGTCCAAGGCCCCAGGAGATGGCATGACCTCCCCAAGGTCACACAACTTGATCACCGTGTTCCTGGAGCTGGTGCTTCAGTCTCCTAACTCCCAGTCCAGGTTTCCTCAGTATACCAAGAAGAAAAGATTGCAAGGAATAAAAAAGTGAGGTACAAAGTTTGTGGTAAAACTTGATGGGGGAGAGGAACAATGTCCTTTGATTGCTCATTAAGAACAGCAAAAAAAAAAGAAAAAAGTGTCCACAGAACACCTAGAGTTGGTCGAGCAGTTCATAGTTGCCAGAAGAATAAGGAGCACCAGACCCAGTGTATTCATTTGCTAGGGCGCATAACAAATACCACCGATTGGATGGCTTAAACAATAGAAATGTATTTCCTCCTAGTTCTGGAGGCTAGAAGTCTGATATCGAGGTGTCAGCAGGGTTGGTTTCTTCTGAGGCCTCTGTCCTTGGCTTGTGGATAGCTGTCTTCCGCCTATGTCTTCACGTGGTCTTTCCTCTGCGCATCTGTCCTAATCTCTTCTTATAAGGACACCAGTCATATTGGATTAGAACCCACCCATATGATCTTATTTAAATTTAATCTCCTCTTTAAAGGTCCTGTCTCCAAATATAGTCACATTCTGAGGTACTGGGGGTTAGGACTTCAACATGTGAATTTGAGGGGGACATAACTCCATAATATGGACGCAAATCCATAACACCCACTAACATTTTATTCTGAAGATACTCATGGACAGTTGTCCAAATTCGCCTCCTCCTGCAGACTAGATTTAAACTAGTGGGGTAGGACCTTGACCTAGAAGCTACACTGAGGCTGGGGCCCGTCAGTCCAGCCACCAGAGGAGGACGGAGGGACTCCCTGAAGAGTCACACGCCAACCCTTCAGGAGCTACTCCTCTGAATCGTTGCATACACTCTTGTCGGATTCTCCTCACCCATCTCCACAGATGTCCACACGCAAATACAGAATAAACAGAAGACTCTGAAAGCAATGGGGTCCTGCCTCTAGTCCATTCACGTGGAACAGAACTTTGGGGTTAAAGAGTGAGAGGCAGATACAACTGAGGTGAATATTCTGCTGTGGCCCTGGCCTGGGCCCAAACGAGCAGTGCCCTGCGGTTAGTCAGGCTGCGGCCAACCCAGCCAGCCTACAAGGAGCGGGCATGCCAGGGGCAGGGCCGCATCTCCCTCCTCTGGCTTCACACTTTCTTCACATTCTCCCCACATCTGCAGCCGTTTCCTGCAGGCAAATCTGTTGCCTATGTTTGGAAAGCCACTAAAGCAAAGATCAAAACAACATCCAGATTGGTAGGGAATGCCGTTTGAAGTCTTGAAAATAGTTGGTCTTCTGATTCTATAAGAAACTGGCCATAAAGATGGCACAGAAACTGTATCACTCAAAGTGTGTGTGACTTTTTTTTAAATGCAGGCCACGGGGGCTATGCTATGAATCTTGCCCCATATGTGGGGCACAGGGACAACAAAGTTCAAAGTAAGATCAAAACCACTCCTCTAACCTTGCCTGGATACACCTGACCATTTGCAAATGAACCTTGTCTACCTATAAATGTGCAAGTCTCTATGACTAAGATGGAACTTTGGTTACTTGTTGTACCTTGGCCCACATTTGTCAGAGGAACTAGATAATATTGGACACAAAGCAAAATGCGAAAACCCACCCACATCTTTCATATTCACACCGCCTTTCCATTAGAGGGCTTTCCTTAACAAAGTTGGTGGGGCAAGCCAATCACACAAGATGCCCTCACATTAGTTAAGGTGTCTCTTCAGAGCCTGATGCCCCCCTGCTTCCCATTGATGAGTCAGCAGTAGCCAGTCCCCGGGACTTTTGTTTTGTTTTTTTGCAGGGGGCTTCATTGGGTCTTCGTTGCTGCACACGGGCTTTCTCTAGTTGTGGTGAATGGGGGCTACTCTTTGTTGTGGAGGGCGGGCTTCTTGTTGCAGTGGCTTCTCTTGTTGTGGAGCACAGGCTCTAGGTGAGCAGGCTTCAGTAGTTGCGGCACACGGGCTTCAGTAGTTGCGGCACGTGGGCTCTAGAGCTCAGAATTTGTGGAGCACAGGCTTAGTTGCTCCATGGCACGTGGGATCTTCCCAGACCAGGGCTTGGAGCTGCGTTCCCTGCATTGGCAAGTGGATTCTTAACCACTGCGCCAGCAGGGAAGTCCTCTCTGGGACTTTTTATGGACCTGGAACCAAGCACTGCCTTCATGGAAATCATGACATGTTCAGGGAATAGCAAATGGTTCCCCACGCCTGGCACTTCAGGTGTGTTTTGCTTTGTAGCAGGTGAAATTTTTCCTCTCAATGTCCAACTACACATAAACCCCAAAGAGGGCTGATTAACCAGGTGCACAGTATATAGGAATTTATAAATTAGAAAAGCCAAAGTTCATATGCAGAAAACAAACCATAAACGGAATACAGAAATAGAAAATGTTGTGCTCTTATTTGTAAGGACTCAGCAGATGCACAGTAAAAAGTGAGTGAATGAATAATCTTGACTAGCTAGTCCCACACTGGTCCCCATCCTCCATGGGAAGGAGGGATGCCCATGGGGCCTTCCTCCCCTTGCAGCTGGGTTACCAGAGGCCACTCCACAGGCTGCTCAGGTGCATGTAGGAAGTGAACTCCCTATTTCTTGAATGTGAGGGTTTTTTCTGCTGGAATGTCAATGATAATAATTAATATACATATTGGTTTAATAAAAAAGGTTAGTTCCCCCACAAACACATAATCAAAATGAAATTTGGTGCCAGAATAGAGAACCAAAGGAGCTCTAATATAAATGCAATTAGACATCCCCATGACACTGGCAGCTTTCATAGCAACAGAATGCTAATTGTTCTGCAGAAAGAGAACAAGGCAGATAAGCATCTTTGGTGTGACCTTACGGCTCTTTTTTAATTCATTAAGGAAAGGCCACTCACTGGCCAAACTCTGATTTATTATCCTAATTAGGGAAAAGGTCCAACCCTTGACACTCTGTAGCCTTAAGGAATGAACAGGGCAGGATGAATCAACCCAACCTGCCAGGATAACAAACCAAAGAAGAGATCAGGATGTGGGAGAGGTTTAAATGTAACCTCCACAGCCTAGATGAGGATGGGAAGTCCCAGCCTTGTACAGGAACTGGCCAGAGACAGGTGAGGAGAACATTCTACCAGGGCCGCACTTCCTGCTGCACCCAGCCCAGGTTCCCAGGATATACAGATGAGGTAGACAGCACAGCCCCAGCCCTGCCCTTGTGGAAATGACAGTCCTTCTGGGAAGAGGAGACTAATATCCATGGAACTATCAGAAAACAATTCAGACTGTGCGAAAGGAAGTACTGAGTAGCGGCCCATGTATCCCATGCCGGAAATGCAGAAAAGGGAGGAATGGGGTGGCCCAAGGGAGCCAGAGGAGGGGGAGGACTTAAGCTTGATGCTTAAGGGATCAGATAAGGACTTCCTGCAGCAAGTAAGAGCATCTGGAATGGGAGAAGGGAAAAAAGGGGGAGAAAAAGATTTTTTTCAGAAAATGGAGTCACTTCTAAAGAGTTGGTGGGATTTTCTATGGGTTTTCATGGGTTATGAACTATAGAAATCTCATGCATGTCTGACTCTCTTTCTCTCTCTCTCTCGTGTTGACATGGATTTTATCCAGTTATGAAACCAGAAGGCATCATTCTGTAATCAACACTTTCAGGAGCATAGAGACAGACCTTTGAGGGAGCTCAGAGTCATTTAAAAATTATCATTAGTCAATAAGGGTGACTCTCCACAACTCTTCAAAGGCAGGTAGATCAGGTAGGAGGGGATCATGATTCATTCTTCCTCACACCAGAAACCAGGCTCCCTGGCCAGGTAGGACACAGCCTCTGACTTCTCCAGAGCCATTGACCAAGACTTTCTGGTGGGTTTGACGAGCTTGCTCAGCCCGCCCTCTCCTAAAGCCTGCTGGGACTTACTGTAAAGGGTGCAGCTCCGGAACAGAGTGCCTCATCAACTCTGGGAATTTGAGAATGAGGCATCAAAGCCAGAATCCACTGCACCCTTCACCCACCTTCCACAGGACATCTTTCCCTAAGTGTCTCATAGTTTCAAAATGTAGGTCTCAGAAGGTTGGCCACACCTGAGGATAAATCCTGAGGAGTTGAGTGATCTGCCCAAGGTCACAGAGCTAATGCCTATCAGACTGAAGAGAGGAGAAGCAGAGAAAGAATAGCTGGGGCCAACCAGAAAGCAGAAATATGACTTCCTCTTGGCCTCTTGAGAGAAATTACTCATCCTTGTCATCCTTCTCTTCCCAGCAGCCTTCTTCCCTGGGGCTATCTGTCATGTGACTTTGGTCTCTGGAGCTCTGCCCCACTCAGGACAAGGGACCTCAGTTCAAATGCTGCCTTAGGAAGCCATAGGTGTCTACTTTACTTCGTTCAGTTGAACAGGCCCCAAATGTACCATCAAAATGTCAGATTGTTGGGTGACCAACCATCCCAGTTTGTCTGAGACTATCCCAATTATAGCATGGAAATTTCTGCCTCCTGGGAAACCCCTCAGTCCCAAGCAAACTGGAATGGTTTATCACCCTCTCAGTACACCCTAAACAGGAGCACTCTTCAAAGGGGTCTCATTAAACATCTAAAACCAAAGGTTTTAATACATATGGGAGATACTATGGTCTACAGTTGACTAGATAGAACATTGGAGTGAAGTTTTAAGACCAAAGAGACTTTTACCTCTGCCAGTTTCAGTTTCCAGACTTTGAATCAGTTATCCAGGGTCCTCTGAGGACTCCTGCTGAGGGGTCTACACACTCTAATTTGCTCACTAGCCTAATAGGGAAGGAGAAACCACTAGGGAATCGGTCTGTGGTAGAGGGCCAGTTGGGGCTTTGACATGTGCCTGAAACACATTTGGGTTCCCTGTCTGCTTTTTAAGACATGCCAATCCAGTCTGCTTCCTGGACTGGAATTTGTTCCCCTTTTTCCTCCCCCAGTTTCCCCTCTCCTATGCTCCCATATCTCTCTGTATATCCCTTCCATAGACCATGTTGTTTTCATGAGCATATAGTTATCGATTTGGCTTGTCTATCTCTCTACAAACCTTGAGCTCAGTACTGACCACTCCTGTTCAGCACCATGTCCTTGGCACCTAGAAAAGAACATGTCAAAAAGAAGTCCTCAATACGTGTCCCTTGAAAAAGAAATGTTCAAGAGAAGGAGAAGGGCATTTTCATTAGACTTTGGACACAGTGAATGCTCTCTCTACATATTTTTTCATTTCTTTCTTCACTATTATATATTTTTTTAGATAAATGGATGCACGCATGATCACCCAGTATGAATCTGAGCACACAGTGGGTTCACTTTTGAGCTTTTTTCCAGGAGTTGTTCCAGTACATTTTGATCTTTCCAGACTTTTAAGACATCATTCCTCAGGACAATTGGGTAAGAAAAAGAGATAAAAGGCATCCAGATTGGACAGGAAGAAGTAAACTATCTCTATTCCCAGATGACATGATCTCTTGTATAGAAAATCCTAAGAAATTCACTAAAAACTGTTAGAACTAATAAACAAGTTCAGCAAGGTTGCAAGATACAAGATGTACAAAAATCAATTGTATTTCTACACACTTGCAATAAATACTCTGAAAATTAAAGAAAACAATCCCATTCACAGAAGCATGTAAAGAATAAAACTTAAGAATAAATTTAACAAAAGAAATGCAAAACTTATACTCTGAAAACTACAAAATTTTGGTGTTGGAATAAATTAAAGAAAATCTAAATAAATGGGAAAAAAATCCCATGTTTATGGATCGGGAGACTTAACTTTGGTAAGATGGCAGAACTCCCCAAACTGATCTACAGATTCATCAAAAAACCTATCAGAATCCCAACTGGCTTCTACAAAGAAATTGATCAGATAATTGTAAAATTCCTATGGATTTTTAAAGGACAAGAATAGCCAAAACAATCCTGAAAAAGAACAAAGTAGGATTCACACTTCCCAATTTCAAAATTTACTATGAAACAGTGTAACCAAGACAGTGTGATACTGGCACAAAGACAGACATACAGATTGATGGAATAAAAATTAAGAGTTCAGAAAAGAACTCATACATATATGGTCATTTATGATCAATTGATTTTCAACAAAGGTACCAAGACCATTCAATGGGGAAAGAACATCTTTTCAACAAATGACGCTGGATAGCCACATGCAAAAGAATGAAGAGGGACTCTTACCCCACACCATCTGAGAAAATAAACTCAATTTGTCATTAAGGAAATGCAAATCAAAATCACGATGAGATACCACTTAATACACACAGGACGACTATAATCAAAAAAAATGGAAAATAACAAGTGTTGGTGGGGATGTAGAGAAATTGGAATTCTTGTGCATTGCTCGTGGGAATATAAAATGATACAGCCTATGTGGAAAACAATTTGGTAGTTCCTCAAAAAGATAAATGTAGAATGACCATATGACTTATCAATTCCACTCCTGGATATATACTCAAGACAATTAAAAACGTATGTCCACATAGAAACTTGTACACAGATATTTATGACAGCATTATTCATAATAGTCAAAAGGTAGAAACAACCCAAATGTCCAAAAACTGATAAATGGATAAACAAAAAGTAGCATATACATACAATAGAATATTATTCAACCATAAAAAAGAATTAAATATTGATACATGCTACAACACCGATGAACCTTGAAAACATTAAGCATAATAAAGAATCCCATCATAAAGACCATGTATTACAAGATTCCATTAATATGAAAGTCCAGAATAGGGAACTCTATAGAGTCAGAAAGTACGTTAGTGGTTGTTTAGGGCTGGGATGGGGTGGGGAGAAGAGGTGATTGCTAAAGGATACGGGTTTCTTTTTGAGGTGATAAAATCTTCTAAAATTCACTGTGCTGATGGTTGTACAGCTCTGTGCATATAAAGACCAGTGAAGGTATACCAGTAAATAGGTAAATTATATGGTGTGTGAATTATATCTCAATATAGCTGCTTTTAATAAAATAAAAGACTCCATTCCTCCCCACACACTTCATATACCCACACAAAGCCATGCTTTCTCTAGCTCTATGCCTGGAACTTTTAAAAATTGGGTCAGCTCGTTCCCTGACTTTGGTGAACTGATCTTTATTTGAGACTTCTGGGCCCTTTTGACAGTTTGAGGTAACTGGCCATTTACACACAAGGGCAAAGTAGTACTTGGATAATTACTAAAGCCACAGTCCTGAATCCTGGGAGCTTAGAGTTTGGAAAAAACGCATCAACCAACCCAACAGCCAGGTTTCCATGAAAGAGGCCTCAGCTTCTGATAACTTTCAAGCACATTCTCAGCTCACTCCACCCTTCCCTAGCTCCTCCTTCCCCATTTTCACCAGTTTCCTTCCCTCCCCCCACCCCACCCCCAACAAACTCTTCACTCTAGGAAAAGTGAGCACGTTCCCACCATCCCCTTCCCAACCGAACTCAACTGCCTCCAGCCTCTCGGCTCACACATAAGGGCCAACAACCAAACTCTCTGATCCGAGTTAAAAGCTTTGTGTTGTGTCTGCTAACAAGCCGGGGGGTTTTGCCTTTTTCCTCCAGCTCAGATTACCTGGTTTCCAAGTGGGCCAACTCTGGGAGAAACCCTCCCAATCAATGCCTTCAGTTGAGTTCTAAATGTCCAAGCCTCTTACTCCAGAGGAATGAGAAACAGGCCAGAGGAAAAACATGTTGCAACACAGTTATTACATTATTTCTTTATCACCAAGGTCTCCAGGTGGGGGGTAGAGTGAGACATGAAAAGCTTTTGTATTTAATGAATAAATGCCTTGTAGTCCTCTTTGGCTCCTCTTTAAAGAATTCCGAACACATTGCAAATGCTCTCTCAGTCTTCCACATGCCACCTGGAGGGAGTTGGAGAAGTAAAACCCATTTCACAGATCCAGAAATGAAGGCAGCAAGTAACCTGATAACTTTCTTGATCCCCAAACAAGTTCTTAGGCTACTCCTTTCACCATCAAATTTATGTCTTACTTTTTTTTTAATAAAGTATTTTTTAAATATTTATTTATTTTATTTATTTATTTTCCTTATTTTTTTGGCTGCATTGGGTCTTAGTTGTGGCACACAGGATCTTCAGTGAGGCATGCGGGGTCTTTTGTTACAGCACGCCGGCTTCTCTATAGTTGTTGTGTGTGGGCTTCTCTATACTTGTGGTGCGCGGGTTTTCTCTCTCTAGTTGTGGTGCGTGGGCTCTAGGGCACAAGGGCTCTGTAGTTTGCAGCACGTGGCTCTCCCGTTGAGGCACGCAAGCTCAGTAGTTGTGGTGTGTGGGCTTAGTTGTCCCGCGGCACGTAGGGCCTTAGTTCCCCGACCAGGGATTGAACCCTCATCCCCTGCATTGGAAGGCGGATTCTTTACCACTGGACCACCAGGGAAGTCCCTGTCCCACATTTTTTGAATGTTCCTCCTAGACTCCCACTACTTGCTTTTCCAAGCCAAACCCTACTACCACTCAAACACCCTTCTTCCATGATGTGACTACCAAAACCCAGTCCATCCGGATACTTGCTTCTCTGGAACACACAAAGGCAAGTTACTAACGATATTGCATTGTGTGGATGGAGTGCCCTAGCAGAGTGGTGCCCTGCCAGAGATTAAATTTGTGGGGTTTTGTTTTCTTTTCTTTTCTGTAGAGGGAGCACTTATCTGCTTCTTCAAGGTATGGGCCATGATGTCAGGTAAAATAGCCTAGAAAAATTTTATATAAAAGAAACATAAGATTTTTAAGATAAAGGAAGAGCATCTGTCAAGCTAAAAACTAAACAAAACTGAAACCCAAATCAATGGAAATGGAAAAGAATGATCAATATAAAATGTTGGGATAATTGGTTCCCTATTTGCAAAATAAATCAATTTAGATTTTGGTAAGGACCTTATACCATATATCAAAATCAATTCCAGAATGACTAAAGAGCTAAATGGAAAAAAGATAAAATCATACCTAGCGTGATGGTTAATTTTATGTGTCAACTTGACTAGGCCATGAGCTGACCAGATATTTGGGCAAACGTTATTCTTGGTGTTACTGTGAGGGTGTTTTGGAATAAGATGAACATTTAAATTGGTAGACTGAGTAAAGCAAATTGCCCTCCCTAATGTGGAGGGGCCTCATCCAATCAGGTGAAGGCCTGAACAAAACGAAAGATTGACCCTCCCCCAAACAAGAAGGAATTCTCCTGCCTGACAGATCTTTGAACTGGAACATTGGCTCTCCCTGGTTTACAGAAGTCTGGTGGCCTTCAGACTCAAACTGGAACACCAGGGCTAAAGATTTTGGACTTACCAGCCTCCATAATCATGTGAGCCAATTCCTTATAATAAACCCCCTTCTCTCTCTCTCTCTCTCTCTCTCTCTGTCTCTCTCTCTCTCTCTCATTCTCCTCTAGTCATTCTATTCACTCTTTTTCTCTGGAGAACCTGGATACAAAAGAATACACCTGAGGGAAAAAAGATAGAGGAAATTTATAAACCTCAGGTTTAGAAAAGACTTTCCAGCCTTAAAAAATGATGTTGTGAGGAACCTTATGGCAGAAATCTCAAACCTCACCCCAATCTGTGCCTCAGAATTATCTGGGGCCCTGACCCACTCCCAGGGGTCTGAATTAATCTATGACAATGCTAAGGCACTGGTTATTTTTTTAAAGCTTCTCAGTGATTCTCATACACAGCTAGGTTGAGAACCACTGCAGTAAAGAAAAAGATGAACATCTTTAACTACATCAAACGTAATGCTTAGAAGACTTCGAGGTTTAAGATAGTGGATTAAAGGTATTCCTTCCTCCTGATCCTCTCAGAAAGCACATGAAAACAATGAGAATGAAGGACAAACTCCACTTTTGATGAAATTAAGAGCCATCTGTAGCCTAAATAATAATAGGGCAGGTAGAAGAAGAAAACTGATGAGGCAGAGGAGAAACCTAAGTACCTGAAGAAAGAGTTCCAATTAGAAGCAAGATACTTTCTAAGCAGAACTCTTCAAATGCTCAGAAACTGGAGGCACCTGGTACCACAGAATGAGGAATAAACTATGGAGCTAAATCAGAGAGATTGATGGGAAGTCCATAAATGGAACCCTTTAAACCTGCACTGACCCCTTCCTTGGGCAGGCAAACAGACAGCTCTTTCCAACCTCCAGGAAGTGTAGTCTCTAGAGAAAGGGAACCAGATAAACTACAAACCCCTGGAACCCCAGGAAGGGGTGGAAGAAATGCAGACCCCAAACCAGGGGCTAAACCAGAGTCTGCACATTGAACCATAGTGAGAAACTTGGCCCCTTGCCCTTGCCCAACTGCCAGAGGGCTACAGCCTGATTTATAACCCAAGGCAGGGACTGACTGCTTGGCACAGTGTCTAACTTGGGGCACTGAAGTGTGAGGAGAACATGTTCTTTGATAGAAAAGTAATTCAGGAGAAAGACAAGCATCTGTACAACTTTCCCCATGAAGCCTTAGGTGCAGTAGGACGAACTCCTTTCCTTGCATGATGAGAGGTTGCTGGGAGAGGGAACCTCCAACAGACTTATTGAGGAGAGATTTTATCTGCTGGGACAACTGTCAATATAGACACAAGTGGCCTTTAGGGAAGAAATCACCTTCTTAAATATTCCTGTGCTGTCCAGGAAGGAAAATGTGGCATCAAAATGGTTCACTGTGATCTCAGGATAAAGTACTCAAACCTCAAAGCCCTTCCATGCTCTGACCCTTCAGCCCACCTCTCACCCCAGGACCCTCACAGACTCCAACACCAACCGAGCTGAAATCCTTTCAGCTCTTCCCACATACCAAGCTCTCTCCTGCTCCTGGCCTTCAGCCCACTCTTCTCTGTCTCTGAAACTCTCTCTCCATCCCCACTTCCTACTTGTTCAAAATGGTCCAGAAGCAAAGACAAACTGTGGCTTCTGCAGAGACAGTTTAAGCAGTGGGTCTCAGAAAATAGAACTTTGTGTGTCTAATTTCTACACACATTTCAGGTGTCAGCCACTGAGAAACTTTGTCTTCTTTCCCTCACCCCTCAGAGCACCTTCTCTGAGGTGTCTCCCGACAACCTCATCATGCAAGGAAAGGATCTCCTTTCACTGCACCTTAGCCCTTCATGGGGAAGTTGTATGGGCTCTTGTCTTTCTCCCTGAATTGTGAATACCTCTGTGCTCTAATATACATGTAAGGAGATATAAGGTAATGAGAAAAGCACTTGGAGTGATGGCTCAGGTTCAGGCAGATAGAATCATCCACCTCAGAGACTTCTGGGGCCTGCATTAGAATCACTGGTAAAGACCCCAAGACCGATTGCCCATCTCATTGAATGGATCCACTGAAGCAGTTCCAAGGATGGGAGTGGCCCCATAAAGGCAGGGGGAAGGACCTTTGGGTGTCTGGTTCACTGTGGGCCTCACTATGAAGCCCTGGGATTCAGTGAGACAAAAAGCAATAGACAGTTAGTGGCAGGCTCCAATCATTAAGGAACTCAATACTCAAAAAAAAATTTGCTAATATTATTTCCATTTTCTCTCTTTTACAATTCAGATTTTTTAAAATTTTTCAACAAGTATTACTTTGAAGGCGGTGATTCTTTAATTTTTATTGTGGTAAAATACACATAGCATAAAGTTTACGATTTTAACCATTTCACATCATACAACTTAGTGGCATTTAATATATTCACAGTGTTGGTCATCACCACTATCTAGTTCCAAAACATTTTCATTATCCCTAAAGGAAACCTCATATTTGTTAAGCAGGCACTTCTCATTCACCATTCCTCCCAGCCCTTGGCAATCACTCATCTGTTTTCTGTCTCTGTGATTTTGCCTATTCTGGATTTAAATTATATATAAACGGAATCATGCAATATGTGGCCTTTTCTGTCTGGCTTCTTTCACTTAGCATGTTTTCTAGGTTCATCCACGTTGTAGCATATTTCAATACTTGATCCTTTTTTATGGCTGAATAATATTTCATTTTTTGAATGTACCCTATTTTGCTTATCCATTCATCAGTTGATGGACACTTTAGGTTGTTTCCAATGAGTATTACTTCTGCAATCAGGAAAAAAATAATAAAGTTTTGGATGTTTGTTTGTTTTGTTTTATTTGGGGTACCCAGAAGGCAGATGGAAGTTCATGTTCTAGTTCTTTCTTCACTCACTGACCAAAGGCAAATGTCCTATTTTCTCAATTCTAAGGCCCCTGGGTTTTGTTTGTTGTCTTGGTTTAGATTTTTATTTTAATGTTTCTGAAACGTGAATTCATATTGTGATCTATTTACTTTTATAGGGGTGCTTCTTTTTCCTTTCTGTAAAGCTAGTACTACATTTCATCAATTTGAAAACACCGTCAATGCACTATTATTTTATGTACCACTAAGAAAACAGAAACAATAGCAATTCAACTATGACAGTGCTTTTCTACCCACCAATTTCAGAGTTGATAAAATATTTTTTAAATCTTAGAATCAATGAAATGTGATCTTAAACCTATGAGAACTTAGAATCAAATATTTTGCCCATATGATCTTTTTTTTTTAAACATCTTTATTGGAGTATAATTGCTTTACAATGTTGTGTACCTATATGATCTTGCTAAAAGGAATGATGAGTAGAGACAGACAAAGAAACAGCTATGTGTCCTGTGTGGACCTTTCCCTTTAGGTAATTAGAGGAGTTGTGGACATCAGAGCTTCAGGAAAGGTTTTAAGAAACCATCTAAGCTATCCTTACCCTACAGATGAGGACCTGTGGGCCCCAGATGTTTAGCGATTTGCTGCATCTCTCTCAACTGAATAGAAATCCAGGAGTCCTGTGGCACGCGTGTTCATGCAGGTGCACTACACACACAGATCTAACAGCTAAGTAAAATCGTGTCACACCTTGCCAGGGGAAATCGTAAAAGACTTTCAAATGGCCAGAAAGGACTACTCGATTATAATAGCCTTTCATTGTCTTTGAGCTATTCTACAACTATGTAAATTGTAGAAACTGATAATAATGCAAATTCCTTGTATCCACAGAAATGCAAACAAATTGAATCCAGTGGAATGCAACTGATCATTGCCCTCTAGATAGTCCAGTTTTACATCTATTTGTAAATTTATTTCAGCATTCGCTATTATCTATATATATATATAGTTCTTCAAATTCCCCTTTGAACCAAGTGCAGCTTCTTACTGGTTCCCTCATTCATTAGTGATTTAAACAAAATCTTTGACATATACTCATTTTATATTTGTAGTAAAGTCCTAAGTTTACCTTTGAAAAATTATCCATTAACTATCTGCAAAATAGAATGTCAGTCAGTCATTAAAAATCAGGTTTATTCTCAAAGATCTAAAAATAGAACTACTATATGACCCAGCAATTCCACTCCTGAGTATATATTCAAGAAAAGCAAAAACACTAATTTGAAAAGATACACGCCCTCCAATATTCATAACAGCATTATTTACAGTTGCCAAGATATAGAAGCAACCTAAGTGTCCATCAACAGATGAATGGATAAAGAAGATGTGACATACACACACGCAATGGAATACTACTCAGCCATAAAGAAGAATGAAATTTTGCCATTTGCAACAACATAGATGGACTCTCAGGGTATTTTTCTAAGTGAAATAAGTCAGACAGAGAAAGAAAATACTGTATGATATCACTTATATGTGGAATCTAAAAAATAAAACCAACTAGTGAATATAACAAAAAGAAGCAGACTTACAGATACAGAGAACAAACTGGTGGTTACCAGTGGAGAGAGGGAAGAGGGGAGGGGCAAGATGGGGTAGAGGATTAAGAGGTACAAACTATTATGTATAAAATTAACAAACTACAAGGAAATATAGCCAATATTTTATAACAACTATAAATGGAATATAACCTTTAAAAATTATAAATCATTATGTTGTACACTTGTAATTTATATAATATTATACATCAACTATACCACAACAAAATAAAGAAAAAAGAAAGAAAAAGAAAAAGAATTATGTTTACAGAGTTTTTTGCTTAAATGACAATAAAACTTCTTAAGAAATAGTGTCAGGTGAAGAAAAGATACAATATTGAAAAATGCAGTGTGATTCCACTATGTCAAAAATATACAGAAAATCAAATGGAAAGAAATAAGACGAAATAGTGATTGCCGATAGGTACTGAGTATGAGCAGGGTTTTTTGGTTCCTGCTTCTTTATATCATTCTGCACTTGGCACGTTTTTACAGTGAACATGAATTGCTTTTATAGTCCAAAAAAAAATCTTTGAAGAGGAAAGAATAAAATATGTTCTATCCTCAAAACAAGACCTAAGACATGGAGAAACAGGTAGAGCAGGGATTCGAAAACAAACAGCGCCTGCAAAACAATAAGTGACCAAAGGCCTCCCCAGGGTACACGGGACTGGCAGCTTGCCAGGAAGCTGAAGGGCCTCTTGCATTTCTTGGGTATTTCATTTTTCCTTCTTACAATGGAAATATGCATGGCTCAGTGTTTGCTCCTAAGAAAATAACGTCTAGACAAATCGGTGTAAAATAAAGATTTGAAATTAAATTATATGTATAGCCTAGAAAAACACCTACCTAGCCCTTAATCTCCACCAAGATGCTCATTAGGTGGTTTAGTGAATGCTTATTACCTGTCCCTGTCAGAGATAGTACCAGGGCCTTTTTTTAACGGAGAAACCTGCCAGAACCACATTCCGGAACTTTCCAGAATTACACGAACCAGAACAACATTCCAAAACCTTAGGCTTAACAGATGTCAGTCAGTGACCCCAAAAGACATGCCCCATAAAGATGAAGTTTAATGCTCAAACAGGGTAATCAAATGAATTCATCTGACTCAGGGAGCTTATAGTCTAGTGAGAAATCTGCACAGGCACAGAATTACACAACAAAATGATAAATGGCATGACTTGACTGAGAGGTATTGGAGGGGCTGGGGCGTGCAGAGGAAGAAACCCCTGACTTTACCTGGCAAAAGCCTTTCTGGAATTGCAGACAATTAAACTGAATCAAGACGAAAAGTTCTTCCACTCAGAGAAAAGGAAAAGAACTTTCCAGGACAAGGATATAGCTTGAGCACTTGCATGGCAGAAAAAGACCAACATTGTGGACCCGGCAGCTCTATATGGCTGAAGTGTAAGAGGTGAATGTGTGTGGCTGGAAAGAAAGGCAGGAGTCAGATCACCAGGTCACGGCCAGGGTGAAGTCTAGGAGGGAGAGCACAGCAGGCCCGCCAGTGCCCTGTATCACATTGCCAACTACAGTACCTTGTCAAGAAGAGTCATGGGAGGGCACTGTTCAACCATTTGGCAAGTGTCATTTTGATTTGTTAATGTATAAACCTGTATAATTTACCAGCATTTCCAGTGTGATGGTTAATTTTATGTGTCAAATTGGCCATGGGGTACCCAGATTAAACATTATTTCTGTAAGGGTGTCTCGATGTGATTAGCAATTTAATTGGTGAACTCGGTGAAGGAGATCGCACTCCTGAAAGTGGGTATGCATCATCCAATCCACTGAGGGCCCAAAAGAACAAAAGGCAGAGGAAAGAAGAATTTACCCCTTTTTTCCTGCCTCTTGTTTAAGTACCTCATCTCATCTTCTGTGGCCCTCGGACTGGGCTTCACACCATCAGCTTCCCTGGGTCTCCCACTTGCAGATGGCAGATCATGGGACTTCTCAGTCTCTATAATTGAGTGAGCCAATTGCTCATAATAAATCTCTATATGTGTGTGTGTGTGTGTGTGCACGTGTGTGTGTGTGTACTGGTTCTGTTTCTCTGGAGAAGCCTGACTGCTACATCCAGGTAGTATTACAAGTTGGTCTGTTTACGCCATAAGATTTTTTTAGACCCTGCAAACTCTGGACTGAGGTTCTCACAGGGTCAGCAACCTCTCAGAAACCGTGTCCAATCAGCTGCCCTACTCTTCTGCTCTGGGAGGTGGTACCCCTGACCTGAGCTCCCAAGCACTGCTGGGGAGAATCACATAATCACTGGGACTGCTGCCAACAAAGATTCAGGGGATCCATCCCAGCTGTGGGCTTGACACCATATTGCATCTCAGTGAAGGTTTTCCTCAATCATCTCCACTTCCCCCCAGCCCGGCCTCACACTGCCTTCCTCTCCCGTGGATATCCTCATTGTCACATCAGAGAGATTTGAGGCTGACAGCCCTATGCTCCTTTGACTGCTCTTCTCCCTCTCCTACTACCTTTCCCACCCTTCTCCCTCAAGGACCCTTCTAGAGGCCAAGTCATTCTGACCCTGAGCAGACCTTGATCTCAATTCCCAGTCCTCACTGGCATTGTCAGCCTCTCTCTTTCACCCAGTCATCCTTCATCCCACAGCAAAGGGAAATCCAGGCTATGGGCACTGCAGCTGCCCCTGCTTGAAGGGACAGATTTAAATGAGTGTTGTTGAAAACAGGAGATCACATGAGCAGATACGCTAGAAGGCACCAAGACGAGCCTTGAACTAGGGCTAGGAGGACCAGTCTTCTCAAGTAGGGGCTGACACTTGAATCTTGGGTTGGCCCAGCCAAAGTCTGGGGAGCAAGAGCTTACCAAACCGTACGTTGATTTAGAAAAGTTTGGAATTCAATTCCTAATCTTTCTGCTCCTAAAAGGTCAGGGCAGCCCTGTAAGCCTCCACTGGCAGGTTTGGAAGATGAAAAGTACAGGAACAGAAGAAAGAGCAGTCAGTGGCCATCAAAGGTTTAGAAAACCTTTTTGCTTCTTACGCATCCATTCTCCCTGCGTCCCTGTGCCCCTGCACATGCGCAGACCCATCCACACCAAACCCACGCCCTTCTCAGCCACCCAGCATCTTCTGGTTCAGCCCGTCTCAAGAAACTAGCTGTGCCCAGAAGCACATCCGTAGGATTTTTAAACCTAGTTTGCATTTCAAAAGAAAGTTAAGTTGCATTCCGTGACTTAGTTTATATTTACCTCTTCCACTGGCTGGTGCCAAGCTGCTGTAGACCTCTCCACAATAAGCCTCTCTTCTTTGAAACAGGAAGTGCCATTTGGCCCAGCCTGAAAGGAGTAGGCCTTCTAGTGCCCTGGAGGAGAGCCACCCGGGATTGGCCCTGGTGCCTCCCTCTGTCCCCTCTTTGGGCTGAAGGGGCTGTAGGGTGGGATCTGGCATTCCCCCGAGGAAGCAGGGGGTTGGGCCAGGGGAGTAATGTTTATTTAAAGCTTCTCTGCAACTAGAACTGAGAGAACTGGGTCATGTTTTTTGGGGAAAGACCAGGTCCTGGTCTCTATCATCTCTAGTTTAAAATAGATTTAATGTCCTCTGCAAAACAAACTGAAAAAGTGGCCATGGGTTCATTGTGAGTGCTGTCGGCCTAGGAGAAGTAAGCTCCAAGGGGGGAGGGGTAGAAGGGACCCATCTCTCTTTGCCTTGGTGACAGTGGGAGTTTACAGACCTATATCAGCAGCAGCTGGTAGAGACTCTTCCCTCATCCCAGTCACGGTTCAGTTGCCAAAAGTAGAGTCCTGATTGGAGAAAGCTCTGCCCAGTTTCCCCACCATGTGGTGTGAGGGCAGGCCAAGGTCACTTGTGAAATTCCAGGCTGGTCTGTGGCCATCATGTCCCCAATCCTACTCTCCCTTCCTCTAAGTCCAGCAGACCTGAATTCCCGCTGAAGGATGGAAAGCTCAGACACCCCCTAACAATGGTAGGCTTTCCAGTGGGCACTGGGGCACAGGAGGGCCTCCCCTCTTTCCTTCCAGTCCCACCAGGACAACAGCTGCCTACTGCTAAAGGGACACGTCTCATCTGTGAAGCTTGCACCGCTTCTGGGTTCTAAGCTTGGCCAGAGAGCAGCTCTGTGTAGGAAGGGCCTCGAGGCTGGAGTGCAGTGAGGTTAAGCCTGCCACCTTCGGGACAGGCAAGCAGAAAGCACCACCAGCTTGGGGAAAAATCAGTCCTTTCATCTGGTCTACTCTGTCTCACCTTCTCACCAGGCACAAAGCTGAAAGCAGGGAATTTGGATTTCAAGCAGACAATCTGAGACCACTGTCAGGTTCAAGTCTATAGGAATTAAACAGAGATGAGGTCATCAGCCCACAGACTCCATTTTCTGACCACAGGGCTCCCACATACCTGTTTTGATCTCTGTGTTCAATCTTTTCACTAAAGGCCCAAGCCCTCTCTGCAATGTGATGTTACCTCTCCTCCCATTAAGAGATGGAGTTTATGTCTCCATCCCCTTGAACCTGGGCAGTCCTTGTGACAAGCTTTGGTCAACAGAATGTGGAGGACATGATGCTATGTAAGTTCTAGAGCCTAGGCCTTAAGCCACCTTGCAACTTCCACCTTCGCTCTCATGAAATGATGCCCTCCAGTCAGTGGAGTTTACTCCTGCATGAGAGGCTACATGCAGAACCAAGGCACCCCAGCCAACAGCCAGCACCCACTGTCAGATGTGGGAATGAGACCGGCTTGGCCCTTCTAGCTGCCCTGTGACTGTTATTCTAGCTGCCCTGTGACTGTTATTCTAGCTGCCCTGTGACTGTTCATAGCATTAGCGAGCCCAGGCAAGATCACAACAGAACTGCCTGGCAACAAAATCATCAGAAATAATAAACTGTTATCTTAAGATACTCAGTCTTGGGGTGGTTTATCACCTCAAGCCTTTGCTGTCTGTCACCTGGAGCCAAGATGCTAGGCCCAATTGCCCATCCCTAGTCTTCTTGTTGCCCCAGTGAGCCCCACTCCCCAAGCCTGGCCTGCTATTCCCATTCCACTGACCCTGCCTTGGTCTCATGGACCCTTCCTTGGGCCCTGAAACCAGACTCACTAAACTATTCTTTGATACGCCCACTGCCATTCATTAATCACCAGGAGTGGCAAGATCACCCATCCCAGATTCCCTGCTGTGAGTGGCTAACCTCTGCCTGAACCACCTTCGAGCCCACCACCCACTTCAGTCAAGGAACCTTACCTGCTGTCTATATTTACACGTCAGCCTCGCAGATAGGCCTCCAGCGCCTGCCCCATCCAAGCAGGCCTTTGTCAGGCTATAGCCCCAACTTCTTTCAGTGTCATTCCTTCCTGTCTAGATGGGTTTGGTCTGGAGCCTGAAGATAAAATACTTATAATGTAATTATAGATTGTCTCTCTCCCAAGCTGTGAGTTTTTTAAGGGCAGGGACCAGGTCTTATTCATCTTTGAATCTCCAAGGCCTCCTTGTGTATGGGAGAAGGAAGGTATGAAAGCAGGAAGGCAAGATGGATGGATGGATGAAAGGAAAGGAGAGAAGACGGGAGGGAGGGAGGGAGGAAGGAAGGAAGGAAGGGAGGGTTCAGTAGGGCAATGACCTTCCATTATCTTCATCCCCATCCACTTCCCCAAAAACTTTTATATTAAAATAGATTAAGAGTTTAGGCATCCTCTATCCATTCCTGGTTTCACAATGCCCTGGGACATACATGCAAAGTTGGGCACAAAGTAACTTGGCTAAAGTACAGAATATTTGGAAATAATACAAGGTGAGGTGGGGGGTGGAGAAGAACTGACAGTGGGAGATTCAGAGGGAGACCTCAGGAAGCTGACAGTCCTCACTACAGTTAGTTTGCTCCTGGGAATCAGTCTGACAGGAAAAGATCAGTGAAGTTGGCTGTTTCATCAAACAAGCTGTTCAGTCAAAAGAGACTATTTCTCAGAAAATAGTCTAATTACATTTTCAGTGAAACTTCTAAGACCTGTTCTAGCAGCCTGATTTGCCTTCTGTCTTGGGGAAGATTTGTCAGATTGTAATGCTCTATAAAAAATGTTAGCTAATTTGGCTTTCCCTGGTGGTGCAGTGGTTAAGAATCCGCCTGCCAATGCAGGGGACACAGGTTCAAGCTCTGGTCCGGGAAGATCCCACATGCTGCGGAGCAACTAAACCCGTGCACCACAACTACTGAGCCTGCACTCTAGAGCCCGGGAGCCACAACTACTGAGCCCTCATGCTACAACTACTGAAGCCCGCGTGCCTAGAGCCCATGCTCTGCAACAAGAGAAGCCACTGCAATGAGAAGCCCGTGCACCACAACGAAGAGTAGCCCCTGCTCGCCGCAACTAGAGAAAGCCTGTGCACAACAACAAAGACCCAATGCAGCTAAAAATAAATAAATTTTTTAAAACAATGTTAACTATAATTTTTATTTTACATTATAGACAAGACTAGAGTCCATGCACAGTATAGAACAGTAGTTATGTAACTGTCTTTGAAGTTACACAGACCTTGGGTTCAAATCCAGGCTCTACCTTAACTAGTCATAGGACCCTAAGCTACTTAATTTCCATGAACTTTAATTTCCTCATCTGTAAAATGACTTCACAGGTGGTGGTAAGCATCAGAGATAACACATGTAAAGTTCCTAGCAGAGCACCTGGCCCAGAGTAACTGCTCAAAAACATCAGCTACCATTAATAATAAAAACATAATAAATATTAGCTACTACTAATCACAGTTTATTACATACAAGGAAGTTAAACTCTCTTGAGGAAAATAAGATGCTTAATCCTTTCACCCAGATAAGCTGGAGACTGGGGGTGCTGAACAAAGTTGCAGCTTTGGGTTTCCCGAGGAATCCACTGCCAGGCAGCCTCTCAGAGAGAATCAGCAACCCAAAGACACTGGGCAGAGAGGGGACACTGAGTTTGAGGCAGCTAGAGGGATACCATGGGAACCAGATGAACTCAAAAGTTCTAAATGGGAAGTGGGAGGAGATTAAGGAAATTCGAGAACCCAAAAGGAAGGCTGCAGCTTTGTTTTATTGGGTGCTGGAGGCCTCATGTTACCTGTGGCCAGGAATCCATAAAGGTACCACAAAGACCCGACTCTCTTCCCCATCTTTCTCCAACTAAACGTTGTGCTGGTAAATGTTTAACAACCAGCTTGAATGAGGTCGCCTGTTTGCATATAAATTTTACTGATATAAAGGATGTGTAGTACACAATTTACAAATACAATTTACAATTACAAATAGTAATAAAATACACAATACTCTTTATTGTAAATTCCATATAGCCAATTAATCAGTAAGTCAAAGAAGGCTTTCACTGATTTTTGGCAACCTCTTGCACAGATAGCCAACCTAAGGTTGCAATTGCCAAATGAGTATAGTTCTGACATGAGTGTTGGTTGATATTTCATTTACAGTTGACTTGCTCATTATACTACTAGAAGAATATTTCCTTACTTTTGTGCTATTCACAATGTAACAGCCATAGATATGATACACATGTAAGTTTTATCTTCATTATTAATATTTTCTCCATCACTTTAGTCTAGATAGTCAACAAAAAATAAAGCAAGCCCTGATCTGTAGACCTTGCTAATTTCTGTGATATAAATACTAACACCATGGCCAGTTTTCAAGTTACCAACATAAAGTCGAGTTGGATAGGTCTTCAATAGTATACATTTATGTAGTATTTCCACCATACAGAGAGCAAAAGTAAAAACATAGATAGTTGTAAAAATGTAGGAAAATAATTAAGAAATAATATTTTTGTACTTATTATCCTTATAAAATATAATTTATTTAATTGTAAATTTATATAAATTAATTTTTAATAATGGCTACGTTTAACAACCAGTTCACAAAATTCCTGAAAATTTAGGAACTGGCTCTTATAAGTCAGTGTGAGCCATTCCTGGGTGGTAATAGCAATACTCATGCTATTAGCCTGCCTAGATCAAGGGTTTTCAACCCTGGCTGCACATTAGAATCTCCCAAGGGAGTTGTTTCTTTGTTTTGTTTTGTTTTATTTTGTTTAATCTCAATGCCCAGGCTACATCCAAGACCAAGCAAATCTGAATCTCTGGAGCTGGCACCAGGCATCAGTATTTTTCAAACCTCCCAGATGATTTCAATATGCAGCCAAGGTTGAGAACCACTGGCGTAGAACCTTGCTACTCAAAATGAGGTTCTGAGACCAGCAACTCTGGTATCATGTGGAAACTTGTTAGAAATGCGAAATCTTGGACCCCACTCCAAAGCAAGATGTCCAAGAGATTAGAACACACATTGAAGTGCTGGCCCAGAGCCCTGACCGCTGCACCCACCTCATGTCAGCTACCTAACTCATACTCATCACTCTTACTTTCTCACTGAAGCCTTCCTTAACAGACCCACCCTGACTCATCAAGTCCCAGAGTGCTTTCATGGCACCCTGTACTTCTTCCTGGCTTTTATCACCACTGAGCTTCAATCATTATGTATTGAATCTGCTGATGTCTGAGTCCCCTGGTAAAAGATGAGTTCCATTAAGGCAGGAATCATAGAATAGATAACCAACAAGGACCTACTGTATAGTACAGGGAACTCTGCTCAATACTCTGTAATAACCTAAATAGGAAAAGAATTTGAAAAAGAATAGATATGTGTATATGTGTAACTGAATCACTTAGCTGTACACCTGAAACTAACACAACATTGTAAACCAACTACAGTTCAATATAAAATAATTAAAAAAAAAAAAAAAAGGCAGGAGGACTTCCCTGGTGGCGCAGTGGTTAAGAATCCACCTGCCAGTGCAGGGGACATGGGCTCAATGCCTGGTCCAGGAAGTACCCACATGCCACAGAGCAACTAAGCCCATGCGCCATAACTACTGAGCCTGTGCTCTAGAGCCTGAGCACTGCAACTACTGAGCCCACGCACTGCAACTACTGAAGCCTGCGTGCCTAGAGCCCGTGCTCCGCCACAAGAGAAGCCACTGCAGTGAGAAGCCCTGGCACAGCAACGAACAGTAGCCCCCGCTTGCCGCAACTAGAGAAAGCCAGCGTGCAGCAACGAAGACCCAACACAACCAAAAACAAACAAACAAACAAAGGCAGGAATCAGTTCTGCCTTGTCTATTATTGTCCCCCAGCACTGAGAAACATGCCTGACACATAGTAGATTGTTAGTAAATATTTGTTAATTTTTTTTTTTTTCCATACCACATAGCTTGCTGGATCTTAGTTCCCCAACCAGGGATCAAACCCGTGACCCTTACAATGGAAGTGTGGAGTCCCAACCACTGGACCACCAGGGAATTCCCAATATTTGTTAAATCTTGAAGTGACTTCTGGGTGGCCCAGAGCTCTCCCAAGTACTGCCCGCTATGTGGACATCTATGGCACTGAAGAAGGAGATGAAGAGGTAACCGGGGGAAAGCTTACTTGCTGTGTAGAGGTGTTCTGGGAATGTGAGAAGCTGCTTGGCAGCCCCTGGAAATTGAAGATCTCAGTGATAAACAGGTTGATGCCAGAGCCTGAAAGATGAGCGCGCCGTAAGGGATATAATGTACCATTTGGATGAGGGCAGGATAGAGCTGGGTAAAGGAGAAAAGAGATGAAATCTAGAATGGTGAAGTTTCAGGGGTGTTCAATGATCAAAAGAGGTTGCAACACAGACAGGTACCAGGAGATGTTAAACATGTTGGACTCCCCTTCTCGGTAGATTTATTAATCTCAGAATTTTATTCTCTTTCTCTCTCTCTCTCTCTCTACCTCCTTCTCTCTCTCTCTACCTCTCTTTCTCTCTCTCTCTCACACACACACACACACACACATCCTCCCACACTGAGTCCAGGGTCCTCATCTCTCTCAGAAGAAAAAGTTCTGACTTTAGCAAAACCTCAGTCCAACTGCAGAAACACACTGCCCTGAGACAGGGAAGACACTTCTCTATAGTGAAGAACTGGAACGGGGCACGCTGCTGCTCTCAGCACAGATGGAGGATGGAGCTCTCAGCCCAGAGTCCCCCAGCTCCTTGGATGCTGGCAAAGTGGCGGGTGCAGGGAGTGAGTCAAAGTGTAACCAAAAGTGGGGTCCGGCTGCTCGCTGCTCAAAAGCCAATAAAGAGGCAAGGTTGGCAGAAAGGAAAGTTTGCTTCATTTCAGAGGCCAGCACCTGGGGGTGGGGGGCGGACTCCTGTCCAAAGGCCGACTGCCCCACCCCCTGACAGTCAGTGGGCAAGAGCTTTTATAGACAGAGGGAAGGGGCTTACATGCAGAAACAGCACAGTCAGCTCTGACAGTCATCTTGAAATTGGTCATGTGGTGGTCTGACCAGCATCATCTTGATTGTTTTGAGTCCATTTAGTCTTCAGTTCCAGGCTTGCTTTGTTTCCATTTCCTTGAGGCCAATTCTCAGAATTGTGGCAGCTTATGTCATGGATACACTCTGGTCATAATGTAGTTAACTTCTTCCACCTGGTGAGGGTTTCAGTATCTATAAGACAGCTCACAGGATAGGGCTCAGAATATTATCTACAGCCCATGAAGCAGGACTAAATGTCCTTGACTATGCTTAATGACTAAACTATTATTATTTAGTCTTGTTGGACTGTTTTCCTTTGTTTCTGCATTTTCTCATTTCTCTGATTAAACTTATTCTTTGACTAAAGTTTTCCACAAGGCAGACAGGCAGAGAACATGGGAGGGGAAGGACCATAGGTCCCTGCTCCGTTTCAAAAGGGGTCTCCCCCAGCTCGGTGCTTTGTGACCACCTAGAGGGGTGGGATAGGGAGGGTGGGAGGGAGACACAAGAGGGAGGAGATATGGGGATATATGTATACGTATAGCTGATTCACTTTGTTATACAGTAGAAACTAACACACCATTGTAAAGCAATTATACTCCAATAAAGATGTTAAAAAAAAGAAGGGGGGGGGGGCTTCCCTGGTGGCTCAGTGGTTGAGAGTCTGCCTGCTAATGCAGGGGACACGGGTTCGAGCCCTGGTCTGGGAAGATCCCACATGCCGCGGAGCAACTAGGCCCGTGAGCCACAACTACTGAGCCTGCGCATCTGGAGCCTGTGCTCCGCAACAAGAGAGGCCGCAATAGTGAGAGGCCCGCGCACCGCGATGAAGAGTGGCCCCCACTTGCCGCAACTAGAGAAGGCCCTAGCACAGAAACGAAGACCCAACGCAGCCATAAATAAATATTTAATTAATTAATTAATTAATTAATTTAAAAAAAAAGAAGGGGGGTCTCCCAAGTCTCTGCTAAGAGGAGGGTATCAGTGGTGGCCCTGAGAAGGTGAGAATGGGGCTCTAAATGAAATTCTCTTCTCAGATGAGGATTATCAGTTTGGAAAAGCTGAGGGATTGGATGCACTGCCATTTCAAGCAGGGCTTCCCAAAACTATGTCCACTGCTCAGTTCATTCCACTTGAACTTCTAGGCGAGAGACTGGGATCCCACAGCACAGTGGCCACTAACCTTGCCTCCTCACTCCCAATCACCCCCAGCTTAAAGATTCACTCATTATTCAGTCACTCACTCAGTGTCTACTATGCACTCAAGCACTGTGCTAAACTCTGGTGACACAAGGGTGAATAAAGAATATTCCCTGTCATCCCAGAACTTAGAGTCTAGTAGCAACAGTTTTTAGACATTACTGAGAAAAGCCATCAATCACATGGCCCATGGCTCAAGAGGCCTAAGCTGTCTTCTTTCAAATAAAGTTTGTTAGGTTTTTCCCTTTATAAAAGCAATGTGTGTTTATTTCATTTCAAAATACAGAAAAATAGAGGCGAGAGAGAAGCACCCATTGTCAAATGACAAGCAGACTGCCACATCTATATATACATATGACATTTTGGTTTGTTTTTATTTATATACCTGGAATCATACTATATGCACAAATATATTTGGGTTGGCCAAAAAGTTCATTCAGTTTTTTTCTGTAAGATGGCTCTAGTAGTGCTACTTCATTCGAAACAATTTTGTTAGATTATATTGTGACAGTTGTCATATCAGGGTGCATTTTTTAAAAACTTATCAAAATTGATGAATTTTTGTGTAGCCATTTTAATATGGAAGAAAAAAAGCAACATTTTTGGCATTTTACGCTTTATTATTTCAAGAAAGGTAAAAATGCAACTGAAACACAAAAAAGGGCTTGTGCAGTGTATGGAGAAGGTGCTGTGACTGATCAAACGTGTCAAAAGTGGTTTGCGAAGTTTCGTGCTAGAGATTTCTCACTGAACAATGTTCCATGGTCGGGTAGACCAGTTGAAGTTGATAGCAATCAAATCGAAACAATAATTAAGAACGATCAACGTTATACCACATGGGAGATAGCCGACATACTCAAAATATCCAAATCAAGCACTGAAAATCATTTGCTCCAGCTTAGTTATGTTTATCTCTTTGATGTTTAGGTTCCACATAAGTTAAGCGAAAAAAATCTTTTGACCATATTTCTGCGTGTGATTCTCTACTGAAACGTAATGAAAACGTTCCGTTTTTAAAACACATTGCGACAGGCAATGAAAAGTGGATACTGTACAATAATGTGGAAGGGAAGCAATCGTGGGGCAAGCGAAATGAACCACCACCAACCACACCAAAGGCCAGTCTTCATCCAAAGAAGGTGCTGTCGTGTATATGGTGGGATTGGAAGGGCAGCCTCTATTATGAGTTCCTTCTGGAAAACAAAACAATTATTTCCAACAAGTACTGCTTCCAATTAGACCAACTGAAAGCAGCACTCAATGAAAAGTGTCCGGAATTAGTCAACAGAAAAAGTTTAACCTTCCATCAGAATAACCCAAGATCGCATGTTTCTTTGATGACCAAGCAAAAACTGTTACAGCTTGGATGGGAAATTCTGCTTCATCCGCCGTATTCACCAGACATTGCACCTTTAGATTTCCATTTATTTCGGTCTTTACAAAATTCTCCTAATGGAAAAAAATTTCAATTCCCTGGAACACTGTAAAAGACACCTAGAACAGTTCTTTGCTCAAAAAGATAAAAAGTTTTGGGAAGATGGAATTAGGAAGTTGCCTGAAAAATGGCAGAAGGTAGTGGAACAAAAGGGTGAAAACGTTCAATAAAGTTCTTGGTGAAAATGAAAAATGTGTCTTTTATTTTTACTTAAAAACCAAAGGAGGACTTCCCTTGTGGCTCAGTGGTTAAGAATCCGCCTGCCAATGCAGGGGACATTGGTTCGAGCCCTGGTCTGGGAAGATCCCACATGCCGCAGAGCAACTAAGCCCGTGCGCCACAGCTACTGAGCCTGCGTTCTAGAGCCCGCGAGCCACGACTACTGAAGCCTGCGCGCCTAGAGCCTTGCTCTGAAACAAGAGAAGCCACCGCAATGAGAAGCCTGCGCACCGCAACGAAGAGTAGCCCCTGCTCGCTGCAACTAGAGAAAGCCCAGGTGCAGCAACAAAGACCCAATGCAGCCAAAAAAATAAATAAATAAACCAAAGGAAATTTTGGCCAAACCAATAGTCTATTTTTTCACTTACTATTATTATATTTTATAATATGCATTTTCCTTGTTTTTTTAAATTTTAATGAACATCACTTTAATGACACACAATATGTCATAGAAGGAACATGTTTTATTTAGCCATCCTTTGAGTACAAGGCACTTTGTCCATTTCATGTTATCACTGTTATATATATATATAGGACTTATAAAATATCTCTATGCAAAAAAAAAACTTAGTGTAGATTTCCAGAACTTAGGTTTTGGGCTCAGAGTAGGAGGAAGGGAAAGGAAACACGTTATTCTTACTCATGCTGACATACTCTAGAACAAAGCAAAATTCCCCAGATTTTGGAAGACCACACCTGTGTAGGAGGCACATTCGGCTGCCTGACTTGTCCCTGGAGATCCTGGAGGAACTGCCACACCCACAGGCACTTGGGAGGCGCAGGCCAGCCTCCACCCCAGGCAGATAAGTTCATTGGATCAGGTCCGTATACATGACCCCAAATCGCCAGTCAATTGGCTGGCTAGAAACCAATCATATTTTTATCTTCTTAAAAATTGAACTAGGGGAATTCTCTGGAGGTCCAGTAGTTAGGACTCTGTGCTTTCACTGCCAGGGCGGGGTTCCATCCCTGGTCCGAGGAACTAAGATCTTGCAAGCCTTGCAGCATGGCCAAATAAAAAAAAAAAAATTAAACTAAGAAACCCAGAGATCATAGGAAATAGATGGTGGGCACTTAGGGAGAAAAGACATTAAATAAGTTAAGATGGACAGCCTAGGCTACACACAAGATATGTAGCAGAAGCACCTAGTCAGGATGAAAATGAAGAAAAGGGGGAGGTGTGCTTAGAAAGCAGAAAGGAAGAGAGTGGCCTTTGTTCCTGACAGCATTCCAGTTCCTACACCAGCTGTTGTTCGGTGGTTTGATATGATTTCAAATCCACTTGTTTTTGACAAAAATAAAGTTGTTTATAAGTAAAATTGTTTTGATATGAAAATGAAATTGTGTCAGGAGGTCATCATACACATCTGTGGTTGCCCTAGGCACTCAGTAGCTCAGCTGCCTAAGGGCGCTGCTGGGGCTTATCAGTAAGAACATGTGAAGAAGCATCTATGGCCAGGGGACATTTAGACTATAAACACCCAGAGTTTGCGAGGACTATCCCAGAACGTACAGTCTGGACAAAGTGACTCCTTGCTGATGTGAAAAGCTCTCCAAAGACCTCCGGGCACTAGCTCCTGCCTGGGCAAGGTGACTCTGCTGGGCAGTAGCAGTGGTGAATACCCCGCCGTGCCCGGGCAGGAGTTCACCTTGCCTGACAGCTCCGGCGCCTTCATTCCTAGCAATGAGCTCTAGCAACAAGGAAATCTCTTTCTCATAGCGGCTGCTGGATATCAGCTCTCAGTTGGTTAAGCCATCTCTCCTGAGAACTGGTAGAAAGGTACACCTTGAACTAAATTTGGACTTTCATGCTACGGTTAGAAGAGTGAAAAAGATCAACGTGTGTTGTTGAGTGAAAAATGCAAGTTGAAGAAAGAAATGTACAGTCCAATGTCGTTTAAGTTTTTAAAAAGCCACACAGAATAATCTGATTATCATCTGTGTGTTTCTATATATGTGTGTGAATGCAGAGAAAAAAACCCCAAAAAGCAGTGATGGCCAAAAAGGACTTAGTTTACTCTTATCATAAATCATGATTTTGCTCAGGAAGAACTCAATAACATATTGTGTGATTTTATTTTAATAAAATTGTTTTAAATATATATATATGCATATACATATACACAAAAGAAAATTTGGAGAATACACAAAGAACATTAAAATAATCTCTAATCCCACCTCAACAGCTAACCCTCTAGAGCCCTTTGAGAAAGAGTCAGGGGTCTACTCAGGGGCTCAAAGCATGTCTATCACGCTATCAGCTGCCCTTCTGCCTACAAGGGAGTCTGGCACCATTCAACCCAGGAGACCTCCTAATCTAAATAGTACCCTAGACTCTGCAAAGGTCATAGTGCCCACCCACCATTTGTGATTCAAAATACATAACACTAAACAAAGTTCTAAATTTTCCCATTACTACTTCAGTGCTTTGTTTAAGCAGTGAATATCAAAATCTTTTCAAACACATGTTCCCCCCTCCCTTTCTTTGTTTGGGTATATGTTTTGTTTTGCTTTGTTCCATCAGGGTTTTTTGTGTCCCTGCTTCTTGGTGCCCTAAACCCACATGCAATCTGCCTGTTGACTAATCCTGCACTGCTCCTCTCCCCACCCCCGAGAAGGCTGTGTTTGCAAAGACACACCCAGGTTGCCTGCCCCCCCGCCCCCCCCCCCACCCCGCCCCATATCTATGCCTCCTGTTTCAGTCTTGCCATTGTGTCCCAGGCGAGCTGCAGAACAATGAATTCTTAGCAGATGATGGTATGGCCCTGTCTCCACGTTCTGAGCCAACCCCAGCTATGCCTGGCATCTGGGAGTCAGCAATTTGTAGGCTTCTGTGACATTTGAGAGCTCACATCCCACTTCTTCCAGCATTTGGAAAAGAAGGAAGGACAGAGGGCTGCTCTTGTCACCACCAATGAGCTCATCCTTCTCAGAGAGGCAATAAGAAAGCTAAGTTTCACCCCATGAATCAGGAAGCCTGAACTCATGAAAAAGCACACATTCCCCAGCTGCCTGACCCACCCAGCTGACCTTTCTCTAAAAAGGAGGGTTAGACTGAGGCTTCCTCCCTAGAATGAGTTAACTAATTCAACAAAGGCAGACATTTTTTAGTGAAACAAACCCTTCACACCAGTCACCCGATTCCTTTGATTTCTATATACCTTCCAAGGTCACGACTTTTTTTTCAGGCCTCCTGTGGCTGAAGTCACACATGTCTGGGAGCCCCTTCCAACTTCAACACTTGGGACAGTTTTACCAGAAGCAAGTCACTTAACCTTAGTTTCAGTTTCTCAATCTTCAAACTGGAAACACTAATTCCTATCTTTTTGCATTGTGATCCTAGGGCAATATGCACCTGGGCATTACTCACCGTCTCAAAACAGTGATGCCGAGGAATTCGATTTTCCCCCTCATCCATATTCACTCCAGACCAAAGCCATTGACTTGTCATCCCCAGCCTTACAAGATAATGGCCTGGTTCTCCTACCACAGGCTCCGCAGAATAGAGAGGTCTCTGTGTAGTTAGCCATCTGGTCTTTCAAACTCAGTTGACTTGCCAGTCAGCTTTCCTCCACATCTCTTAACTATGGGGCCAGTCCGCCCTTGCTCTCTTTCTGAACTACTGCTTTACATTTATCTTTAAGCATATCTCTTTCTTATTACTTTCCTCAGTGGGAATTTTGAAGACTTCAGTATCAGTGTCTACAAGATCTTCTTTCTCCCTTGGCCGGCAGCCATGGTCCTCCCCTCTCTGCAAGGTATCTGATGCACTTTTTACTCTCCGGTCTTTCATGAGTCTGCTGTGAAGATTATGCACTGATTCAGAATCTGAGTTTGGTCTAGGCTTAGAGTTTGCACACCTGAGTGCAATAGCCTCTTTGCAGCTTTGTGATAAATGGTCCCTGTTATTGTAAAGCATAGCATTGTTACACATTAGTTCTAAACTATCCTGTAGTGCTTTTATGGGCTGGTGGTCATTATTCTAGATCTCCTCTTCTGTGGTACTAAAATCACTAATGTTGAATAATTTTAGAGTAGTCAGGAGTCACAGGAAATGAGAAGTAAGCTTTGGAGTCCTTTCTCTGTGATTGCCTCATCATTGATTCAAAACTTCTGGAAGGAAAGGCAAAATTTTGGAACCAATAAAAAGATCCATGGTTGCTAGAGCAGAGGAAGGGGGAGAGAGGAATAGGCAGAGCACAGAGGATTTTTAGGGCAGTGAAAATACCACATATGATATTATGATGATGGGTATGTGTCATTATACATTTGTCCAAACCCATAGAATGTACAACATCAACAGTAAACCCTAAAGTAAACTATGAATGATTATGATGTGTCAAAGTAGGCTCATCCTTAGTAAAAAATGTACCATTTTGGTGAGTGATTTTTTTTTTTTTTTTTTTTTTTGCCACACCATGCAGCTTGTGGGATCTTAGTTTCCCAACCAGGGACTGAACCCAGGCCCTCAGCAGTGGGAGCAGGGAGTCCTAACCACTGAACAGCCAGGGAATTCCCTGGTGAGTGATATGGATAATGGGGGAGGCTATGCGTGAGTGAGGATAGGGGGTGTATGGAAAATCTCTACCTTCCTCTCAATTTCATTTCTAGGTCCTTTTCTTTTTTTTCTTTTTTTTAAATAAACTTGTTTTTTGTTCTTTGTTTTCTTAATTTTTATTTATTTATTTATTTATTTTTGGCTGTGTTGGGTCTTCGTTTCTGTGCGAGGGCTTTCTCTAGTTGTGGCGAGAGGGGGCCACTCTTCATCGCGGTGCACAGGCCTCTCACTGTCGCGGCCTCTCTCGTTGTGGAGCACAAACTCCAGACGCGCAGGCTCAGTAGTTGTGGCTCACGGGCCCAGTTGCTCCGTGGCATGTGGGATCTTCCCAGACCAGGGCTCGAACCTGTGTGCCCTGCATTGGCAGGCAGATTCTCAACCACTGCACCATCAGGGAAGTCCTCTAGGTCCTTTTCTACTCTTGTGTTTCCCACTTAGAGAAGTTCCTTTAGCATTTGTTGTAGGGCTGGTCTGGTGGTGCTGAATTCTCTTAGCTTTTGCTTATCTGTAAACTTTCGATTTCTCCATCGAATCTGAATGAGATCCTTGCCAGGTAGAGTAATCTTGGTTGTAAGTTCCTCCCTTTCATCACTTTAAATATATCATGCCCCTCCCTTCTGGCTTGTCGAGTTTCTGCTGAGAAATCAGCTGTTAACCTAATGGGGGTTCCCTTGTATGTTATTTGTCATTTTTGCCTTGTTGCTTTTAATAGTTTTTCTTCATCTTTAATTTTTGTCAATTTGATTACTGTGTGTCTCGGCATGTTTGTCCTTGGGTTTATTCTGCCTGGGACTCTCTGCGCTTCCTGGACTTGGGTGGCCATTTCCTTTCCCATGTTAGGGAAGTTTTTGACTATAATCTCTTGAAATATTTTCTTGGGTCCTTTCTCTCTCTCTTCTCCTTCTGGGACTCCTATAATGCGAATGTTGGTGCATTTAATGTTACCCCAGAGGTCTCTTAAGCTGTCTTCATTTCTTTTCATTCTTTTTTCTTTATTCTGTTCCATGGCTGTGAATTCCACCATTCTGTCTTCCAGGTCACTTATCCATTCTTCTGCCTCAGTTATTCAGCTGTTGATGCCTTCTAGTGTATTCTTCATTTCAGTTATTGTATTGTTCATCTCTGTTTGTTTGTTCTTTAATTCTTCTAGGTCTTTGTTAAACATTTCTTGCATCTTCTCGATCTTTGCCTCCATTCTTTTTCCGAGGTCCTGGATCATCTTTAATATCATTATTCTGAATTCTTTTTCTGGAAGGTTGCCTATCTCCACTTCATTTAGTTGTTTTTCTGGGGTTTTATCTTGTTCCTTCATCTGGTACATAGTCCTCTGCCTTTTCATTTTGTCTATCTTTCTGTGAATGTGGTTTTCATTCCACAGGCTGCAGGATTGTAGTTCTTCTTGCTTCTGCTGTCTGCCCTCTGGTGGATAAGGCTATCTAAGAGGCTTGTGCAAGCTTCCTGATGGGAAGGACTAGTGGTGGGTAGAGCTGGGTGTTGCTCTGGTGGGCAGAGCTCAGTAAAACTTTAATCTGCTTGTCTGCTGATGGGTGGGGCTGAGTTTCCTCCCTGTTGGTTGTTTGGCCTGGGGTGACCCAGCACTGGAGGCTACAGGCCCTTTGGTGGCGTTAATGGTGACTCTGGGGAGGCTCACACCAAGGAGTACTTCCCAGAACTTCTGCTGCCAGTGTCCTTGTCCTCACGGTGAGCCACAGTCACCCCCCGCCTCTGCAGAAGACCCTCCAACACTAGCAGGTAGGTCTGGTTCAGTCTCCTATGTGGTCACTGCTCCTTCCCCCTGGGTCCTGATGCACACACTACTTTGTGTGTGCCCTCTAAGAGTGGAGTCTCTCTTTCCCCCAGTCCTGTCAAAGTCCTGCAATCAAATCATGCTAGCCTTCAAAGTCTGATTCTCTGGGAATTCCCCCTCCTGTTGCCAGACCCCCAGGTTGGGAACCCTGACGTGATGCTCAGAACCTTCACTCCAGTGGGTAGACTTCTGTGGTATAAGTGTTCTCCAGTTTGTGAGTCACCCACCCAGCAGTTATGGGATTTGATTTTATTGTGATTGCACCCCTCCTACTGTCTCACTGTGGCTTCTCCTTTGTCTTTGGATGTGGGGTATCTTTTTTGGTGAGTTCCAGTGTCTTCCTGTCCATGACTGTTCAGCAGTTAGTTATGATTCTGGTGCTCTCACAAGGGGGAGTGAGTGCACGTCCTTCTACTCCACCATCTTGAACCGATCTCCTCAGAAGACTCCCTTCCTCTCAATTTTATTGTAAACCTAAAAATACTCTTTAAAAAAATAGTCTTAAAAAAGAAAAAAAAAAAAAAACCTGGACGGGACAAACGCTATTGTCCTTCTTGCTTAGCTAAAGAACTTTCTTTCAGGACGCTGCTCAGGGGTAGAAATTCCAAACTTCTGGAAGCCTGACTCCAGAGGTGTTCTGCTTCATTCTTCATGGGTCTTCATCTTGCTTCTTTTTTCCCTCCTTTACTCTTTCCATTTCCCCACTCCCCACCCCTTTTTCCTCACCCAGAACCTGCTTTTCTACTTTCTTTCTCTTTTTTCTTTTTCTGTTCTTGTTTGCAATGATCATTTCCATCCTCAAAGAGATTTAAATTGTGCCTAGACCTGCATACTGAATTAGAGAGGACCTTAAATCCAATGACTAGTGCCCTTATAAGAAGAGAAGATACACAAAGACATACAGAGGAGGAGACCATGTGAAGATGGAGGCAAGGGTTGATATGTTGCAGCCATAAGCCAAGGAATGCTAAGGATTGCCGGCAGCTAGCAGAAGCTAGGAGAGAAGCATGGAACAGATTCTCCCTCGGGGTTCCAGAAGGAACCAACCCTGTCATGATGTTTTTTGACTTCTAGCCTCTCCATAAGAGAATGAATTTCTTTGTGTTAAGCCAAAAAATAAAATAGAGTCAACAGTGATTGATGATGGTGATGGTTGTACAATTATTCAAACATACTAAAAAATATCGAATTGTATACTTCAGATTGAGTGAATTGTATGGTATGTGAATTATATCTCAATAATGCTGGGGTTTTTGTTTGTTTTTTTTGTTGTTGTTGTTTTGTCCTCACCACACAGCATGCGGAACTTCCCCAACCAGGGATCGAACCCATGCCCCCTGCATTGGAAGCACAGAGTCTTAACCACTGGACCACCAGAGAACTTGAAAGCTGTTATTTTTTTAAAATTGTGTCCTATAGAGAATGGACTTGAGGACACGGGGAAGGGAAGGGTAAGCTGGGATGAAGTGAGAGAGTGGCATGGACTTATATATACTACCAAATGTAAAATAGATAACTAGTGGGAAGCAGCTGCATAGCACAGGGAGATCAGCTCAGTGCTTTGTGACCACCTAGGGGGGTGGGATAGGAAGGGTGGGAGGGAGACACAAGAGGGAGGAGATATGGGGATATATGTATACGTATAGCTGATTCACTTCGTTATAAAGCAGAAACTAATACACCATGTAAAGCAATTATACTCCAATAAAGATGTTAAAAAAAAATTGTGTCCTGAGCTGCCAGTGGCCTTGTTTCCTCCCCCTTTTAGCACCAGCTTCAGAGGCTTCTGTACACATTCCTCATAGACGCATTTGCTCTACTTGTGCTTCTTGCTCACGTTGATACCAGTCCTGGGGCCCCTACCACACTCGCCCCACCAGTTCCAGGCAGAGAGAGAGAGATTAAAAACAAAACAAAAACCAAAACAAAACAAAAAAACATAGCATGGACCTACTGAAGGACATTTAGGTTGTTTCCACTTTTCACCTCAGCAAAGGAACCACAGTGGCCATTCTTACTCACGTTGAATTGTGCACTAGTGTGAGAGTTTCTCTAGGGGATAGGCTAGAGTGGAAATCTTGGGTCATAAGGTATATATTCAACTCCCCTAGACATTGACAACTTATTCTTCAAAACAGTTGAAATAATTTACTTCCTACCAGCGTTCCCATTTACCAGCTCCTCACCAACCCTTGACATACCAGACTTGATTTTTTTTCAGCATGATTATTATAAAATGCTGCTTTAGTGGGCATTTCTCTGACTACCAGTGAAGCTGAGCATCTGTCCACCACCTAGAGGGGTGGGATAAGAAGTTTATGAATATTCAGGTTCTTTCTCTACTAATCACCCATTCCTATCCAAACAACAATTTTTACTGGGTTATTTGTCTTTTATTTCTTGATGTGTATTCTGGGTACTAATTATTGGTCAGTTATATATATGGCAGATATCTTCGCTCAGTCTACAGCTTGTCTTTTTGAAACTGTGCACCTCAGATTGGGACTTGAACCCATGTGCCGGGACTCAAACCCAACCTAAACCCAGATTGGGACTTGAACCCACACAGCTGGCACTCAAACCCGGCCAAAACCGGCAGTCTTCCAACTGAGATCACACACCTGGTTTCAGGACTTAATGAAGCTCAGGTTCTTGGTGTCTCATCACAGAAAGAATTCAGTGAGAGACGAAGTGATAGGTGAGAAGTGGATTTATTTAGAGAGAAACACACTCCACAGACAGAATGTGGGCCATCTCAGAAGATGAGAAAGGCACCAGGGTATGGGGTTGTCAGCATAAAGTAGGTATAGAGTAGGTAGTTTCATAGGCTAATGAGTGGGAGGAGTATTCCAGCTATGTTAGGAAGGGGCGGGGATTTCCAGGAATTGGGCCACCGCCCACATTTTGATCCTTATGGTTGGTCTTGGAACTGTCATGGCGCCTGTGGGTGTGTCATTTAGCTTGCTGATGTGAGCATATACTGAGGCTCAAGGTCTAGTGAAAGTTGACTGGTCCGCCATCTTGGACCCATTTGGTTCTAATCAGTTTGTGTCATGTCCTCGGCTATGTCATTCTTTCAAAGGTTGTGCCTTTGGTTATGATGTGTTTTAGTATTTGCAGTGTTTTAATTTTAATGTTGTCAAATTTTCCTTTATAGTTCACAGGAGTTTTTTGTTTTATTTGAGAAATCTATCTCTACCCCATAAAAATACTCTTCCTTTTAAACTTTTATGCTTTTCTTCCACATTTGGGCTTTAATCCGTGTGAGATTTATTTTGTGTGTGATGTGAGGTAGGGATTTATTTTTATATTCTCCATAGAGGGCCACTGGTTCCAGCACATTTTTTGAATAGTTCATTATTCCCTATACTCCGTAGCACTTCTGCCATTAAATTCAAGTTCCTCTGCCATTAAATTCAAGTTCCCATATACATTGGATACCTCAGAAATTCATCCTTTAAAATTCAGTTTTAAGTTCTACATTTTACGATGTCTTTTTTTTTTTTTTTTTGGCCATGCCACGCAGCTTGTGGGATCTTAGTTCTCCAACCAGGGATCAAGCCCAGGCCCTCGGCAGTGAAAGCACTGAATCTTAACACTGGACTCCCAGGGAATTCCCTATGATGTCTTAATAACTTAAAGAAGAATATCTTCACCACATTCTTCTTCAAAATTGTCTTAGCAATTCTTGAGCCTTTGCACTTTATTTTCTTTTATCCTTTACACTTTAATATTAGTTTTGTCAAATTCCATGAAAATCCTTCTCAAAGTTTGACTTTGTCAGGGAGGAAAACACTTTCCTCTACCTTTCTAGGTTATTCTGGCTGCTCTAAGAATTAAATTGACATGAGACAGATTAACAGGAGAAAATCACATAAAAGTTTAATAACATGTATACATGGAAGAAACCCAGAAAAACTGAGTAACAAGCCAAAATGGATGAAACTCTCACTTTAAATGCCATCTTCAGTTAAAGACAAAAGAGAATATTGAAGGTAGTGGATTGGGACTTCAAAGGGGAGGAAGGCAGTTGCCATGGAGATGGAAAAGCAAATGTTTGGTAAATAAATATTGCTGGGCCATGCAGAGACAATGGGACACAGAGTGGAATTTTAACAAAGAGACTTTGCTAGGCTCCTCCCTGTCTATACACCTAATTCACTCTATAGTTATCTATGGTGATAACTTCTTTCCTGGAACACATACCCTATCTGCATTCTTTTAGGCAGTTAGGAGGAAGGTCAAAGCTTTTTCCTGAATCTTTTGGGCCTTGATGTTTTCCAGTTCGAAATAGTCTGCATGCCAAAGAGACATTTTTTTTTTCTTTTTCTTTCATTTTAATGCATTTTATTTATTTTTGCTTGTTTTCCCCAAATTTTTTTAAAATTCATTTTATTTATTTATTTATTTATTTATTTATTTGGCTGTGTTGGGTCTTCATTTCTGTGTGAGGGCTTTCTCTAGTTGTGGCGAGCAGGGGCCACTCTTCATCACGGTGCGTGGGCCTCTCACTATCGTGGTCTCTCTTGTTGCGGAGCACAGGCTCCAGATGCGCAGGCTCAGTAGTTGTGGCTCACGGGCCCAGGTGCTCCACGGCATGTGGGATCTTCCCAGACCAAGGCTCGAACCCATGTCCCCTGCATTGGCAGGCAGATTCTCAACCACTGCGCCACCAGGGAAGCCCCAAAGAGACATTTTGAGGTAGTAAGTTTGGCTCCCCTACAACTTGAATTACATTAGTTTATAATTTTTTTATCTGGGAACTGGTATGGCCAGTTTCTAACAAAAGGGGGAGCCAGTGGCCATGCTAAGGAGTGAGTGGGCAAGGCTCAGACCTTCATCAACACCCTCTCCTCACTACCACTCCCCACAAGTCTCCTCATAAAACACTGAATCTCCAACAAAACCCTGCAATTGCAGTTTCAAGACAAGTTTCCTAAGTCTTCTCAACCGTCTTCCAACCAGATCACTGCCCCTATACCCTGTGGTATAAGAATTCTGGAGGAGAGAGCAGGGGGGTGCAGGCAGTGGGTAAAAGTGTCACCAAATTGGTCAACCAGGGTTCCGAGCCTGGGCTGAGACCCCTTGTCTCAGTCAAGGAAGTTCTTTTTCCAGTCGGATTAGCAGCCAATAACGAAACTAATGACTGGAACAGCACAAGCTTTATTCAATGGCCAAAGAATGGAGAATTGGGAACCTAGTTCACAATTCAACTTCTCAACCCAATTTGGGTGGAGACACCAAATATATAGAAGGGTCAAGGTAAAAGGGAGAGATTTGGAAAGACTGAGAGGAATGAATATTCATGGGCTATCCGAGAACAGGGGTGTATCCAGGTATCCAGGGTATCCAGGTTTGGTCCTGGAACTAATGCAACTCTCCTTTTCAGTCCTTGTATGGGCTTTTCCAGTTGTTGTCATGGCAATCGTCAACTGTCATGGCACTGGTGGGTGTGTCATTTAGCATGCTAATGTATTACAATGAGCGTATAATGAGGCTCAAGGTCCAGCGGAAGTCAAACCTTCTGCCACCTTGGGTCTAATTGGCTCTAACCAGTTCTTGGTTTTTTTGCTCTTTGCAGCTTCCTCCTGAAATTTAGATAAGAGTAATTGGTTTCTTTCTTTTTTTTTTTTTTTTTTTTGGCTGTGCTAGGTCTTCATTGCAGCATGTGGGATCTTTTAGCTGCAGCATATGGGCTTCTTAGTGGCAGTATGGAGACTTCTTAGTTGCGGCATGTGAACTCTTAGTTGCGGCATGCCTGTGGAATCTAGTTCCCCGATCAGGGATCGAAGCCGGGCCCCCTGCATTGGGAGCGGGGAGTCTTATGCACCGGACCACCAGGGAAGTCCCCAAGAGTAACTGGTTTCTTTTCGAAAGAGGGGCTGGGGTATGATTCTGGGGCAACAGCCTTGGTAACAAAATAACAGGTCCCAGGCATTGTCCTATTCTGATTCTTGTTCTAAAGGCACTTGGGCCCTCCAAACAGTCTAGAAAACCTATTTATCACCTTTTCATTCCAGAGCATACCCCTGGGCTTCTTGAGCGTTTTAGGGCCTCTGGGGGAAATGAAGGGGAGGGAGGGGGGAATGAAGGGGCTACATGGTTGCTTACAAAACCTTATTCTACCCTCACAACCCCAGGGCCAGGAAGGGCCTCAGGGAAGCAACACCTGAAAGGCCCAGTGGGACTCCTCAAGCTGGGCAAAAGACTTTTATAAAACTAGGACCAGGACACAAAGGACTCAAAGGAAGTGTGAGTTGAAAAGAGAGGGTGCGCCCAGCAGTCAGCTAATTGAGGAGAGTGAGATAAATAGATCAATTACAGTGAATGAGAACAGGATTAAGGAAAAGCAACAATCCTGCACTGTACCCCAGGCGAGCAATCTGGGAAGCTGTTACTATCTCTAGACCTGGAGGGGACAAGCGCGGAAAGGTCACTGTAACCCAGAGAGACCCACAGATATGAAAGAGAACTATTCAACAGAGCATGGCCTTCAGTAGAGAGAGGCAGCCACTGCCAACCTATGGCCCAGGCAGTCCCACTAAGCATGTAGCACCCTGCTTCTTAAAGCAGAGGCCCATTGATTGGGGTAAGCAAAGCAGAAATCACTAAGTGGTCCTCTATTTCATGCCCCTATCCCTTGGCCCTAGGGTTGGTTGTGTCCTTCTTACACACAGGGAAATCTACAGGCTTATATTCATTGGCCCACAAACCTATTTCAGCTGTTTGCCCTGAGTAAGGCAAGGAAGAGCTGAGCTGTGTCTGAGCTTGGTGTTCCTGGATCAGATAAGAGAGGCCACCAAAATATCCCCCCACCACACACACACACACAACACACACACACACACGTACATATATAGTAATAGCTATAAAGTATTCTACAGTCGTTAGTTATTTTATTATCAAGGATGCTCTCAGCAAGTAAATTGGTCTTCAAACTACAGAGAGAAGACTTTGAAGTTCCTGAAAGCAACCTGGAGAGTAAGGAGTGAGGAGAAAAAACAAAGGAGGAAAATCAAGGAAAGAGGAGACTACAAAAGGCTTAAGACTAGGGTCTGTTCTCTGAGCTCCAGGATGGACTTGGAACAAGCACGTCCCTCTTTTCCTCACAGCCATGCTCTTTTCGTGCTTAGATGAAGCAAGGAAGACGTTAGAACCTGCAAATGGGGATACTTTCTATTTCACATATTGTTGGAAGAAAAGTAATTTCAATGAAAATACTTGATACAGAGTAGATCCTAAATATGTGTGAGTTAAAACTAAACAGTCTTTTCATTCCTCTCTAGGGGGCTGGTGAGTTCTTCTCAAGCCACTTACCCTTCCTCACTGCTCACTCTGGAAAAAGAAGCAACTTGAACTAGCTCAGCCAACCACCCCTTCTCCCTGAACCTCGACCTCTTCCCTGTTTCATCAGTTGCACTCTCTCTCAGAAGGAATGGCCACCTTCCAAGGCTAAGCCTTCCATCTGGACCTTGGACCCCACTCGTCTCTGGGCCAGGATATACCGATTACTCTCCTTTCCCTGGATATACACATGCTTAGTCTTGGCCAAGATTTTTTAAAAAAACACCTCTTGGACCTGTCCTCCTCTTCAGTTTCCACCCTTTTACTCCTCCCTCCCATCACTACTGAACTCCTCTAATACCCTGCCCACCTGGCTTCCTTCACATGTCATCATAAAAGTCACCAACAACCTCCATGTTGCCACATCCGATGGTCTGTCTTCAGTCTTGATTTAGCTGCCACACTTGACCCTCAGGCCGACTCCCTCTTCCCGGAAACTCTATCCCAGCCCATGCCACCACTGTCACCAGGTTCTCCTCCTACATCAGACCATTGCTCACCTCCTTAGTCTCCTAAGTCACCTCTTCTTCTCTTTAAAAGTTGAAGGCCCCCGGTTTTCTCTCCTCAGCCCCTTTCTCTTCTTTCTATATGCACTCTCCCTGGACAGGCTCATTTACTAACTCATCTTCCAAAACCCCATTCCAGTCTCTGAGCACTGCAGGCATGGAGCCAGACACAGTTTATTGGGAATTGTGGGTTCCATGAGGGTGCTGGGGGTGGCCCTATCCTTCCCAAAGCTTGGACTTCTGCCTGGTGACCCACAGGCACTTTATGCTTAGCTGTCACAGCAGACCCATGTGCAAGACCTTCTGCTAGGCAAAGGGGTGACGGTTGGGGGATGCACGTAGACTCAAAGCCCTAAAGTTGTCACCAGCCCTCTTCCTCCTAGCATATCCACATGGCCACACACACACACCCATCCCTACCATCATGTTCTATGCAACAGAAAGAATGACCAGTTCAAAAAGCATGAGCTGCTCCACCTTTGCCAACACCCAAATTCCTTTTTCTCTCTTCTCATCACCCTACCCATCACTCCACCCAATTTCTCATAGTGAAATGGAGCCAATGTCACGTGACAACAGTGCCCTCTAGAGGAGAGTTTTCCAAATTGCCATGGTGCCCTCTAGGAGGGTGTGACAGATTGCATTTTCCAAAGATGGCCATATCAGCATCTCCCACCCCAACTGCTCTGCTTACAATGTGGCTTTGACACTCCACCCATCAAGAGGTGGAGTTTATGTTGTATCTTCTTCCATTGGGGCAAGCTTGTGATTATGAAGGAAGTGATGCTAAGTGACTTCCAAGGCTAGGCTACCTTCTGTCTTGTTCTCAGCTTTGGAGCCTTTAGCCACCTGTAATCAATTCAAGTACCCTGGGGCTGCCATGCTATGAGGAAGCGCAAACTAGCCCATGTAGAGAGACCACATGGAGAGACTACATGAGAAACAGTGATTTAGGCCCACACCATTCCAACCACAGCCACTAACTGACTACAACCACTTACAAACCTAAGTCAGAGCAGCCCTGCTGAGCCCTTCCCAAATTCCTGCCCCACAGAAAACATGGGAGATAATAAAATGATTTTTGCTGTTTTTAGACACAGTGTTTTGGGGTGACGTATTATGCAGTGATAGATAACTAGAACAGTGGGTCATGAATTCAGTCTGGTATATCATGACCAGTATGTTTTTGAAAACTAAGTAGAACAGAATAGAATGGAAAATAAAATAATAAGGGTATATGTACTGCCAAGAAACTTTTTTAATAAATGTGTGTGTTTGTGTATGTTATACTAGGTTAAGAAATTAAATGTATTTATTCCTGTGAATAATATAATTTTGTTTTAAGTTTTGAGAAGCTAGACTATTATTGCAATTCCAGAAATTACCAAAGCCCACTGAGGCCAATACCATTGCAGAGAGGCTGGGAAATCTAGTACCTTGCCATTATGTTACAGGTGGGCCCATTTGGCTTTATCATCTAGACTAGAAAGAGGATCAGAAGGGTCTTCTGCTTGTGAGAGCAAGAAAGAAGGTGATTCCTAAGAGGCATTCTAGCTGGCTCTTGTATATTTTTACTATAATACTTAGTACCTTGATTCTCAGTAAATACTCTTGCATTAATGGAATTTCTGAGACAGTTTGACGGCATGTTTCTCCGTGAAACTCCTGCATCAGAATCACTTGGGGGTTTGTAAAAATGCAAGATCCCTGGACCTTTCTTTGAACCCTCAGTATCAGAAGCATGGAGCCCAAGACCCAGCTTCCCAGAGAATCATCAGTAGACTAAAGTTTGAGATCTACTGAGTCACAGAGAGGACTTCAGATTTTAAGTTCAAATTCCCCTAGAAAATGAAGGTTGACTCTATCATGCAAAGGCCTTTAAGCTGGTCAGAATACTGAGCGGTCTCATTGCACCGTGGATGTAACTGGAAATAGCTCTGATTACCAAGAAACCTCATCCAGGACTCCTTTAAAGGAAGGGCCATGGCTGGAACGCTTCTATTTTTTTTGAAAAGAGATTGCATTTCTGAGGAGTACTGTATATCTGTGTGTATGTCTGTGTCTGTGTCTGTCTCTCTGTGTATGTCTGAGTGTGTGTTTTATACATATATATGAATTATATTACCTAATTTTCTGTATATTATTATGTTTTTGCATCTCAAAAAACCTTTCCTGCTGAGCAGAGACTGCTATCTCCCATTTCTTAGAGATAGCAAAGGATCTAGCCAGGACACAAACTAAGCAATCCAGAGCCAGGTCACATCTACTTTAGCTGACCTGGAAGCAATATTCCTATGCCTTAATCATCCCAGGGTCAGGTACCCCAAAAATTGTCCCCCCCAACCCTGAGTAAGAACAGATTTAGATTGATAAACAACAAAGGGCTCCCTGGCGCTCACCTCTGGGCAGCTGGGACTTGTGAGTGTGACAGCCTGCTCCAGCGACTAGGAACCACCCCTAAGCCCAGTGAAACTGGCCAGTCCTAAACTGCTCACCCTGTCTTGCCTTGTTGTTTCCACAGAAACCCCAAGAAAAACCATGGACTGAGGGCTCCCCTCGCTCCTGCTTCCTGACCACCAGGGCGTCTCTCCGTGTAGCCCTGTGTGACGTGCTGTGCCTCCTGTCTCTAGGACCCATGAGTGCAATAAACTTTGTTTTCCTGAGCCCCTCCTCTGTCTCCTCTTGTGGCTGCACCTGACTAACCTTCTTGTAAAAGAATAAAAAACGGTGTTTGTGTGTGTGTCTCTGCGCCTCTCTATGTCTGAGTATGTGTGTGTCTGAGTGTGTTTCTGTGTGTGTGTGTGTGTGAGCCTGTCTGTCTATCTGTCTGAGTGTGTCCAGGTGGCCTTGGAAGGAGTCCCTTAGATAAGGCGTTTCTTGATAAGCTCTGGGAGCAATCGCTATCCATTCAGCCTCCCTGCTTCAAGCCTCCTTGTACCTGAGTGTTTTGCCCCCACACATACTGTGCACCCAGGTGTACACACACATACACACACTTTGCTTTGATTGGTAGATCCCTAAGTTCCTACTGGATGGGGCCTCCAAACTTTTTTTCTTCTTTCATTCCCTGAATTATATCCACATGAGTATAGATTCCCTGATGTAAAAGGAAATCTAGGGGGCTTCCCTGGTGGCGCAGTGGTTGAGAGTCTGCCTGCCGATGCAGGGGACACAGGTTCGAGCCCTGGTCTGGGGGGATCCCACATGCCGCAGGGCAACTGGGCCCGTGAGCCACAGCTGCTGAGCCTGTGCGTCTGGAGCCTGTGATCCGCAACGGGAGAGGCCGCGATAGTGAGAGGCCTGCGCACCGCGATGAAGAGTGGCCCCCGCTGGCCGCAACTGGAGAAAGCCCTCGCGCAGAAACGAAGACCCAACACAGCCATAAATTAATTAATTAATTAATTAATTGGTTGATTTAAAAAAAAAAAAAAAGAACATCCTCAGACCTCATATTAGCCAACATCAACCTCTTCCTCCAAAAAAAAAAAAAAAAAAAAAGGAAATCTAGGGCTTCCCTGGTGGCGCAGCAGTTGAGAATCTGCCTGCCAATGCAGGGGACACGGGTTCGAGCCCTGGTCCGGGAAGATCCCACATGCCGCGGAGCAACTGAGCCCGTGAGCCACAGCTACCGAGCCTGCGCGTCTGGAGCCTGTGCTCCGCAACAAGAGAGGCCACGACAGTGAGAGGCCCGCGCACCGCGATGAGGAGTGGCCCCCGCTCGCCGCAACTAGAGAAAGCCCTTGCACAGAAAATGAAGGCCCAACACAGCCATAAATAAATAAATAAATAAATAAATAAATAAATAAATAAATAAATAAGGAAATCTAAAGATCCTACAATCTAGTGCTTTCTTAAGAAATTTGACAATAACTTTTTTTTTAATCATCTTCCATTGATAGAATGTGAGTTGGGCCACTTGGATTCAACTAAGCACCCAAAACGGTCTCATAGGGGAGTTAAATGCTACACAAAATGATCCCAAGTGTATTCATATGTTGGAGTGAAAATATTAAGAAAAATTAAATCATTTTTATTGCAGGAAGAACAAAAAGCACAAACTATGACAAAATTGTACCATAATTACAAGACAAGAGGCCTAGCATGGACCAGTGATCATCAAGTAGATGGTGGGTCTGGACCCCACCATCATCATTGGTAATCACTGCCCAACCATGCAGCACGCCCTCTACCTCGTGTGAGGTTCACTGACATTCTAATATCCCCAAGAGAAACTGTATCTAGCCTACTTGTATCACTCTTCTTGTTGAACTCAGGTATATTTTTAATATTTGCACTACATGGTGTTTACAGTAGCAAAAGTATTCAGTGTTTAGAGTAGATGAAGTCAGTCTTTGGTAACTCCCTGAATTCTCCCTTACAGCTTCTATCCCTGGTCTTCTTGGGAGCTTAGTGTCATCATTCTGCCCTCTAACTGCCCACTGTTTGCACCACCTGTCCCGTTCACCCCCACCACCTCCGCCCAGTCCTGACAAGGCCTCGGAACGGATCTCTCCTCCACTCTTACTCTTCAAAATTTGGCTTCCAGGTATGTTTTCCAATTAGCAAGAGACTCTTTGCCTCTTGGTAAAGGGTGTCACAGGGAGTAAAGTTGATGAGAACCATAGAGATGGTCTAATCCAATCCTGATCATGTTATAGATCAAGCAACTGAGTCCTAGAGAAAGGAAGGCATAAGACCGGCACAGACCCAAAGATTTCAACCAAAGTTCCCTTCATTGTCATGAGAACCAGAGCTCATTGGGTTAAGGACATGTGTGACCGGCCTCAGGTCTCCTCCTTCAGGCTATGCCGAACACTGCCCCACAAGAGGTCTTCTTAGGGGGGCTCCTAGCACTTCTGCCCCCAAAGCCTGGTCCACAGCAGGCTCCACAAATTATCATTATCATTGTTGTTTTTGCTATGACAATCGCAGTAATGAGTGGGAGAGAGGGAAATACAAGATGCCCAACAACAATAATAATTATTTACCTCATACCTCAAAGACACTAAACCATGGCCTGCTACCCCGAGAGGTAGCAGTACTGTCCACAACTTTTAGAAAGGAGAAGGAAGAAAGAGAAAAGGGGAGTGCTCTGTCAGTGGATTAATCAAAAGATAGATTGTCAGAGATAAGTGGAGAATACAGAAGACATTGATGCTCTGCCCAAGATTGGATCTGTAGACCTGTGTTTTCAACAGAACCTAGATCTGTGCCCTACACAACACCTCAATGCAGCAGTTTCCAAGCTCTTTTGACCGTTACCCTGGTAAATAATATGATTTTTATCTTTACACCCATGCATATATGTACATAACAGAAATAAAAGCGTTCATAAAACAGTCCTGTTCACGGGGAGGGGGAAGGGTAAGCTGGGACGCAGTGAGAGAGTGGCATGGACATATACACACTACCAAATGTAAAATGGATAGCTGATGGGAAGCAGCCACATAGCACAGGGAGATCAGCTCGGTGCTTTGTGACCACCTAGAGGGGTGGGATAGGGAGGGTGGGAGGGAAACGCAAGAGGGAGGAGACATGGGGATATATATATATGTATAGCTGATTCACTTTGTTATAAAGCAGAAACTAACACACCATTGTAAAGCAATTATACTCCAATAAAGATGTTAAAAATAAATAAATAAATAAATAAAACAGTCCTGTTAACCCTTACCACGTGCCATGCATTTGGATATTTTCTCTTTCATTCTAAATCTATTCTATTTTGTTCTTTAAAGTGCTAGTTACAATCCCCTAAATGTATTTCACTACACACTAGTGAGTTATGACCCACAGTTTGAAAAATATATCTTCAGAGGGAAGATGAAAGAGCAGTCCTAAAGGAGAAGGGCTGGATGAGCTTCTTCTCCAAGAAAGAAGAAAGAAAAGCAGGTAGGGATAAAAATAGAAGAAAATGAGTGTAGAGTCACGTTTGTAAGATTAAGGTATAATAGCAGAAGTACACAGCATCACCTATATAGAATTTTTGCCCAAAATGTTTAACCTGAATCTAATCATGCAGGCACAATCAGACAAATCCTGCACATTCTACAAGACAACAAACCTGGAAGTCTTCAAAAATCTCATTGTCATAAAAAGCAAGAAAAGGTAAGAGACTGTTTTAGATCACAGGATACCAAAGAGACATGACACGTGTAATATATGATCCTTAATTGGATTCTGGCTGGACAAAGGGAAAACAACAACAGCCCAGCCACAAAGTAGAGTCTGAGGGCAATGAGGGAAATTTGAATGTGATCTCATGTTAGATGATACCATTGGGTCATGTTTAGTGTCTTGGTTGTGATAATGGTATTGTGTTATGTAAGACAAGGCCCTCGTTCTTGGAGGTACATCCTGAAGGATTTAAGGGGGAAAGAATTGTATCCTCTGAAATGTACTTCTAAGGCTTCAGAAGACAGAATATGTGTACAGAAAGAGAAAGCAATTGTAGAGGAATATTAACAATTAGTGAATCTAGGAGAAGGATATGTAGGTAGGTGCTCATCAACCTATTCTTTCAACTTTATCTGTAAGTTTAAAAGTTTGTGCTTTGATCTTTGAATATATTTATAATAACTACTTTACAGTCTTTGCTAAACTAACGTTTTTTAGTATATGGACCATATTTTTCTGGAGTGGGTTTTGTTTTTGTTTTTTTTTTTGCATGTCTGGTAATTTTTGAATACTGTGGATTATGATGGAATAGTATAGACACTGTATTGTAGATGCTCTGGATTCTGTTTAAAAATTTTTTGGAAATAAAATGTTAGGGAGAAAGGGAAAGAAATAAAGACTTTAATAAAAGAATTTATCTAAATTCTAACATCGCAATGAATATTAAAATGGTGTTTCATAAATCTTTTTTGTGATTATATTTTTTAATTGAGGTATAGTCAGTTTACAAAGTTTCAGGTGTACAGCAAAGTGATTCAGTTTTATATATGTACATATGTATGTGTATATATATATGTATATATATACACACACATATATTATACATATGTATATTCTTTTTCAGATTCTTTTCCATTATAAGTTATTATAAGATACTGAATTTAGTTCCCTGTGCTATACAGTAGGTCCTTGTTGTTTATCTATTTTATATATACTAGTGTGTATATGTTAATCGCATATTCCCAATTTATCCTTCCCCCATTTCCCTTTTGATAACCATAAGTTTGCTTTCCTATGTCTGTGAAAACATTTAGAAATATTTTCTAAATAAGTTCATTTGTATCATTTTTTTAGATTCCACATGTAAGTTATACCATATGATATTTGTCTTTGTCCGACTTACTTCACTTAGTATGATAATCTCTAGGTCCATCCATGTTGCTGCAAATGGCATTATTTCATTCTTTTTTATGGCTGAGTAATATTCCATTGCATGTATGTACCACATCTTTAACCATTCATCTGTCAATGGACATTTAGGTTGCTTCCATGTCATGGCTATTGTAAACAGTGCTGCAATGAACATTGGGGTGCCTGTATCTTTTTGAATTAGAGTTTTCGTCTTTTCTGGATATATGCACAGGAGTGGGATTGCTGGATCATATGGTAACACTATTTTTAGTTTTTTAAGGACCCTTCATACTGTTCTCCATAGTGGCTGCACCAATTTACATTCCTAACAGGGTAGGAGGGTTCCCTTTTCTCCACACCCTCTCCAGAATTTATTATTTAGAGACTTTTGGATGATGGCCATTCTGACCAGTGTGTGGTGGTACCTCGTAGCTTTGATTTGAATTTCTCTAATAATTAGTGTTGTTGAGCATCATCCCATGTGCCTGTTGGCCATCTGTATGTCTTTATTGGAGAAAAGTCTATTTAGATCTTCTGCCCATTTTTTGATCGGGTTGTTTGTTTTTTTGATATTGAGCTGTATAAACTGTTTATATATTTTGGAAATTAAGCCCTTGTCAGTCACATCATTTGCAAATATTTTCTCCCATTCTGTAGGTTGTCTTTTTGTTTTGTTTATGGTTTCCTTTGCTGTGCAAAAGCTTTTAAGTTTAATTAGGTCCCTTTTATTTATTTTTGCTTTTGTTTCCATTACTCTAGGAGATGGATCCAAAAAAATATTGCTGCAGTTTATGTCAAAGAGTGTTCTGCCTATGTCCAGTTTTCCCGGCGCCACTTGTTAAAGAGACTCTCTTTTCTCCATTGTATATTCTTGCTTCCTTTGTCATAGATTAATTGACCATAGGTGTGTGGGTTTATCTTTGGGCTTTCTATCCAGTTCTATTGATCTATATTTCTGGTTTTGTGCCAGTACCATACTGTTTTCATTACTGTGGCTTTGTAATACAGTAAGTTCCCTACATATGAACAAGTTCTGTTCCAATTTGTTTGTAAGTTCAACAAAGTTAGCCTAGGTACCCAACTAACACAATTGGCTATTTAGTACTGTACTATGATAGGTTTAAAATACTTTTCACACAAATAATACATAAAAAACAAACAAACACGAAAAATAAAGAAAACATTTTTAATCTCACAGTACAGCACCTTGAAAAATACAGTAGTACAGTACAACAGCTGGCATACAGGGGCTGGCATCGAGAGAACAGGAAAGAAGACTTACTGACTGGAGGAGAGAGGGGGTGGGAGATGGTAGAGCTGAGGGATCGTCAGCAATAGGAGATGGAGGGCAAGCTGAAATTTCACTCATGCCTGATGTTGATGGCACAGGTTCTGGTTCCTTGCTGGACCAGATGCACGTTCACATCTTTGAAAGTTTGCAACTGGAAGTTTCATATGTAGGGGACTTACTGTGTAGTCTAAAGTCAGGGAGCATGATTCCTCCAGCTTCATTCTTCTTTCTCAAGATTGTTTTGGCTACTCCAGGTCTTTTGTGTTTCCATACAAATTTTAAATTATTTTGTTCCAGTTCTATGAAAAATGCCATTGGTAATTTGATAGGAATTGCATTGAATCTGTAGATGGCCTTGGATACTATGGTCATTTTAACAATATTGATTCTTCCAACCCAAGAAAACTGTATATCTTTCCATCTGTTTGTGCGGTCTTCAATTTCTTTCATTAGCGTCTTACGGTTTTCTGAATACACATTTTTTTTTAATAAATTTATTTATTTATTTTTGGCTGCGTTGGGCCTTTGTTGCTGCGTGCAGGCTTTCTCTAGTTGCAGCGAGCGGGGGCTACTCTTCGTTGCGGCGTGTGGGCTCCTCACTGCTGTGGCTTCTCTTGTTGCGGAGCACAGGCTCTAGGAGCATGGGCTTCAGTAGTTGTGGCATGCAGGCTCAGTAGTTGTGGCACACGGGCTTAGCTGCTCTGCGGCATGTGGGATCCTCCTGGACCAGGGCTCGAACCCGTGTCCCCTGCATTGGCAGGCGGATTCTTAACCACTGCGCCACCAGGGAAGCCCCCACATTTTGTAAAAGATGTAATAGCAGTGAATCCACACTTACGGCAGCTGCCACATCACACCCCCACCACCCCTGGCAGATGGGACAATTAATGAGCCCACTTTTACAATTTTAGACTAGAGAGGCCAATAGGAGTAGAATAAAATGTGTAGGTTTTGGAGTCTATCAGATCTTATTTGAGTCTCCTTTCCACTGTTTTAGCTGTGTGAGCTTAGACTATTTACTTGACTTTTAAACCTGCTTCCTGGACAATGTGGAATTTAACCTGAGCCCAGTGATCCCAGAAAACAGTGAAGATTAAGATATCCTCACACCCTTTGTGTTCCAAAACAGCTCACTGCAAGGAACCACCCTTCCCTATGAGACTTTTGTAAAAGCTGCAGATGTCTTCCTTGTTTACTTATGACAGGGCACACACAGCCTCCAAATTCCCATTCTTTGCTTTGTAAACCGTTAGCTGAACTGTTTGTCCCTATTGATCAGTCAGAATAAGATGCTTGTTAACCAAACTTTTTGTTAAGCTTTTCTGACGTCTCCAGCTCCCTGAACTTTCGTCCACCCTCAGCCTGAACCAGCATACAGCCCCCTCAAAGGATCCCTCCCAGAAATTAAGCTAGCCTCAGGGTAAAACAATCTCTGATCTACTATCTAATTTCACCATCCTTTCATCCCACTTTCTCACACCTGGTTCTCTCTAGCTTTGTTTCCTGCTCTGTAAAAGGGAACCCCTTTTGCCTAATTCTGGAGAGGTTTGCACATCTTTAAAGTAGTCCCCCCTCCCCCTTTACAATAATCATTTTGAACTAAAGTTTCTCCTTACTAAGTCTGGATTTGTTTTTTGTTTGACACTCCTTTGTTGAATGAGGATAACAGTATGTCTGGCACGCAGTACGTGCTCAATAAATGGAAGCTGCTATTATTATTACTGAAGATAACATCCCAAATGAGAAAGATGAGGCCCCACTCAGCTCCCAGCTTGGGTCCAGCTCCAGAGCCCACCCTTCCCACCACTAAGGCTCCGGAGAGCATGGCCCAGACGATGGGGGAAGCCATGTTTGGACCCTGTCATTTCAAAAGTGTATGGAAAACACTGGACTGAGTCAGAAAAATCTATTTCTACTCTTTTCTGACAGTCACCTACTGTGTGACCATGTGAAACCCCTTTGTCTTTTGAGGACCCGCTTTCATGAGAACTTTGGTTTGGATCAAGAGTTTTCAAACTGTAACCCACAGCACCCTAGGGCTCCACAGAGAGGCCCTGGTGTTTCACATGTTGCCTGAGAATTCTAACTTTTAAAAGGTGTTTAAATACTTTCTCAGCTATTCTTCAAAAAAACACCTGCTCAAGTATATTCTATGTCCTATTTTAACCCACAAGACATCACAAGGGCATTATCTTGTGCCACCAGGTTAACTAGCTTTAGTACAGGCTCAAGTTAAAGCTTTTCCTGACACCTCCCCTTAATGGAGGACCATCCTGAGTTTGAAAAAAGAGCTGTTGGAAAGGACCACCGTGTGTAACTACTCATCTAGTAAAATCAAGGTTGCCTTGATTCTGTGCAAGTAAAGCAACACCAAAATGTACACTGGATGCTGAGACTGCTATAAGGCTGGAATATCATTCATAACCCTGAGCAAAACAACCTCATTGTTCTAAAGCTGTGCTGTCCAATAGAACTTTCTGCGATGATAGAAACGCTCTATGTCTATATACTGTAGTCACATTTGCCTAGTGAACACTTGAACTGTGGCTAATGTGACCAAGGAGCTGAATTTTTTTTATTTATTTTAATTTAAATTCAAATAACCACACGTGGCCAGTGGTTATCTAGATAGCCTATTTACAATCAACAAATCTTTGAGGGACTTCCCTGGTGGCGCAGTGGTTAAGAATCCGCCTGCTAATGCAGGGGACATGGGTTCGATCCCTGGTCCAGGAAGATCCCACATGCCACAGAGCAACTAAGCCCGTGAGCCACAACTACTGAGTCTGTGCTCTAGAGCCCGCGAGCCACAGCTGCTGAGCCCACGTGCCACAACAACTGAAGCCCGCGCGCCTAGAGCCCGTGCTCCTCAACAAGAGAAGCCACCGCAGTGAAAAGCCTGCACACCACAACGAAGAGTAGCCCCCACTCGCCGCAACTAGAGAAAGCCCATGCGCAGCAATGAAGACCCAATGCAGCCAAAAGTTTTTTTTTTTAAATCTTTGAAATTTCAACTTGGAAAGTTAATTTAGACTGTTAAAATAACATCTTCATGTGTTCTTTATATTGGAGTTTTCCCCAGTCATTACGTTTGAAAACAAACAAATGATTCTTCTAAAAATTTCACAAAAGCAAACAGGTCTCTAGGAGCCTTTTAAATTCTATGATTCTTAACGAAAGACACAGATTGTTACCGATCCAAGCCCTAGGACTCCTTAATCAATAGAAATTGATAAGAGAATTTCAGGCAAGACTTTATTGGGCCTTCTGCTGCAGCATGAGGAAGAGAAGATAAGAAACAGGCCCCCGAGGGGAGCTGCTTGGGTCCTTAAATGGGTTAACAATGGTGGAGAAGGGGGAATCCATGGGTTGGGCAGGAGGCATAGCTTAGGTGGTCTGCCCACCCCCTCGGTTTTGCCAAGTGCAGGGATCATACTGGGTACCCTGCTTTTGCTCTGGGCACCTCAGAAATGGCAGTTGGTTTGTGGCCTTTTTGTTTCCTATTGTTCATAATTGCCCCAACTGCACATGCGTACATTTATTTTCAGTCACTTACAGTTACTTTGTATCCTTTGGCTCGAGGAGACGTTTGTCCAGGTGCAAGCACTCTGGTAGAGGGTCCCAGGTCCCAGCCTATCTCAAGATGATATTTCACCTGGAGAAGAGACTCCTCCTGGGATACCTTGCTCTTTAAATATCAAAAAGTCTGTTATCACATGAAGAAAGGACTAGACTTGGTCTGCCTGGCTTGAGTGGACTCAGCCATCATCCAAGGGCAAAAGTCACAGGACAACCACGTGGTGAGGTAAGCACTTTAATTACCTAACTTTACAGATAGACAGTATTAAATAAGTTGTCTAAGGTGACATCACTGCTAAGGGGCAATGTAGGACTCAAATCCAGACCTGCCAAGTTCTTAACCATTATGCTGACTTCCTATTGACCTCAGCACTCATAGGTGCATTGTATAACAGAGAAAATATATAAGAGGGGATGTTTCCAAAGCCACGTGCTTGCCAATCTGCATTATCTCCCTGGAACTGAGCTCCAAATGTCTCCAAGGAAGGTGTGCCCTCTGACCTACCATGGTTGCTGGCAGGTGAGCGTGAGAAAAGGAGCTGCTTTAGGTGAAAACTCCCTAAGTCTCCAGTGTCCTGTCATAAATGCATTATAAAATGTCCCACATCTCACCTTGTTGTTCTCTCCAGGGACCAGCAAGTTCATATCTTCAATGATTTGATTCACAATAATAATATGTTGTACTAAAAAGAGATTTTCCTCTGAGAACCTAAAAGTTCTCTGTTCCACTTATTTTCCTGAAACCAGCCAATGAATATAGATTTGCCTCCTTTTTTTTCTTTTTTTTTCTTTTTTTTTTCCTTTTCTTTTTATCAGATTAGAAAGCTGAGGCCCAGAGACAGGAAGGCAGAGGCATCTAACTGGGGTGTCGGCAGGATTGGGAACAACTTCTAGCCAGACCCCAACCAGATTTCTCCCATCCCGCGCCAGTGTCTGTCTCCCTCTAGGATTCTAGTTAAAGTTATTTCTACACAAGGGGCTTGGTTTTGCTCCATCTTTTCCAAAATCCCCTCACCGAGGTACCTGGAGCCCTCGCAAGTACACAGAGAGGGCCAGAGGTCACACTACCCACAAGGCAAGTTTGAAAAGGGAGAAAATTTACAGAAATGTAAGCTATCGCCTTCCCACTCATTAATTTCTTCAGCAAACGTTCCCTGATTATGTGTGTGCCTTGTACTGTAAATAGTGCTAAGGAAGATGCAAAGAACAATACGGCATTCTCAAAAGGCTCGCTATCTAGCGAGTGATGACAAAAAGGCCATTAATTAATTTAATTATTTCACTGAGGAGTCTCAAGAACCAGGTTTACCATGTGTTGTCTGGGCCATGGTGTTTGAGGGAAAAAATTGAAAATGTTGTTCATCAGTCTGCCATAGTTCCCATCCCTCTGCACACATAGGTGCTTACCCCAGACCAGCTTCACTCACTGGTACCGCCTCCAGGACCCAAAACGCAGGTGAGTTTGAGACCCCTGCTTTCTAGTGGGATAAAAAAGACATTGTGATGGAAAAATGGCAGAAAACAAAAAGCACTACAGGAGCATGCAGGAGAAGACACCAATTGTGTAGCATCTGGGCCAAGTCTTCAGTAGGAGCCCGCAACCTGAAGAAGAGAGATGGGGAAGGGCCCCCAGACCGAGGGCACAGCACGTGCAGTGGCCCAGAGACCTGGAAAGGGATGATGACATATTTGGGAGACTGTCAGTGGTTGGGCACAGCTGCCATATGGTAATGAGTAGAGAGATGGGGTTGAAAAGGTAGGTTCCAGGCAGATCCTGACGGGCCATCTCTAAGACATTAGAACTTTCCTCTGTAGACTAGCAGGGGACTTCGAGCAAACATTGGATAAAGGAGAACTAGAAATAATTCCAGATTGATAATGTAGAAAGCTCACTAAAGTTTGGAGGGCAGCCTGTAACAGTAAGGGCTGGATAAAGGACTATTATTACAATAGCCGTGGAAGGATGAGGGATGCTGAACCAAGACAGTGGCTAATGTCATTCAGGCCACACAGCTGGCACTGGTGCACAGCAACAGAGAACCAGAACTCACAATTTCATAGTCACTGTGGGGTCCCACGCAGTTAGGTGGTGGCTGTTATTTAATGTATTCTTCATCTAAGGAACACACACAAAGCAGGTACAGGTCTCAATGTACAAACTCAGATGTACAAGAAATGCAACTTTATTTTTCCAAGACTAAAGAATTTCTAGTGTGAGTTCCTTTCATCTGGGTGGCAGAGACGCAATCTTGATCAATGTGGGGACACATCCCAGAGCTGCATCTAACAAGATGTCTGTGGGGAGGGTGAGCTGTAGCATCGGTCCACACGGGCATCTGCAAGTGAACCTGGAGTGAACCAAGGTGCTGCCGAGTCATCCTTCTTCACAATCACAAGATCTGTCCGGGTCCAGCTCTGTCTCTCCTCCACTTCTGGGCTCTGTGCTACTCCCCACTCCTCGGAGATCATTAGGCAGCTTCCATCCTGAGTGGCCCATGCAAAAGAGATAGTCTCAGACTCTCTGAGGCCCTGTCTGGCTCCATGACAATCTGGGGCAACTCCCACTCACACTGAGCCTTGCAGAATGTGTGGGCTGCCTAAGGCCCCCCTCTGCCTACACCAAACATGCAGCCATCACCTCTCTGCAGTCTGGTCACCTCTCTGGGGCTCTGTGAACTTAGACGTGGCCCCTTTGCTCTTGGAGTGCTCAACCATCTGCAAAGCAGGGGACACAGGTTCGAGCCCTGGTCCAGGAAGATCCCACATGCTGCGGAGCAACTAAGCCCACGAGCCACAACTACTGAAGCCCGCGCACCTAGAGCCCATGCTCCGCAACAAGAGAAGCCACCGCAATGAGAAGCCCGTGCACCGCAACAAAGAGTAGCCCCCGCTCACCACAACTAGAGAAAGCCCGTGCGCAGCAACGAAAACCCAATGCAGCCAAACAAATAAATAAACAAATAAATTAATTTTTTAAAAAAAAAAGACCATGTGGTTGAAGGTGTGGCCCCTGGGAACAGCAGAGCAACCAGAACAAGACTAGAGCCATGGAGCTGCGCTATGAGCCCTAGATTGCTTATCTTCAGATGATATATGAGAAATAAACGTTTATCATGTTTAAACCAAAAATAAAAATGCCAACAGTGGTATTTAAAATAGTAGTGTAGTATTATGGATTTTTAATTTTTTATTTATCTATTTATCATTGTTTTTTCCCTGGTTTACAAATATTTATGGTTAATTATATTTATTTTGAAATAAATAAATGTATTTGTTAATTAGACAAATTTTTACTGAGGGGTTAGTATGTGCCAGACACTGAGCAAAAAATTGAGGAAGAGGAATGAAAAAGACACACATGGTCCCTGACCTTGTAGAGGTGTTAATCTAGCAAAGAAAATAAGCATAAGACAAGTAATGAGCAGTAGTGATGAGTACTGTCACAGACAAGTGCAAGATGCTAAGAGAATACATGATGGGGGAGCATATGAGAGCAGGAGACAGTCAGAAAAGTCTATTTTGAGACCATAAAGCAAATTCCAACAAATTTCAACAGAGAGAATGTTTGCTGACCATAATGCAGTCACATCTGCAATTGCTAACAAAAAGTTACCTTTAAAAATACCCATATGTTAGGAAATTAAGAGATATATTTCTAAATAACCTGTGGATCAAAGAAGAATTCATAATGGAAATTATAAAATATTTTAGCAAAAGTATTAGCTAAAGCAGCAGAAGAGAGACATTTATAGCCTTAAAATGCATATATTTGAAAGAAGAAAGGTTAAGTAAAAATAAGTAAATATAATTTTTAAACACGTCAAGAATACCTTCATGGGGACTTCCCTGGTGGCGCAGTGGTTAATAATCTGCCTGCCAACGCAGGGAACACGGTTTCAAGCCCTGGTCCCTGAAGATCCCACATGCCGCGGAGCAACTAAGCCCCTGTGCCACAACTACTGAGCCTGCGCTCTAGAGCCCGCGAGCCACAACTACTGAGCCCACGTGCCACATCTACTGAAGCCTGCGCGCCTAGAGCCCGTGCTCTGCAACAAGAGAAGCCACCGCAGTGAGAAGCCCTTGCACCGCAACGAAGAGTAGCCCACCCTCACTGCAATGAGAGAAAACCCGCAGCAACGAAGACCCAACATAGCCATAAATAAATAAATAAACAAGTAAATTTATTTTTTAAAAAAAGAGGGAAGTTTTTTTTTTTAAAAATGAATACCTTCATGACCTTGGAGTTGAGAAAAAATTTTTAAACATGACACAAAAGAAATTAACTCTAAAGGGAAAAATTATAAATAAGACTAAATTCAAGTTAAGGACTTCTTCCAATTTTAAAGTGAAAAGGCAAGTCACCAAATAGGAGAAAATATTTATAACACCTATAACTGACAAAGAGCCCATTACAAAAATGTATAAATATATTCTACAAACCAAGAAGTAAAAGACCACTCAATCGGAAGACGTGCAAAAGATTTAAACTGGGTCAATTGTAGTAGCCAGGCAAATAATAATAATATTAATAATGATGGTGGCTTTATCTAGGGTGATAACAGTAGGCTAGAGAGATATGAATAGATTCAAGAGATATTTACATGGTAGAATATTTATAATCATAAAACATTTGCTTTATTTTATGTTTAATTATATATATATATATAACTGTTCAATCAAAGCTTCAAATGTATTTTAATAAAAATTACTGTGACTTCCCAAAAGTTAAATTCCTCATTCTACAGAAGGTGGTATTCTTTGTGTGAAAGTTTTCTTTTCCTCAGCAGACTTCCTAACCTACCAAGGAATAGAATATCATGACTAGAAAGTGATAACATAAGAATTGTTTTTTGAATTATCAGTTTGATGCATAGAGGTTCATGCGGAGCTATTTAACCCAGGTTGGCCAAAGGGGTTTCTGGCTGTCACCCATTGCTAACGTGAAGTTCAGTCAAGGTGACAGCAATGAGCAAATTTCACTTCCTCCTATCATCCCAAGGTCCCAGGGCCCCCTTTTTCCCACCCATATCTGAATATAAGAAAGAGTCTTTGTCTATCTATTGCCATTGTTTTTCTCTGGCAGAGTGGCTGGGAGTATTTCGGATGCTGTTGGGCCACAACCAGGGTCTGAGGGCAGAGCGTCACATGCAGGGGAGGTAGAAAGGGAATCAAGATTATACAACTGACCATCCAGGACCCTGAAAGGGCTCAGACTTGTTTCCAGTGAGTCAGCCAAGGCTGGCCCAGACAAGATCTCGAATCCTGAAACCTCGTTTCCTACTCCCAAAGCACCAGGAAAATAACACAAACAAGGTATCTGAGCTTCCTAAAATGAGATTAAACTGCTTCCACCATGAAGGTTTCCAAAGCTAAATGAAGTCAGGAATCATTTTTCATAAATATACTAAAGAACAATTCATTTCATATACACGAACTAGTAAGGCTGCATTACTCAAGGACTTTTAAATTCATTTTAGTGTGATTAAATGGGCTCCTAAAAGTAGGACTTGTTGGAGAGATTCAATCTGACATTTTAGAAATAAGGGGGAAAGGTGAGACATTTCAGATTGTTCTATAATGAAGAAAGTAAGAACTCTCCATGGAATATGGAAACATAAGTATAAACATTGTCAGTCATAACAGAGATTTCCTACTTCGCAGTTTGGAGTTAGCTTATGCAGGTTGGAAGTCTAGCTCCACCGATTCTAGCTTCTAAATATGCAACCTTTGGCAAATGGCTTCACCTCCCTAGACCTCAGTTTTCTGCCCTGAGCAGGAGAAAAGTGGATAATAAAGTTCTCACCTCATAGGATTGTTGTGGGTATTAAATGAGATAACCCACATAAAGAACTTAAAACAAAGCCTGGCACATTCAGTAATAGCCGGGGTCATTCTAATTCCAGAGGCTGCTGGTAGCCGCCTCTAGACTGGCTTGAAGTGTAAAGGATGTTTCAGTTGCTGAACAGTGGTTTCCTGGAAGTTACCAGCACGTGGGCTAGAGAAGGGCCTGATGCTTGAAGTCTTTGGGCTGAGTCAAGCAGCCCACTGCCCTCAAACCAGAGTTCTCCTGCCATCTAGTGTCCGATGGCAGCAAATGCCTAAATTCCAAAGTCAAGGCCCCTTTCCTTGTGTCCCTCACTCAATTATTCTCCTTTTCTACTCCAGGTTCCAAGTCAGCAAAACCACTTGGCTACCCCAAAGCTTCACGCTGTTTCACACTGTTTTGTTCAGGCAGCTCCCCGTGCCTGGCATGGCATTCTCTTCACCGTCTCGTGTGCCAGGCAAAAACACCCACTTGTCGTATCCTCTAAGGAAGCTTTCCTGAGACACTTGGACTGCTCACTTCCTTCTTGCCAGCCGCGGTCACCCCGTATTAGCACATCTCTTCCAACACTACCTGTCTGCCCCCTTCACCCTCACCAAGGCTCCCCTGTGGACCCTCGCCCCTACCGCAGTGCCTCGTGCCTAGCACGCACCAGCTACAGTTGTCCCTTGGTATCCGCGGGGGGGTTGGTTACAGGACCCACTGCGCACACCAAGTCCTGACGCCGACACTCAAGTATCATAGTCGGCCCTCCGTATCTGCGGATGCGGAACCCACGGATACCGAGGGACGACTGCATGTGCTTAATCAATGAATACATAGGACAGTAAAGTTGGAGGTGGGGTGGGGCATTCCTGATAGAACTGCTCCAGGAGCTCAGAAACAGCCCACTGTTACTGGCGTATAAATGCTTCATTGTCGATTGAATATCTGTAGCCCCTGCGTTGCTCCTTTGAGGTTAATAATTTCTTATTAGAAATAAATGCATAAACATACATCTACCGGCAACCCAACAGTTCCACTTCTAGATATTTACCCAAGAGAAATGGACATCTATGTCTACAAAAGACTTGCTCAAGGATGTTCATAGTCACCACTTTATTCAGAATAGCTAATAACTGGGAAAGACCCAAATGTCCATCAACAGAGGAATGGAAAAACAAATTGTTGTATGTCCATTCAATGGAATACTATTCAGCAGCAAAAAGGAACTGAAGATAAGGCTCAATCTCAAAAGCGTTATGTTAGGTGAAGAAGCCAAACCCCCCCAAAAAAGTACATAGGAATGATTTATAAATTCTAGAAAGGGAAAGTGTAATCTGTCGTGATAGAAAGCGGATCAGTGGTTGCCTGGGGTCTGGAGTGGGGAGATAGGGAGAGAATGGGCGGGGATTGACTGGGAAAGGGCAAGGTTTGTTAAAACACATCAAGGTGTTTACATCTAAGATCTGCGCACTTATCTGTTATGTTAATTATATTGAATATTTTTTCACTTTTTTTCATCAGAGATTGGCACAACATTGTAAATACTTCAATTTTAAAAAATAAATACATAAATTTAAAGAACTTTAAGGAAGAGAGGGGAAGAGGGACGGAGGGAGGTAGAGGGGAAAATGCAGTCTCGGCGCTTGCACCGCCGGCGGAGGTGGGCGAACCAGGTGAAGAAGGCCGAGAGGTGGGCGGGGACTCCGGTTGGGGGGCCAGGGAGCGCGGGCAGAAGCTAGCCGCCGGGCATGCACTTGCTCCTCTCGGACGCTAGGCGGCGGCGTGGGCCCGGAAAGGGCGCGCCGCGGTGACCCGGGAAGCGGCGGCGAAGGGGCGGGCTCGTGCCCGGAGTCCATGTGGGCGCCGGCGCGGCACTGAGCAGCGCGGGGTCGCCATGGCGGAGCTGCAGCAGCTCCGGGTGCAGGAGGCGGTGGACTCTATGGTGAAGAGTCTGGAGAGAGAGAACATCCGGAAGATGCAGGTAGCGGGTCGGGGGCCGACCCGGGGGGAGCCAAGGCGGTCCGGGATTCCTGGCCCCTTCCCGCAGCCGCCGCACGATCCCCAGCGCCACTGCCTCCCTCCCCGCAGACCCGGGTCGGGGTGTCCCTGGGGTCGTCGCGGCGTCCTCGGAAGCTCGGCTCACCCTCAGACAGAACTTCTGGAGCTTCGGCTGAGCGGATGAAATCTGTGCTCCCTCGCCATGCGCAAGGCCGTTTGGCCCCCAGGCCAGGCCGGGGGAGGGGGTGTCCCCTGGCCAGGGTTAAGAAGACACTGGTGTAAGATGTTCGGCCTCCCCGACCTTCCCCACTTGCGGGGCCCCTTCTGCAGGTGAGCAGCCAGAGGCCCGGAAAGAGCACGGCCAGCGTGAAAGACCGGAAAGGGGACTGCGCTCGGCCTCCTCCATGGCCAGGTCATGCCCGGTTCTGTTGCACCGAACCTGGCTCCACGCAGCGCTGGCTTATATGCTGTTCCGCTTTGATCTCCTAAATGTTTTGTGGCTGCTGGTCCTGCTTCCCTAACCGGATTGTGGGTTTCCCTTGTAAAGGTGCCCCTGGAGTCAGTGGACCAGTTGCCCCCTGTTGGAATGTAGGTTACTAGATTGCTGACCTCTGAACCCTGTGGTTTAGACACCAGGTTTTCAGAACTTGGCTTCATCTGATCCTCCACCACCTTCCCTGTCCACCCAACCTTCGATTCAACAAGTGCCAATGAGCTAGCGGCAAGGAGGCTGTGAAAACACTACGCTAGGCACCGAGGATAATGTTCCCGTTCGTGGTTTTAAGGTCCTGATGTCTATTCTAAGGAGAGGTGCGGGTATGATGCTTCTCCTAGCCTCTGTTGCACTCTGTGGTCATCTCTGTCCCGGAGGCTTTCCTACCTAACCTCCCTCTGCCCTCCCCGCACAGGGCCTCATGTTCCGGTGCAGCGCCGGCTGTTGTGAGGACAGCCAGGCGTCCATGCAGCAAGTGCACCAGTGCATTGAGCGCTGCCATGCACCTCTGGCTCAAGCCCAGGCCCTGGTGACCAGCGAGTTGGAGAAGTTCCAGGTGAGGAATATCCCAAACAAATGACTCTAGCCCTTGATGTTGCTCTTTTGCAGATGACAAGCATTTGTTCAAAACTCTTAGCTTTAGTGTCTTGGTTCTGTTTTAATATTTGTGACAGTCCTATGGCCAACTACTCTTTACACAGTTTCAAATTTTGGAAAAAGTCCTGGAGATTGAGTGCTGTAAAAATTTCCCATAGAAACAATGTAAAAGGGAGTTAACCAAGGAAGTTCATGACCAAGAGCCTTATGTTTTTTTCCCCCATAGATATCAAATATATATGTATACTGTACAGTATAAAGCTTTCTAAAACATATTAATTCATTCTTACAACAGCAGAATCCCCAGGAAAGTGGAATGGGCCAGTCTTTAAAGAGTACAGATTAGAACAAGATCCTGCCATCATTCTGTGGATATACCCACCCAGGATGCTCCTACTTGCTACACCCAGGGGGCAGCTCCTGTGTCACTAAAGAGTGGCCATTTATGTGAAGCATTATTATTGTTGACTCACTGATGCCTGACTCACAAGCCTCTTTGAGGTCACTAGGAGCCCCCCTACAGTATCCCTCTCTGGAGCAAAGGGTATCCACAACTTCCTTTTACTCCCTTCCTTTGGATATACTTTCCTGGAACTTGGGGAAGCAGGGCCCACCTCTGAACCAGTTTTCATAGCCTGGGATTCTGTTCAAATGGAAAAATTATATCTAATGTGATACATTTTTACATTCTATATAAAATGCTTCAAAATTACTGACACTATAAAAGAATAACTTCTCCAAGATCATAGCACTTCAGGGGGTTTCTTTGTGTTTGACACCTTATTTTACAGATAGGGTCTTTCAAAATTTGATTCTTGAATTACTGTACAACTTTCTTCTTCCATTCACTTTTCACTCCTCCAATCAGACTTACTTTTCCACTGTGCCAGACCACTCTTGCCACTCCCCTCCATGGGAGTGGTCAGTTCTCATTCTTCATCTTACTCAACCTACCTGCATCATTGACACAGTGGGTTACTCTCCCCCTCCTTAAAAATCTGTACTCAGCTGGCCACCAGGATAGGATGGTTCACTCTCCTGGTTTTCCACCTCTCTCCTTCTCTCCTTTCTTGTTCTCATTTACTGTTTTTTTCCCTCTCCAACCTCTGAAGAGCACTGGAGTGCCCAGGGCTGTCCTTGGATCTTTTTTCTTTTCAATCTAGTTCTCTACTGATAGCAAATATCATCTATATGCTGACAACTCCTACATTCATATCTTTAGACCAGCTTCACTCCTGATCTCCAGATTCATATATCCAACTGTTTCCCCCAACATCTCCACTTACTTATTTTGTTTGTCTCTCTTCCCTCACTGGAATATCAGTTCAATGAAGGCAAGAACTTTATCTGTTTTACTCATTGCTGTATTCCCCAACATTAGAAGAGTCCCTAGCACATAGTAGATGCTCAATAAATATTCGTTGAATTGAGTATTTTTCTGTAGCAAGGACAGACCTTATAAAATCAAGGTGTTTGAAAGTCTGTAGTTGAGTAACAGTAGCCTCTAGTTCCTTCTCACCTCCTGGAAGGGGCTTCTGTACAATTTATTCTATTGTTCACCTGCTTTCTAGTGATGCTTTCCCTGGGCCCTCATGGTGCCACCCTCTGTTTCAATCAGGACAATCTTGGTTAATTGCACGATAGTGTCACTTTAATTGATCAAGATAATCCACGTAATACGTAGAAAAATACATAGCACAGAGCCTGGCACGTGATAAGCATTTGGTAAATAAAGGTCAGCCTTTCAGTTCCTCTACCCTTTTCCCTCTTGCCGCAGGACCGCCTGGCCCGGTGCACTATGCATTGCAACGACAAAGCCAAAGATTCAATCGATGCGGGGAGTAAAGAGCTTCAGGTGAAGCGGCAGCTGGAGAGTTGCGTGACCACGTGTGTGGATGACCACATGAACCTCATCCCAACCATGACCAAGAAGATGAAGGAGTCTCTCTCATCCATTGGGAAATAGATGTCTGCTATTGGCCATCGGGGCTGAAGGCAGGAATCTATTTAAAAAGAGAAATGGGGATTTGGGTTTTCTAAAGAAAGTTTATGAATGAGGAAATTAAGGACGGCAGCAAGTTTAAGGCCTATATCACTTGCCTCTGGACACTGGTTCCTTTGTGTTTGAAACCTAGAAAGTGAAAAAACCTGGTGCTAAAATTGGGGTCAGAGATAGCACAGGAGAGTTTTTGTGAGCCTGAATTTCACGTGGCAAGTGCTTATCCTGGCAACAGGGAGTCTCCCTTGTACCAAACCAGAGCCCTCCAAGGTACCAGATTCTCTTAGTACACAGATACTGGCTGTGTACTGGCAGGTTTATCTGACCTGCTTATGATCTGGTGGAGTGTGAGGAGAGATGTTTCTATTTGTTGCCAACCTCCTGTTTACCAGAAGGATCACTACAACATTTTCCACAAACTGGAAATAAAACAAAATCCATGAGGTCACTAATTTAGAAGGGGAAGGGGGGCTTCTGGGGATTTGTTTTGCGTGGTTTTGTTTTATATGCAAGGGCATGAAGCTACTTTAAGATATAGAGTTGGGAGAGGTAGTTTCGATAAAAACTTTGAAAGGGTCCTTGCGGGTATTCATTTCTGGCCATCAGGATGTGGATGCGCATTTCTTAAAATTCTCACACATGACATTTTTCAGCCTGGAGACCCTGCAAAAATATAAGAAGCGCTATCACACTGGTAGGGGAAGCAAACCTTCCCTCTGACTGGCAGCCGTGATGAGCCCTGAGGCTGTCAACAGCAGAGTCAGCCGAGTGACAAGACAATCTTGCAGTGACACACACCCTTGAAGGGAGAGGGGATTTTGATTGTGCTATATGCTAGTATTCAAGAATGAACAGTGAAAGAGGAATTGTTAGCTGCTTAATTAAGAGAGTTAAGAAGTACTGGCTTTGGAAAAATCTGGTTTGCATAAAACAGAATGAAAGCCAAAACCCAGTATTGCTTACTTTGCCCCCTGTAATAACAGAGCTCTGTTGAAACAATCCCTTGGCAACACGAAGGTCAAAGGAGAAAAAGTAAGCAACTCAGGGGCAAGCTGTGACTCCTTTAGAGCAAAAAACGGGACAGCCCTCCGTTACCAAATGCTAATTTTGCGACATGCGTTGTTCTTGCCCCAGTTCTGGCACCTTATCGTTTTATTAAGGACCTTGTTGTGTTTTTACCAACTTATTACTTGAAATGATAACGTAGCCTGTCTGTTTGCTGTTTCAAGACTGTGATATATTTTCCTAGTGGTTTGGTTTTAAAAATACATAAGACTTAATTTTTCTTCCACTATTGTGTTTCTTTCCTTATATCTGGGCAGTGAATATATAATTTTGTCAGGATGCTTCTCTTTGTAATGTGTGAAATAAATTTAAGAGGTCCAGGGGAGTGAAAATTAGTTATATGTTATGGTTCGGATGCTTGTAAATGGGAAGAACTTTGAGGGCATGCTAGGACACTACAAATTGAAGTCCGTTAATGTAAAAAGAAACTATAAGGCTGAAAAAGAAATTCAATATCCACATCAGGTCTCTAGCTTCAACTAAACACTAACAACAAAAAATGGAAAAGACAGACAGTTATGACCCCTCTAGAGAAAATGCAATGTCTGGGGTTTTGAGTACCAAGAGGGTACGAAATAGATGATGAGTTTAAGTCTTTACTATCACTGGTATTTAAATAGAGTCATTCCTGAACATTAGGAATGAACTGAATCTTGTAGAACCATCCCCTACTTAAAATCACTAATGCTTTTCTATTTTGGCCTAAGTCTCCTATAATCCCAATTGTATCTGATTCATAAATGTGGATCCACCTATTTTGGATAACTAGGAACAAGTCAGAGACCACTTTTTACACCTACACTCTTGACTTGAAAATCAATACCTCGTATTAGAGATCGTTTGTGTTCGTCTTAGAGATCATTTGTGTGCTGCACTTCACGTTTTATACAGAGAGACGATGTATGTTAAGTGGGGTTTTGGAGGCATTGTTAACAAGCATTGCAGGACCGACCATGGGGAATACACTTCTGGGCTCTAGATTCAAAGTCTTGGAAATTGAGGCCAAATCACCCTCTCTTATGGTGCAGAGGTCACTCACTGAGCTGTTACCAGAACCCTAGACTTAGCATGACATTCTCCTATGGGAGTATAGGCAAACCTCCGAGATACTGCAGGTTCTGTTGGAGACCACCACAGTGAAGCAAATGTCTCAATAAAGCAAGTCACATGAATTATTTGGTATGATCACAGATCACCATAACAAATGTGATGAAAAAGTTTGAAATACTGTAAGAATTACCAAAATGACACAGAGACACCAAGTGAACAAATGCTGTTGGAAAAAGAAAAAATGGCACTAAGAGATTTGTTAGACTCAGGGTTGCCACCAACCTTCCTTCTGTTTAAAACAAAAAAACGCAGCATCTGCAAAGCACAACAAAGGGCAGCGCAATAAATGGACATATCCCCACACATGCAAAGAAATATTAGGGGCCCACTCCTCTAGAGCTTATTTTCATTTGGTACATATGAATAAGATAAATGTTGCAACCCACAAAGACGGGATTAACCAGTGTCCTTCCGAAGCTAGAGGCGCACCCCGATTTTACAGAAGGGAAAGAACGGGCTCCTGAAGGCCCCATCCCTCCGTCCTGGCCAATCGCTGGTGACGCAACCGGAAGCTTGGGACTGATCGACACGCTCAGGCCTTCCCTAAGTATCGCGAGGTGAAACGGGAAAGCGGCCGACAATCAATTGGCTAACGGGATCAGTGACGTCAGACGCAAAGCGCCGGGCCTGCTGCCGGAGCGTGAGGGACGACTCGAATTCCGTTTGGAGGCATCTTTGAGCTCCTCGAGTAGACATCATGAGCAAAGCTCACCCTCCCGAGTTGAAGAAGTAAGTATGCGTGAGGGCCGCGCCCAAATGGCAGCTTATTTGTGTGCCTCGGGTTCCTTAGATCCTCCGCCATTCCCGAGAGTGCGCCTGGCGTGCGTCTTCTGGTCCGTAGATCCGGGCCAGTGTCCCACGCTTCGGGGCCTAAGACCCGCTCAGACGTAGCATTTCGGCCCGGTGGGCAAGGTTACCAGAGGCAGCAAGGCGCCTGCGTCCGCCGAGTTGCATTCCAGGCCCGAGCTCCAGGCCCCGTCTCCCGCACGCTCTCGCTCGTTACTTGAAGATCTCGAATGCCACCCTTTGTTGAACATCTTGACTAGCATCATGTTCTAGATAAGGTGGCTGGAGAGTAATTCTATAAGGAACTGAGGAGATGGGTGGAATGGAAGTGTTTGATAGTATCTGAGGAATCAAAAGCCGCCTTAATCTTAAGAGTGTGTTTGTAGCTGTTTCTTTGAGCTTTAACTTAGAAATCACATTCCTTTTTCTTGTTTTCTTGTTCTTAGGTTAAACTAGAGTGTCGTGTGATATCTTGCTCTGTTAACAGAGCTGTGTGAAAATATTCATTTTTTCTTATTAGAGAAGGCTAGGTTGTTTGGGGGCGGGGGTGGGGTTTGAACCCAGTAAAGTCAACTCAAAGTAGGATATTCCTACTTTAGATAATGCCCAGTTTAAAGTTTTAGCGTCCTCAAACACTCTTGGCTGAACTTAGCATGGTCCATGTTTCCTAAGTAACTTCTCTGTCTTGTTTATACTATGCAATGCCAGAATTCTGCGTGTAGTAGTTGGATAGCACAAAGGATGGAAAATTGGTCCAGGGATCAGTTTGTGAGGCAGCCAGCCATCTGGTCTGCTGTGTGTACAGTTCATTTATTATCAGCCCCATAAAGAAGTCACACTTAAGGAAGAGTTCATATTTAATGATTTTACACTTAAAGGCACATTTGTATTGAAGCCATCTTTTGTGCAAAAACTCCGTGTGTATTTTAGTTGGATCTGTTATTTAAGACAATTATTAAATCATAAGCCTAACATTAAGAAAAACAAATTATTGCCGTGAAAATGCTTACCCAAGTTATCCTTTTATTGGTGAGCTGGTAAAATCTTACGTGTCCTTTGGCTTCATCAGGAACTGGTGAAATGGTAATTATTTTTTAACAGAAGGACCATTCTCTGTTTGTAAGGTTTCCTTTTTGATTCTTAAGACATTATTTGAGAATTTCAGAGGATGAAACTAGTTTTAACACCTTTCTCTTCTTATCTCTAGATTTCATGAATTGTGAAATCCTGGCAGGTCTGCCTCCAAAATGACTTAATTTTTTTTCTTCCTTTACTTTCTCACAAATAACCATCTTTTACACTTTTATACCATCCTCCTGGTTTAGCATAACTCAGTGGTTCTTTTTTTTTTTAAAGAATCAATTTTATTTATTTTATTTATTTATTTTGGTTGCGTCGGGTCTTCGTTGCTGCACGTGGGTTTTCTGTAGTTGTGGCGAGCAGGGGCTACTATTCGTTGTGGTGCCCAGGGTTCTTCTTACGGTGGCCTCTCCTGTTGCGGAGCAGTGGCTCCAGGCGTGCGGGCTTCAGTAGTTGTGGCTCACGGGCTCTAGAGCGCAGGCTCAGTAGTTGTGGCACACGGGCGTAGTTGCTCCGCGGCATGTGGGATCCTCCCGGACCAGGGATCGAACCCGTGTCTCCTGCATTGGCAGGCGGACTCTTAACCACTGTGCCACTAGGGAAGTCCCCTAACTCAGTGGTTCTTAACTGAGGGGATGGGAGTCTGGTTCTATCAGCATCTAGAAGGAAGAGGCCAGGGTTGCTGCGAATACTTTCTACAATGCACTGGATATCATGCAACAGCAGAATTATCGGGCCCCAGGTTTCAGTATGCAGAGGTTGAGATACCCTGGCCTAACCAAATTCTTCGTCCTGCTCTTAAAAGTCAATGCCAGAGTAGTCTTTTTTTTTTTTTTCTTCCAGTTTTTTTGAGATATAATTGACATACAGCACTGTGTAAGTTTAAGGTGTATAGCATAATGATTTGACTTACACATGCCACAGTAGTCTTGCCATTGGCTGGTTCTGCTGCAATAACTTATTGCTGTATACATAACAAAGTCCAGATTTCTTGACCCAGCATTCAAGCTCCTCCATCAGAAATCGAGGCACCAAATATTGCACACACTAACATTTGAGTGCTGTGTTCTCCAGCCAAACTGAACCATTTGATTTTGCTCAAACTTTTTCACTGCTGTGTGACTTTGGAAATTTTACTTAACCTTTCTGAGCCTCAGTTCCCCATCTATTAAATGCTGATACTTATTATTAATTTGTATGTATGTAATTTATAAAAGCCATCATAGGATTAAATAAGCTCATGTGTGTTATATTTGTTTTATATAACATATCCTATTAAAATAGATTATTTTATATATCATACTGTGTCTTTTTATTTGTAAAAACCTATCTTCTTGCACCTTCTGTCAGGCCCTTTCTCTTATTCATCTTTGAATTCTCCCATGATTTATATTAAAATTGAATGAAATTTCATATTTTTTAGCCTATAACTGGAAGAGGTAAAAACTGGTTTGACTACATGTCTTCATATTCTCATACTACCCTGCTGAGATGGAATTTCCTTGTTTAATTCAGATTATTTAAAACTTCAAAATATGCATTTATTTTGCTAAAGCGTAATTATGTGTTGAAGACTATCCTGAACACTTAAGATTGATGTTTAATATTAAATAAAACAACACTACGTATTGTCTCAAATATAAAATAAAATAAAATACCTATTGGATTGGGTATAGTTTGATTACCTTCTGGTTTCTTCACAATTTTGTTTGGTTTTGGAAATAACTAAAAATATAACCAAATCTTTGTTTTTCTGTTATGGTTGTAAAATCCTGTCATTGAAAGTTAGGTCAGTATTGAACAACAAGAATGGTTTGTAATTCACATCAGTATAAAGATGCAATTTTAATGTACATTAATATATTATAAATCCATTCCATTTTTGTTTATTATCTTCCCCTTAAATCACATTGCTCGGTTAGTATAAGTACTAACTGAGGTAGCCCATCACTCTCTCATCCTTTACCACAGTACAGTTTTTACTCTTTTAAATTTCATTATTCCTATTGTGTAAATTTTAACAGATTATCTTGACTATACCTACTTTTGTGCTTACTTGTGCTTAAATTTTTTTAATTAGTTACATAATCTTTACCCCTTTTGCTTTTTCAGATTTATGGACAAGAAGTTATCATGTAAGTCTTTTTGGTTTTTTATTATCGGGGTTTTTTTTTTTAATATTAAATTCCTTTTTACATGTGCCTTGGCGGTGTATAATGTTTGAAGGAGCAACATTATAAAAATTCAAAGCACACAGAACCTCTAATTCATATCCATTAATTAAGCAGGTTTATCAAAATTCTAACTACACAGCTTTATTTACTTAATTTCTGATACTTAGTAAGTTTCACAGTACTTCAGACTTTTCATTATTTCATATAAGCCCTCTCTCACTTTGATAAACTTAACAGTATTTTCTATTTTACATTTGAAAACTTAACTTTTTTCCTTTAAACAAAGGACAGACAAGGACTAAAAATCTAACCTGTACAGTACTCAAAGTGTATAGGGGTTAAGACCATGGCTTTGGGGGCAAGCAGCCTTCAGTTTGAATTCCAGCTATACCCCACAGTAACTGTATAATCTTGAACCAGTTACTTAAAAATGCTATACTTCAGTTCCTTCATAAAAAGTCAGGATAATTCTACTTTATAGGATTCTTATAAGTTTAAATGTGGAAGTAAATGTAAAATGTTTAGCCCAGTGCTTGGCACATAGTAAAGATAGTAGATTATACATCTCAAATACCTGGGTTTTATCCTACCTAATTTTTTTTTTTTAATGTATTTATTTGCTTGCTCTGGGTCTTTAGTTGCGGCAGGCGGGCTCCTTAGTTGAGGCAGGTGGGCTCCTTAGTTGCGGCATGCGAACTCTTAGTTGTGGCATGCACATGGGATCTGGTTTCCTGACCAGGGATCAAACCTGGGCCGCCTGCGTTGGGAGTGCAGAGTCTTAACCACTGTGCCACCAGGGAAATCCCTGTCTCGCCTAATTTTTAATGAATAGTTGAGTTGAGTTGAGTTGATTAATGGTCAGTTTTATTAAAATGTCTTTTTCCTTTTACACAGTGAAATTAAATGGTGGCAGGCATGTCCAAGGAATATTGAGGGGATTTGATCCCTTTATGAATCTTGTGATAGATGAATGTGTGGAGATGGCAACTAGTGGGCAACAGAACAATATTGGAATGGTGGTAAGTAAAGACACAAGATTTCTCTTAGAGATTTCATTTTTCTTTTGGAATAAGCATTAACGTCCCTTCTATCAAACTCTTAGGTTAAACTGAAGTTAGGCAAATTTCAGGCAAGATTAGACATTCCATCTCCCTTTTAGTTTAACTTAATGACAATTATTCAACTGTGATAATATCCCAGTTACCTGTAGGTTAGATCTGAATCTTACACAGAACCCACTGAGGTCCTTAGACTTGAAATGGCTGTTAGAAATCATTTTTGAGCTTTATTCTATAATAGAGACCCATACTTGTTCCTTCATTAGAGCGGTAGTTCTCAATCTTTGTTGTATTTTAGAATCAAATTAGTCTGGGATGCAGCCTAGAGTTTTTTAAAGTTCCCAGATGAAATGGTACAGATGAACTTATTTGCAAAGCAGAAATAGAGACAAAGATGTAGAGAACAAATTTATGGTTACGGGGGCCGGCAGGCAGGGGTGATTTGGGAGATTGGGATTGACATATATACAGCACTGTGTGTAAAATAGATAACTAATGAGAACCTACTGTATAGCACAGGGAACTCAATACTCTGTAATGGCCTCTATGGGAAAAGAATCTAAAAAAGAGTGGATATATGTATATGTATAACAGATTCACTTTGCTGTACAGCAGAAACTAACACAACACTGTAAACCAACTATACTCCAATAAAAAAAATTTTTTTTAAAGTTCCCCAGGTGATTCTAATGTAAGGCAAAGATTAAGCAGTGATTCAGAGCATTTACAATCAATTAGTCATTGAGGAGTTTTTTTAAAAGCAAGCAAACAAAAATTATGCCTAGAGTCCACCTCAAAGCAATTGAAACTGTATCTCTAAGGGTGCTGCTCTCTTTTTTTGTTAAAAGATATTGTGTAATTTTAATGTGTAGTGAGGATTACTGCTTATCAAACTTTAACATGCCATGAATTCCCAGGAAATCTTGTTAAAATGCAGATCCTAATTCAGTAGGTATGGGATGGAACCTGAGATTTTGCATTTCTAACAAGTACCCATTTGATGCAGATCTGCCAGGTCACAGATCACACTTTTGGGATTTAATTGTATATATAATTAGCCTAGATTTTCTGGTTTATCACACTCAAAAAGTAGTCAAGGTAAAAGTTGCAAGGGATACAATGACAGCCATTCACATGGAAGAAAATAGGAGGAAAACAGATGCTGACTTCTTAATCATAGGAGCAAACATTTCTGCATTCAGTAGGCCATAGTGGTATGACTACTGAAGAACAGTTTTTGATGTTTGTCAACAAGACCCAGACTTTGAATTCCACTCTGCCCAACACAGGACAATATACCCAGTAAGTGTTAAGTCTGAGTTACTTGGGCAAGGTGAATCAAAACAGACAACTTAGCTTTAGCAAATCATTGAGCATGTAGACCTCTAAGAGGTGGTAAGAGTTCCTAATCATTAACCTTGATTTTGCCTCACTTTTTAAAGTTTGAGCAGTAAAAGGGTGTAATTTTTTAATCACCCTTTCCAAGGCTTGTGTTATTGCTTATTTCAAGTGTATTTCCATTGCTGCATTTTGAAAAGCAAATCAGTAGTCAGGATTAGAGAAACAACTTGGAATCTCTAGCTATGAGACTCCCTGCCCACCCCCACACGTTTCATGTAAGCCTGCCTTCTTTCCAGGTACAGTCTCCTTGAGCTTTTGTTAAAAATGAATAAAAGTATGGGCAAATCATTAGCAGCAGTTTCTTATAAAAACAGTTTTAAAATACCCCAAGATTTCCCCCTAGCAATTCCTTTTACAGATTAGGAAATCTTCATTCTAATAGAGGGTAGATTAGGATTTTGGTTCATATCTCAACAAATTTGCTAAAAAAGGATTCAAGAAGGAATTGACATCTAAAGTTCTTAACTTGGGAAGATAACTTTTTAGAGAATGTATGGCACTTCTCGGAATTTTTATCAGAGAAGGAATTGAGCCTAGATCATGGATCTTTCTCATAATTTTCTCCCTAAATTTTGATGGGCTTAATTTTCTTTACACGGAAGTTGGTTAAAAGCAGTGTCCTCCCAAGTTGTTCAAATAATGAGCACCTACTTACCGTGTTAGGCAGTCTGCTACTCCACCTCTGATGGGTGTTGTGTGATTAAAAATTAAAGTCTTGTGTTAGTAGGTGCTAATTCTTGTGGCTGAGTTCACTTTGAAAATGAAATAATGATAATATATCAATCGTCTTTAATTTAAAAAACAGTGTAAAGAAAATGGAAGGATGGCTTTTCTAAGGAAAAGAGGGGAAACAAGTTACAGTTTTGTTTTTTCACAAGTTGTTTGGCTAAGGAGACAGCTATGTTGGCTTCGTTATTCCCTTGTCCAATCAGTGACCCATTGAGGCCATTGAAATTACTTAATATTATTAAATTAAGAATAGTATTAAGAATGTGTGTATTCTGAAGGGGGGGTAATTTGTTTTGGGGATCTGTCAGGTGGATAATTACATAACAATGTCTCGACTGGCCTCTTATCTTTTGAGACACCCCCAGAGTAGTCAGTAGCCTCAACTCGGTCTTATTCCCTAAAGATTCTGCTCCACTCCAAGGTTCCCCTAAGAATGTAGTAAAAATTGTGTCTTTTTTTGATGCTACATATTTCAGGTGATCAGGCTTTGTGCTTCTGTAGCTCCATATTATGTTTGTATTCTTTATTAGGCAGTTGTGCCCTTGCAAGAGACTTAAAAAGCCTGAGCAACACTTTGCCAAAACTTAGTATTGAAGCCCAATGAAGGAGCAATATGGAATTCGGGACCTGATGGTTCCAGTTTGATTTGGAGAATGGGGCCTCGAGCACAGTGGGAAAAGAGGTAGAGCACTGCACGACGGAGGTGTTCACGACAAACCTTAACTGTGTATTATGTGAGAAGGCAAAGAAGTGTGTGATACCATTTTAGAAAATGTTGATGAAAGTAGTGGTTTTGTTTTTTAATGATGGCAAAAAGGAAAAGCCCGCAGATCTGAAAATCTTAGTTACCTGGAATAACTTCTCTCCACCACCCTTCACGTCTAGGGAAAGTGTCAGAAAGGGACAAATTTAGGAGGGAGCTAGGAAAGAAGCCTACTTGTTTTTCATGCTTTTATCAGTGAGATGTGATGTTCATCATCTGTTGCAAATAAGCCAGCAGTTTAAAACTCTTGAGAACTAGGTAATCATGTGTTTAGCTTTCTTCTTTTCCTGACTTGTAAGGAGAGTAAGAGTCTGTAGTTTCCTTCAATCCCCATTGTCATTTTCAGGGCCTTGTTCTCTTTAATGCAGCTCTTTAATTCTTTGCCACCTTCTCACCATACTCATTGCTGTTTGTCTCTGCCGGGCTCCAAGACACTTTCCCACCTGTCACGTTCCTTTCCAGTCTGTCAGCTGCGGTAATCACATGGAGGTTCATTTGTTTACTTAACAGTACTTACTGAACCTTTTGTGTGCCTGCCACAGCTTAGGCACTGGGGATGGTGCACCAAGCAAAGTCCCTGCCTCATAGAAATGACACTGGAATGAGGAAGATAGTAAATAATAGTGTATGTAATAAATAAAGCAAGTAGAATGAGAGGAGAAAAGAACAAGTTACAGCTGTTTTTACACCACCTGCCTACAAGCATAGCTCCACTTTGATCTTACTCAGAATGCCTCCATTTCTAATGAATCGTTCCACATCCCTCATCCCGCTCCTGTCCTTTTCACCTGTCCAGCTTTACTTGAACTGACCTGTGACCGCATTACCTGCAGTCCACCAGGGGCTCCTTATTTGCATAGTCCCCTTCCAGTTTGACTTATTTTTCTATCCGTCTTTACCGGCCATTACCAGCCATTTCATCTATGCTGTCATGAGTATCCTGGCTTATCTTTTATAGAATGGCTACTATATCAGGCACTGTGCCCCTGGGGCCTTTTCTTTATAACTTTTCTTCCTGCCTCTAAGTCTCCCCCACCCCCATTCTCTTATATACGCTTTTGCCGAAACAGTGGTCATTCCCCAGCTCTGAAACTGTCACTGGTTCATTGTTGGTTTCATGATGCTTTCCAAACACTTTTAAGATTGGTGTTTGAGGCCTTCTAAGATTAGGTGCAAACTGTCTTTGTTTACCACTTCCTTTCATAACCGTTTACTTTATTCAGATTAGATTTTTCCTTATCCCCTTATACTTTTTCATCTCAGTTCTGTCTAGAATTTCCTATCTTCCTGTCAAAATTGTATCCAATTTTCAAGACCCAGCTAAAATGTCATCTTCAGAAATCCTACTTTTTCCAACTTCCATCCTGGTTTGTTCCCTCAATGATCTTATACCCCTAAACTGACTGATGTATTCTACTGTACCTGTTTTTCCCACTAACTTATGGATCCCTTAGGGGCAGGGATGGGCATTTTATTTGAGTCCTGCAGTTTAAGTGAAATGGGTCACTGGAGACTGGTCTCAAAAAGGTACTTGTTAGCCTTCGGTCTAGATGTGCATCTCATTATGAAGGGCTTAGTGGCTTCATGTCATTATTAAAAGACTGGAATTATTTTGCGTTCCTGTGACCAGGAAAAAAGCCTCACAAACTGACATTTAATAACTGAAAAACCATTAATGATTTGATGAAATCAAGTCATTTTAATCATCATTGATATGTCTGTTAAATGAATTGTGTTCTTTTCAAATTCATTTTCTCTTTCTTAGGTAATACGAGGAAATAGTATCATCATGTTAGAAGCTTTGGAACGAGTATGAACAATGGCTGTCTTCAGAGAAATCAACTGCTTCCACATGTCCCCTCTCCACATTTTACTACAGTGAAAATTGGGTCGTGTACATTTTCTTACTGAACTTTTTTGTTAAATAAACTTCTGTAATAGTCAAAAATGCTTTCTCAGCTGTTCTGAACATAGAAGATTTGCTCTTATTCTGATTTTTTTCTATCATGACCTGTTCCTAGTTGTGACTGATTTGTTCACAGGTGTTGTTTTTTGTTTTTTCTGTTTTTTTTGGGGGGGGGGTGGTTTTGGCCATGCTGGGTCTTCGTAGTTGCGCGCGGGCTTTCTCTAGTTGCAGTGAGCGGGGGCTACTCTTTGTTGTGGTGCACGGGCTTCTCATTGTGGTGGCTTCTCTCGTTGCAGAGCACAGGCTCTAGACGCTCGGGCTTCAGTAGTTGTGGCGCACTGGCTTAAGCTCTACAGCATGTGAGATCTTCCCGGACCAGGGATCGAACCCGTGTCCCCTGCATTAGCAGGCGGATGCTCATCCACTGGAAGTCCCCGAGGTTTTTAATGCATTAAAATACAAGAATCTTAACTAAATATGAAACATTGGCAAGGATGCCCATTTTCTGTATCTTTTACCTCTGAATAGAGATAAAGAAGCTGCAAGCCTGAGTGGGTTTCTTCTGAAACATTAACTGGAATTTTCAAAGTTCTTGCCATAACTTTGACGGACTCTGACTTTTTCACATACGTTTACATTCCAAGTACGGTTTTGCTCAAACAACACAGGTTTGAGCTGTGCAGGCCCACTTCTATACAGATTTTTTCCAAAATAATTTTGGATTATTAGTAAATAATTTACTAATACTACAGTGCTACACCATCCATGGTGGTTTGAATCCACGGATTCTGAACTGGATGGAGGAACCACATGTGCAGAGGGCTGACTGTAAGTTACACGCAGATTTTTGGCTGCTCGGGGGTCGGCGTCCCTACCCACCACATTGTTGAAGGGTCAACCGTATAGTACAACAGAAGTAAAACACAGGAAGTCATGATATCATGGTTTTATTTTGAACATACGTGGGAAATTTTTTTGAATACAGGAGTAGAAATACAATTCCAGAGAAAAACATTCCAGTGCATTGTGGTTCTTTGTGGAGTAGAAGATAGTGATAACGCTGCCCGTGATATATTCACCTAGTTCATAAATTTTACGCTTCACAAACTCAAATGAGAGATATTTTACAGATGGTTGTATCATAAACCTAACTTCAAGAAACCTATCAAGCAAATGCTTAAGCTTATTTTTGTGATCTGGTAAAAAGCCTACAAATCATGAATCGCTTTAAAACTGGAGAGTGGGGTGTACACACAGTGAGTATGTGAGGTACTTGTAAAGTATAATAAAATGGGTGGCTTATGTGTATGTAAAGTGGTATTTCCTATTTATAGGAAATGTTTACAGCAAAAGAATAGCGAGAGGGATCAAACTAACGAAGGCCAATACATTTTTATTTTTCCATTCTCTTTTTAATTCTTGACGAATGTCGACAAGCTTGTGTTTTTTGCAGCCACGTAGAGCTGAATCGTTGAACTGGTTTTCTAAGTGTGGTTCCTAGACCAGTACCATCACCTAGGAACATAACAGAAATGCAGTCTTTCGTATGCCACTCCAGACCTACTGAAACAAATTCTGGGGGTGAGGCTCAGCAATGTTTTAACAAGGCTTCCAGTTGATTCCGATGCACACTCAAGTTGGAGAACCACTGGAGCAGAACTTGGCCTTCATTCAGCCCCTGCATAATTTTTACCAGTCTCTTCTGTAAAAAGATGATTTGAGCGGCCTCCTGGAATAATGGGCCCTGATAGGATTTTTCTTCCAATTAAAAACAAAAAGTTTTTTTAATACTGTAATTGCATTAATACTAATATGCTTGACATACGGATAACCTGTTTTGCTCTTTGAGGAAACAACTTCAGATGCCTTGTTGGAAAACAGAGTTGGGTTTGATATAACAGCAACCTTTTAAATTGGTGTTCTAAGTAAAAATATATCCAATCGCAAAACAAGTCTATAAGTGATAGAAATTAAATTACCTCATTAGTATTCACCCACTTTTAGCATATACATAATAGTATTACACTCTCTACATAACTGTCTTCATTAAACCACAAAAGGAAAAAATACGAATGTCTCAACATACTTAAGAATAAAAATAGTAAAAAGCTGACCCTTTGACAAACTATAAGTTTAATTCCTGCCTCTACATCAAATATATCTTGGCAGTTTTATCAGCATATTAATATTCACAATTGTAATAGAGAAGAAACTGTTTTAAGAATCAATGTTCTCTTTTTTGCTATAATCTGGAGGACTTTTTTTTTTTTTAAAACAATACATGTTAACTTGGTTGCAGTTACTTTTAGAGTTCACAAGCTTTTACTTGTCCTGTCCTTCCAGTGACTAGAAGGACAGTCACTCATGATCTTTGTACAGATGGAGAACTGGTTCTCAAGTTTGGCTACATATTAGAATCATTCAGGAAGCACTCCTGCAGGTGATTCCAATGTACAGCTGAGGCTCAGAACCAGGGCCCCAAAAGATTTCAGCAACCAATTTCTCAACCAAAATGCTACAGTACCTTTAGAAGCATTTAACAGTTTGAACATAACACTGGATCTGATCAAGGAAGGTGTCTTGCTGAATATCCTACTCTAGTGCCAACTGCTCTGGAGTAATCTAAGTCGCCTCTGCTGTAAGACTGTCAATGCATCTTACTATCAAGATTACTAGAGTTCTCACTGAGAGAAATCATTCTTTGCAACATGGACCCGCTTTGATAATGGATTGGGTTTCTTGGGACTATTAAGGCACTAAAAACCCTTGGGAAACATCATAAACCGCCACCATCAGTGAATCTCAACCCAGGGTGCAAGTTAGGAACTTTCAAAAGCTACAAAAAGCTGAGGTCCTATCCTCCATCAACTAAATCAGAATCTCTGCTCCGGAGCTCTATCAATATTTTTAAGAGCTCCTCAGATGAGGGTTTGATAATAGAAGGCCAATTTCTTAAATCAATAGCCTGTACTTTTCATTTTACTTAAGATTTTTGTATGACACCTTAAATTTATACTAAACTAAGACTTCTGAATTTCACCCCCAATAAAATAGAGACAGAAGCAATGAAAAGAACATTCTGAAAGTCAAGGCTTCAAGCATGGGCATATGTACTTTGAAAAATATAAATTACTAAAGCCAGGCATAAGATACCAGCTCCCATAGTAGTTGTATCCGACTGAAGATCACATCCAGCTGCGAAGCACAAATGAACTAGTCCTGAACTAAAAGATAAGTCTTCCTCAAGTGCTCAGCTTAAAATCCTTTAAGGTTTGGTTCAGGGCCCCACCCCAGACCTATTAAATCAGGATCTCCAGAGGAGCTAGAGAATCCATACGTTTAACAAACTCCAGATGATTCTTATGATCAGAGAAGTTTGGGAAACACTGCTGATGGATATTAAAGAAAGAATAAAGAAATTTTGGAGATGCAATAGTTATGCCTTCATGCTTAATTAGAACCTTGTATTTCTCATGATTCACCGGGATTATTTTTGTTAAACAATGATAACGGCAAAATATCTGATTCAAAATCATCTCTGCTCAGACTGTGTTCTTTTTTGCCAGTGATAATTCCATTTGGAACCAGGAGGGGAAAAAAAGAAATAGTGGTATTTCATAGTTCAGTTTTAAGTTTCTCATATAACTCCTCCTGGTCAATCATGTGTGTGTGCCCGTTCCAGCGGTGATAGGCGAGGAGAGCAGCATTGTAGCCTGCAACAGCACTCATTTCCATGGCACTTGCTGCAACCTCCATGCCGTTGAGGTAATAAAGTCGATCGTGGAGTATGATGGAAGGGCATTTCTCTGGAGGCGTATAATGAGGGTATGCAAGCCATGACCGCTTCACAGCATAATCATAGGACACAAAGAGCTTTAAAATTTGTTCTTTAGTAAGAGGTCCTGCGGAAAAGATCTTCCAAACGTGTGCCCTATCCGCTTTTGGTTGAGGATTATTATTTTCTTCTACAGAAGACACAAACCCAATGCTGTTAATGAACAAATCTGGATTATCAGTGGTTAAGATTGTACCGAGATCAAACTCATCTAAGGCTCTAGAGGTAAAGACAGTTGAATTCAACTGCCCCTTAATTAAAGTTGTCACTAAAGGTTCGTAGTATTGATGGAATTCCTCAATCGGAGGATCAAAGTTGAGAAAAGTTATATTGGACATTTTTCGATTCAATGGAGCGGCCACCAGGACGATGTCATAGAAATCTGAATGGGTCTCAGATCCAGTTTGGTAGACCGCTTCATACACCTTTGTGGGATTTCCTAGAGGAAATAAGGAAGCATACATTTTTTTAATGTTTCTAACATACTATATTTTATACCTTCTAAAAATAATTCTATACCTTCTTAATAGTTTCTCTATAATTCTAAGGAATTAAACAAGTTTTATCCCTTAAGATAATTATCCCTTGCATTTGTATTACAATGAGTCCAATTTTCTACTTGGAATGGAAATAAAATCTTGCCAATAAGTACAAAATATGAAACTTTTACTTTTGAGGATGAAATTGTTTTTTAAATCCGAATAGTCATGCTGCTGTACTTGAGCACATTTATGAATATTTCTACATGACATACAACACCTCCAATTTAAAATTCCATCATTTGGGACTTCCCTGGCCGTCCAGTGCAGGGGGCGCAGGTTCGATCCCTGGTCAGGAAACTAAAATTCCATCATTTGGAACTGAGTGAGAGATGGAGAAAGAGGTTTTTCTCCCTGAGCAATTATTTTCTGAAGGGAAAATTAGGGAACAATAAAATAGAAGTTCAAGTTTACCTGTCTGCTTGGTCCTTGTTTTCTCCTCTATGGACATTACTGAGCCAGATATAAGATTGCTTTTGGAAGCCTGAAGGAGCCGTGAGCAAACAAGTTTATTGCCACCTTTTACTGCCCAAAGGCCAGGATCAGTACAGGACATTGACACTGCCCCTGTCAGCGGTAGGAAGAAAATGTGTTTTAATTCTGACTCTGTAAGAGGCCCTCTACCCCCTCTCCCTTCCCAATTAGCTGAGCCCTGCTCCAAATGTCTTTAGACATTGCCAAATGGCCCTGGGAGCAAAATCTCCCCCAGATGAGAAGCATTCAACTAATAAAAGCTAAAGACTCCGTTCCCATAGAAATGCACATTTACAATACACAATTTTGCCAACATTTTTATTGTGTCTGAGGTTTCACAAAGAAAGGTAGTCTTCTCCAAATCATGGCCTAAAGTAAGGAGCCATCATAGCATCAGGTAAACCACTCTGTAAACTAATGTCCGTAACTATTCCAAGCCCTGACTTACCTACAAAGCCATTGATGTTCATGGTTTGGCCATAATTGATCCTCATGACAGGAGTAATAATTTCATCGAGGAACTTCTCAGAAAAGCCTGCTTTCTGCAAGGTTTCAACAAGTGATCGGTTAAATAATCCAAGGTAGTCGTCCCCTCCTAGGGAATGTAGTAACTTTTCTACGCTACTGAAGGCATAGTCATGAGATTGGTAGCGGTAGATCCTTTTGAACAGAAAGGAAATGGCCATTAAACACCAAACAAGACAGGGGGAAGGGTACACATAAAGAAGGAAAATAGCATTCTAAGACTCAAAGTGACTTTCACGTGTCCTTCTGATGAGTCCCTACCTATCCTGTGAGATGCACCTCAGTCACCATCTGCCCCAGGTATCCCAGAGGTTCTTGGCCTCCCTCTCCCTCCGCCTCCTCTGGGGCAAGTCCACTGTCCTTTATATACACTCTTCTGCATTAATATGGTCACTGGGAGCACCTTTCAAGTAGTAGGTATGTCTTATTCATCTTATCTTGAGCACACTTAGACATGTCTAAAGTTAAACTTTACCTTTCCACTAGACTTGATCCTCTCTCCTCCCACAACCAAAAATAACGAGTTACTCCCAACATCCTACATGTAATCCTCAGTTCATCTAGTTTCAAATGTAAACATTTCACTTCTCCTCTCTGCTTCTCCCACCTAAGAAGGAAACCAACCTTATCAATCTTTCTAACATCTCTTCTGTTACTTCATTCTCGTCTCCCTGATCTTAAATGAGGATTTATATTCAAACTACTAAAATGAATAACTGATCTACCTGCCTCTAGTTTCTCTTCTTTGAAACATTTATGAATCTCCCAGATGTCCTAAAATACCCTTATTTTGTCATCCATCCACTTACTCAAAAAACATCTTGCGTATTACTGTTACTTACTAAAGTTCTGACATTAAAAAAAAAAAAATATCATGGATTTTTAGAGCCAAACTCATCAAGTCTAACTCCTTTGCTCAGCTGCAGATAAAGAAACAAAGTAGAAGTTAAAGAACTTGTCTAAAAGTCACATGGCAAGTAGAAGACTCAAGAACCACTATCCCCCCTGCCTTCAACCACACACACACACACACACACACACACACACACACACAATCTTCCACTTGAATACAGCTGACCCACTCATTCACTGCTCTCTAAACATGCTCTGGATATTGCTCCCAAACACTGCACTACCTCTTCCCTCCATCTGGAATACACTTCCCATCCCTAATCATAGAACAACTAGCTACACTTTCCTTCAGAGCCTGAATCCCACCCCCTTAGCAAAGTCTCACCCAACTTCCCAGTCCACAGTGATGTCATCACCTCCAAAAGTCCCATAAAACTTAGCACTCATGCTCAGCACTTAGATACTACTTCAAATTATTTAAGTTTTAGGAACTATCACCTGACATTTCTCTGCACTTTAGAGACTTGAAAAAATGTTCACATAAATTAGTTCATGCAATAATTCAATACATATTTTTTCAGGTTCCAAGTGATACAAAAATGAGGAAGACATGGTTTCTTTCTCTCAAGGAACTTACAGTTAGGAACAGGTACTCAGGCATATGCACAGATAAGTGTATGAAGGAAAGGAAGAAATAAATGCCAAGGAAAGATCTCTACCCGTGATCATAGAAGAGTTTTTACATCAAATTTCTTCTCTCAAAATAATCTGTAATTTTTTTAAAGAGCAGAGATAATGTCATATCCATTTCAACATTACCTACTGTCTAACGGTGTAGTATACAAAATGCTGAATATATCTTTGTGGAAAAATTCTCAGTGCCAAAACTGAGAAATTAAAATAATTCCTTCCAGCCATACTGTTTGGCTTGTAGTCCCTAGGAAGTTGGAAAAAGTAAGATGAAAACACTGAGTTCTTCAGAAAAATAACACACTGAATACCTCATAAAATGAAGAGCAATCTTTTGCTAATGGTCAGCATGACAAAATAGTAGCCAATTAAATAACTTAAATATGATGTTATAAAAAAATTATTCCCTGCCTCCTCCCACCTGAGCCCCAACCCCACTCAAACAAGCCTCCTAAGTAAAGGCCTCATAGAGGGTGACATGAGACAATATATACCGTATAAACACTGAGCACTGTAACTGCTTTACAATACTAGTTGCATTACAGCGGTCCCCAACCTTTTCGGCACCAGGGACCAGTGCCATGGAAGACAATTTTTCCACAGACGGGGCGGGGGGTATGGTTCAGGAGGTAATGCGAGCGACAGGGAGCGGCAGATGAAGCTTCGCTCACTTGCCCAGCCCACTCCCCCCACACCCCCACGCACACCCCCGTCCCCGCTCACCTCCTGCTGTGCGGCCCGCTTCCTAACAGGTCCGGGGCCCGGGGGTTGGAGACCCCTGCATTAGAATGCCTATTTACGGGCTTCCCTGGTGGTGCAGCGGTTAAGAATCCGCCTGCCAATGCAGGGGACACGGGTACCAGCCCTGGTTCGGTAAGATCCCACATGCCGCGGAGCAACTAAGCCCGTGCACCACAACTACTGCGCCTGCGCTCTAGAGCCTGCGAGCCACAACTACTGAAGTTCGCGCATCTAGAGCCTGTGCTCTGCAACAAGAGAAGCCACCGCAAGGAGAAGCCTGTGCACCACAACGAAGAGTAGCCCCCACTCGCCGCAACTAGAGAAAGCCCGCGCGCAGCAACGAAGACCCGATGCAGCCAAAAACAAATAAACAAAATTAAAAATAAAAATTTTTTTTTAAAAAGTAAGATTGGAAATGCTTGGAGCTGACAGGGTTGCAACTCTAAATAAGATGATACAAAAAAATAAGTAGTCAAGGAAAGCCTCACTGAGAAGGTGATCCGTCAGCAAACACCCGAAGGAGGTGAGGATACAAGCCTTGCAGGGACGGGAGTGGGGGGGAATATTTCAGACAGAGGTAAGAGCAGTGCAAAGGCCTTATGACAGCAGCATGCCTGGTACTGCAGCTGAAGCAGAGAGATCCAGGAGAACAGGTAGAGGCACAGACAGAAAAAAGTAGGGAAGGTGGGATGAAGCACTTCTACAATAATTGAGTAAGGACCTTAGAAAATCTGCCCCTACGTAAAAGCAATGAGAACACTGACAAATATTGTCAACATCAACTTTTTCAGAACTCTGGAAATAAAATCCCAGGAGAATTTATTCAAGAAAAATGGCTGAATGTCTGTAAGAACAAATGAGCCTTGTGCTATTTTAACTTCCCCTATTCCCATTCCCCTCTTGCTAGCAACAAGGTAGCCTTCAAAATCAGCAGCCTTGCAACTACAATCCCTGTGAAACCAGCAAGCTGGCAGCCACAGGAGGGGATAAAACAGGCTTGGAGCATCCCAAAATTCCCATTCCCAGAGAAGTGCCACTTTTGCCCTATCTGGCAACTCACTCAAAAGCTCTATCCTCAGGGGTTGTGCTTTTCTTTTTCTAAATACAACTTTTAAAGGATATACTCCATTTACAGTTATTACAAAATATTGGCTATATTCCCCAAGTTGCACAATACATCCTGTAGCCTATCTTACACCTAATAGTTTGTACCTCCCAGTCCCCCACCCCTGTATTCCCCCCCCCCACCCCACTGGTAACCATTAGTTTGTTCTCTGTATCTGTGAGTCTGTTTCTTTTTGTTATTTTCACTAGTTTGTTGTATTTTTTAGATTAGGGCTTGTCTTTTTTGACCTGATTCAGAGCTCGCTCTGTACGAACAGCCCATCCTGAGTGCATCTGTCAAAAACATCAGTGGCAATTTAACATCAGCTGCCTGAGGCTGTCATACCAACTGGGGCTAATAAGAGGCTTACCAAAAGATTTTTTTTTAAATATTGGGGAATGAAAAACCCCAGTTCATTCCTGGGGACCTAGAAGCTCATGCCCATGTACAAGGCTGTCACATGCCCAGGAAAGACCTGAGGAGGCCCAAATCTGTCACCTCTGGCTGACCTTGAGGCTTTCAGCAAGCCAGAAGTAAAGGCTAAAGTAGAGTTGTAAACCACCCTCCAGAGCATTGCAAACATATCCCAACACACACACTTGAATAGCCATACATGGCAAAGAATACAGACTTCACAGAATCAGTCCCAGAAAGTCACTAAACAAACAAACAACAACAAACCTGGGGTAAGGGAAATTCTGATTTCCAGAGCTGCCACTTAATATTATTTTAAATGTCCAGTTTTCAACAAAAATCACGAGATACTCAGAGAAACATAAAAGTATGGCCCATACACGGGGTGGCGGGGGGGGAAGGAGTCAACAGAAACTTTCCCTGAGAAAACCCAGACATTGGACCTACTAGACAAAGACTTTATTTATTTATTTATTTATTTTGGCCTCACTACACGGCACATGGGATCTTAGCTCGCCAACCAGGGACCGAACCCGCGACCCCTGCATTGGAAGCACAGAGTTTTAACCACTGGGCCACCAGGGAAGTCCCATAGACAAAGACTTTAAATCAGCTATTATAAATCTGTTCAAAGAACTAAAGAAATCCATATCTAAAGAACTAGAGCAAGTATGAAAACAATGTTGATTAGAACAAATAGACTGTTAATAAAGAGAAAGCAATTATAGAAAAAAATTAAAAATTCTGGAGTTGAAAAGTATAGTCTGAAATTAAAATTCCCTAGAGGGGCTCAACAGCAGATTTGAAACAGCAGAAGCAGTGAATTTAAAGATAAGGTCAGTTGAGATTATACAATCAGGAACAGAAAGAATCAAGAGTTAAGAAAATGATCAGAGCCTCGGAGCCTGTGAGACAACAAAAAGCATACCAAGATACACATAATGGGAATCCTAGAAGGAGAGGAGAAAAAAGAAACGGACAAAAAATTTATGAAGAAATAATGGTCAAAAATTTCCCAAATTTGACGGAAGACATTAATCTATACGTCCAGGAAGCTCAACAAATCCAAAAAGGATAAACTCAAAAAAATCTACACCTAAACACATAATGGTTAAACTGTGGATAAATAAAGAGAAAATCTTTAAAGCTGCAAGAGAAAAGCAACTCATCCAGCAAAAACGATCCTCGGTAAGATGAGGAGCTGACTTCTCTTCAGAAGCCATGATGTCCAGAAGATAGTGGGATGACATATTGAAAATGCTGGGGAAAAAAAATACTATTAACCAAGAGTTCTATATCCAGCAAAAGTAGCCTTCAAAAATAAAGAGAAATTAATATAATCCCAGGTAAACAAAAACAGATAATTTAACACTAGCAAACCTGCCCTACAAGAAATACTAAAAGTTGCCCTTCAGGCTGAGATAGCACCAGACAGAAACTCAAATCCGCATGAAGAATGGGTAAAGGTAATTAAATAGGTAAATATAAAAGACAATATAAAGATATACAGTTTACCCTTAAACAACACAGATTTGAACTGTATGGGTCCACTTATACACAAATTTTTCTAATAAATATACAGTTGGCGCTCCATTTCCACAAATGCAGAACTCACAGATACAGAGGGCCAACTGTAAGAGATCTGAGCATCTGCAGATTTTGGTATCTGTGGGGTGGTCCTGCACCCAATCCCCTATGCATACCAAGGGACCACTGTATATGCTTGAAATTCTTTTCCCTTATCCGACTTTTTAAAAACTGCATAAAGCAATAATTATAAAACTAATAAGCTTATAGAACATAAAGACATAATTTGTATGACAACAGCACAAAGTATGGTGAGGTAACAAAGCTATATTGGAGTAAAGTTTTTGTGTACTATTGAAATTAAGTTGGTATTAATTCAATTAACATTGTTTTAAGCAATTAACATTATTTTAAGTTAAGATAGTAACTGTAATCCCCAGGGAAACTACTAACACAATAACAAAAATATGTATACTAAAAGAAACAATAAGAGAATTAAAATGGTACACTCTCTAAAACAAAAGAAGGCAGCACCTAGAGGATGAATAAATTCTGGAGATCTAATGCACGGCATAAGGATGACAGCCAACAATACTATTTTATATACTTCCAAGTTTCTAAGAGACTAGGTCTTAAATGTTCTTGCCACATAAAAGAAATAATAATTATGTGATATGACAGAGGTGTTAACTAGCTATGGTGGTAATCATAATGTAATATATATTATAAATGTATCAAATCAACACGTTGTACACCTTAAACTTACACAATGCCATATGTCAATTATATCTCAATTTTTTTTAAAGGCACTATATGCTAACAATGAACAATACGAAAAGGAAATGAAGAAAACAATCCATTACAATAGCATCAAAAAGAATAAAATATTTAGGAGTAAACTTAACCAAGGAGACAAAAAGACTTGTACACTGAAAACTACAAAACATGGCTGAAAGACATTAAAGACATCCTGTGTTCTTGGATTGGAAGACTTGAAATTGTTAAAATGTCCATATTACCTAAAGTGATCTACACATTCAGTGCAATCCCTATCAAAATCCCAGTGACATTTTTTTTTTTTTTTTTTTGCAGAACTGGAAAAAATTCCTAAAATTCACATGGAATTTCAAAAGATCCCAAATAGCCAAAACAATATGGAGAAAGAAAAACAAAGCTGGAGGTCTCACATTTCCTGATTTCAAAGCATAATACAAATCTACTGTAATCAAAACAGTTTAGTGCCAGCATAAAAACAGACATACAGATCAGTGGAACAAAACAGAGAATCCAGAAATAAACTCTCATGTATATCATCAAATGTTCATCAAAGGTGCCCAGGCTACACAATGGGGTAAAGAATAGTATCTTCAACAAATGGGCCTGGGAAACTGGATATCCACATGCAAAAAAAATGAAACTGGACCCTTACCTTAGATGATAAACAAAAATTAATTCAAAATGGATTAAAGACAAAAACATAAGACCTGAAACTATAGAACTCCTGGAAGAAAACATAGGGAGAAAGCTTCATGACATTGGATTTGGCAATGATCACCTGGATATGGCAACGAAAGCAAAAAGAGATAAATGGGACTGCATCAAACTTAAAAACATCTGTGCAGTGAAAGAAACAATCAACAGAGTGAACAGGCAACCTACAAAATGGGAGAAAATATTTGCAAACCATGTATCTGATAAGGGTTTAATATCTAGAATATATAAAGAACTCTTACAACTCAGCAACAACAAAAATCCAATTAAAAAATGGGCAAACAATTTAAATAGATATTTCTCCAAAGAAGACATACAAATGGCCAACAAGCATAGGAAAAGATGCTCAAGAGGGACTCCCCTGGTGGCAGAGTGGTTAGGAATCCGCCTGCCAATGCAGGGGACACGAGTTTGAGCCCTGGTCCGGGAGGATCCCACATGCCGCAAAGCAACTGAGCCCATGCGCCACAACTACTGAGCCTGTACTCTAGAGGCTGCAAGCCACAACTACCGAGCCTGACTGCCACAACTACTGAAGCCCACGTGCCTAGAGCCCATGCTCCGCAACAAGAGAAGCCACCGTGATGAGAAGCCCACACACTGCAACAAAGAGTAGCCCCCGCTCGCCACAACTACAGAAAAGCCCACGCGCAGCAATGAAGACCCAACACAGCCAAAAATAAATAAATAAATTTAAAAAAAAAAAAAGATGCTCAACATCACTAATCATTAGAGAAATGCAAATCAAAACCACAAAGAGATTATCATCTCACACCCATTAGGATGGCCGCTATCTAAAAAATAGAAAATAACTAGTGCTGGCAAGGGTGTAGAGAAATTAGAACCCTTGTGTGTTGTTGGTGGGAACGTGAAATGGTGCAGCTGCTATGGAAAACAGTACGGTGTTTCCTCAAAAAATTAAAAGTAGAATTACCAAAAGATACAGCAATCTCACTTCTAGGTATATATCCAAAAAAAGTGAAAACAGGATCAAAGAGATAATTGAACACCCACGTTTACTGCAGCATTATTCACAATAGCCAAGGGTGGAAGCAACCCAAATATCCATCAAAAGATAAATGGATAAAAAAAAAAGAGACAGCAGTAATGGAGAAACAGAGGAACAAAAATGATATAAGACATATAGAGGGACTTCCCCAGCAGTCCAGTGGTTAAGACTCTGCCTTCCATTGCAGGGGGCACAGGTTCAATCCCTGGTGGGGAACTAAGATCCCACACGCCGTGTGGTACAGCCAAAAAAAAAAGACATATAAAAAGCTAATATCAACAGTAATTAAACATAAATGGACTATACTCTCCAATCACAACACAGAGATTAGCAGACTGGATTTTAAAAATAATCATAATAATCCAACTTATCTTGTCTACAAGAAATACACTTTAGATTCAAAGACACAAATAGGTTGAAAGTAAAAAGATGGGAAAAGATATACCATGCAAACAGTAATGAAAAGAGAGCAGGAGTGGCTATACTAATATCAGAGAAAATAGACTTAAGACAAAAATTGTTACTAGAGACAAAGGAGGACATTTTATAATGATAAAAGGGTTACTCCATCAGGAAGACATAACAATTATAAACATATATGCACCTAACAACAGAGCTCCAAAATACATGAAGCAACACTGACAGAATTGAAGGGAGAGACAGACAATTCAACAATAATAGCCAGATACTCCAATATCCCACTTTCAACAATGGGTGAACAAGTATGCAGAATATCAACTGTAGATTAGTTCACCAGGGCTGCCATTACAAAGTATCACAGGCTGGCTGGCTTAAACAGAAATTTATTTCCAACAGATTTGGAGGCTACAAGTCCAAGATCACGGTGTTGGCAGGTTTGGTTTCTTCTGAGGCCTGTCTCCTTGGCTTGCAGATGGCCACCTTCTTGCTGTGTCCTCACATGGTCTTTCCTCTGTCTGTGCACATCCCTGGTGCCTCTTCTGTGTGTTCTAATCTACTCTTCTTATAAGGCCAACGGTCAAATTGGATAGGGCCCAGCCTAACGGTTTCATTTTAACTTAATTACTTCATTAAAACCCTATCTGCAAATACAGTCATATTCTGAAGTACAGGAGGTTAAGGCTTTACCATATAAGTTTGGGGGTGGGGAGGACACACAACTCTGCCCATAACAAACAGGAAATTAAAAAATGATGAATGGGATTATCTACATCCTATCAGGTCTTCCAAGCCATGGTACAGATTTTGGCTATAACTCTGCATGAAATAGCCACTGAAAGTTTCTCAGCAGAGGAGTAATGTGATGACTCTTAGATTTTTAGAAAACTACTTTGGCTGCTATGCTGAAAACGGATTGTGATGACACAAAGGCAAAAGCTAGGAGATGAGTTAGGAGGTGTATTAGTTTCCTATTTCTGCAGTAACAAATTATCACAAACTCAGTGGCTTAAAACAATACAAACTTATTATCTTATGGTTCTGCAGGTTAGAAATCCAAAGTCAATCTCACTGGGTTAAAGTCAAGGTGTCAGCAAGGCTTGTTCCTTCTAGAAGCTCTGAGGGAAGAAATCATTTTCTTGCCTTTTTCAGTTTCTATAAGCCACCTTGGCTCATGGCCCCTCCAAGCATCACTCCAACTTCTTTCTTCCATCATCACATCTAATACTCGTTCTGATTCTCCTGCCTCCCTCTTATAAAAACTCTTGTGATTACATTGGGCCCACCTAAATAATTAAGAATTATCTCCCCTTTTCAAGATCCTTAACTTAATCTTATCTACAAAGTCCCTTTTACCATGTAAGGTAACACATTCACAGGTTCCAGGGATTAGAATGTAGACATCTTGCAGAGGGAGGAAGGCAATATTCAGCCCACCACAGGAGGCTATTCCAACAACCCAGGCAGGACTTCCCTGGTGGTCCAGCAGTTAACACTCTGTGCTTCCAATGCTGGGGATGCGGGTTTGATCCCTGGTTGGGGAACTAAGATCCCACATGCCACCAGACAAGAGATAATGGTGGTTTGGATCAAAGTGGTAGCAGTGATGGTAGTGAGAAGTGGTGAAATTCTGAATACATTTTAAAGACTGATAGGATTCAAGATAGACTGGATTTGGGAAATGAGAAAACGAAAAGAATAAAAAATGACTTGTGGGCTTCCCTGGTGGCGCAGTGGTTGAGAATCTGCCTGCTAATGCAGGGGACGCGGGTTCGAGCCCTGGCCTGGGAAGATCCCACATGCCACGGAGCAGCTGGGCCCGTGAGCCACAACTACTGAGCCTGCGTGTCTGGAGCCTGTGCCCCGCAACGGGAGGGGCCGCGATAGTGAAAGGCCCGCGCACCGCGATGAAGAGCGGTCCCCGCACCGCGATGAGGAGTGGCCCCCGCTTGCCGCAACTAGAGAAAGCCCTCGCACGAACCGAAGACCCAACACCGTCAAAAATAAATAAATAAATAAAGTAGCTATAAGAGCACCCAAGCCCTTACATAAAAAGAAAAAAATGACTTGTTAGGAGTAACTTTTTTCCTTTTAGGAAAAAAAAAAAGGGTGTTTATAAAGCCTTTCACTATGAGTCCTATCAGTCTCAGATCAAGAAGTGTTAAGGATCTAACATGTCCCCAGAAATGCACTAAGTGCTAGAGACAAGAATGAGCTTGAACCCAGCCTATAAGCCAAGATATCTCAACAGGAAGCCATTTTGTGGACCACAGGATTCAATTCAACAAATATGTGACTGAATATCTATGACATTCTGGCTAATATGCATACTACAGAACAACACAAGTGTGTGTGTGGTGTGCACCATATAATACTTAAGAAATGTTTGAAAAGAGAGATGAATGGTGACTAGAGTATTAGGAAAGGGGTGAGATAAGACATGAATTTTGGAATTAAAAATGGCATCCAACCAGAAAAACTGCATAAATAAATGCTCAGAACCGGAAACTGACTTGGCAAGTGTGGATATCATGGGCAGCAGGATCTCCACCCAAGTACCTTCAACAGCAAAGAAAAATGCATACTCCCAGGGGTGTGGGGTGTTGCCTACCACAAGCTTGAACCCTCTTTCAAGTATCATGGTTTACTACTATCACATGGGCCTTTGCTCACACCGTGCACACTCTGAAATAGAAGCACAAAAATGACAATGTACCTCCCCAAAGCTGGTCAACAAATCTCCCAAAAGTTTCTACAGAAGATCACACAAGCCACTTTCAAAAGGAGCCAACTGGATCTGTCATATATATCCAAAAAAGGGAGAAAATATGTTGAGCAAGGACTTTAGGTTTCTTACACCATTCAAAGAAAGAAAAAACTCAAGAATATTCTCCAATTACACATTTTAACCTAGTGGTTCTCAACCCTGATTATAGGCAAGATTCACTTGAGGTGAACACACCAATGCCCAGATGCCTACTCCAAACCAATGAAATAAAAATTCTCTAGGAGTAGAGCACAGCATTCTTTTTTTTTTTAATTTATTTTTTGCTGTGTTGGGTCTTCATTGCTATGCGAGGGCTTTCTCTAGTTGTGGCGAGTGGGTGCTACTCTTTGTGGCAGTGCGTGGGCTTCTCATTGTGGTGGCTTCTCTTGTTGCGGAGCACAGGCTCTAGGCGCACAGGCTTCAGTAGTTGCAGCACACGGGCTCAGTAGTTGCGGCACACGGGCTCAGTAGTTGTGGCACGCAGGCCCTAGAGCGTGTGGGCTTCAGCAGTTGCGGCGCGCGGGCTCAGTAGTTGTGGCTCGCAGGCTCTAGAGCACAGGCTCAGTAGTTGTGGCGCAGGGGCTTAGCTGCTCCGCAGCATGTGGGATCTTCCCGGACCGGGGACTGAACCTGTGTCCCCTGCATTGGCAGGCAGATTCTTAACCACTGTGCCACCAGGGAAGTCCCACATCATTCTTATTTTTAAAACATCTCCATGTTGGGAATTCCCTGGTAGTCCAGTGGTTAGGACTCCACATTTCCACTGACGGGGCCCCAGGTTGCATCCCTAGTTGGGAACTAAGATCCTGCAAGCCACGCAACGTGGCCAAAAAAAAAAAAAGATCCCCATGTGAATATAATGTACAGCCAGGATTAATAACTACTACTTTACTGAAATGTTGGGGATTTCACTGTTCCAGATTCCTCTTTGGCAACCTCTGTGGCTCCCAATCCTGGTTTTTGTGACATGGGTGATATTACAAATATTAAATAACTGGTACAACATTAAACAGAAAGTAGACTGACTACAGCACTGGAACTGAGTCAAGACTCCCTGCTGAGGCAGTGGAGGAGACTCCCAGAGAAGAGAAAACATGCGGGTAGTAGCTATTTCACAAGTCCAGCAGTATTTCACTACTTTAGCAACTGGCACATGCTGGCTCAATACTTGCCCTTTCTCCAACTATCTCATAGGGTATGACAAAATTATCAAAATAAGATCTGCATGTTCTTGATTTATTGAAAGAAACAGAAATGTATGATGGATGGCCCTTTAAACAACATAAAGGTCAGAGCTCTATAATCAAGTATCAAAGATACACTGGAGGGGGGCAGTAATTCCATAAAGTTTGGGAATTGTTTTCTAAAATCAAAAATAGTATAATCTACAGGGAACTATATTCAATATCCTGTGATAAACCATAACGGAAAAGAATATGAAAAATGTATATATATGCATAACTGAATCACTTCGCTGTACAGCAGAAATTAACACATTGTAAATCAACTATACTTCAATAAAATAAACTTTTTAAAAACAGTATAATCTATGTATCCCCTCACTGGGTTTTTTTCACAGTTCTATAATAGCCTGAATTCACTTCAAAAGTGGTTTCTTAATTTCTCAAAGGGCAATTCTCTACATGTCAAGAAAACTGATACACACAGGCAAGGCTGTATCTGAGGCCATGTGAACTTGATTTTCCTGCTGAGGATGCAGCAACATGCCACCTTTCTTTAAAAAGTGACTGGCTGAAAAAAAAAAAAAAAAAAGTGACTGGCTGTAATGCAGGGGACAAGGGTTCGATCCCTGGTCCGGGAAGAACCCACATGCTGTGGAACAACTAAACCCATGAACCGCAACTACTGAGCCTGCGCTCTAGGGCCCGCGTGCCGCAACTGCTGAACCTGCATGCTGCAACTACTGAAGCCCACGTGCCTAGAACCTGTGCTCTGCAATGAGAAGCCACCGCAATGAGAAGCCACCGCAATGAGAAACCTGTGCACCACAAGGAAGAGTAGCCCCCGCTCACCGCAACTAAAGAAAGCCCACACGCAGCAACAAAGACCCAACGCAGCCAAAAAATAAAAATTTTTTTTAAAAAAAGTGACTGGCTGTCTCTACACAAATTCTATATATTTTCCTAGTAAACTGCTTGTCTCTCTACTAGAATATGTATTCTTTGAGGGCAGGGACATGTTCTGGGTTCTACATCTTTAAGACCTAGAATACTGCCTGGCACATAATAAGTACTCAATATTTGGTGAATGAACAAACGAATGAATGACTACTTTAAAACAACCTGCACTATAGCTGAACTTAACGTACCCGCTGGAAAGGAGTTTAAGAAATTGACCTCAGAATGATGTTTAGAAAGAAAGAAATCCTTAACTACTATAAGTTACAGAAACTAGAGTACATTTATCCTATCACCTCTTACATTTGTGCTGGGCAATACTTGGTCATATGACATGTAATTTTACCTTTTTTTTTTTTTAACAGATTTAATTGTATTTATTTTTTTTGGCTGCGTTGGGTCTTCGTTGCTGCACACAGGCTCTCTCTAGTTGTGGAGAGTGGGGGCTAATCTTCTTTGCGGTGCACAGGCTTCTCCTTGCGATGGCTTCTCTTGTTGCGGAGCATGGGCTCTAGGCACGTGGGCTTCAGCAGTTGCAGCACGCAGGCTCAGTAGTTGTGGCACGCAGGCCCTAGAGAACGTGGGTTTTGGTAGTTGTAGCGCGCAGGCTCTAGGGCGCACGGGCTCAGTAGTTGTGGCTCGCGGGCTCTAGAGCACAGGCTCAGCAGTTGTGGCGCACGGGCTTAGCTGATCCACAGCATGTGGGATCTTCCCCGACCAGGGATCGATCCTGTGTCCCCTGCACTGGCAGGAGGATTCTCATCCACTGCACCACCAGGGGAAGTCCCTAATTTTACCTTTTTAACAATTATTTTATTACGTTGGCACAGTCACGGTAATGAAACATTATTAGGTCATTTTAAGGTCACATGCCAATGACCTTAAAAAAAAATAGGTTGTATCTTGCAAAGGTAGACTGGTTATCTTATGTTATTTTTCCTACTTACCAAAGCAATGCATATTCATACACAAAGAAATTTTTGAAAATACAGAAAAAATAGAGAAGGAAAAGAGGCACCTGTATTCTCACTACACAAGACAGTGTGGGAATTTAATATCCTAATTTAAATTCTTGGGGCTCAGGACTGATATTTCAGGCTGCTGGCTCACTGAAACATCATGTCACAGTTAAATAAAGCTCATTTAAGTTTTCTGATCCTTTCTACAAGCTCTTGTACACATCAGCTCATTCATCTACACACAACACTAAAACAGTTCCAAGATTAAGAGGGAGGACTCTGGAGCCAGACTGCCTGGGTGAGAACTCCAGCTCCACCAGTTACTAGGCGGGTGGACTTGCACACTTGAAACCTCTCTAAGCCTCCACCTTCCACACCTGTGAAAAGAAGCTAATAACGGTACTTACCTCAGAGAGCTGTCATGAAACTTCAAGGAGTTAATATTTGTAGAGCATTTTAAAGTGCCTGGTAACATTAAATAAGCATTTGCAAAATATGTTTTCAGAAGCAAAAATAAACTACCCTTTCAGCTTCGAAGTGGATAAATGGTCTGCGTATTATATACAAAACATTTTGCCTAACGATCTTAAAAACAGGCTGCGGTTAGGTAGAGAACTGTTCCAAGAAACTATAATTCCTACAGATCATCTAATAAAAAGTCTTAGGTTAAACGGAAGAGAAAGAATTACCTCATAAACTTGTCTAATATATCCTCTACCCACATGTGCATTCGGAGGGACTGAAATCCATAGTGCCAAATTAGTTTAATCATGTTTATTATAAACCAGCTGTTCTCCTCATATACCAGAGTCTCTCCGTTATACACCCCCACTAGGCCACTAGGGCTCTGAACAGCAGAGAGACCTGCAAAAACAAAGAAAGGTAGCTAAGTCAGTGGTTTCTGTACTGCTCAAATGAGAGAAGGTAATCTGAAGCTATCGGGGACATTCTGAAGTGAGTGAATTCGGGCTTCCCCCAGTTCTCAGGAGACATGTTAAAGGAGCTCTATCTTTAGAACAGTGGGTGATACACTAGACACCACACTTTCCAAAAGCGGATTCCCTGAAAGATGGGTTGGATGATCATGCAGATATATCAAAATGAGACTGGCTATAGTTAGTCTAAAAAGACTAAAAAGTCAAAAGAAAAAAAGAGGATGAGCTGAATTCAACTTAAAAACAGAAATGTCAGACATGACTCTTGGCAGCGTAAATGGCTCCTGACATACACTCGCCTTCATGGAGGAAAGAGGCCCAGGAGGCGTCCACCGGAGATGTGGCAAGCAGCTAAGGAAAAGAAGTCAGCCCCATCCCTGTGCAAATCCTATTTTGCATAACTGGATATTCCTGATAACTGGAAGAAGGCCAAAATTACACAATATTCCCTGAGGAAGGAGCCTGCAGAGGCCGGCCACGCTTCCCCCACACCTGTCCAGTGCCTCTGCTGGTAGGCAAGCAGTCCGATGTCCCAAGTTCTAGGCACATGTTTGCACCTACAGCTGTGTGAGTGACCTTAAGCCAGACAACACCTCAAGTCTCTGGGCCTCATTTCCCCAGCTGCAAAATGAGCACGCTAGGGTTTCTGCTAACTCAAACCATTCTTTGATTCTTTAACACGAACCCAGAGGTTTGAGAACCCACAGCAGCAGCCATCCCCACCCTGAGCCCCATGTCTGTAATTCCAGATAACTGAAGATACAGGTAACTAGTGTCCCATTACAGCAGAGCAGCTCCTAAGGCAGTACCAACTGCTAGCAGGAAAGTGAGGAAAGCAGTTTTACCAGCTTCACTGTAAAAGACGATTAACAAGGCAGGAAAGTTTCAGTTCCCTATCTGATAACAATATCCATGCATACTGAAGTCTGCTTAGCTCTAAGGCCAAATTACATACCCAGGTCCTTGACAAAACGCTTCATGTGCAGATTTAAAGGATGGATGACAGAACCTCCTGACTCATATTCTTGCCCTTGCATAGTCACGGTGGCCAGACGGCCCCCCACTTCTCCTTTTTCAAACACGTCAATCTTCACATCGTCCCCAAATTTCTGCCGCAGATAATAGGCTGCTGAAGTGCCACCAATGCCAGCTCCAATAATCGCTATGGGGGAAAAAAAAGGAACAGGTTTTTTTCGCTCTTACCAGCTTTGTAGGTTTGCTTTGTTTTTGAAAGGCCGTAAATCAACAACAGACGTTGCTTAAGGCTGTTATCAACAATTTAGGGAAGCCTGGGGAGGGGGAGGCAAGTGGCAGCTGCAGTGAAGATAGAACTATGAATCTGGACACTGCCCCCAGACAAAAGTGGTAGTTACACTTTTTTTTTTTTTGCCAGATGGCCCAAGATTCTCACAGTTCGTTGCGGAAGGACCAAGTGGACCGCCGCACACCCTTCTTTGTGCCCAATGCAAAGGAACAGAGGAGGTGGGGCCTCTCCAGGACGCATTTCAAATAAAGTGGCCGCCATTTTTGCCTTGATTTGTTGTCTCGTTAATGTAAACAGGTTAATGATTCCAAAGAACACGGCTTAAAGGGGAATAAAAGAACAAAGCAAAACAAAATAAACAGGGGGCAAACCACCAAAACGACTCAAACTAAAAGAGTGACTGTTTCGGCTGTGTAGTCGTCCTAGGCAGAGAACTTGTGCAAGCCAGGGGACTGTGCCAGCCGGCCGACTTCAGCAAAGCGGACGGGGGAAGGGCACCCCAGCCCATCACTGGAAGCAGACGCGGTCAGCGTGGTCAGCGCTGTCAGCTTATCTGCGCTGCTTGGTGTGCTGTGCCCGCGTGCGCCTCTCATCTGCAGAGCGGAATTGGCCCGTCGCTCCCGGACCAGCCAGAAGACCGACCTCCCAACAAGTGCTGCAAGGGAAGGCCGCGGGAGGGGCCACAGCCTCCCCGGAGCCCAAGGCCTCCGACTCAGGGGCTGCAGGGAGGCCTGGCGCCCGCCCGCCAGCCCGGGTCGCCCCCCTCCACGGCCCATTGCTCAAGTAGGCAAGTCTCCACGCCCGGGAAAGGGCGGTCCCTGGGGCACGTAAAGCGGTCCCGAGGCGCGAACCGGGAAGAGCTCCACTTGCGCAGGGAGCTCGTTCTGCGCGGCCCGGCGGGCGTCGCGGGTGCCCGGCCTGGCGCATCAGGCAGCGGCCGCCCGGCGTGGGGCGCGCTCCCACCGCCCCCGCCGCGCGCCGCCTCCTTCTCGCCTACCGATATTCTCCGGCGGGGCCCGTGGCTCGGCGCTCCCGGGGAACCCCCAGCTGCACAGCAGCAACAACCCCAGCCACAGCCCCATGGTCAAGCAGGCGAGCTGTCCAGCGGTGCGCTCCACGGCTCTCGCAGCGCTGCGGTCGAACTGGAAAGCCCAGCTGTCCGCCCGCATTTGAGTCTGCGCTCTCTGCCCGCCCCGCCCCCTGGCTGGCCTCGCCCCTCCAAGCCCCGCCCAGGTCCACCCCCAACCTACCCCGCTCTGCTGCACAGGCCCTTGACACCCCACGGCCGCCCTTGACACCCCAGGGCCACCCTTCCCTCCAAGAGCTGCCAACCCGGTCCTCTCGGTCCCCCAAGCCCGCCCTGCCCCTCCGAAGCCCACGTTGCTTCAGGGAGACACCAAAGGCCCCGGAGGAGGCTCACCCCAGCTTTTAATTTCTTCAGTCGTGTCTTCTTCTGTCCCTTCAGTCGCTCTCGCTCAAACAATGCACACAGCTAATCGCTGCCAGAGGCAGACGGGGGGTGCAACAAACACTTTACTGAGTGATCACTATGTTCGGGACTGTTGGGTACGGGATGAATGGGTAAATGGTACTAGGTAGAAGGAAAAATGGGGGAGACCAGGGATGGGGTGGTCCAAAGTGAAGGGAGTGCAAAAATAGTGACAGGGGCTTCCCTGGTGGCGCAGTGGTTGAGAGTTTGCCTGCTAATGCAGGGGACACGGGTTCGAGCCCTGGTCTGGGAAGATCCCACATGCCGTGGAGCAACTAGGCCCGTGAGCCACAACTACTGAGCCTGCGCGTCTGAAGCCTGTGCTCCCAAGAGAGGCCGCGATAGTGAGAGGCCCGCGCACCGCGATGAAGAGTGGCCCCCACTTGCCACAACTAGAGAAAGCCCTAGCACAGAAACGAAGACTCTACACAGCCAAAAATAAATAAATAAATTAATTAATTTTTTTTTAAAAAAATACATATATAGTGACAGACATGAATAAAAGTAGTGTACTCACCTCATATGCTGGAACATTATTCAAGCATTAAAAAGATTTGTAGCATCAGTATCTATTGTCCTAGTATTGTTAGGTGAGAAAAACTGCTGACTGAGTGATGGGTATTATATGATCCCATTTCTGTAATTAAAATACCCCCACCCAGTCAAAAAAAAAGAAAAGAAAAAACTAGTACATGAACATGAAGAACAGTATGGATGGAAGGAAAACAAGTTGGATAAAAAGAAAGGTTAGGGACTTCCCTGTGGATAAGACTCCAAGCTCCCAATGCAGGGGTCCTGGGTTTGATCCCTGGTGAAGGAACTAGATCCCATATGCATGCCACAACTAAGCCCCAGAGAAACCAAATAAAGAAATAAATAAAATTACGGTTTAAAAAAAGGTTAAGCTTGGAGAAAGGAAGCAGAAAATCCACTACAAAAAAGGATTCATTTATTGGACAAATATTTATTGAGTTCCTTCCAAGTGGCATGCAGTGTTCCAGGAACTTGAGAAAAACCAGTGGAAAATATTGGTTTTTTTAAAATATTGATTCTAATGACACAGACATTCTAGTGGAGGGAGACAGATGACAATTAGAATAAACAAGTAAATGATGTAATGTAGGGTGGGGAAAGAGGAACGGGGAATGGCTTGCAATTTTAAATAGGACGGTCAGATCAAGCCTCATTGAGCAGGATGGCATTTGAGCAAAAGTTTGCAGTAAGTGAGAGAGTGGGCCAGGTGAATATCTAGGGAAAGAGCTTTCTAGGCAAGGAAAATGCCTGGCATGTTTGTGGAACAGCCAGTAGAGCACAGTAAGAAAGGGGGAAATGGAGGTGTTAATGGAACAAGATGCAAGTCACACAAGAAATAAACACTTCCATGTAAGAACATAAAAATAGGGACTTTGCTGGTGGTGCAGTGGTTAAGAATCTGCCTGCCAATGCGGGGAACACAGATTCAAGCCCTTGTCCAGGAAGATCCCACATGCCGCAGAGCAGCTAAGCCCGCGAGCCACAACTACTGAGCCTGTGTGCCACAGCTACTGAAGCCCACGTACCTAGAGCCCAAGCTCCGCGACAAGAGAAGCCACCGCAATGAGAAGCCTGCGCACTGCAACGAAAAAAAAGAAATAAAGTCTTTTAAAAAAAAAAGAAAGAACATAAAAATATGAAGATTAAGTCTCCTTTTTCTACAAGTTACAAAGAAAGAACTAAATTATGTGTTTTTTACTTTTCTTTTTCCAAACTACATTATGCCCACAACACCTAAGTACATTAAGTCTAAAAGCCCTTCAATAAATATATGTTGGTTGATTAGAATTTACCATGTCAGTGAACTGCACACACCTGTCCTAAGTGGAAACTTTCATTTCTGCTTCTGAAACATTAGGAAAGATTTTGCTGAAAGGACCCTTGATGAAGAGACAGTAAAAAAGACTTGCAAAGTGGAGGTGGATTGAAGGCTTTCTCATTCTGCACTCTTAACTTTTCAAAAGAATACTGTCACTAAAACTCAAAAAGATTTTTTTTAAGTCATTGGTGGAAAATGTTACCATGTATATGAAGTGTAATAACAAAGTAATATAAGAAATATTTATTCAAAGAAGTGTTCAAGAAAGCAGTCTTCTTAAGAACCTACACATTAAGATTCTCTACCTGACCAAACCCTAGCCAGGTTCTTCTGAGACCTCCTCTCAACAGGGCCTCAACTTTAGCATATAAAGACTAACATAGTTTACAACAGCTCAAAGCCGCATCCTTGGAATGAGCCCAACTTCCCTTAAAGTGCCTATCTGAAAAAACTCAAGGCTGCCAAAGAAATTTAGTGTTAGTTCCAGCTAACAAATGAAGATAGAGTCCCTATCTTCTAGTCTTTGTGGAAGGACTGGAGACTAAATTTGATAAGTAGCAGTTAACGAAAGCAGAGGGATTTCACTTGCCTAACAGCTGCTTCTCAATTTTTGTAATCTTTCATTTCCCTGACTCTACTGGTCCCCTACTCATCCCCCGACTCCCATTCTCTCATTCTCCTTTTAAAACGTGAGATCACCTATGTACAAATCGAAGTTGATTTGAACATTTCCCTATTGCAACAGTATATCATTGATTAAAATTTAAATGTTGACAGGTGTCCAGCTTTGTATTCACACTGGACTTTTACCCAGTGAAATACTAAATTACTGATAAAAGTTAAAATTTAACAAGTGTATGGCTTTTTTTGTCTATGACAACACTGAAATCAATAATTCTGCCTCGTCTCCAGGTTTTTTTTCTTCATTGGAACTACTTTAAGAAATTCATTTGCATATGCTGTTACTTCCAAACATCTCATTTCTTTCTTATTCTAAATAGTCTAAATGATATTTATTCTGTCCTAGGCAAGAGAGGAAATTTAGAGGCAATATGAGAAAAGATAAACATATTTGATTACATAAAACATAAACATTTTCAGATGGCAAGAGATAAAATTTTAAAAGTTAAAAAAACAATGCATGAGAATGAATATTTGCCACGAAAATGACAGACAAGATGGTGGTTTATATCACAAACATACAAAGAACTCTACAAATGGATAAGAAGAGGGAAACAACTCAATATAAATACAGACTAAGTACATAATTAGGTAAATCACAAAAGAGAAAGCAAGTGCCATTGGTCAAAAAGACAAGATGAAGAAATGCTCAACTCCAGTAGTAGTTTAGATGAATGTAACTGCAAACAAGGAGATACCAGTTTTCATCAATCATATTGGGGGAAACTAATAAGAATAATAACATCTTAATGCAGAAAAAAAGGTGGAGTAGACATAGAGCTCAGGTACTGACTTTGTTAGTGGGGGTGTGAATGACTAAAACCTTTTTAAAACAATTATTTATTAAGATACATAAAAAGATAATATTGGGTTGGCCAAAAAGTTCATTTGGGTTTTTCCGTAAGATGGTATGGAAAAAAACCAAATGAACTTTTGGGCCAACCCAATATTTAATTCATAAATCCCATGTTTGGCAATCTGCAGAGATAAAATAATTAGTCATAAGGGTATATGTACCAGGATGCTTACTGCAACACTGTTTGTAGTGGGGGGGGGGCTGGGAACAGGTGTAAGATACTAGCAGACATAAGGGAGAAATTCACTGGAACACAAAAATATTGGGGAATTAAACACCAATATCACATCAATGGACAGATCTCCAGACAGAAAATCAATATAGAAACACTGTTCTTAAACAACACAGTAAACCGGTTTGACTTAATAGATATATAAAGAAAATTGCATTCAAAACAGCAGAATACACATTCTTTTCAAGTATACCAAGAACATTCTCCAGGATAGATCACATGATAGTCCACAAGATAAGTCTCAGTAAAGTTTAAAAGATTGAAATCATGTCAAACATCTTTTCCAACCACGACACTATGAGACTAGAAATCAACTACAAGAAACAAAAAAGTGCAAAAAACACAGTACAAACACGTGGAGGCTAAACAATATGCTACTGAACAACCAATGGGTCACTGAAGAAATCAAAGAGGAAATCAAGAAATACCTGAAGACAAATGAAAAAACAAAAACGCAATGACCCAAAAGATATGGGACCCAGCAAAAGCCGTTGTAAGAGGGAAATTTATAGTAATAGAAGCCCACCTCAGGAAACAAGAAAATTCTCTAATAAACAACCTAACCTTACACTTAAGGGAACTAGTAAAAGAACAAACGAATCCAAAGTTACTAGAAGGAAAGAATCATAAATAACAGAGCAGAATTAAATAAATAGAAACTAAAAAACAATAGAAACTACTAGTGAAACTAAGAGCTGGTTCACTGAAAAGATAAAACAAAATTGATAAACCTTGAGCCAGACTCATCAAGAAAAAGAAGAGAGAGGGTCCAAATAAATAAAATCAGAAATGAAAAAGGAGAGGATACAAACAATGCCACACAAATACAAAGCCTCATAAGAGAGTACTATGAACAATTATATGCCAATTAAATGGACAGCCTAGAAGAAATGGACAAAATCCTAGGAATGTGCAATATCCCAAGGCTGAATCAGGAAGAAATAGAAAATATGAACAAACCAATTACCAGTAATGAAATTAAATCACTAATCAAAACACTCCCAACAAACAAAAATACAGGATCAGATAATGTCACAGGTGAATTCTACCAAATGTTTAGGGAAGAGTTAACATCTATCATTCTCAAACTATTCTAAAAAATTGCAGAGGAAGGAATACCTCCAAATTCATTCTATGAGGCCAGTATCACCCTGACACTAAAACCAGGCAAAGATATCACACACAAAAAGAAAATTACAGGCTAATATCACTGATGAACATAGATGCAAAAATCCTCAACAAAATATGAGCAAACTGAATCCAACAATACTTTAAAAGGATCATACAACAAGATCAAGTGGGATTCATCCCAGGGATGCAAGGATAGTTCAATATCCAATAATCAGTAAATGTGATACACCACAGTAACTGACTGAAAAATAAAAACCATATGATCATCTCAATAGATGCAGAAAAATGCTTTCAACATAATTTGACACATATTTATGATTAAAACTGTGAACAAAGTGGGTATAGACGTTACATACCTCAACATAATAAAGGCCATATATGAGAAACCCACAGCTAACATCATAATCAATGATGAAAAGCTGAAAACATTTCCTCTAAGACCAGGAGTAAGACAAGAATGCTCACTCTTGCCACTTTTATTCAACTAGTATTGGAAGTCCTAGCAACAGCAATCAAACAAGAATAAGAAATAAAAGGAATCCAAATTGGAAAGGAAGAAGTAACATTGTCACTGTGTGCAGATGACATGATACCATACACAGAAAATCCTGAAGATGCCACCGTCTACAGCTCATCAAGGAATTTTGTCAAGTTGCAGAATACAAAGTTAATATACATAAATCTGTTGCATCTCCATATACTAACAATGAACTATCAGAAAAAGAAATTATGAAAACGGTCTCATTTACAGTCACATAAAAAAGAATAAAATGGGGGTTCCCTGGAGGTCCAGTGGTTAGGACTTGGCACTTTCACTGCCGTGACCCTAGGTTGAAACCCTGGTCTGGGAACTAAGATCCTGCAAGCTGCATGGTGTGTCAAAAAAAGAAAAAAAGAAAGAAAAGAATAAACCACCTAGGAATAAACCTACCTATAAAATGCTGATGAAAGAAATTGAAGATGCCACAAACAGATGGAAAGATATACCATGTTCATGGATTGGAAGATTTCATATTGTTAAAACAAACATTGATTGTCCAAGGCAATATACAGATTCAAGGCAATCCCTATCAAAATACCAATGGCAGGGGCAGAGTCAAGATGGTGGAGTGGGAGGACGTGGAGTGCACATCTCCCCACAACTAGGTACCTACCAGATGCTGGTGGGCGACCTCAACACCGAGGGATGGGAGGAACCCCCGAGTGACCAGGTAGGACGTGGGGGGGAGAGAGGGGGGAGGAGAAGTGGAGGCTGGACAGGACAGGCGCCCCTGAGGGGTGACTGGGGGAGGGGAGGGGCTCCCACACCTGGAGGGACACTTGGGGGTTCAGAAGATTGGGGGGGAGGTGACTAGCATTTTCCCTACCCAGTAGGGCCCAGGGGAGACTGCTGGTGTCCTGGGTTGGGTCCTCTGCCTTCTGGGACCCCCTCCAGCTGCGTGGGTCCTAGGGGCATGGGAGGGAGGGTGGGGGGAGAAGAAGAGGAGAGATGGATGGGGAGGGACCCTCCAGGATCAGAGGATCAGGGGAGATGTGGCTACTTTCCCCTACCCACTCGGGCCCAAGGAGCCTCCTGGGGTCCCGGGCCTGGTCCTCCACCCTCCGAGGCAGGAGGCATTCTGGGGCTCCTCCTGTCTCACTGATCCTAAGCTCCACCCCCACTCCCTGAGGGCCTTTTCTGGACACATGGGTCCTAAGCCTAGACCATGCCTCCTAAAGCCTGCCCCTGCCTAAGCCCCTCCCCCCAGAGCCATGGCCTTTTCTGGAATTTTTTTTCCCTCTTTTTTTGCTTTTGTGGTTTTGTTTTACCTTCTGGTTGTTGTTCCATCTATATTTTTATTTTTCCTAACATATCTGTTAGTTTCTAATCTTATTTTATTTTTTTACTCTTTGTTATTGTTCAGCTCCTTTTTTTTTTTTTCACCCCGTGCAGCTTGCAGGATCTTGGTTCATGAGCCGAGGGTCAGGCCTGAGCTCCTGTGGTGGGAGCCCTGCGTCTGAACCACTGCACTAACAGAGAACCTCAGACCCCAGGGAATATTCATCAGAGTGAGGTCTCCCAGAGGTCCTCATCTCGGCATTACGACCCAGCTCTACCCAACAGCCTGCAAACTCCAGTGCTGGAAGCCTCAGGCCAAACAAGCAGTAAGACAAGAACACAATCCCACCCATCAAAAAAAAACCAAAATGAGACGACAAAGAAATATGTTACAGAAGAAGGAGCAAGGTAAAAACCTACAAGACCAAATAATGAAGAGGAAATAGGCAACCTGCCTGAAAAAGAATTTAGAGTAATAATAGTGAAGATGATACAGAATCTCAGAAATAGAATGGAGGCATGGATCAAGAAAATACAAGAAAGGTTTAACAAAGACCTAGAAGAAGTAAAGAACAAACAAACAGAGATGAACAACACAATAACTGAAATGAAAAATATACTAGAAGAAATCAATAACAGAAAAACTGAGGTAGAAGAACAAATAAGAGAGCTGGAAGACAGAATGGTGGAAATAACTGCCGAGGAGCAGAATAAAGAAAAAAAATGAAAGGAATTGAAGACAATCTCAGCGACCTCTGAGACAACATTAACTGCATCAACATTTGAATTATAGGTGGCCCAGAAGAAGAAGAGAAAAAGAAAGGGTCTGAGAAAATATTTGAAGAGATTATAGTCAAAAACTTCCCTAACATGGGAAAGGAAATAGCCACCCAAGTCCAGGAAGCACAGAGAGTCCCATACAGGATAAACCCTAGGAGAAACACAGCAAGATACATATTAATCAAACTAACAAAAATTAAATTCAAAGAAAAAATATGAAAAGCAGCAAGGGAAAAGCAAAAAATAATGTACAAGGGAATCTCCATAAGTTTATCAGCTGATTTTTCAGCAGAAACTCTGCAGGCCAGAAGGGAGTGGCAGGATATACTTAAAGTGATGAAAGGGAAAAACCTACAACCAAGATTACTCTACCCAGCAAAGATCTCATTCAGATTCAATGGAGAAATCAAAAGCTTTACAGACAAGCAAAAGCTAAGAGAATTCAGCACCACCAAACCAGGTTTACAACAGTGCTAAAGGAACTTCTCTAGGTGGAAAACACAACAGAAGAAAAACACACACACAAAAAAACCTAAAATAATTAAGAAAATGGTAATAGGAGCATACATATCAATAATAAGCTTGAATGTAAATGGATTAAATACCCCAACCAAAAGACACAGACAAGCTGAATGGATACAAAAATAAGACCCGGGGCTTCCCTGGTGGCGCAGTGGTTGAGAATCTGCCTGCCGATGCAGGGGACACGGGTTCGAGCCCTGGTCTGGGAGGATCCCACATGCCGCGGAGCAACTGGGCCCGTGAGCCACAACTACTGAGCCTGTGCGTCTGGAGCCTGTGCTCCACAACAAGAGAGGCCGCGATAGTGAGAGGCCCGCGCACCGCGATGAAGAGTGGCCCCCGCTCGCCACAACTGGGGAAAGCCCTCGCACAGAAACGAAGACCCAACACAGCCATAAATAAATAAATAAATAAAAATAAAAAAATAAACAGGAGCTGTTGTTTTAAAAAAAAAAAGACCCATATGCCGACTCTTTGGTGGGGCTAATGGCAGACTCTGGGAGGGCTCACGCCAAGGAGTACTTCACAGAACTTCTGCTGCCAGTGTTCCTGTCCCCACAGTGAGCCACAGCCACCCCCTGCCTCTTCAGGAGACCCTCCAACACTAGAAGTTTCCTATTTTTAACTTGAAGAGATAAGGAAGGAATACAAAGTAAGATCATCCTCCCCTTTTGGAAAACGGAGAAATGAAGAGTGAAAATCCTCAACTACAAGTATTTTACTTTAAATTATGGAAGTGAGTTCACAGATAAATGAGAAAGAGGGAGAAAACAGGAGATCAAGGCAGAGCTGACAGGAAGGGGATTAAGATGAGACGTGAATCCCCCTTGTGCCTCTCCATCATTCCTTCCCCTTCTTCCCCCTGTGGCCATCAGAGCAGTGGATGAACAGAGCTGGAAAATGGAGCACAGGGTAAAGCCATGTAGCTGACAGGGTCTTGGTGCTGTGGCCAGGTGTCAGGCCTGTGCCTCTGAGGTGAGAGAGCCAAGTTCAGGTTATTGGTCCACCAGAGACCTCCCAGCTCCACGTAATAACAAACAGCGAAAGCTGTCCCAGAGATCTCTATCTCAACGCTAAGACCCAGCTCCACTCAACAACCAGCAAGTTACAGTGCTGCACACCCTATGCCAAACAACTTGCAAGACAGGAACACAGCCCCATCCATTAGCAGACAGGCTGCCTAAAATCATAATAAGGTCACAGACACCCCCAAAACACACCACTGGACATGGTCCTGCCCACCAGAAAGACAAGATCCAGCCTCATCCACCAGAACACAGGCACCAGTCTCCTTCACCAGGAAGCCTACACAACCCATTGAACCAACCTTAGCTACTGGGAGCAGACACCAAAAATCAACGGGAACTACGAACCTGTGGCCTGCAAAAAGGAGACCCCAAACACAGTAAGTTAAGCAAAATGAGAAGACAGAGAAACACACAGCAGATGAAGGAGCAAGGTAAAAACCCACCAGACCAAACAAATGAAGAGGAAATAGGCAGTCTACCTGAAAAAGAATTCAGAGTAATGAGAGTAAAGATGATCCAAAATCTTAGAAATAGAATGGAGAAAATACAAGAAACATTTAACAAGGACCTAGAAGAAATAAAGAACAAACAAACAGTGATGAACAACACAATAAATGAAATTTAAAATTCTCTAGAAGGAATCAATAGCAGAATAACTGAGGCAGAAGAACAGATGAGTGACCTGGAAGATAAAATAGTGGAAATAACTACCGCAGAGCAGAATAAAGAAAAAAGAATGAAAAGAATTGAGGACAGTTTCAGAGACCTCTGGGACAACATTAAACGCACCAACATTCGAATTATAGGGGTCCCAGAAGAAGAAGAGAAAAAGAAAGGGACTGAGAAAACATTTGAAGAGATTATAGTTGAAAACTTCCCTAATATGGGAAAGGAAATAGTCAATCAAGTGCAGGAAGCACAGAGAGTCCCATATAGGATAAATCCAAGGAGAAACACACCAAGACACTTATTAATCAAACTATCAAAAATTAAATACAAAGAAAATATTAAAAGCCACAAGGGAAAAACAACAAATAACATACAAGGGAATCCCCATAAGGTTAACAGCTGATCTTTCAGCAGAAACTCTGCAAGCCAGAAGGGGGTGCCAGGACATATTTAAAGTGATGAAAGGGAAAAACCTACAACCAAGATTACTCTACCCAGCAAGGATCTCATTCAGATTTGATGGAGAAATTAAAACCTTTACAGACAAGCAAAAGCTAAGAGAATTCAACACCACCAAACCAGCTTTACAACAAATGCTAAAGGAACTTCTCTAGGCAAGAAACACAAGAGAAGGAAAAGACCTACAATAACAAACCCAAAACAATTAAGAAAATGGTAATAGGAACATACATATCAACAACTACCTTAAATATAAATGGATTAAATGCTCCAACCAAAAGACCTAGACTGGCTGAATGGATACAAAAACAAGACCCGTATATATGCTGTCTACAAGAGACCCACTTCAGACCTAGGGACACATACAGATTGAAAGTGAGGGGACGGAAAAAGATATTCCATGCAAATGGAAATCAAAAGAAAGCTGGAGTAGCAATTCTCATATCAGACAAAATGGACTTTAAAATAAAGAATATTACAAGAGACAAAGAAGGACACTACATAATGATCAAGCCATCAATCCAAGAGGAAGATATAACAATTGGAAATATTTATGCACCCAACATAGGAGCACCTCAACACATAAGGCAAATGCTAAAAACCATAAAAGGGGAAATCGACAGTAACAAAATCATAGTAGGGGATTTTAACACCCCACTTTCACCAATGAACAGATCATCGAAAATGAAAATAAATAAGGAAACACAAGCTTTAAATGATACATTAAACAAGATGGACTTAACTGATACTTATAGGACATTCCATTCAAAAACAACAGAATACACTGCCTTCTCAAGTGCTCATGGAACATTCCCCAGGATAGATCATATCTTGGGTCACAAATCAAGCCTTGGTAAATTTAAGAAAATTGAAACCGTATCAAGTATCTTTTCCAACCACAATGCTATGAGACTAGATATCAATTACAGGAAAAAGTCTGTAAAAAATACAAACACATGGAGGGTAAACAATACACTACTAAATAACCAAGAGATCACTGAAGAAATCAAAGAGGAAATCAAAAAATACCTAGAAACAAATGACAATGAAAACACGATGGCCCAAAACCTATGGGATGCAGCAAAAGCAGTTCTAAGAGGGAAGTTTATAGCAATACAATCCTACCTCAAGAAACAAGAAACATCTCAAATAAACAACCTAACCTTACACCTAAAGCAATTAGAGAAAGAATAACAAAAAACCCCAAAGTTAGCACAAGGAAAGAAATCATAAAGATCAGATCAGAAATAAATGAAAAAGAAATGAAGGAAACAGTAGCAAAGATCAATAAAACTAAAAGCTGGTTCTTTGAGAAGATAAACAAAATTGATAAACCATTAGCCAGACTCATCAAGAAAAAAAGGGAGAAGGCTCAAATCAACAGAATTCGAAATGAAAGAGGAGAAGTAACAACTGACACTGCAGAAATACAAAGGATCATGAGAGATTACTACAAGCAACTATATGCCAATAAAATGGACAACCTGGAAGAAATGGACAAATTCTTAGAAAAGCACAACCTTCTGAGACTGAACCAGGAAGAAATATAAAATATAAACAGACCAATCACAAGCACTGAAATTGAGACTGTGATTAAAAATCTTCCAACAAACAAAAGCCCAGGTCCAGATGGCTTCACAGGTGAATTCTATCAAACATTTAGAGAAGAGCTAACACCTATCCTTCTCAAACTCTTCTAAAATATAGCAGAGGGAGGAACATTCCCAAACTCATTCTACGAGGCCACTATCACCCTGATACCAAAACCAGACAAAGATGTCACAAAGAAAGAAAACTACAGACCAATATCACTGATGAACATAGATGCAAAAATCCTCAACAAAACACTAGCAAACAGAATCCAACAGCACATTAAAAGGATCATACACCATGATCAAGTGGGGTTTATCCCAAGAATGCAAGGATTCTGCAATAAACTCAAAACAATCAATGTGATACACCATATTAACAAATTGAAGGAGAAACACCATATGATCACCTCAATAGATGCAGAAAAAGCTTTCAACAAAATTCAACACACATTTATGATAAAAACCCTCCGGAAAGTAGGCACAAAGGGAACTTACCTCAACATAATAAAGGCCCTATATGACAAACCCACAGCCAACATTGTCCTCAATGGTGAAATACTGAAACCATTTCTTCTAAGATCAGGAACAAGACAAAGTTGTCCACTCTCACCACTGTTATTCAATATAGTTTTGGAAGTTTTAGCCACAGCAATCAGAGAAGAAAAAGAAATAAAAGGAATCCAAATCAGAAAAGAAGAAGTAAAGCTGTCACTGTTTGCAGATGACATGATACTATACATACAGAATCCTAAAGGTGCTACCAGAAAACTACTAGAGCTTATCAATGAATTTGGTAAAGTAGCAAGATACAAAATTAATGCACAGAAATCTCTTGCATTCCTATACACTAATGATGAAAAATCTGAAAGAGAAATTAAGGAAACACTCCCATTTACCATTGCAACAAAAAGAATAAAATACCTAGGAATAAACCTACCTAAGGAAACAAAAGACCTGTATGCAGAAAACTATAAGGCACTGATGAAAGAAATTAAAGATGATACAAACAAATGGAGAGATATGCCATGTTCTTGGATTGGAAGAATCAACATTGTGAAAATGACTATACTACCCAAAGCAATCTACAGATTCAATGCAATCCCTATCAAACTACCAATGGCATTTTTCACAGAACTAGAACAAAAAAATTTCACAATTTGTATGGAAACACAAAAGACCCCGAATAGCCAAAGCAATCTTGAGAAAGAAAAACGGAGCTGGAGGAATCAGGCTTCTGGACTTCAGACTATACTACAAAGCTTCAGTAATCAGACAGTATGGTACTGGCACAAAAACAGAAATATAGATCAATGGAACAGGATAGAAAGCCCAGAGATAAACCCATGCACATAAGGTCACCTTATTTTTGACAAAGGAGGCAAGAATATACAATGGAGAAAAGACAGCCTCTTCAATAAGTGGTGCTGGGAAAACCGGACAGCTACATGTAAAAGAATGAAATTAGAACACTCCCTAACACCATACACAAAAATAAACTCAAAATGGGTTAAAGACCTAAATGTAAGGCCAGACACTATAAACCTCTTAGAGGAAAACATAGGCAGAACACTCTGTGACATAAATCACAGCAAGATCCTTTTTGACCCACCTCCTAGAGAAATGGAAATGAAAACAAGAATAAACAAATGGGACCTAATGAAACTTAAAAGCTTTTGCACAGCAAAGGAAACCATAAACATGATGAAAAGACAACTCTCAGAATGGGAGAAAATATTTGCAAATGAAGCAACTGACAAAGGATTAATCTCCAAAATTTACAAGCAGCTCATGCAGCTCAATATCAAAAAAACAAACAACCCAATCAAAAAATGGGCAAAAGACCTAAATAGACATTTCTCCAAAGAAGATATACAGATTGCCAACAATGAAAGGATGCTCAACATCACTAATCATTAGAGAAATGCAAATCAAAACTTCAATGAGGTATCACCTCACACCAGTCAGAATGGCCATCATCAAAAAATCTACAAACAATAAATGCTGGAGAGGGTGTGGAGAAAAGGGAACCCTCTTGCACTGTTGGAGGGAATGTAAATTGATACTGCCACAATGGAGAACAGTATGGAGGTTCCTTAAAAAACTAAAAATAGAACTACCATACGACCCAGCAATCCCACTCCTGGGCATATACCCTGAGAAAACCATAATTCAAAAAGAGTCATGTACCACAGTGTTCACTGCAGCTCTCTTTACAATAGCCAGGACATGGAAGCAACTTAAGTGTCCATCAACAGAAGAATGGATAAAGAAGATGTGGCACATATATACAATGGAATATTACTCAGCCATAAAAAGAAATGAAATTGAGTTATTTGTAGTGAGGTGGATGGACCTGGAGTCTGTCATACAGAGCGAAGTAAATCAGAAAGAGAAAAACAAATACCATATGCTAACACATATATATGGAATCTAAAAAAAAAAAAAAGGTTCTGAAGAACCTAGGGTCAGGACAGGAATAAAGATGCAGACATAGAGAATGGACTTGAGGACATGGGGAGGGGGAAGGGTAAGCTGGGATGAAGTGAGAGAGTGGCATGGACTTATATATACTACCAAATGTAAAATAGATAGCTAGTGGGAAGCAGCCGCATAGCACAGGGAGATCAGCTCCGTGCTTTGTGACCACCTAGAGGGGTGGGATAGGGAGGGTGGGAGGGAGACACAAGAGGGTGGAGATATGGTGATATATGTATACATATAGCTGATTCACTTTGTTGTACAGCAGAAACTAACACAACACTGTAAAGCAATTATACTCCAATAAAGATGTAAAAAAAAAAAAACAAAACAAAACTGCAATCAGGTATCTTCACCCTAGTCAGAATGACCATCATCAAATATTCTACAAACAATAAATGCTGAAGAGGGTGTGGAGAAAAGGGAACCCTCTTGCACTGTTGGTGGGAATGTAAATTGATACAGCCACTGTGGAGAACAGTATGGAAGTTCCTTAAAAAATTAAAACTAGGGCTTCCCTGGTGGCGCAGTGGTTGAGAATCTGCCTGCCAATGCAGGGGACACGGGTTCGAGCCCTGGTCCAGGAAGATCCCACATGCCGCGGAGCAACTAGGCCCGTGAGCCACAACTACTGAGCCTGCGCGTCTGGAGCTTGTGCTCCACAACAAGAGAGGCCGCGACAGTGAGAGGCCTGTGCACCGCGATGAAGAGTGGCCCCCGCTTGCCGCAACTAGAGAAAGCCCTTGCACAGAAAGAAGACCCAACACAGCCATAAATAAATAAATAAATAAATAAATAAATAAATAATTTTAAAAAAAAAATTAAAACTAGAACTACCATATGACCCAGCAATCCCACTATTGGGCATATACCCTGAGAAAACCGTAATTCAAAAGGACACATGTACCCCAATGTTCATTGCAGCACTATTTACAGTAGCCAGGACATGGAAACAACCTAAATGTCAAACAACAGATGAATGGATAAAGAAGATGTAGTACATATATACAGTGGAATATTACTCAGCCATAAAAAGGAACAAAATTTGGTCATTTGTAGAGATGTGGATGGACCTAGAGTCTTTCATACATAGTGAAGTAAGCCAGAAAGAGAAGAACAAATATCATATATTAACACATATATGTGGAATCTAGAAAAATGGTACAGATGTACCTATTTGCAGGGCAGGAATAAAGATGTAGACATAGAGAACGGACATGTGGACACAGGGGCAGGAAGGGGAGGGGGGGACGAATTGGGAGATTAGGATTAACATATATACACTACCACATAAAATAGATAGCTAGTGGGAACATGCTATAAAGCACAGGAAGCTCAGCTCAGTGTTCTGTGATGACCTAATTGGTGGGATGGGGGGGGGGGAGGTCCAAGAGGGAGGGTATATAGGTATACATATAGCTGATTCGCTTCATTTTACAGCAGAAACTAACACAATATTGTAAAGCAATTAAACTCTAATAAAAAATAAAAATAAAAAAATTTAAATGTCTGAGAAAAAAATACCAATGGCATTTTTCCCAGAACTAGAACAAATAATTTTTAAATTTGTATGGAGACACAAAAAACCCTGAATAGACAAAACAATCTTGAGAAAGAACAGAACTTCAGGTATCATACTCCTTGACTTCAGACTATACTACAAAACCACAGTAATGAAAACAGTATGATAATGGCACAAAAAAATGACAGATAGATCAATGGAACAAAATGGAGAGCCCAGAAATGAACCCATACTTTTATGGGCAATCAATCTATGACAAAGGAGGCAAGAACATACAATTGGGAAAGAACGTCTTCGGTAAATGACAATGGGAAATGTGGACAGCTACAAAGACTCAACTCAGCCAATAAATAAATAAATTTATAAAATAAAAAAAAAAGGGACTTCCCTGGTGACGCAGTGGTTAAGAATCCCCTTGCCAATGCAGGGGACACAGGTTCGAGCCCTGGTCCAGGAGGATCCCACATGCCGTGGAGCAACCAAGCCCATGCGCCACAACTACTGAGCCTGCACTCTAGAGCCTGTGAGCCACAACTACTGAGCCTGCACGCCTAGAGCCCATGCTCCGCAACAAGAGAAGCCACCGCAATGAGAAGCCCACGCACTGCAACACAGAGTAGCCCCCGCTCGCCACAACTAGAGAAAGCCCACGCGCAGCAACGAAGACCCAACACAGCCAAAAATAAATAAACTTTAAAAAAAAAATTATTTTGCATGTAGCTCTTTTTTTACAGAGCTACATGCAAAATAATTAAACTGGAGTACTTTGTCACAGCATGCAAAAAAATAAATTCAAAATGGATTAAAGACCTAAATGTAAAACCTGAAATCATAAAAATTCTTGAAGAAAACATATAACTCTTTGACGTTGGTCTTAGCAATATTTTTTGGATGTGTTTCCTCAGGCAAGGGAAACAAAAGCAAAAATAAATAAATAGGACTACATCAAACTACGAACTTTTCCACAGAGAAAGAAACTATCAACAAAATGAAAAGGTCACCAACTCAACTGGAGAACATATTTGCAAATGTTATATACAATAAGGAGTTAATATCCAAAATATACAAAGAACTCACATAACTCAAAATCAAAAAAACAAACGAGCCCATTAAGAAATAGGTAGAGGACCTGAATAGACATTTTTCAGAAGAGGACATATAGATTGTCAATAGGCACATGAAAAGATGCTCAGCTTCACTAATCATCAGGAATGCAAATAAAAATCACAATGAGATATCACCTCACACCTGTCAGAATGGGTATCATCAAAATGACAACAATGGGAAATTCCCCAGTGGTTCAGTGGTGAGAACTCCAAACTCTCACTGCCGAGGGCCTGGGTTCGATCCCTGGTGGGGGAGCTAAGAACCCACAAGCCAAGCGGTATCACCAAAACAAACAAAAAAAAATTACAGCAAATAACAAGTGTTGGTGAGGATGTAGAGAAAAGGAAACTGCTGTGCACTGATGGCGGGCATATGACCTGGGCAGCCACTATGGTAAACAGTTTGAATATTCAAAAAAAGTTTTACAGAATTCCCTGGCTGCCCAGTGGTTAGGACTCTGTGCTTTCACTGCCAAGGACCTGGGTTCGATCCCTGGTAGGGGAAATAATCCCACAAGGTGGGCAGCACGCCTCCCCCCCCCAAAAAAAATTTACAATATAACTACTATACAATCCAGCTGCTTCACTTCTGAGTATTTATCAGAAAAAAACAAAACACTAATTCAAAAAGATATGTGCACCCTCATGTTCATTGCAGCATTATTTACAATAGCCAAGATATGGAAGCATCTTTTTATTAAAAATTTTATTGGAGTATAGTTGATTTACACTGTATTAGTTTCAGGTGTACAGCAAAGTCAATCAGTTATATATATACATATATCCACTCTTTTTTTAATTCTTTTCCCATATAGGCCATTACAGAGTATTGAATAGAGTTCCCTGTGCTATAGAGCAGGTCCTTATTTGTTATCTATTTTACATATAGTAGTGTGTACATGTCAATCCCAATCTTCCAATTTGTCCCTCCCCACCCTTACCCACTGGTAACTGTAAGTTTGTTTTCTACATCTGTGATTCTATTTCTGTTTCATAGATAAGTTCATTTGTACTCTTTTCTTAGATTCCACATATAAGTGATATCATATGATATTTGTCTTTCTCTGACTTACTTCACTCAGTATGACAATCTCTAGGTCCATCCATGTTGCTGCGAATGGCATTATTCCATTCTTTTTTATGGCTGAGTAACATTCCATGGTATATATGTACCATATCTTCTTCATTCATTCCTCTGTTGATGGACGTTTAGCTTGGAAGCATCTTAAATGCCCATCAATAGATGAATGGATAGAGAAGTATATAAATATACATACATATAGATATATATATTTACTATATGTAATGAATATATAAAATAAATATATATAGAAAGAAATATATTAGATATATATAAAGGTATATATTAGATATTCTTTCCTATATATTATGTAGCAAGGAATATATTATACATAATATATATAAAGGAATATTACTGAGCCAGAAAAAAGAATGTAATCATGACATTTGTGACATCATGGATGGACCCAGAGGGAATTATGCTAACTGAAATAAATCAGACAGTGAAAGATAAACACTGTACTATTTCACATATATGTGGAATCTAAAAAACCAAACAAATGAACACACATAACAAAACAGAAACACAATCATAGTTACAGAGAATGAACAGGTAATTGTCAGAGGAGAGAAGGTCATGGGAAGGAGGGAAATAGGTGAGGGAGATTAAAAGGTACAAAAACAAACAAATAAAAAACAGGTGAAACCTGAATGTATGTCAATGAATGCCATTTATCACTTATTCAATTTGCCACAGAAAAAATTGTGGCATATTCTGTGGACTCTTTGCTGCTTTTAACATAACAATTAATTAGATACATATTAGTTGAACTGGAGAATATCTATGATGCAAGTTTAAGCAAGAAAAGGAAGCTGCAAGTAATATCCATGGTGTAACCACATTTTTTAAAATAACAAAACTCCAAAGTACTTATATACATGTGCATCTGTATGCACGCAAAGTAAGATGTGGAAGCTTACAAACTAATGGGGGGAGGATAAGGTGATTATTAATCATTTCCTTATTTATCTACATTGTTTCACTTGTGACAGTGAGCATGTGTTACTTTTCTGAAAATAAAATAAGGTCCTTTAAGAAAAAGTAAAAAATAAGAGAAATCTCCCAAGGAAGAACATAGAAAATGGACCAGTGTGGCTAACGGGGGCCAAAAATAAAATGGGGCAGGCAGTCATGACAGACCTGGGGTTCAGTCACATACTCTGTGTTCGTAGAAAAACCACGAACAAAAACTTTAAAGACTTTTATTCTGCTAAGGGTCCTACTTAGAAAAGCCCCAATCAAGAAGCTCCAATGACAGCCAATCATTGATCATGATGGGAGGACTTGTAGTCGGTCTGCAAGGGCCACTCAATCCACTTACAAGTCTCCTAGCTATGGCTTCTGAGGGCTTCACTTTTAAAAATCCCTCACCCCTTTCCCCCACTGGGAACACGATTTCAGTTTCAGCTGAGGGCTGCATATCCCCAGTTTGCAAAACTTGTGAACAATAAAGCTGTCTTTTTGCTTCAAGTGAACCCTGATTCTTTTCTGGATGTTATTTCTAATTTAGGACAACACAGTTGTAACTTTAATACTTTATTAAAGTTTTTAATAAAGCTTTTAAAATAAATATAATATATAATAAAATAATAAAGTTTTAACAAACTTCTCAAAGCTTAAAAAAATACTTCTGCTATATCCATAGGAAGGAATTTTATTTGGAAAAAAAAAAAGGAATGAAGTATTTTCTTTTAATTTTGGTTGTGTTGGGTCTTCGTTACTGCACGCAGGCTTTCTTTAGGTGCATCGAGCGAGGGCTACTCTTCGTTGGGTGCGCGGGCTTCTCATTGCAGTGGATTCCCTTGTTCCGGAGCACGGGCTCTAGGCTTGCGGGCTTCAGTAGTTGTGGCACACGGGCTCAGTAGTTGTGGCTCGCGGGCGCTAGAGCACAGGCTCAGTAGCTGTGGCCCACGGGCTTAGTTGCTCCGCGGCATGTGGGATCTTCCTGGACCAGGGCTCGAATCCATGTCCCCTGCATTGGCGGGCGGATTCTTAACCACTGCGCCACCAGGGAAGCCCAGGAATGAAGTATTGATACATGCTATAACATAGATGAACCATAAAAGCATAATGCTAAATGAAATAAGCCTGTCACAAAGGACCGCATATTTTATTATTCTGTTTATACTGACGAAATAATATTATTTTTAAGGCAGGAGAAGAAAATTTTTAAACATAAAATTCTCTCTCTGCCTGTTTGGGCTACTACCCCTCTTGCACTGTACATCTGTATGATCCATTAACCAGATCTCTTTAGCAGATGTAGGAATGCCTGCTCAACCATAAAAACAATTTTTTCCTGGTGCCAGCAAGGTAACTTCTTAGGATATAACATTCATTTTTTAATCTTGTAAGGGGTCACCAATTACCCACTTCTCGCCTTATACAAGGAGATCTGAACTACATAGACTGTCAATACATCATTTGATATATAACCTTTTGTCTCCAAAATGTGTATAACTGTGCTTTAACTTCTAAGGGGCAAAACAGTCCTCAGAGCTTTCTGAAAGACTGTCTTCTATTGGCTCGAATAAAATTCTTTATTTCCTTCTTAGATTGACTGCTAATAATTTTTCATAGACATTTGCATGGCATAGCCAGCAGGATATCAGAGATACCCATCAGAGGACACCTGGAGACTACCTGAACTGGTTGTTGTTCAGTACCAGCTCAGGTCCTTTGAGTTCCACTGGCTTCTCAGTACTTTGCAGGTGTTCCAGTGAGTTCTCCTGATATCCAGATCTTGTTGTTTTAAGTGAAGGTCCTACAGGTTTTATTCAAGCTGATTTTACTTAAGACTTGGAGTCTTAAGGAGCACTGGTACATTTCTTAGGCAGGGACTTAGGGGGATCTGGGTGGGAGGCTCAGGGAAACCCAGATAGGTGGCCAGGTTTTTGTTAAATTTGGCTTAATTGAAAAACAAGTAGATACATGGTCTAAACAAACGGCTAGTGAAATGAGGCTGAATTATTCCACTCCGAAGAAAAGGGACATTTGCTCCTTCTGGCCACAAGGTGTCGTCAGGCAACTGAGAACTTAGTGGAAATGTCTGAGGATTAATCCTTGTGACGTGGAGCAATCTCACAGGGAATCCCAGTACCACTATTAAGTCATTTCTGCTCTTCCTGAGACACATGATGTAAAGACTGATCATCTAGTGCTCTGAGCACCCAAAGCAGTTTTAGACTGCCAGAGGGAAAACCAGAGACACGTAAAAGAGTCAAACCAGTCCAAGGTTAACTCTCTGAGGAGCTAGACTCAGAAGCAGCACACATGCGATCCACCACACTGTTCTCAGAAAGTTGTTGAATTAGGCTACCAAATTAATAATGGGAAATTGTTCCTCAAAGGCCAAACAGCTCCCTGACAGACAGGCACCTATGGGAGGAGCCCCAGCTGGGCTTATGTATCACACTTCTGGCACTGATAACCTGCAAGAGCTTACTTAGGAACTGTGGAAAGTCACGCCCTGAAAATGACCGAGATGGGGCTCTTTTTGACACTCCCAAACTGGCTTTGCATATGCAGTTATATAAGGCCAGCTTGATAAACATCTTCTCAGAATTCGGACCCTAAGGGAACAAGATCTTCTAGGAGGGACTTGCTTTTCTCTCCCTATGCCTTGAGATGTAAACGTTCTACCAGGACTCTCAGGAACTCTTACCTTACTCTTATCTAAACCATCTCCAATTCCTGAGACTGAGAGGAAAAAAGGTGGAAAAGAGGCCTTTTTAAACTCAGGCAGATAAACTTAACTTACTCCAATTGTTATTTACAAACTAGTGAGTTTATATTGTAATACCTGATTCATGACTAGATTTGAAAATGAAGCTATGAGATCTTTGGTTGTGTCTGTCTATACGTGTGTACGTTATAGATATGATATATCTTTACCTTCAGATGGCTTTACCAAAATTAAATGCCAATTAATGTAAATTAACTCTATTTAATTGGCTTAAATAAAACTAAGCTCTTATGTAAATACTCAGAAATATAAAAGAAACTAACCCAAATGAATTTCAGGTTCACATGATCTGTAAAATATTTAATGTTAAATTAATATTTGGTATCAAAATTAGTTTAAATTTTTTGGTTTAACTGATAACAGATATGTCTGTGGAACCATCAACATTAAGTACTAGGTTTACCAGAAGTCAAATAAGATCTTATAATCTCTGTTAAAAAATTTGCCAGCAAGAAAAAGAACTTGGTTTGATGAAACCAAGTTTCTTTGTCAATTGCATTGTAATTTGATCTTTAACCATACCTTTGTGGTTTTTTTTTGGCTGTGTTGGGTCTTCGTTTCTGTGCGAGGGCTTTCTCTAGTTGTGGGGAGCGGGAGCCACTCTTCATCGCGGTGCACGGGCCTCTCACTGTCGCGGCCTCTCGTTGCGGAGCACAGCCTCCAGATGCACAGGCTCAGTAGTTGTGGCTCACGGGCCCAGTTGCTCCCCGGCATGTGGGATCTTCGCAGACCAGGGCTTGAACCCACGTCCCCTGCATTGGCAGGCAGATTCTCAACCACTGCGCCACCAGGGAAGCCCAAACCATACCTTTTAAAGTCTTTTTATCATTTACGGACAGCTATTGTTGTACTCCGATGCTTTTGAAAAAAAATGCTTCATCTTCAAGAATATTCATAGAAAGAACCTTTTGACAAGTACAGGTTTCTGATATCTTTCAAATCATACCACTAATCTGGGTAAGAAATTAAGGAGTTCTAATGGAAAACCAAATGGCTTCATAAACTGTTAACAGATGATCGAGATCAACAAGGATTCGCTACATAGGACTGAGTGAACTGATGAATAGGGTTATAATTTTTATGGCTTTTTGTCTGAGATATTTTTGGCTTTTAATCTTTGTTTTCCAGTTTTAAGGAAATCTTTCCTCTTAAGCTAATAATGACTTATAGCAACTTGGTAAGTTGTACGTTTTTAAGCAGAATTGAAATATTTATCCTTTCTCTCAACTTAATTACTCCAGAATTTGGAAAGTCTTAGTGAATATTCTTATTTTTAGGCAATATAGTTATTTGTATAAGTTCAATAAGAATCTGTTCTCCTTATAACAGGACATAATTGGAAACATTGGTTATATTACCATGGCTTTGACTGGAATGTTGTATTACAGAATATGATAGAATCAGATACGACCAAATAACTTTAAAGAACTAAGGTGAACTTTATGGAGCTATAAAGCCCCTTGGAAAACAACCTGGTACCCTGCTTTCAGTGTTCTCAGCAGCCTTACCAGGTAAATAAAGAAGTCCACCTGCTGGCTGGTGCAGGAATCTCAAGATATTTTGGGGACCTTGAGAAGAGAGGAATTCACCCAAATCTATAGATACCACAGGCAGAATCTGATAGCAAGCCCTTGATGTGGCTTGCCCACCCTTGACAGGCCTTTTAAAAGTTTAACCTGAGATTCCTTATGAAAACTTCCAGCAAAGCCAATTTAAAGAGCCTATATAATCAATTACACTTATGTAAATAATTAAGATAAGTTTATTGAAGCCAGGCTTATTTTGCAAACAAATTACTCTTAATTTGGCTATATTTGGTGGAAATGAGGATAATTTTAGAGAGAAAAATTACTTGTGGATATTAAATTCTAGTGCTGTTCGTGCCTTTGGGGTTTTATACTTACTACCTAAGACTCACTTCCTGAAGGGCTCCTCATTACTATGTTATATTATTGTAAAGTTTAATTAAATTTTTAAAGGACATTCTAAGTTTCTTTCTGAAGCTTATCCCAGTAGTCTGTCTTTGGGCAAAGATCAGGTGCCCCATGACCTGCAACCAGGCAGATTATGCATACTGGGAAAGACATTATTTAAAGGGCCATCTCCAACCTAGATAGAAAGACCCTTACCAGGTACACTTGACTAGCTCATACACAGTAAAGCTAAAGGAAATTGACTTTTGGATTCTTATTTCCCACTTTAGAAGGGCCCTGCACGGGGCTGGTCTGTAGAGAAGACTGCTGACCTCAACTCACTTTAAAACAGTACTCAAATAGAAGAGAAACTACACCCACACGAGGACAAGAAGACAATGACATCAGAAGTAGACAGCTATCTTGAGATGCTGGACCTGACTTATATGATTATTTATAGTGTTTTATTGATTTCGTGGACTTTTGCATATATCAATTTTTTTCTATCATGGGCACAAAGCCTAAGTAGGGTTTAAAATTAATTCAATTGTTGGCTTTACAGTCAATAATCTATGACTGATTCTTCCAGGTGTACCTTGGTGGATTTCTTCTCTCCAAGGCTCTAACTGGATGGCCCTTAGAAATTTTATTTTAGAAGAAAGATACGCTAGGACTGTGCCAGCTACCACTGATATCACTAAGTGGGACCCTCTTATTCAGCCAATTAATGACATTTGTTCAGAACCTGACTATAAATACTCCTTTTCACTAGATATTAAATATATTACTTAGGGCTTCCCTGATGGCACAGTGGCTGGGGGTCCGCCTGCCAATGCAGAGGACACGAATTTGAGCCCTGGTCCGGGAAGATCCCACATGCCGCGGAGCAGCTAAGCCCGTGAGCCACAACTACTGAGCCCGCGTGCCACAACTACTGAGGCCCATGCTCCTGGAGCCTGTGCTCCGCAGTGGGAGAGGCCACCGCAATGAGAAGCCCGTGCACCACAACGAGGAGTGGCCCCTGCTCCCCGCAACTAGAGAAAAACCCGTGCGCAACAACGAAGACCCAATGCAGCCAAAAATATAATAAAAATAAAATTAATTAATTTAAAAAGAGATAACGGATATAAATTTATATATATATATATATATATATATATGTTACTTAGCTCCTACCAGGATCCACTGGATTTATCAAACAATTTTATGGCCTTGGCTCTCCCCAGGTTGGTTAGGAAGATGCACAATTGGTTTTACTCATGCGCAAGGTCACCTAGAGGTAGCCTTTGAAACTGTCCCTGCCAATCTGCCTTTAATATGAACACACTGGGATCAATCAGTCTTCCATTGGTATGATCGTTTGGCCACAATATTTATCCCTTCACTTGGAATAGAAGATGTCATTATTTACAGAGGCTTTAACAAAATTCACCCAGCAAGCCTTAAATGATAGTAACCAAGCCATTAGCTTGCTCAGTTTAGAGGTTTCCACGATGAGAAAAGAGGTCCTATAAAATCACATGGCCCTAGATATTTTAACTGCTCCCCAAGAGTCTTCTAATATAACCCATATTGTGACACATATGAAAACGCAAATTTCCACTCTAAATGATCTTCTTCCCAGTTTAGGTGAAACACTAGGAAAAAGGTTTGGTTTGGGGGGGGTCCTGCTTTAAATCTTTACTAATGGCATTCTTACTCCTGTTGGTAATTTTGATTACAGTTTGTGTAACTTATAAAGTGATGGTTTCTTGTATTTTGTGCTATGTATCACCAACTTCTACTAATATAATATCTAAACTGCTTGAAACTATTGATTACATCTATAGTTCTCTATAAAATAATGAACATGCACAATGCACATGCAATGTAAAATTGTCATAAGTCCTATTGGGCAACTTGGAATTCACTGTCAGTCCTTGACAGACATTACACCAGTACAATCCCCCTAAAAGGAAAGAAAGAACCAGGCTTTTAGAACTGGGAATGGAGGGACATGACAGACCCAGGGCAGGTAAGCAACCACAGGTGGCATCAAGGGACCAAATATTTGATCACCTAATGCTTTCTATCAAAACATTAATGATCAAAAGTGAGAATTGATGAAATAAAACTATTTTTAAGGCAGGACAAAAAAAATTTAAACATAAAACTTTCTCTCTGCTCATTTGGGCCAATACTCCTTTTTAGTGTGCACAGTGCTTCTACAATTATACATAAACCAGATCTCCTTAAAAGACACAGGAATGCCTGCTTGATGGTAAAGAGCAATTCTTCCTGGCACCAGAAAGGTAATTCCTTAGGATATAACATGAGGGATCAGACATAACATGAGGGATGAGGCAGCATTGAACATGGGGGTGTTTTATTTCTTTTCCTTCTCAACTAAAGAGGGTTTTCATTTCCAGCTCAAGTGTATTTTATTTTATTTTATTTTATTTTATTTATTGCTATTATTTTTTGGCTGCAGCACACAGCTTGCAGGATCTTAGTTCCCCGACCAGGGATTGGACACAGCCTGGGCAGTGAAAGTACCGAGTTCTAACCACTGGACCGCCAGGGAATCCCCACTTTCCTTTCTTAATCTTTAATCAAGATGACTCACTACTTGCCTTGTACATGCAGATCTGGACTATGTAAACTGTCAATACATCATTTGATATATAACTCTTTGTCTTCAAAATGTATATAACTGTGCATTTTCTCTCTTTTTTTTTTTTTTTCAAAGTACAAACATCCCAGCAACAGCACATGGTAAGCTGTTGCTGAGGGCATAGGTTTTTGTTTTTTTTTTTTTTAAATTTATTTATTTATGGCTGTGTTGGGTCTTCGTTTCTGTGTGAGGGCTTTCTCTAGTTGCGGCAAGTGGGGGCCACTATTCATCGCGGTGCGCGGGCCTCTCACTATCGAGGCGTCTCTTGTTGCGGAGCCCAGGCTCCAGACGCGCAGGCTCAGTAATTTTGGCTCATGGGCCTAGTCACTCCGCGGCATGTGGGATCTTCCCAGGCCAGGGCTCGAACCTGTGTCCCCTGCATTGGCAGGCAGATTCTCAACCAATGCGCCACCAGAGAAGCCCCGAGCATTGGTCTTTATTGGAGGAGGGGTACAGGCAGGGCATGAGGAAGGTTCCCCCATTCTAAGAGGATGGGAACAGTCCTGGCTGCCCCACAGCGGGTTGTTGGGGGGGTCTCTGGCCAGGCCACAGTCCACATGGGAAGACACCAATCAGTCACAAAGTCATGGGAATGCCACACAAGCCTGGCTGTAGGCCCAGGCACCATACAGGCGCCCGGGGCAGGTCCCCTGCACATTCATTGTTAAACTATACAGGATGAGGCTGTACATGAGTTAATTACAAAAGAGTCATATTTACAAAAATCTGTACACACATTTGAAAAACTCACAAAATTGTCATCTATGTATCTCAAGTTGCTAAATGAAAATAATTAAAAATGGAATAAAATTATACATTTCTTTTCTCAGTTCTTTTCAAAAGGATTAATATTTTTAAAGCACATATGCTACTTTCCTTAGCAAATTCCACGAAGAGACTGAGCAGCCCAGCCCTCCTTGAGCCCCAGAGGACTTGAGCTATGAATGGGCCTGGCCAGGGGACACTGCCCAGAGTTGGGGAAGGGGAGCCAAGCCCACAGTGCAGAGCAGAATGCTGAAACACAAAAAAGGAGGACGATGTCTCTGGCTGCAACTCTGGCATTAAACGGAAGAGGCAAACAGGATGGAAACATGCAGCCCTGCCAACCAGGTTGGGGCAGAGTAGGAGAACAGGCGGCCTTGAAGCCTCGCTGCAAGAGAGGTGGGAACCAGGCCTGGGCACGTACCTTGATGGGAGAAAGTTGTGTTTCAACCAGCTGGGTGTGCCTACTGGGCCTGGCAGGGAGTGTATGCATGAAAGAAACAGGGAAGGGCAGGTGGGCCGCCTTGGCCACAGCCAGCTCATCCAGTAACTAAAGTGGATGTAGTACAAAAGTTGCAACCAAGTACTATGGACATGCTACCTGCTTGCCTTAAGGGTCATGTGGCAATGTTGGGCCAAAGGCAGGACCTTGTCCTTGTCCTGGGTGCCTGGGTCCTCAGCCACAGAAAGAGCCCCAAGTTTTCCCAATGTGTGTGGGTCAGGGGAGACAGACCACTCTCCCCTTACATGTTAGCCGAGAGCTCCTGGGTCCAGGTATCAAGGCTCAGAGTTTGTGCTTCTCTTTGCAGTCTGTGTCCCCTGTAGGCACCAGCAGGCTGAGAATGGACAGAGGAATATCTGGGCCTCTCACCCCATGACAGAGCACCCAGCCTGAGCTCCAACTCAAAATATCACAACAGCCCTTCCACACTGACAAGGTGTCCAAGAAAACCCACAGGGTGGCCTGCTGAATAGGATGCGATGCACAGTTCCATGGGGCAGAGGGGCATGGGTGGTGCTGATCCTAGGGGAGCTCCGTGGTCCTCAGGTGTGCACCAGGCCTGGGAGGGCCATAAATGATCACTGAGGCAACGTGGTTGTTCTGCATGACCTCAAAGATCACCCGCTGAAGACCAAAGCAGAATGTGGAGCCAAAGGGGTTGGTGTTGTCTGGGGAGGAGGACCTGTGCAGGGCAACAGGCTTCGCCACAGGATGGCCCAGAAGCTCTTGGATGTTGCCCCCCCCTTGCTGTAGGTCATGCATGTTTCTGTCTGACCATCTGTGTTTTCTCTCTTTACAGTTAGTGGGATCTTGAACTCACAGTGGTGATAAATGTTAAAATTATAATGTCCAGGGTAATTGGCGTGTGGGACAAAGTTCTTCACTTTGAGTATATTCGCGTCAAAGAGGATGTCCACTCCAAGAGTGAAGTAGTTAAAAAAGTAGTCATTGCACTTGGATGGAACTTGCTTATCAGGAGAAGGAGAATGAATCTTCATTTTGTCTTCTGACTTGTAGAAGACCTTGTGTGGAGAGCTAAGCATGCTAAGAACATCTTGGCAGGAATTGCCAAAATACACTAAGAATTCAAATACCCACATCTTGGCATCTGCTAATACGCTGGGTCCGCAACCTGTGGCAAGTAGGCGAAATCATAAACCTGAGGGTCCAGTTCCATCTCAAAGAACATCTATACTCTCAGCACACACATTGCCCAGGAAACAGCTCAGGGGCATCATGGGAACCTTGGTATCCTGTAGGCTGTTTCCACTGTAGATGTACATTCGTTTCACAATTGCTTCTTGGGTTGTCTGGAGAGAAGCCAGACCATGGGCAAAACTGGGTTCGTACTTGGGAGCCTCGGTCCATGAATCTAGCTGAAAAGAGAAAGACAGTCTTCTGAAGTTGAGGTGGAAGAGCTGCTCAGTGGAGTTGTACACTCCAGGATGGGTTGCACCGAAAAACTGGTCTATCTGCTCAGTGGTGGGAGCTATGGCTTGAGAATTGAAATGCACACCACAATATTTTAACTTTACTTTAGTCAAGTCATATATTTCAATCACCTTAAGTCTCTGATGGTTTGATCCCATCCTGAGCCAGGTTAGAGATGAGGTGATGGCTTAGAGGAGACCAGTGCAAATTCCCATTGCTCGTTTCCCAGAGGACGCTGAGGCACCATCTCCACACCCAGCATTGGTTTGGTTCGCTGATCCGGCGGCCTCCCTGCCGCAGGGCAGACAGACCGGAGCTCACCTGACCGGCAGCAGCCTCGGGCGGCCCTGTGCGTTAACTTCTAATGGGCAGAAAAGTCTTCAGAGCTCTCTGAAAGACTGTCTCCCGGTCTATAATCCTCAGGTTGGCTCAAATAAAATTCTCTATTTCTTTCTTAGATTGACTATTAATCAAATTTTTCATGGACAATATAATGTCCAGAATAGACAAATCTGTAGAGACAGAAGATTAGTGGCTTGTGGCGAGGGGTGGAATGGGGAACAGGAAGTGACTTCTAATTGGTAAGTGTTTCATTTTTTTGGGGGTGAAAAATGTTCTAAAATTGATTATAGAGATGGTTGCACATCTCTGTGATTACACTAAAAAAACCACTGAACTGTACGTTCTATCTTTATACATTTTTTTCCTTTTTTTTTTTTTTTTTGCTTTTTGGCTGCCAGCTTGGGGGATTTCAATTCCGCGACCAGGGGTTGAACCCAGGCTGTGGTAATGGAAGCCCGGAATCCTAACCATTAGGCAACCAGGGAACTCCCAAACTGTATATTTTAAATGGAAGAAATGTATGTTATGTGAATTACATCTCAAAAAGTTGTTTTAAAATACTATCCACTATTAACATTTGTCTTATTCATCCCCAAAAGACTAATATTAGATATCTTTGAATAAAATCCCAAGAATGTGCACCAGATTCTAAAGACAATTCTAAAAATGGTTATCCAAAAGTATCGAAGTCTAAAGGAACTAGTCCAAAGAAAACACCACATTTTGGGGCATGTACATTTTCCAATGTTTAAAAACTTTTACATAACTTATAATATGCAATACAAAATACATAATGAGTATACTGAAGTACATTTCAGAGCCCTAATTTTTCTGCTTCCCTGGAAGAGGGCTGAAATTTGTATATATTCTGAGTCAGTTGGTTTTAGAATTCTTGGGACCTATTTGCATTAAATAACTATTTCTTAAATATTTTCCAGTATACATTGAATATACCAAGGAAATTCAAATATAAAGAAAAATTCCGCTAAGATCTAGAAATACATTCCAGGCTCTCAAAAATTTGGTTAACACCAAGAAGACAAATTCTTTTAACATCTTTATTGGAGTATAATTGCTTTACAATGGTGTGTTACTTTCTGCTTTATAATAAAGTGAATCAGCTATACATATACATATATCCCCATATCTCTTCCCTCTTGCTTCTCCCTCTCTCCCGCCCTCCCTATCCTACTCCTCTAGGTGGTCACAAAACACCGAGCTGATCTCCCTGTGCTATGCGACTGCTTCCCACTAGCTATCGGTTTTACATTTGGTAGTGTATATATGAAGAAGACAAATTCTTAATGAAACTTTTTGTTTTTTGGCCGCGCTGTGTGGCTTGCGGGTTTTATTTCCCTGATCAGGGATGGGACCCAAGCCCCCTGCAGTGGAAGCACCGAGTCCCGCCACTGCACCTCCAGGGAAGTCCCTTGAAACTCTTTTAAGTTAAAAAAAAAAAATTTTTTTTTATGAGATTTTTTCCGTACAGAAAAAGCAGGAACATCCATTCAACTGTATCGGAATGAGAGAAAAGAAATCATTTCTTATATGAAAAGTAACAGATTATATGGACTCTCAATTAACTTTTATTTTTAAATAAATAAACAAATCTTCCGGGAATAAACGTTTGCTTGTACGTAATCCTAAAGCATTTCAGCAACAGCGATTTTCGTGAGCGCCGCTGGTGTAGTGGTATCATGCAAGATTCCCATTCTTGCGACCCGGGTTCGATTCCCGGGCGGCGCAACTAACTTTTGTCCTTCCCTTAAATAATTTTTATAATCTTTCTTCTTCTGGAAACACTACTTTTCATTTCCATGAAGATTTATATTTCACTATAAATTACTGTTGACACATTCGAATCTGGAGGTGGAATTCAAAAAAGTTTACTCAAGTCATGAACTAGTTAACCTTTACGCCTGCGCAGTCTGAGACATCCCCGAGCGTCGCTGGAAGAGCGGCTGCGCAACGAGTGAATATAAGGACTGAGGTGCAGCCTGGCGGCCAGAAGGTTGAAAGTGCAAGATTCTTCTGCGCTTGCGCGGCCTGGGTCACTTCGCTGGCTGCTCCAAGGCTCCCGGCTCGCCGCCATCTTGTGTTGGGGCTTCATTGTTCGCGCTGGGCCGGGTGGTTTAGTGTAATTGCCGCCGAAGCAGGGGGCGGAGTAACCTCCGGTCGGCCGAGAAACCCCGCTATTTCACAGACATAGCAGCTCGAAAGATTTGTGAGGTAGTAAAGGGTAGAGAGCTGGACCCGGAGGCGCCGCCGCGACAGCAGCAGCCATGGAGGACGAAATGCCTAAGACTCTGTGAGTCTGGGGCAGCGATGAGGGGGGCGGGATGGTGTTGGTCCCGGAGCGAAGCTTCGGCTCTGCGCCTCTCCCCAGCCTATTGTTCCCCGCGGACGCCGCGATATCATGGGTTCCTCTCCTTAGCGCTCACCGGGATGCCTAGGGACCGAGACCCGGGCTGTGAGGGGACGAGATGGACGGAGACGGGGCTCAGCCCTCTAAATTAGTCCCTACACCGTAACTACCCCACAGCGTGGCTTTTGGCCTCGTCCCGGGCCCTCTGTGGTCTTAGGCGTGGAGAAAAGATTTTCATTCAAACCCGTTTTTAGAACTCGGCTAGCCTTTTTGTTCTACGCTTTTCTTCTCTCCCCCCATCCCCCTCTCCCGCTTCTCGATTAACCTCTTTTGATTTTTACGGCCGTCTCCCTTTCATTTTACTTTCATTTTCTCTAGAAACTCTTTCTTTCATTGTCTTTCGTTGATAAGAATTTTTGTCTTGAAAATACTTATACTGATTTTCAGGGACTTAAACTTTATTCTCGCAGTTGCCAACTGGAAAAAAGCCAAATGTTTTTTCTTGAACTTCTCTGTGCCTTTCCTTCTGTGGCACCCCCTCCCCCGATCAGAAAGCCCCAAATCGGACCCCTTAAGGATTTTGAAACTGCTTTTTAAAAATGGAACTCGACCCCGGAGGTATATATCAACTGAGGGGAAGTGGATATAATGCATTTTTGTCGTCGCTTGCTACTTTTCTGATTGACATGTCGTTGAAGGAGCGGGGAGTTTTTAATGAAGCAACAATTGATAAGTACCTTAGCATATTTAGTCACCTCTGAGAATTTTTAGACTTAGTGTTAAGTGATCTTAGTTTGGGATCTTTTCTTTGTCGTGTTGCTCTCCCCGCCCCCTCTCCTTTGTTTTTTTCGAAATATTATCCGCTGAGGTGATCCTGCCTTTGTTGCTTTTCTCGAAAAGAAGAAAAAGCCCGATGAGTTTTTGACGTAGCTTTTTTGTTTTTGTTCTTAGAATACTGGCAGTTTGAGAACTCAAGGCAATAAAAATACACTCTTACGTTTCTTTTTGCAACTCTCTGGATATCACAGTTGTTACGAAGTACAACGTAATCAATTATTTTTTTCGCCACCAAAATAGTTTCAGTTTTGTAATCTATATGAGAAATATAGTCACTTGTTTTCTTAATGAATAGGTAAACTTTTGATAGTTTATCTCATAATGTTAGTTACATTATGTCTCTTTTTAATAGGATGCAGCAATTAGCGCATGACTTTTGTCTTTTGAAAGATTATATCTGTAGATGAATATTCCCTAAAAAATCAGCCCCATAGAGTTTATGGAAACCTTTTTTCCCTCTTGCCTCTTCGCTAGAAGTGTGATAGCCAGCAGCATATTGGATTAAGAACTCATCTTTTATAATGTCTTTAAGATTCTTATTTTGAAATTTTTAATTTCAGAAACTGCTAAAAATAATCTGAGAACTTAACCTTTTTAGTACATTGATTTGGGAGTATCAAATAATGAAGACAACTTAAGCTTTCCCAGGCCAGTCTACAAAAGCAAGCAGTACTAGCTTGGGCACAGGGGACCAACCATTGCAGGAGAATTAATGAAGTTTTATTTATTTATTTTAAATTATTTATTATTTATTTATTGAATACTTACCGTTTGCCATGTGTTCTCTGTTAAGTGCTTTATGAGCTTGTGTAATCCTCATCAGAATTCTGCAGTAAATGGGTCCATTTTACAGCTGAGGAAAAGCTAAGCTTAGAATTTAAGTAACTCATCCCAAGTCATATACCCTTTTGTTCATCATCCTGCAACTCTGCTGTCCTCAACTCTTGACACTTAACATTCATGACTAATTTTGCTTTGTATGCTTTACTAGAACACCCCATCCAAAAATCTTTTCCCCAAAGTAGTCCATGCTTTAACATTTCCTATTATCCCCTCCCTCGCTTCTACCTTTCTCAACCAAAACTCCCATTCTTCCAGTCAGACCAATCTTGATTAAATATGAGTAGGTGCTCATCCCTAATTTTTCCCAGCAATGTTTCTATTTTTAATATAAAATGTTTGTTTGAATAACCTTGGGAGTCAGAGGCTTTTAATATGTTCTTAGCAATGTCTGGTCCATGGTAAGTGATTAATAAATTTGTTTTTAAAACTGGTACAGTTTCAAGCAGTGAATCAAGATTTTACTCATTCTTGAGGGTAAGATACAGTCTGAATTTCAGTATTACCTGTGTACCTGAATGGCTCAGAGGAAGTGCCTTCCTTTGCCACAAATGAGTGTTCAGCAGTGCCTTGTTAGAGACTGCCAGTATTCAATTTCTTGTCAGCAGTACTCTGGAAATGTACAGTTGACCCTTGGACAATGCAAGGGTTAGGAGCTCCAGCCCTCAAGCAGTCAAAAATCCATGTATAACTTTTACAGTCAGACCTCTGCTTCTGTGGATTCAACCAACCGTGGATCATGTAGTACATATTTAGTGAAAAAATTCCATGTGTATAAGTGGATCCACGCAGTTCAAACCCATGTTGTTCAAGGGTCAACCGTATTGTGAGAAGTGGTTTGATTCTGGAAATGTTTTGAAAATAGAGAATTGCCAGTGGTTTGGATGTTGAATATGAGAGTGAAGTCGGCAATAACTTTAATTTGCAAACGCGTAATTATCAGCCATCTAGAATGTTAGTTTGTTGTAAAATATAATTAAAAACGAGAACTGTCCTGAGAGCATGGATATCTTATTAATAAGTCTTCTGGGCATAGTGTTAGATACTTCCGTTCAGACCGGTTTATGTACAGTTGGCCCTCTGTGTCCACTGAACTGGAACCCTCAGATATGGTGGGCCAGTTGTAAGAAACCTGAGCATCCATGGGTTTTGGTAACCATGGGAGGGGGCAGGGCCAGGAACCAATCCCCTGGGAGTACCAAGAGTTGGCTGGCTGTATATGGTCTGATCTCCAAGTGAAGGAGGTGCTAGCTGATAAAATAAGAGGGTTTCAGCTATCACGCAACAGAGTGTCCTTTGTGAAGAGTAGACAGTTGTTAAATAATAGTAAGGTTGGGGCTTCCCTGGTGGCGCAGTGGTTGAGAATCTTGCCTGCCAGTGTAGGGGACACGGGTTTAAGCCCTGGTCTGGGAAGATCCCACATGCCGCGGAGCAACTGGGCCCGTGTGCCACAGTTACTGAGCCTGCGCTCCTGCTCTGGAGCCTGTGCTCCGCAACGAGAGGCCCGCGCACCGCGATGAAGAGTGGCCCCCGCTTGCCGCAACTAGAGAAAACCCTCGCACAGAAACGAAGACCCAACACAGCCATAAATAAATAAATTAATTTAAAAAAAATAGTAAGGTTATGATGCTGGTATATAGTATTTGTATTATATACAACAAGCATTTACTGTCATACATAATTTCTTTTTTTAAATTGAATATAGTTGATGTACAATGTTATATAAGTTACAGGTGTACAGTATAGTGATTCACAATTCTTAAAGGTTATACTCCATTTACAGTTATTTTAGAAAATATTGACTGTATTCCCTGTGACATATAATATACTCTTGTCATAATTTCATAATTAGTAGGAGACATACACCTTTTCCCCCTGAACTAGAGTGACTCAGGCAAAATGGGTTAATTCCCTAGCAAATTGCAAATGTTCAAAAGTAATTCTGAGAGAGTACAGTTACCTCTTTGACAAATATTTATAGAGCACTTAAATATTCCAGGCAGGGTTCTAGATAGTAGATATATAGTATGAATGAAAATAAAAATCTACTCTTACAAAATTTATCATTAGATTAAAATGTATTCATGTTTTTCACTCAGATTTTCAGAGGCCTCATATCAAAGTCTGCATTTTTTTTTTTAAACTCTGCCTTTTTATACAATGATTGTGGCTCATAACAAACCCAATACAGCATTCTGCCTTGTAAATTTTTCTTTGTAGCTTAAATTTTCTAGAGCTGTACTAATCAAAATGAATATTTAAAATGTTTTGGATTCCAATGTTATAACTGTTTGAACTTAATATCAGCTTTTAAAATATATATTAAATTGACATGAAATCCTATCCCAGAACTGTCAAGTTTTCACTAGCATTGATGACTTTTTCCATTGAATTTTCTCAGGAAGCTTTTTTTTAGATTTTTTTATTTTTTATTTTTACTGTACGCGGGATCTTTGCTGTAGCATGTAGATTTCTTAGTTGCAGATGCATGTGGGATCTAGTTCCTCCACCAGGGATTGAACCCAGGGCCCCTGCATTGGGAGCACGGAGTCTTACCCACTGGACCACCAAGGAAGTCCCTCAGGAAGCTTTTTATTTTGAAAAATTTAAAACCTATGGAAAAGTAGCAAAAATAGTATGTTGTAGACTTAGATAACCTTCATGTGGCTTTACCAATTGCTAATAGTTAGCCAAATTCGCTGAACCATTTGAGAAGACATCATGACACTTAGGGGCTAAATACGTCTAAGAATAGGGGCATTCTCTTATGTAACGGCAATATAATTTTCATATTAAGGAGACTACATATTAAGGAGTCAGCATTGTTAACTAATACATAGTTTATACTCATATTTTATCCAGTTGCCCAAGGAGGATGTTTACTTTCCAGTTCTGCACAAGATTGGTACATGATCTCAGAGGTGATATAATAAATATCAACATGGGATACTTCAGTCTATGCTGTTAACAAAAAGTTCATGGAACACATAGAAAGGGATATTTTAACGTTCTTGAATAAAAAGCATCTTGAAAAATTAAAACTACATAAATGTAAGAAATTTACATTTTTGTTTAGTAGTCCAGTTGACATTGTGACAGGGAATCTTGGCTTACAACTGCTCCAGTATCAATTTTTGTATCACTCAGAATTTTCTTAAACGCAAGCTGCAAAAAAATCCAGGCATAAAAGGAATTTGTTTAAAAAGATATCGGACACTCCCAGAGTTTGCAGGAAGGTTATGGAACCTGGCTTAGAAAATGTTCAGGAAAGAGAGACAACTAACTGTCAGGCCTGCAGTCCTAATCAAGCCACAGACCATCCCAGAAAGGATACTACTGCCACACCTACTGAGGACCTGATACTACAGCTTCCACTTTCACTGGGCATGGAACTCTGCGGCTGTTTGCCACCAAAGTGGATTCTCTTCAGCCTCTGCTTCTTTCACCCCTATCTTTGTCTTCTGTGTTCAGGACTGGTATCTGTAATTGAGCTAGCCCAGATCACATGCAAGGGAGACTATATAACCATATTTAGCCTTTTCATCTTCTGAAGAGGAGTCAGGCTTTGCCACAGGGTGAGAATTTCTCTAAAAACAGGAAGATATTTGGCAGCCTAAAAAAAAAAGAAAAATCTGTTACACAGGTAACTTAAATCCATGCTGTTAAGAGGAAATCCTTTCACTTCAGAAACAGAATAGTATGTGACAAAGTATGGGACAACTAAAGAAACATTTTTATATAAAAATGGGAATGAACTACAAGTATATATGTTACTTGTAGTTTATTGTAATGGTGTCGAAGGTTGAGAGCAAGTTGTTGTGTAACTTCCTCTGAAGAGACTTTCTCTAAACAGCTGTGTGTAGAGTTAATTGATAAAGCCTCCTGGAACATATAGTATATAGCAGGCCACATTAAATAAACAAATATAAAGGCCATACAGACCTTAGTGCTTTTTAAAGTATCTTTTATTATTATTATTAGCTATCTTCAAACTACGTAAATCACTTAGAAAATATTTCTGAGAAAATCTTAAAGTTTTGCAAAGAGTAAATGATAGACTCCAGGTTCCCTAAATACTGTTCAACTTGTCACTAGATTATCTACCTTTAGCAAAGCAGATGTTAGAATTAAATTTTCAGAAGAGCCATTTTTTTCATTTAGACATATGCAATCCTTAGGATTTCTTATAGGCACAAGAGTCGGGTAAGAATAGATACAGAAGAGTTGCAGAGATAGTACAGAGTTCTCATTTGACCTTCACCCAGCTTCTCTTAATGTTAACATCTTACTTATATAACCATGATATAGTTATCACAACTAAGAAATTAACATTGGTACAGTACTGTTAACTACAAATTTTATTACCATTTCCCCATGCCACTAATGTCCTTTTTCTATTCCAGGATCTAATCCAAGATACCACATTGTGTTCAGTTGTCATGTCTCTTTCCTGTAATATGTAAGGAGATAACTTTCATTACTGTGGCACTTTTGAAGGGTACTGCTTCTCCACTGTACACTGACTACTATTTTTCTCGACATACTCTGTCAGTTAGAATTGAGTCACTAAGAGTAGCCGACCCTCAAGGAGAGGGAAATTAAGCTTCACTTTAGAGAGGGAGGTGTATCAAAGAATTCTTGCCAGTAGCGATTATTACTAAGGTGTTTTAATGGTGATTTCTCTCATTTCTTCTACATTTATTAATTACAATTCTGTAAGAAAAAGCTATTGCCCCCCCCCAACCCTAATCTAGAATTCAGTCAAGGATTATTCATTGTATTAGGTTGTCAGTGTCTTTTAGGTCCCTCTTAATCAAAAACAGTCTTCCCCTCTTTTTACTTTTTTTTTAGGACAATCTTTTGAAGATAAATAAGTCGCCTTATATAATATCCCACATATGGATTCGTGTAATTGTTTTATATGCCCAATATCCTGTAAACTTAGATCTAAATTTAAGCTTAGCTAGAGTCAATTAGATATTTCTGATTTGAATACTTCATAGATGATGATATATAATTCATATTGTACACACAATGTCTCATTGTTTATCCATAAAATGATTTAAAGTTTGAACACTGGGTCAAAGTGGCCAAAAGCTCTCACTTTTAAGGTGGGTTTTCCGTTTGCAGTTGTTAAGTGATCTATGTGATAACTTAGGCACCCTGCAAATATCCATTTTCTTACCAACCTTTCACCTAATAGTTTTATATCCATTAATGGTTCATGCCTGAGTCAGTTTTTCAGTCGGGCTTACACATTGCTAATTTAATGCTCTCTGTCTACATTTATTGACTAGCATTTTTCTATAAAGGAATTGTTCATTGTTCCTTAAGACTCAGCACTTCTCCCTTTGCCATTTTAACCTATACCTGTGCCTTCACAGTAAGCATTCAATATTCTGTTGAATGGGTAAATGGAAGGAAGGAATTGAATCCACACTTTCTGGCATGTATAGATGTTTATTTTTCTGGGGAGAGAGGCCATACCTTTCATCACATTCCCTGAAGGATTCTTAGCAGAAGAATGAGAAACTACAGTTGTTGGGAGACAACATTCTCTGATTTCAGAAGTAATAAACCTCTAACTCTAACATGTCTGGAGGTAATCTCATTTTAAAATCCCATTTTGAAAATTTATTTATAAACCCTTTAAATAAGAATCATCCCCCTTCCCCCAGAAAAAGTAAGGATCATCCCAGTCATGTGGTCTTATAATACATTGTTTACACTAATTAAATTTGTTAGTCACCACTTCATATTATCTGTTAAAAGTCTCTCCTAGACTCTTTCTACTCCCTTTCTATTATCACTGATCAGTGGAAGGTTTCCCATTGAAAGGTTTCCCATTGAAAGGTTTCTGATTCTTTTGTGAGCGTGTACAACACCTGATAAGTGATTTATCCATGATTTTTCAAAAATATGTTTACTGTGTAAGCCAAAGTATACCTAAATTGGACAGTTTTAGGGAAATCATGGGAATTAAAAATTGAAGAAAATTTAATGTTCTCAGTAATACTGTAGAAGTAGAAATAATTGCAAAGCTTTCCAGGATCGATTGTATAAAATGTTCTACATATTTAATGATTCATTTGAGAGATTTTAAGCATATCTTCCTAAGGTAAGCCTAGAAACTTAGAAACAAGCAACAAGTTTTATTTGTACAACCTTGAATAAAAACACAGACACACACTAGCTTCCCCTCTGCTAACAGTGTCTCATTAATATATTTGCAAGTAACGTATCTTCCATATGTTTTGAAAGAGATTTTGAAGTTTTCACAAACTTTTAAAAAGTTCCCAAATAGTAGATCCCAAATAGTAGATCCCAAAGATCTGCCTATTCCCCATATTCACTCTCCAGTAATCAACTTTAGGAACTGATAAAAAAGAAGCAAATTTAAAATGATGAATTGTTTTTCTTTGTGTTTCAGATATGTCGGTAACCTTTCCCGAGATGTGACAGAAGCTTTAATTCTCCAGCTCTTTAGCCAGATTGGACCTTGTAAAAACTGCAAAATGATTATGGATGTAAGGGTATTTTACTTAGTTAACTTTCTTTTTTTTCTTTTCTTTGAGGTTGTCCATGATACATTATTTAAATCCATTACTTCCAGGAACTCTTAAATTGGTTTATACAGTCTAAATTCATAGGGGTTTTAGTAAATTTGTAATGAATCCGTTTTGGCCACAAAGTTTGTTTTAGTAAGTAAAGAAGAGAATGGTACTAATCATGTCTAAAGCAGATGACAACTGTATGTGGGCTCTCGTTTTAAAGTGTATTGAGGCATCAGAATTGTTTGTTTTATATGTGGTATCAGTTGATTGGCTAAACTAGAAATTCAGTTATTACAATTAAAATGGGAAATTGGGTAAAAAAAATAATAGACTTTGATACTGTGAGAGTGTTTTTAACTTAATTTTGAAGGTCATGATGCAAGTTTTTCTTGTATTGTGGCAGTGCGCATCCATCAGACCTTAATGTATAGAAAAAACATAGAATTCACTCATCTAATTGGTATTATTCCTGAGTCATAATGTGTGTTAAAAGGCACCTTAAAATTCTTTTGATGAGAAAAACAGTGCTAAAGAGAAATCCTTTTATCCCTGGTCTCTCCTACCTTTAAACTTTTGGTTTTCTTTTCTCCAGGAAAGTAAATCATATGTGTCTGTATCTACTACTTTCTCTTCTATTGTATTTCAATTTAACTTTTTTTTACTTGGTATTTTTAAAAATAATTATTTAGCCAGTTGGCTTTGGTTTGTTGTCTCAGATTTTAAAATGTCAAACCTTTCTCCTGGGATTTCCCTGGTGGTCCAGTGGTTAAGACTCTGCCTTCCAATGCCAGTTCGATCCCTGGTCAGGGAATTAAGATCTCATCTGGCACAGGGTGCAGCCAAAAACCAAAAAAAAAAACTTTCTCCTAATGTGGTAGGGTCACCTACATATAATATAGATGGATTCAACAGATGTTTTTTGTCCTTTACACTCTTCTAAAGTGTTTTCTTATCACATTTAATATCTGTATGCCTTTGGATAAAGAAGAAAAGATTTCTGTACCCTTAGAGAAAGACAAGAGGGAGAGATAGGGGACTATGATGGAGAATTTAAAACCAATCTTTCATCTGGGGCTCCTTCCTTATCTTAGTGATAGCATTTATGGAATGCCTACTGCCTGTTATTTTAATGCTGATGCCTTATCACAAATGCTCAATAGAAACATTACAAAGCAGATGTTATTCCTTTTTTTTTATTATTTTATTTTATTTATTTACTTTTGGCTGCTTTGGTTCTTTGTTGCTGTGCACGGCTTTCTCTAGTTGAGGCAAGAGGGGACTACTCTTCGTTGCGGTGTGCGGGCTTCTCATTGCGGTAGCTTCTCTTGTTGCGGAGCATGGGCTCTAGGCACACGGGCTTCAGTAGTTGTGGCTCACGGGCTCTAGAGCGCAGGCTCAGTAGTTGTGGCGCACGGGCTTAGTTGCTCCGCGGCATGTGGGATCTTCCTGGACCAGGGCTCGAACCCATGTCCCCTGCATTGGCAGGCAGATTCTTAACCACTGTGCCACCAGGGAAGCCCTTCCTATTTAATATATACAGAAATGGGGCAAAGCAAGGATGTAAACCCAGATTGATCTATTCTCTCCATAGGTCTGTAGGCTGCTATTCTCTCTGTGTCTGGGTCTTTCTAGATATTTGCCTATTAAAGATCACTAGGCAAAATGTTAATGACTGCTGGACCTACAAAAAAGGCTAGCTAGGTTACCTCTGCCACTTTGTATAAATTTTGGATTTTGGTCACTCAAAGGCTTAGATTAACTATTCCTTCTCCTCCTCCTTATCATTATTTTATTATTATTAAAGTCTAAATTCCAGTCTATTCACATTGATGCACTGATGTTCATATTTAGGAATTTTATACTCCCTAGAGTATAAAGGCTGATAATGTATATGCTTAGAATTTTTTTTAATCTAAAAAGTAGTTTTTTTTTTTTTCTGGGTACAAATTAAGTAAAATGAACATTCTTATTTATTTGATTGTCCTACTCTTAGGTGTAAGCCACTTTTCTAACCACATTCTGATGCCTGTCAACATTGATCTTGGTAATAGAATTCCCATTAAATATAGCATTAGTTTGATTATACAATTTTAAAAACATTTTTATATTCTCTAATGTTTTTAAAATAAAATAATGGATAGTTTCAATGTCATCAATTTTGTGGTTGCCTCCTTGCTCTAAAATTCTTTAAAATCATTGCCAGTGACTTTTTTTTAGCTGTTAATTGTGCTTGAAACAAAATGGCATATTTCTTTCTTCTGTTATCATCCTAGTCTTTTCAATTAGTTTCTTATTTTAACAGTTCTGCTTAGGAGATTATGGAAAGAATTAAAAAGTCATTTGGTATTTTGTACTGATAGGTGTAAAATATTTGGTGTTTTTTCTCCTTCTTTAATTTATCAGAAAACATCCAGGCTTCACCTGTCATCAGGCCTCAACTACTTGGAACACCAGTAGAAAAGAGGAGAGAGGTTTTTTTTTTCTTTTTTGGCCGCACGGCGGCTTGTGGGATCTTAGTTCCCTGACCAGGGATTGAACCTGTGCCCCTTGCAGTGGAAGCGCAGAGTCCTAACCATTGGACTGCCAGGGAATTCCCGAGAATTTTTATTTTTAAAAGATTTCTAAGCAGGCAAAAATTTTGATGTCAGAAAGTCCACATTCTAAAACCTATTTTAAAACTTTACTTACCAGAGAACCTCTTCAGTTTTCAGAGCCTGTTTACTTACACTTTAGTAACAGGTTTAAGAAGGTTAATTAGAACACTTAGTCATTAATAAAAGATTAAATTATATATAGTAGTATAGTACAAGCTGTTGAAGAAGATAGCTTTCTATAAAAGTAGTTCATTTTTTAGTGTTTACTGCCTTATCGAAACATTTATTTGCAGAAAAGACCCTTCGTTCTCCATGGCCTGATACTGAGATGTATAAAACTTTGTATAGTTTTAAGGTATTGGGAGTATAAAACTTAAAATTGGCTTTTGTGTTTCTTCTTCAACAGACAGCTGGAAATGATCCATATTGTTTTGTGGAGTTTTATGAGCATCGTCATGCAGCTGCAGCACTAGCTGCTATGAATGGGCGGAAGATAATGGGTAAGGTAAGCTGTCATAATTAAAGAAGGTGACTTGCACTGGAAAATTCTAAGTTGTATACGGTTTTGTTTCCTTTTTAGAAGCATTGTATTCGCTTTACAGAAAATGATCACATTAATATTAAGAAGCTGGGATAAAGCGTTTAGAGGGTATGTTTATGTTAGTATTCTTCATGGTGCCTTGCACATGGTAAATACTAAGACATTTGTTGAATTATTCAAGCTTTGATGAAAGATCTAGGAACAGTGGATACTAATGGGGAAGAATAAAAGAAAAAAAATTTATTGGTACTTTAGAAAGGTTAGTTGAATGTTAACAAAGAAGTAAGTATAGTTAGGATTTGTTAACATTATTTGCATAAGTGTACGTTAAAAAATAAGTATTGAAATTTTGACCAGAAAGTTTGAATGCTTCCTCTCAAACATATACCTATGTGTTCATAGATGCAAATCTTGTAATATCTGATTATTACCTTTATTTTTATGGAGTATAAATGTAGAAAAATTTTTTTAGGAAGTCAAAGTGAATTGGGCAACAACCCCCAGCAGTCAAAAGAAAGATACAAGCAGTAAGTATATTTTATACTCTTTGAACTTTTGTGTTTATTGTACATAGTAGTTTTATTGTAAAGCATATAAACATCATACATTTGCAGTAATGTTTTGATCGTTATCCTAAGATATGATTGAATGTGTTTGTGTTAATAAATTTAAGAACAAATCTAATCTTTGTCATCAGGTAGTACCGTTGTCAGCACACAGCGTTCACAAGGTAATTGTATCTTCTTAAACATAAAATGAAATCTCTTGAAAGGGTATTCACTAACCACCTGAAGTTTTTTTGTTTGATACTGGGGGGAGCGGGGAGGGAGGGGTCGTATGTCTATTTGTCTCTCTGGCAATATTTTTCCCCCTTTTTCCCACTGTTGACCAAGTGTGGTTTGTCCACTACTTTGGTGGTATTTTAAGTTCTCTGATCCCCATTGGTAGCAGCTGATGCCTTAGAAATACTTTCACCACTGAAGGGCAGGATACCCTGTTTCCTTGAGGTCATGATCTGTGCTTCATACCAGATCTTCTGATTGCTTGAGTTGCTCCTGAAACTGTGTTTCCCAAATGGCAACCCAATATGTTGCTTAAGGCCTGCCAAATAGGGGTAACTTTTCTTTCCAAATATAATTTGTCAGAATTGATATATATGTCCATTTAAAGTGTTGATCCAACTATTTTGTATTTTTAAAGTGTTTCTTTTTTTTTGAGCATTGTCTTTTTAAGAAAACTTCACATATGGGAACGTTTTTTTCTCTCCAGTGCTTTTTTAATGGCTCTGATATAAAGTGAAGGGATTACTGTTTTCATTCTGTTGCCTTCAGTCTTAGTTCACTTGCACATGGATTCACATAAACTGAATGGTGTAATGTCTGGGCAACCAAAACTGTTGGCTTTTGAGAAAACTGTCAAATACTTTAACATCAAACTGTTGCAATGCAAGGTATTTCTTTGATTGTTCTTCACAAAATATGGTTAAACCAAGTATATCACATAGGTAAACTGAATAAATGTAAATAAGTACTATTAGAACGGTAATGAAGTCATAAATATATATATATATTTTTTGCAAAACTTATTATTATTAGTTTATTTTCTTAGGCCAGTATAATAATTGGCTATAAGTAGAAATATAACTGTCAGTTTCCCATTAGATATATCACAGTCCTTAGGAGAATCTTTCCTGTATTGTCACCTTGATTCATTATGTTTAAAACTGATAGGATTTGTCTAGGTATAGGATAGTGTTATACTTTACTATAATCCATAAATTATTTTAAGAATACTTTACTGAATAGATTTTAGCATTTTTTAAAATTCTAAAATTATGTTTTTCTTTTCACTTCCCCTTCCTTCCCCTTATAAGATCATTTCCATGTCTTTGTTGGTGATCTCAGTCCAGAAATTACAACTGAAGACATAAAAGCTGCTTTTGCACCATTTGGAAGAATATCGTAAGTAACAGAAGATAAATTTTAAATGCTTTATATTAGAAACAATCTTACGTAGAAGTAATTTGAAAATCTATTGTGAATTTTGGACATTAATTTTAACACTTGAATGTGATGTATTAATATTCACTTGAATAAGTGTACTGTTTAGAGACTATTCAAGCAGTTAGCAGCCAAAGATTTTTTTCCCATTGATAAATAAATCTTTGGTCTTCAATTATCTTAGAATTCTTTTTCAATTAGCATTAGCTTTTAAGAGACAAATGTGCTGTTGTGCATATTGTTTCTTATATGAGTGTCTTGCTAGCTTGGTCATAATCTTTAGTGAACTTGTGCTATGACTAAGGAATTTAGACCCTTTGGCACTTCTATGATACCATGCATTTTCTGTTAATATATTTTAACAAAAAGAAACCTTAACAATTCAATCTAAAACGCAGTTATTAAATGTTAATTCCCAGGTATCTATCCTTTTGTTGTTGTTGTTGCTATTAACAATAATAATAATGCCTTTTAGTGTTTTGTGAAGCACTGTCTTGCTTGCATTTGTTATTAATTGTATAGTTTAGGCCTTTTATAAAAAGCTCACTCAAGGAGTATTCATCATAAAAGAACTTTATATTTTGAAAAGCATGCCTGTAATAGAGTAAGAATAATAAGTTGATGATTGCACGTTCTTAGAAGTAATCATTGAATTTAGAAAACAAAATTTTTAGAGTTTCTCGTTGCTTTATTATTGTTATTCCAGCTAGAAGAGTAGGAAAAAGGAAATGTTAGCTTTGGTTTGGTTTGATGAACAGACCAACAGCAGAGATGAGAAGCAGACTGGACAGTAAAAGATGTTGGTATTGGTGTTGAATTTTGGAAGTTTTCGTTTGAAGAGTTTCAGTTCATTGGTAGGAGGATGAAAATGCATAGTGACCAAGGAATGACCATAAGTAAGGGGCCAACTTTAAAGGCAGTCACACGATTAAGGTTTACAAGTGGACTCTTTTGTTAGGTGACATTTTTCTTTGTCTCTTAGAACTGACTTCAGGAAAATAAAGTTCTAATTTCTTGACTGTTCCTTTTAATCTGTTTTAGGGCTTTGATTATGGTTAGCTGGCTTTCTAGCTGGCTTTCAAATATCTAGATTGGAAAGGTCTTAACCTTTGGCCTCTCAAAGTTTCTATAAATCTCTGTATGCAAAATTTTATGCTTGTTTTCATTTTGGTGTGGAGTATCTTTGTAAGTTTTATCCTATTTTCAGATTAGTCACAGGACCATAAAAGATAAAGAACTCTGATATAGATCTTTGCTGCTTCTTCCTTAGAGAATCCTTTCAGATATAAGTAAGAATTAAATATATTTCAAGGCTAACATTCCCTGAAACTTACCTTTAAAAAGAAAAGGCTTTTCTAACATTTTAACAGATTAAATGCTATTTTATTAAATGTTTCGATTTTGATTGCAGTAGCTTTTCTGAAAGCATGGGAATTTTAGTTTGGCATTAGATAAAGATTGTTTAACAATTGGTGAGTTTAAGTTAAATGACATTCTAATTTTAGTAATTTCATTACTTTTTAATCAAGGATCAATAATTTCTTTTTGTTAAATATGTTGGTATCATAATTATAGTCTGTAGATTTTCTTAGAGTCAACTATGATTACTGATGTATATATCATTTTTTCTTGGTAAGGCCTTTAAGTTTTATAATTTTCAGTCGAGATAATGTCTAAGTTTTAGGCTACCCAAAGAGTTAGTGTTTCTAAATTTGAAGGAACCATTTTCAGTTGGTAGCATCATTTCCTGATTTTTTTCAATTAAAGGAGATAAGTTGATAAATACATATATTGAAAGGTTCTCATGATAGTCAGGTATTCCCTGTAGAGATCCTACAACAGTGCTTGATTTATAAAAGGTGTGTAGTAAATGTTGGCCTATTAAAATATTTAGTATATAAAATACAGTACTTTCTTTCCCTAATTTATATAGCTTAAACTTTTCCTGTTCCTTGAGTTTAGGGTAGTCTAACAAATTTTGCTGTAGAAATGAATCAGCTACAAATTAAATGCATGTGTACCATACAGATAATTTTAATAAGTATTTTTACATATTGAGAAGTGGCTTGCATTAGTTTTCCCCTTTCACCTTCACCTCTTTGTCATTTTGACCCTAAACACTTAATAAATCACTCCTAAATTGATCAAAATATGCTTATGTATACTTTAATATAAAATTATATTGCATGGCTTTCTGACTTGGGTTTTTGTTGTAAAAGTGCCTGTTTTGTTCATGTGTCCTGAGAGAACAAGCATTGTGACATACCTGGCTAACTTAAAAGCAGATTGCCTGTGAAGCACAATTTGAGTCCAATTTTTTGAGGTATGGAGTTTTAGCTATCATGGCTGGGTTTTTTACTCAATCTCAAATAATAGGGCTCTGGTTATTTTGCAGAGTATCTCTGAAGAATGGACAGAATTGCCCTGGCTAACTACAAGCTACGGTTCACAGTGGATAAATGTTGGCGTGCTTTTTTACTTTCTGACTTTTTAAAATTTTGCTTTTATATCTTATAGTTTCCAATCAACCTTATATGATTGCTATTTTAGAATTTAGTATAAAATCTTCTCTTATATAGTATAAAACTAAAGTGTGTGTCTAGTATTTTTCTTCAATGATTTAACGTTTCTGAAAAGTCAAGTTCTCAAAATTTACCCATAGTCCGGAAGGGGGGTATGAACTGATCTGAGAAAATGAAAAAATTTAATTAATTTAGGGAATATACAACTTTTTCATTCTTTTAGTTTCCAGTTTTCTATTTTAATTTTTTAATGATTAGGTAGTAAGTATATAGTATCAAATAGCAAATTATAAATTGCATGGTTAAAGAAAGCCATTCATTTAGTGTGCCTGTGAACCCTATAAGTTAAGTAAAATTCATGTGAATAGCTGCTTTTACCATGCTTAATATTTAAAATTTAAAAAATTTTTTGAAGTGGGAGGCAGTTTCTGTACAATGTATACATGTCTATTTAAGAAGTTATTGATTTGCATGTTTATAAAATTAAGCCTCATTTGCTAATACATGATAAATTTTATAGAATAAAAGGTGAATTTACATTAAAGGTTCGTTTTAATGAAGATGAAACATGAAAATGAGTTGTGTATGAAATTCTCACTTGATATCCAGAGGAGAGTTTGCAAACCTAAACTTCCGATTGTTTCTGATTTCAGAGATGCCCGAGTGGTAAAAGACATGGCAACAGGAAAGTCTAAGGGATATGGCTTTGTCTCCTTTTTCAACAAATGGGTGAGCTAAATAAAAAGTGCATGTGTAGTGCTTTAAGAGTAAAGGATAAAAATATTCATTTTGTTTCGATTGTTAATCATTTTCCTCATCTGCCATTTGTTCATTTCACTGATAATTAATACCCTTACTAGAGGATATCTCTTTCCTCCTGTTTGGTCATTTAGTCAGCATTTATTTAGCACCCGATGCATGCAAACTACTGATAAAATGTTTTCAGAATATAGAAAGTAGAGGTGTTTAAATCATCAGCCAAAGTTAGATATTGACTATCTCATTTATATATTTAATTCATTACGTCCCTGTTTCATATTCCCATGGTAATTCAAAAGTAGCTAATAAAATGTTCCAGTGGGTGGGAACCTTTCTTAAAATTGTATGTTAATGTATTTGAAAATGTCTCATTATTTCCTTCATTCAGTAAACATTACTGAACATGAATTTGCATGGACTTGAAATTTCTGGGTTTTGCAGAGAAAAGGAAGGATAGCGCATTTTGTCAAATGAGAGGTGAAAGGAGGGTATAAAGAAGGAAAAGGCTCATATGTAGTGTGACGGCTGGATAAAATCTTTGGTGTGCTCTCCATACAATATAATACTGTGCTGTTGTTTACAAAAAAGAAAATGAATGAGGAAGCTCTGTAAGTACTGGTTATGGAAAGATTTCCATGGTATATTGTCAGGTGAAAAAGCTCTTTTGTGTAAAAAAGAAGGGAGTGTGTGTGTGTGTGTGTGTGTGTGTGTGATTTCTTTTCCCCCTTCAGGGATAACAAGAAACTGGTAGGGTTTCCTGTTTGGAGGGTAGGTAATGAGAGTTAGGCAGATGGGCAGCAGGGCAGGAGGCTTCTATCTGTATTGTACTGTTTGAAGTTTGAACCTTATAAATATTTACAAATTCAAATAAATAATTTTTTTAGTGTGATAACTCAAGGTTCCAAACAATTAAATGCAGAGATATCACATTTCTAAAAATATAGGGATGGATGGTAGGAGAATTTAATGCACTAATCTTGGAGTATACACTAAGGTTTCATTAACCTTAGATTTTATTGTATTGCCTCTATGTTACGACTGTTGTTTGCCAACAATTACTATAAAAATATTGTACTTTCTGTGTAAGAGTACTTTAGAGTGAGCCATTAAAATTTTTGATAATATAAAATGTATTTTAGAAAGGATTTTCTTACTTTAGTAAATGGAGTATTTGAAATAGATATCATTTCTTGATGACTTCAGGTCAAATTTATGAGCATCATTCTGAGTCTTTTAAAAATACACCCGTTCGCAGTTATGCCAAATAGTGTCAAATTGTCTTGTTTTTTTCTAGTTCCTGTGTCTGCTTACATTGAAACTGTTTGGTTATTCCTCCCTATGAACTCTTACTATCCAGATACTTGCTATAGCAGCCAGCTTGCAACCATTTTGCCCCAAATTTACTTTTCAAATAAAAAAATCTGCCCTAAAAATGTTTACATGGCTTGTAAGTTAAGGCAAAAGAGGGTAGAATGCACTGTAATGGTATGTCCGCTGTTTGCACAGTAACATCATATCTTGCAATCACATTGTTTAAATGTATAGCTATCATCTTCCTCTCATGAAGTGAAAATGTCTTCTAAGAAGTAGGTTAGCCTAAGAGGTCAGGAAAAATCTGTATATTAGAAGAAAAGTTGCACATGGTAAAGCATATTGAGAGGTGAAGGGGTAAAAGCTCCGTCATGTATGTGTCCCATCTACCAAGTATAAGATGAGATAAGAAAATAAAAACTATGAGAATGTAGCTGGTTCTCAAAGCTTTACTGTTAATCACAGCATAATATTTAGGAAAGGTAGAAAAATACCTCATACAATGGATTGATAGCCACAATTAATATGAGTTCCTTAAAGGATTGATAAATAGGATATTAGTGTCTTGTGCTACTTGGGGAAATAGGTTGAGGGCTTTGGGTTGACTAAGAGCTCATTTTTTCCATTTGAGATTATGGAATATATACCCCTGCTGTATCAAAGTCACTATTTAATGCATATTTAGTATGAAAGTCAGATAGCAAACGATGTCTGTGTGTGGCCTCTGGAGTGAGCCAGAGATGGATTGTAATCCTGACAATCATCATATGATAGGTGTAACTTTGAGTAAGTGATTTAATGTGATCTTCCCAAATTTCTATTTCAATTTCTGTACATTTGGGATATGTGATTGGTAGGCATTCTCAGTGCCACAGCGCTGACTGAAATTACCCCTGGCTCCCTTGCCTCTTCCTGTGTTGTGTGTGCTAGGCAAACTCCAGTACTGGTTGAACATAGCCTCTCTGCCTACTCTGAAGTAATTGAGTATTGCTAGAGAAAAACTGAGTCAATGGTTTTGCTTCTAATTTAATGGTCACACATTAGATGAGTACATGTTACTGTCTTTGCAAACCTATATTTCTCTAGCAAATTTGATTTCCTGTTCTTTGATAACTATTTCATGCCCCCTCATTTCTCCTCGGATATTCCTCACTCTTTTCTCCATCACCACCCTGAGCTTCAGCTGAGAAAATAGAAGCTATCATACAGGAATTCCCTGAGCTTTCAACCACCAAACCTACATTAAATGCACTCACCTTCTCCCTCTTCCTCCTATTACAGTGGAGGAAAGGTCCTGTAAAAGACCAAATCACTTATGATTGGGGTCCCACCACTCCGTCCTTTTTAAGGACTTTGATCACGTGGTTATTCTGGGTTTTTTCCCGACTAAAGCTTTATTGAGATATAATTCACATACCATAAAATCCACTCATTTAAGGTATATGACTCATTGGTTTTTAGAATATTCACAAAGTTATGCAGCTATCACCACAATTTTAGAATATTTTCATGACCCTGAAAAGAAACTACGTACTCATTAGCAGTCACTAGCTTTTTTCTTCTACACCCTCTCCCCTCAGCCTTGAGCAACTATTAAATCTGCCTTCTGTCTATATAGATTTCCCTGTTCCAAACGTTTTTTATAAATGGAATTGTATAATATATGCTCTGCTTGTTCTTTTGTCCTGTGTCATCAGTCTTTCCCTCTTCACTGAATCATTCCCATCAACCAAAAAACATGTTCTGGTGTCTCTTAATAAACTTAACCCCATATCCCTTCCTTATCTATATCCCCATTTCTCTTAATAATTCAGAATCCAACTTCTCAAAAGAGTTGTTTGCATATTCTTCCACTTCTTTGTCTCCCACTCACGATACACATACACCCCACAGAAAAAAATTTCCCTCTCCTGTGAGCAGGTAATTGTATTTGTTTTCTAGGGCTGCTGTATCAAAGTAGCTGAATGACTTAAAACAACAAAAATGTATTCTTTCAAAGTTCTGGAGGATAGAAGTCCAAAATCAAGTTGTCATCATGGCCATGTTCCATCAGAAGACTGTGGAAGAATCCTTCTTTCCGTCTTCTTAGTTTCTGGCAGTGACTGGCAGTCTTGGTATCCTTGGCTTGTAGCTGCATCACTCCAGTCTCTGCCTTGGTCTTTACATGGCCTTCTTCCCTCTGTGTGTGTCCACGTTAGCTTCTCCTCTTCTTACAACGGCCCTTCTTAAAGGGCCCACCCTAATTTGTATTGACCTCATCTTAACTAATACATCTGCAAAGACCCTATTTCCAAATAAGGTCACATTCACAGTTATGGGGCAGGGTAGATAGAACTTCATATAAATTTAAGGGACACAGTTCAACCCACAACAGTAATTAAACATTGTATGGAGTTCAGACTTGTTAGTGTGGTAAGCAATATTTGTTTCTTTTTTAAGAATATGCATTTCCTTTTTGTGTCTCAAGAACAGCTTTTAGTTTGCCTGTTCTTTTGTGCTGGTTTAAGCTGACATTTGACATATGCAAACCAAAGCTGAATCCCATCTACTTTTCACTCTACTCTTTTTTTTAATAAGTTTATTTATTTTTTTGTATATTTATTTATTTTTGGCTGCGTTGGGTCTTTGTTGCTGTGTGCAGGCTTTCTCCAGTTGCAGCGAGCAGGGGCTACTCTTCGTTGCAGTGCGCGGGCTTTTCATTGCGGTGGCTTCTCTTGTTGCACAGCATGGGCTGTAGGTGCGCGGGCTCAGTAGTTGTGGCTTGCGGGCTCTAGGTGTGCAGGCTCTAGAGCGCAGCCTCAGTAGGTGCGGCGCACGGGCTTAGTTGCTCCGTGGCACATGGGATCTTCCCGGACCAGGGCTCAAACCCATGTCCTCTGCATTGGCAGGCAGATTCTTAACCACTGCGCCATCAGGGAAGTCCCTTTCAGTCTACTCTTAAGGTGGCTTTTGTTCTTACTCTATACCAGCACTACCCTTTTCAAGTTCACCTCTTGACTTCTGCTTGCTTGACTCTGACAGATTTTTGAGGGTTTCGTCCTTCATCACTGGCTATTCCTTCTTAGTCACCTTAGCTAGTGATCTCTCCTTTACCCAGATTTCAGATTTTGCTGTTTTTCAGGACTCTATCCCAGGATGCTTTCTTTTCTCTCTAGTCTTTCTTCATGACTCTGAATCTTGTATCTCCAGCTCCGTTTACTTCACACTTACTAACAAATGGTCTTCATTTGGATGTCTTACAGATATCTCAAACTTAATGTGTCTTAAATCGTCTTTGTTTCTTCCTCAAACTTGTTGCCCTCCTCCCTCCCAGGCTTCTCATTTCCATTAATGCTAGCACTATCCTGCCTACTGCCCAGGCAAAACCTAGGAATTATCTTTGATTCCTCCCCTTTGACTTAACTGTGCACATCCCTCCCCACCAGTTCTCTTGACTCTTCCTTTAGATTACATCCACTGCTACTGCATTAGTCCTGGTCACCGACTTTTTTTTTAATCTGGATATTGCATTAGTCTCATAAAGTGTCTTTTTCCTTTTACTATCTCCCCAAACTGTTCTCCTTCTTAAAACATAAGAATGGCCTTCTTAAAACATAAATCGAATCATGATAATCTTTCTTAAAATAATCAGTTTTTTCCTCTGGCACTTTTCCTTTTTTGCACACTAGATTCCAGTAAAACTAGTCATCTTTCGCATGCTTCTTTAAGATGCGTACCAAATACTTTCCTGCCTTAACACACCTTGCAGTGCTTTTCCCTCTACCAGGAACACCCTGGTGTTTTGACTTTTCTAGCTCCTCTTCCTGTCTACTTCAGCTTAAATGTCATTTCAGAGACCTTCCCTAATCATGCTGCTCTAAAGTAGATTCCCATGCCTGTATCTCAGCATGGGATATTCTCTCTCTCAACCTTTTGTTTCTGTCATGGCATTTACCACAATCTGTAAGTACTTTATTTGTCCCCCGCCAAAGAATGTAAGTTCTATGGCAGCAGAGACCATGTCTACCTCATTGACCAACGTTTCCCTAGCACTTAACCTGCTGTCTAGAACATGATAGCTGTTCAGTATTTACTTGTAAGATGAATGAGAAACCAAACACTGTCATTAAAAGCATGTTGGATTGTATAAAGTGCAATTTTCATCCATAATAGTATGGGTTGTTCCATGAACTTTACAATGGCTACCTCATAAGGGCTTTTGGGCTCGAGTCTTTCAGGTGATTAACATTCCTAAAGTCTGATATCCAAGTAAAAGAAAGACAGTTTAAAAGCACCATTGTGTTTTAGGAAAGCTGTCATATATTGTGTATTTCACAAAGCATTTCATTCAAAAAACATTTGTGAAAAGCAACCATGAGTTTTCTCTATTGCTAACAATTGTTTAACGTCAACTAATGGTGGCTTCTTTGTCATTTCTAATGTTGTGTGGAACAGGATGCTGAAAACGCCATTCAACAGATGGGTGGCCAGTGGCTTGGTGGAAGACAAATCAGAACTAACTGGGCAACCCGAAAGCCTCCAGCTCCAAAGAGTACATATGAGTGTAGGTGAATTGGAGAAGAAAAGGAAATGTGGAATTTTGGAGGAAAATACACTAGATTTTAAATGTTAGAGCTGTTCCCGGAGACTTATTGCAGAAATAGATGAGAAGCAAATCAAGACTACTGTTCAAAAATGTACTTAGTTTTCATTTTTGTAATTATAAATAATAAATTATATCTCTAATGTCAAGTCTCCTATTAAATAGAGGATATTGAGTAATTTTTAGACATTCTTGGGGGAGGTTTAATCCTCAATCAAATGTAATATGTATTAAATAAGCATTTTGATCAAGGTAAATATTACCATTACAGTAGTGTAGTTAATGTTGCTTTACTCTTTCTGAACATTTTATTTAATGAATTAAAAATATTAAATTTTTCCTCCCCAGCAAACACCAAACAGCTATCATATGATGAGGTCGTAAATCAGTCTAGTCCAAGCAACTGTACTGTATATTGTGGAGGTGTCACTTCTGGGCTAACAGGTATGGGGGCTTTACCTATGTGGCATCTTGAGATTAATTTTTAAACTAAAAGCCTTGGTATTTGTAGGATTTTAATGCAGGTTGTTTTTGTTTTTTGTCTAACAGAACAACTAATGCGTCAGACTTTTTCGCCATTTGGACAAATAATGGAAATTCGAGTCTTTCCAGATAAAGGATATTCTTTTGTTCGGTAGGGGTGGTTTTTAAAAAAACATTTCCCCCCAGATCATTTTTGAACATTTAACTTACTGGTTTTCTTTAAAATTTACTTTGGTTATAAAGAAATAGAAATTTCTCTAGTGTTTATCATATTTGCCACTTTTTTAATAGCTCCCTCCTTCCAACACAAGGCAAATAAAACATTCTATTAAAAGAAGTTTCCCCAGAACTATAAGATCTTTGACGGGGAAAAAAAAATGAAAATATTCCATTTTATTGATTCTTTTATATTAACTTCCTGTTATACTTCAGGCTCAGTTTGATTTTTAAAAATAGGTTTTATTCATAAGCACTTTAAACTATTTATTTATTTTTAACATCTTTATTGGAGTATAATTGCTTTACAATGTTGTGTTAGTTTCTGCTGTATAACAAAGTGAATCAGCTATATGTATACTAAACAATTTATATTGGTAATTCTTAATATTATTTTCAATAGGTTCAATTCCCATGAAAGTGCAGCACATGCAATTGTTTCTGTTAATGGAACTACCATTGAAGGCCATGTTGTGAAATGCTACTGGGGCAAAGAAACTCTTGATATGATAAATCCCGTGCAACAGGTGAGAAGGTTCTTGACTTTGCAGAGTAATTGCTGGGCTAATAGGTATTTTTAAATGAAATTGTTGATAATCGTCGTTAATGCTTCTAGCTAAAATGATAGCATATAAGGGCTCTTCATGTATTATAGTTCCAGAGTAGTGGTTCATGGATGCAGGGGTGACATGATGAATGTGACCACCTCAATTGACTCGTGCTCACACAGTGGATTTTAAAATGCTGCAACAAACTTAACAGGGTATTAAATTTTTTCTAATACTTAGTAGATTTATTCACATACTATTTGGAGAACTCACAAGCATGTTTTATTTATTTATTTGTTTGTTTATTTATTTATTTATTTACCCATTTTTGGCTGCATTGGGTCCTTGTTGCTGCGCGTGGGCTTTCTCTAGTTGCGGCGAGTGGAGGCTACTCTTCGTTGCATGCACGGGCTTCTCACTGTGGTGGCTTCTCTTGTTGCAGAGCATGGGCTCTAGGCACGGGGACTTCAGTAGTTGTGGCACATGGGCTCAGTAGTTGTGGCTCACAGGCTCTAGAGCGCAAGCTCACTAGTTGTGGCACATGGGCTTAGTTGCTCCGGGGCATGTGGGATCATCCCGGACCAGAGCTTGAACCCGTGTCCCCGGCATTGGCAGGCGGATTCGTAACCACTGCGCCACCAGGGAAGTCCTCACAAGCATGTTTGATTCAGCTGAAACAAAAGCTATGAATATATTTAGGACCTTGGCATTTTCTTCCAGATTTTGCTGCCTTTGTTTTTCCAGGCAGTTCTAGTGGTTCAAACTTGATCCCACAAACATTTCTATGAGGAAATGGAGCATCAAGATAGGAGTAAGAAAATCCTAAACTATATAATTTCCTTAGTAAACTGAATATAGGAATAAATAGTCTTTATCTTCCCTATCTTCCCTAGCTAAAGGAAACAGTCATATGGATAATTTACAAAACACCTAAACATTATCCTGAGTTTAATAACCCTAACCCTAACCTACTGCCTTACAAAGAGCATGCCATTTAGAGCATCATTGTAGAGTTAAAGCAGTATAACCTCACTTTTTTTTTTATTAGCCGTGACTTTATAAACTTTTCTTTGTCCTTTAGTGGTTTTTTTTTTAATATATATATAAATTTATTTATTTTATTTATTTATTTTTGGTTGTGTTGGGTCTTTGTTGCTGCGCACGGGGTTTCTCTAGTTGCCGCAAGTGGGGGCTACCCTTTGTGGAGGTGCGCGGGCTTCTCATTGCGGTGGCTTCTCTTGTTGCAGAGCATGGGCTCTAGGCACACAGGCTTCAGTAGTTGCAGCACACGGGCTCAGTAGTTGTAGCGCCCGGGGCTTAGTTGCTCTGCAGCATGTGGGATCTTCCCAGACCAGGGATCGAGCCTGTGTCCCCTGCATTGGCAGGCGGATTCTCAACCACTGCGCCACCAGGGAAGCCCTATCCTTGAGTTTTAATTGTAATGATGGCCCTATGTGTTACAGCTATGTATTTGTGGTATATTAGGACTGTATGTGCACCTATAACTTTAAATAATATTAAATTATCTGTTACAATTTTACTTAATAGCAGAATCAAATTGGATATCCACAAGCTTATGGCCAGTGGGGCCAGTGGTATGGGAATGCACAACAAATTGGCCAATATATGCCTAATGGTTGGCAAGTACCTGCATATGGAATGTATGGCCAGCCATGGAACCAGCAGGGATTTAAGTAAGCATACTTGTTCTTTTCCTTTATTATGAGCCTTTGAAAATGTCAAGAACTTGGGAAGAGATTTTAAGTAATTAGTAGGTAATGTGCCTTCTTTCTAAAGCATAGCCTTTGAAAGACTTAGGTTTTTACTTTATAGTTTTAAGTGTATATCTTTAAAATTTTGCCTAGAAATGTGTTGTCTTGATTTATAACCAGCGTTATGAGAATTTTGGTAATGCTTGGCAATGAATCAACAAATATTTAAGTAAGGAAATAAGAACTTAATAGTTGCTAGGCTTATTGGTACAGTTATTTTGATCCTAGTTGCTTTATTCATTATGCTTTTTTTTTGTGCAAGAGGGTTTATTCATACATTGTTATATGAAAGCTTCTTTATACATCCTGAATTACAATTTTACTTAAATTTCTGAAACACAAACTGGAAATTAAAACACTTTGCCATTTTTATTAAAAAGAATCTTGTAATGTTGAAAAAATTTATAAGCTTACATATACTAATAATTATCTTAATTTCTTCTTTGAGTAATATAAATGCAAGTCCGTACCATACCAAATGATCATGTTTCCTTCAGGTAGTGGCTTGTTCAACATATGTCAAACCCCCGATGGACAGTTTTCTGAGATTAGAGATGAGTTTTTCTGAGTTCAAGGGAATAAATGTTTATAGATAAAGGATATTTTCTTAGCTATAATTAAACTAACAGAATTAAACTGTACAAATTAAAGCTACAAGGATGCTTGTTTTTAAAAGAAAAAACCTTTTGCCTTTGCTTTCTCTGGCATAACAATTATTCTTATATTTGGGCTTAAGAAAAAGGATATTTCCCACGTATGTGTTATTTATTCTTGGCATTACATTTTATTTTAACCAGTGGATTTCCCCTCCCCTCTGCTTCTTTCACGTTCTCCACCAGTCAGACACAGTCTTCTGCACCGTGGATGGGACCAAATTATGGAGTGCAGCCGCCTCCAGGACAGAATGGCAGCATGATGCCTAATCAGCCTGCAGGGTATCGAGTCGCAGGGTATGAAACCCAGTGAAAAAGGACTCCAGAATCTAAAGCCAGTGGCTTAAGGCTACAGGGAGTGTAGTAAAGCCGTTGTTTACTTAAAGATTTATCAAATCAGTCAGTGCAAATGTCAGATACAATGTATTTATTTAAAAGATTCATTTTTTAATCATGAAATTACTTAACCATCCGCATTGTTTTAAAAAGAAACAATATGCTGGATGTCTGCCAATTTTTGCCTTCATTACCTTTTTTGATAAAGTTTCTCAAATCCTTGTTTCAAATACAAATGCAGGGATTGCTGCCACTTTTTTAAAATTGAGGCAGAAAATTGCACAATGTTGAACTTTTTTCCACTGAAGTAGTGTGCAGTTCTAGTTTGCATTCCTGATATGATTTAAAACATGTAATATAAAGATGTAAAAAAAAAAAAGAAAAAAGGAAAACCAAAACTGTGCAGAGTCTAGAAGTTCTTTGTAATCTTCAGCTTATGCACAATTCTATTTTAGGTTTTTTTGAAATAGGCATTGTTTGAGCTGTCCCATCTCCACTGTTTTCCCTTTGGGGTTTTTAAATATAAGTTATTAGTTTACATCATTTTTGTATCTACATTTTTTTCACAAATTTGTCTTGCCTTATTAAAGTTCTATAAAGTATACTTAAATGGAAAAAAATGATCTTTAGATTGAAAACTTTTCTCAGATGGATTGATAATTGCATTCATCTTGTGTTTTATATGAGAAGGTGCCTCAAGAATTCCCTGTTGAATTTGTTTAAAAGGGTTTTTATCTTCTGTGATAAACTTTGCTGTGTACCAGGAAATATAAAAACAAAAACTTGTTACTAAAGAAAATCTCTGAAATGTGATAAGTTCTTATGAACCCATGTTAATTTCATGTGTCAACTTCTACATTTACATGTATCATTTCATTATGTAAAATGTTTTAGCAATTTAATATTTTGCACAGTTAGCAAACTTTGTATGTCATTTCCTCCTTAAAGGCATCGTGCAGAGTTGACAGGAGATTTATAAGGTTTTGTTTGCATGTGAATATCAAATACACACTTTGGTAGTCTTTGAATACAAAGTCATCTGCTCTTGTTTTTCAAGAACTTTGAGACACAAAGTTGTATGTAAAGAAATATATTAATTTGCCATATTCTAGTTATATTTACTCAAAAAGAGTAAATCAACTTGATTTTAATATGTACAAATGATAGCTGTGAAACTGTAGAATATCCTTATGTCAGGCTTGGGGTTTCTTGTGAACTCCAAAATTAGCCTGAATGACCAGCCGGGCAAAGCATTTTTTAAATGTTCAGAGGCCAAAAGATAAACAAACAAAAAACCGTGAAATCCTACCTCCTTAAACAGCCTTCAAAGAGGAGAATCCTCAGTGCAATCATTACTTTGATTCTTTTGGTACCTGTTTTCCTGGAGTTCCCAATTTTATTATTTTGGGGTGGCTCCGAGCATTAAGAGGTTTAATCTTTGATGGCATTGTTCTAGTTTTGACATTTCTAGTATATTTCAGTCTCTTAGAAGAATTGTGGGAGATTTTGTTTTGTTTTGTTTTCAGCGAAAGTCACAAACTCTCCTCTTCTTTGACTCACAAAGGGGAAGGGTCCCCAGTATACATATTTGGATGCTTCGTTGTTTTTAAGACCAGAGAGCTCCTGGTGTTTTATTTAGGAACAGAAAAGGCCCATGGAATCCTAAGAGTTTCCTGGCCTGTATCCTCCAGGTAGGAGCAGATGACTCTAAGCTGGTCTCTAAGCCAATACTCCTGTAAACCAGAGCCCAGGAAAGACAGCTCATAAATGTATAATTCTCTGGAGCTCAATTCTATGCAGTTGTACTGATGTTTCATCAAGTCACTGTGTATTTTCTAAGTGTTGATACATTAAAAGTTGCTTTATGGAAGATGAGTAAATTTTTTAAACACTTGGAAATTTTATTTCCTTGTTAATTAACCTTCTACAGATCAGGGCATGCAACCAAAAGCAGCTTAAATACTCAAAAAATAAAATAACAGGATGCTGTTTTTAGATTCTTCTGGTTTATGTTCCTATTTTAGGACCCTCACTTTTCTCTTATTCAAAAGTATTTTATGTCCTATACATCTGTGGATTGCAGGGTAAATTATTTGGGCATAAATAATCCAAGCAAAAGTATAGTTTTTCTTTCATCTTGACTATCTCAAGAAATAACACTTTTTATTAGCCAATATTTTCTTATTGCACAATTCTAAAACGTACATTGACTACTTTTTGAGAAGAAAGTAGCATTACTCAAAGGCTTATTACTACTGAACAAATTTGCAATTCAGGAACATTGCTAACTTTGCTTTAAATCTTACTCTCAGTGTTAAATCATTTAAAAAATTTACAGTCTAAAAATCATACTGGTATTAGTATCAGGTAAGGAAATTAAAGTTTTTTAAATGGATTCATTCTCTGCAATATGCATTCAGATTTTACTTTAAAATACATCTGGTACTGTAAAGAACCTAAAGTGGTTCACACTTAATGGGTCATTAATCCAGTATTCTTTGCCCTGACTGTTTGGATATTAAAGTTCCTTTATGTTTTCTATAACCTTTGGGATCTTCTTGCAGTGATTATTGTGTGTGAGAGATTTTTTTTTCTTTTTGGTCTAGTCATATTGTTATATTCACTCAGGTATTTGTTAGATTTCTTTTTAATCTTATTTCAGAACCATGGTTTGCATTGGGTTACTGTTTGATACCACAAAGAATTGCTGTAGATTTAACTCACTATGAAATCAGGATCTCATTTTCCTTGTTAATATTCTCTCCCTGTTGAAAATGAGATTCACATTCTAGTTTTATTCTTCTCCTGTTTTGTCCCTGTGCTTACTCAGCTTCCTTTTGTATGTATTAGAGTTCTATTACTTTTGAGAAGGCGGTTGATAAGGACTAGTTTGCATACACAAAGAGAGTTAAGTTTACCAAGAGCTACAGGGTGCTCTTGAGGTTACAGTTGAATTGGAAAAATAAAATGTGTTTGTAGGAAATAAAGAACAAACCCTTTCAATGAAAGAGTGATGATTTCTAAAAACAAAATCTTTTTGTAGGGGGTTGTTACGTTTTTTCCAGTCACTGCATTTTGACTATTTAGAACTTGAAGAACATACCTCTAAAACAACAAATTTTAATTTAAGAGCCTTGATAAAATGTATGTGAATGTTTCTGAGTTGAATAGGACTTTACGCTATGGTCTCTAAAGTTGAAGGCTGAAGTTATTCTGATAGTAATTCACCGAAGAAAGGGAAAAGTAGATTTCTGACTCAGGGTTAATAAGCTCAGGTGAGAGGCTGTGCAGAAAATAGTTATTAAGCAGTTTTATATACTAGATAAATGAGATCCCTAGCTCCTTATTTGTGTTCAGCTCTAGAAAACCAACAGCCACACTTAAACACACCAGGCAAGATTTGGAGGCTCCTACTGTGGAAAAACTAAGCAACTCTTGAGTGAAAAGACAGATGCTGACATTTGAGGGTCCCCTCCAAATAGTAACTGGCCAAGAGTCCCCTTACAGTGGAGCGTACCAATCAGTAAGCCCTGCCCACGTACACAAACCTTCCAAACAGGTTTTTAGTGCTTCACTTCTAAATAAAGACAGCCAAAGATCACCAGAAATTGAGAAAAACTTTGATTGTAAAAGGTAGAGCTAAATAAAAGCAACTCTCAAGAATCAGAAAACTTCAAGAACTATCATATCCTCAAATAAGATACTGTACTCAAGAAATTAGAACAGGATACTAATAAAATGTCACAACAAGAAATTAGAATATGAATAAATTCAGTGAGAATATTAAAAGATGAGATGTTCTATGACAAAAGTATAGGGAGAAAAATAAATATGGATCAATTCAGGAGGTTTAATATTAAATCAATAGGAGTTCCAGGAAGAAAACAGAAAATAGAGGATTGGGTAGAATTTATTAAATAAAGGAAAATTTCCCTGATGAAATTTTGAGTTTCAAGGTTAAAAAAAAAGCTAATGTTGAATTTGCACAATAAATATAAAAGACCCATACGAAGCCATACCATTATGAAATTTTAGGATGCCAGACCTATAAAGAGAATATTCAAAAATTTACCAGATAGAAAAAGGATCGAGGAAAATACTCAATGGCAACATTGGAACCTAGGGATCAATGGGGTGCTGTCTTCAAAAGTTTGAATGAATTATGTCTTAGGTGACAATAGAATAAAGACATTTTTAGACATGCAAGTTCTCAAAAGATTTTCTTCTTGTTCACTGATTCTCAGTTACTGGATAAACTCCATCAAAATAAGAGTAAATCAAAGAAAAAATATGATGTAGCGTCTAGAAACAGGATCAAACACGAGTGAGATAACGGGAAGTCCCAGGATTGCAGCTGTGAAGCGACCTGGCAGCCAATCCAGACTGATGGTCAGAGGGCTAGACTTAAGGTTATCTGAGACGCCAGCCTGTGTGTTGTGAGATGTTTTATGGAACTATGGAGCATGTGAAAAGACTAAATACTGGAAGAAAATCAGGCAAATGGAAAGAGACAATTGTCAGGGAAAGCATTCTATAAGAAAGGAAACATTCCCTGAGCCAAGTACATGCATCAAGGTAATATTTCATGTTTTCCTGAATTGTATTCACAAATATTTGTATCAATACTATTCCACTGCTTTGGTTTTCTTTGGCAATTCCAATTGTGTGTTGGATTTCCTCTGCCTGACATCGGTTTCTATCATTTGTTCTTAATTATTTTTATCTTTTTGTTTGCTTTTTTCATTTCTAATCTCCGTTCCTTAATATGCTTCCTGTGGTATCCAGACTCACTTGTGTTCCTTTTAATGTAATCTTCATTTCTGAAAATAAATTTTTTTTCTGTTTTCTAAATTCCACCAATTTTTGTTTGACTTCAGGGATGTCTCTTCCCTGAATTCTTGTTTTTCTTAGCTGTACTTACTTCATTAGAGTTTTAAAATTCATATTGGAATGTCTATATTATTTTCAACTGCTTTGTGGGAACATTTTTCCTGTGAGTCTTCTCCAGGGAAACTCTAGGTAAGTTTTGCTGTCTTATTTTTAATTACAGTATCTTGGTACAAATGCTGTGCTTATTTCTATTTGTTCATATTTGAAACAGTTGGTTTTTCCTAGACCAAGTACCAGCAGGAGGATGAAGGGGAAAGACCTTGTCGAAGTTTCTCACCTCCCTCTGTGGCTACAATGAATTGCCTCCTTAAAAGTGTAGCCATGGGTCTTCTCTGGGATGTGATCTTGTTCAGAAGTTCTGTGCCAGCTCTGAGCTCCCTTGGTTCCTTCATCTGCTACATTAAGGGACCTAACTCCTGTCTTCAAGGAGATCCCCTGACTTGCTTTCTGAAAGACATCACCTCTGCACCCCTTAGGCACTTCACACACCTTCCCTCCCTGCCTCTCCCACACTCATATGCTTGTTCAGTCCTCCCCACAGCAGGCTCCACTCAGGGTTTGGCTCTCTTCTCAGAGTGAATATTTGCGAGTGATTTCTGAGATCTGCCACCACCAGCCCCCTCCTCACTCCCTGTCCTTCCCCCATGGCACTCAGTTGGCCTCCCATCCAGTACCACACTTCCACTCAATGTGGAATGTATAAGTTTTCTTTGCATCCCTAGTTTCACTTAAGATACTGTTTGTGGGAGTCAGTTGGTCATATGTTTTCCTTGTCGCACCCTGTGGTTTCCAGGAGAAGTGGAAAGATCCAGAACCAGGCTGCTAACATTTCTACCAGAATCAGAAGACCAAAGGAATCTTTTAACAGATGTAAATCTGATCGTGACACTCCCCTGCTTGAAAGTCTTTGTTTCAAATTGTATTTAGCAGTAATCTAACATCTTTAATGTGGCCTGCAGAGCCTTCTAAAGTGCAATCTGTGCTTACCCAACTTCACAGCAAGCCATTCTCCAGTCTCCCATAAGCCCTTCCGCTCCATGGTCATCTTTCAGTTTCCTGAATAAGTAAACACTTTATATCAGTTAAGGTCCAGTCAGGAGACAGAAGCCAACACTAAAACTTGAAAAGGGAGATTTTAATGTGAATAGTTGTTAAATAGTAAAAAGTGGTTAACTACTAAAAGGGATCCAGGAATTGCAGGTGCAAAAAAAAGTAGCTACTATTTATGGACAGAGTGGACAATGCAGAAACGAAGGGTTTAAGAGAGCACTGAGTTTCTCACCTCTTCAAAGTGGGCTTGATTATCATAGGAACGTGCCGCCTGGTGAACAAACATGCCAGAGGGCGTGGGCCAGAGCTGGTCCTTAGAAGCTGCCTACCATTGGCCAGAGGTGGGTGGGCTGGAGATAGTCTTTAGAAATGGTCCACCAGGTGGGGGAGCTAGGGTTGCCAGATTCAGCAAGTGAAAGCACAATCGCAAATATTGCAAGAAACATACTAAAAGTTACTTGTTGTTTAACTGAAATCCAAGTTTAACTGGGTGTCCTGTATTTTATCTGTCAGTCCTCGAGAGGGTTGCAGCCAAAGCTGCCATGGAAACAGCTGCAGGTAAGGAAAGTGTGGCCTGAGGGTGCAGCCGGGGCAGGTCCAGAGAACCACTGACGGGAGGGCCACTGGGTCTTCTGTACACTGATCCATTGGCTTGCACACTGAATAAAAAGATAGAACCAGAACCCATAAGGAATGTGCCTTCCTGTCACTATCACCTTGCCATGTTTCCCCAGTGCCCTCTATTGACAAAGCCTAACATTGAGCCAACTGGCAAAGAAGAAATGTTTCACAAAGCATAGGCCAAGAAGGGTGGATTGGGGACCAAGACTCCCATTGCAGAGCCCTGCCATGTGAATGCCTTTTGTCTGCTCTTTGTCTTCAGCTCTCCACTTGAATGTCCCTTCCTCTAAAATGCCTTCCTTTCTTTACCCACAATCTAAATCAGTAGCCTCTCAAGCCATCTTATGTTTACTTTTCCTTTATAGCATTTGTCATCATTTTAAATTATGTATTTGTGCGATTATATCTTTAAAACCTGTGTTGCCCACTAAAAGCTGGTGACTGTTCAGTGCTGTATATACCCAGTAGGTAGTAAATCAATCAATTAATTTAATTATCTCAATCTTGTTTTAACCAAATGGATTTCTACCATGTGCTGATAGTACTACCAGCTAGAGTACTGGGTATGAGGTGATAAGAGCTAAAACTAAAGGACCAAACCAGGGCCAATTCTTTATGCCATGCCAAGTAATTTGAACTTTTTTTTATCTTAAAGGTCCTAGGGAGCCATTGATCTAATTTGTTTTTAATCAAGATGTCTTCCAGGTTCCTGGCATGAGCAATTAGATGGATGGTTGGGGCTAGTTACTGGGGTAGGAAAAGGAAGAAGAGCAGTTTTTGAGGGTGAGTAAGGATAGATGCTAGTTAGAGGGCAGAAGATGAAAGCTAATGAGGTCTGCCTTTCAAAATGTGGCGCTTGGACATGTGTGACATTCAGGTAGAAATAGCCAGTACGTAATGATACGGAATTTGGAAGGGAGATCCAGGCTGACATAGAGATGGGAGTCATCAGCATTTCGGTGGTAGTTCAACCCATGGAGTGGCAATCACCCAGAGAGACGCTAGAGTGAGGACTGAGGACAGAACTCTTAGGTCTATCAGTATTGAAGGGGGCAGAGACAGAGAAGCTTGCAAAGGAGAATGAGGAAGAGCTGCCTGACAGGTGGGAGAAATACTGAGGGTCCATGATGTTGCAGAAATCAAGGAGGAAAACATTCAAGGAGTAGTCAAGAGTCAAATATGACAGAGGGGAAAAATACAAGTTGTGAAAAAAAGTCACTGGATTTAGCAATGAGGAAGTAGTTGGTGACTTTAAAAATGAGCATTTTCAGTGAAGTAGTAGGAGCAAAATGTGGACTGTATTGGGTTAAGGAGTGGGAGGTGGGGGATAGTTAACTAGCGCAGACTGCCTTCCCGATTCAGTGGGCTATAGACGGAAGGAGAGAGGAAAGAGGAGATGGGTTTAAGAAAGCAATAATTTTTAAAAATCTCAATACAATAAACTATGAATAAATCACAAAGATAAGTGAATGACCACCAAAAAAACAACGCCACTCTTCACTCATTCGGAAACACACAACAAAAAACATTCACCTCCGTTTTATATAGAAAATCGGAACAGTTAAAGAATGCGTTTGTGTGCATGTGTGTACTATTTCTCTAGGATACTCAGAATTGAATGATGGATTAAAGAATGTAAATTGTAAAAACTGTATGATATATGTTGTCAAATTATATTGGTACATTATAATGTACAGCTCTTTATAACGGTACAGCTCTTAAAAGCTGTACCATTTTACACTCCAACCAATAATGTCCGAAAGCACTCGTTTGCCCCCCTACTTTTACTAATGCTGATTGTTATTAAGCTTTTATTTTTGCCAATCTGATGCATGTAAAATGATCTCTTTTATTTCCCTGATTGTAAGTAAAGTTAGTGATTTGTTCCCATGATAGTTGGCTGTTTGTGTTTCTTTTCTGTGACCTGTCTGTGTCCTTTGTCCGTTTGACCTCCAAGGACTTTTAGACATTATAATAATCACATGTTGAATATGTAATAACTATATTTCATATGTCTTTAGAAATAAAAGATGCAGTAAAAATATGAGCAAGGAAGAAGTGACTATTGAATGATTAGGCAGAATTTTTAAAGAAACTAGTAGAACCTCTAGAAATTAAAAACACAAAAGCTAAAATTAAAAATTCAATGGACTGACAAAACCAAATTAGATACAGCTGAAGAAATCTGAATTGGAACAGTACAACAGTGCAGAGACAAAGAGGTAGAAAATATGAAGAGAGCATGGAGAATAGAATGGAAAATCTAAAATATATTTAAACTGGAGTTCCATAAAGAGAGAAAACAATTTGGGATGGGAAATATTTGAAGAGATATGGCTGAGAATTTTCCAGAATTATTGAAGGGTAGGAATTCTCAGACTCAAGATCCACAATGAATCCCAAGAAGGATAAATAAAATGAAGTCCATGCTTACATATATAGTCAAGTTGCAGATTATCAAAGACAGATTTTAAAAGCAGCAGAGAGGGGGAGAAAAAAGACTACTACAATGATATGACAATTAGATTGACATCAAATGTTTCAACAGCAAGACGATAGGCCAGAATTCAGAGGGATATCTTCAATGTGCTGAAAGAAACAACAACCTAAAGCAATCATACAAGAATGAGGATGAAATAGAAAAAGAAAAGCCAAGAGAATTTGCCAACAATAAATCCAATACTAAATGAACTTCTAAAGCATATATTTCAGGGAGAAAAAAATCCCAAAACAAAAGTCTGAGCTGCAAAAAGAAATGGTAAGCAAAGAAATTTATACATATGTAGTTTAATCTAAAGCAACAATAATAGTGCCTTCTTCTAAGGGAGAACTAAAATAAAATACTGGATAATAATAATATATATGACAGGAGGTGATTAAAGTGTTCTAAGATCACTGTATTTTTTTCAGGAGAATAGCAGAAAAATGTATTAGCTTTGGCCTTGAGTTAAAATGTAAAGGATCATCACTAAAATAATAAAAATAGAGCATATAACTTCCAAAAAGAGGAGGTAACAAAAGAAATCCAAAAGAAGGCAGAAAAAGAAAAGAAACATAGAGAAAGCCAGACAAACCAATCTTAGGTGGTAGATGGTAGAAATAAAATTAGATGGTAGAAATAATTCCAAATGGATTAACATGCATAATAAATGTACTAAACTAATAAAAGAGATTGTTTAATTGGATTTTTAAAATCTAGATGCACTGCTTAGAAGCAACATCTAAAACAAAAGTATGCAGAAAGATATATACCAGGAAACCCTAAATGAAGCTGATGTAGCCAAATTAATAGCAAAGAAAATATATACACATCTGTTCTCAAGCACACATGGAATACTTAAGAAAATATTGGTTTTAAAAGGTCACAGGAGTTAGAAGGGTAAGGGAAGTTGACGAATAATTATTGCCAATTGGCAAAAATCAAAGAACTGTGAATATTTGTTCTAATGTGCAAATACCACACAGATTCTTTTTATTGGAAATGCCTTTAAATATCAGAAGCTATTATTCATCTATTAACAAATAAATAAATAAAGCAGAGTTTCTATGAGATAAAAAAAAGTAGCTTATCATGTTTTCTGACCATGAAGTTAGGTTAGAAATCAAGTACGAAAACACATGTATAAATAACTTACGAGTCAAAGAAGATGCCATGGTGAAAATATAAAATTATTTAAAATTTAAAGAAAATAAAAATACTGTATATCAAAATTTGTGGAATGCAAGTAAAATGGCACTTTGAAAATAATGTATACACTTAAATGCTTATATTAGAAAAGAAAGGTTAGAAATTAATGGGCAGGGACTTCCCTGGTGGTCCAGTGGTTAAGAATCCGCCTTCCAATGCAGGGGATGTGGGTTTGATCCCTGGTTGGGGAACTAAGATCCCACATGCCACGGGGCAACTGAGCCCGCACACCACAAACTACAGAGCCCGCGCACTCTGGAGCCTGTGCGCCACTAGAGAGCCTGTGCGCTGCAACTAAGACCCGACGCAGACAAAAATAAACTTTAAAAAAATAGTCTATATAAAAAAAAAAAAAAAACCAATGAGAGAATTAAGTAAAGTGACTGGGTAAATATTAACATACTGAAAATTAACATACCAAAATGGACCATAACTTGAGAATGTTGTGCAATTCTGAGAATCCTACTTATGAGAAGAGGGCTCAGAAAGGACTTCGATGATGGCAATGTTTCTTCAAAGGCCCTTCTTTGAAGAAGGAATGGAAGAACCCTGAGTGTCTGGCTTGGAAGAAAGAAACCTCTTTTAGAATGGGGTTGCTTGATAGCTTCCTTTCTGACTGGAACAGATAATGTGTCTCAGCTGAAAACCCACAGATCTCTTAGGACACATTTGGGCAATTCCATTGAAAAAAATTTAAACACTCTCTCTTTACAACAGGGTCTCTCAATTGTGGCACTACTGACATTTTGGTCTAGATAATTCTTTGTTGTAAGGGCTGTCCTGTGCATTGCAGGATCTTCCATGTCATCTACTAGATGTGTAGCAGTGCTCCCAGTTGAGAAACTGCTTTAGATAATCACTTGGTACTAATACAATCATAAACACAACCAGGCATTGAAAACCCACAGTATTATTAGGTGATCATCTAGATGATACAGGATATACTGATGATCATTTAAAACCTTATAATTGAAGTGGAAAGACAAAATTGGAAAAATTTCCTGGAAAAAAATGTGCCCCTCTCCCCCTACCTCCAGTTTAAGAAACAACATAGCAAACCTTAATCATGAAAGGGACCACTTCTCTTATTAACAGTTGAGAAGACTACGGTTCTGCCAGCTAAAGAATGTCACTCACCTTCTGGCTCAACAAGGATTAAGTCATTAGCCACTGCAGTCACTGACCTTCAATACACCCTGAAAGGAGTTCAGGGTGGAGATCAGAAATGGGGCACTCCATGCTCTGGGAAAACTGGCAGAATAGGACTTCATATAGATATTTTCGGGAGATTTTATGAACCCAATTTCTTGCATCTTCCCATACTTAGAAAAACACTGAGATCATCATCTGTGCCTTGTGACCAGCAGCAATCTTCTACCAAGCTGTGTGCTTGATTGCACATACCCCTTCTGCAAAATCACAGATGTACTAACCTCTCGCCATACCTCTTCAGATCACTTCCTCAAAGCTAACTGAGAGGTTGTCTCCCTGACTATAGTCCTAAGTAAGTCCCTGAATAAAACTGAAACTCACAGCTCTCACATTTTTATTTTATTTTAAATATTTTTATTATTTCCACTGACAGTTCTCAGGCGACCAGCCCACAGTGCCACCACTAAGTAGCAGGATGAAGGCTAAAGGTGCAGGAAATCTCATTCCAGAGTTTTCCAACACACACAGGCCTCACCCTTAACACATTTGTACTCAGGAGCACAAATTTATTTATTTGATTAGATTTATTTATTAGATTTATTCTGTGCGATTCCAAGGACCAAAACTAGGTCATACCAGAACCCAATTCCAACGCCTTATATGGGAAAACGTTCAAGTAATATGTCAGAGTATAATTAAGGGAGAAAAAGATAACTTGATGCAAACACACAAGTGATAGAAACAGCGAATACTTTGGTGGACAAGACCCCCTTGACAAAACACTAAATCGCAGCCGGCATCTGCTAATAATGTAGAAAATGTAAGGCGATTTTTGCATCAATGACCAATGGAATTCTACTCAGAAATAGGACTCACTCAGGCCTGAAACAGTCATGACCAGCCCTAGAGTTGTCTGTGCCTTCCAGTACCAGCAGGGTTGGGCAGAAGCACTCTTTCCACAGCAAAGAACCTAAGTAGTACAGCCGCCAGGTAGGCGCACATTCCACCACCGGATTCCCCAACAATTGTCAGCCGCCTCCCGGAGGAGGAAACTATAACTCCCGTCAGACAACGCGAGCTGAGGTGGGCGGGCTCTCGCCGTGCGTGGGCGGCTCTGACCAATAACGACTGTCGTTACAGCGAACAGTTTAGCCGCGTTTGTAAAAGGCCGTGGCAGGCGAAGAGAGAGGAGGTGAGGGCGGTTATCAGCTGGGGGCCTGGGACGGCGGGGTGGGGCGCGCAGGGCAGGTAAGGGGGCTGTGTTGACAGAAGGCGGGGGCGGCGATGGGACAAGGGCGTAGAGCTGGGAATCCCGGCGGATAGCGTTTCCCAAGAGCAGGGTGCCGGCCAGGTGATGCTTCTGCTTGGGCCTACTTAGGACCGGAAGTGAGCGGTCGCGCGGGGAGGATGCCGGGAAGCAGGTCCCCGGGTGGGTGCGTCCGGGGGCTGGCCGCATCCCGGAAGCTAGGTGGGAGGTGTGGGTCCCGCAGGCCGGATGACAGGGGTCTTGTCCGCATGGCCCCGGAGGCCTTTCTCCACTATTCCGAGGCAGTGCGGGGCAATGGAAGCACCCTGGACCTGGAGTTGAGAGTCCTGGCTTCTAGTCCTGCCCCTTCCTCTCACTTGTGGTTTGACGGAATCCAGCAGATTCCAAACTCACGTTAGATTATCTAGAGGCTGGCTGAGGGACATTAATCAAATCACTACTTTCTCTGAGCCAGTTTCTTCATCTCTAAGATAAAATAATACCTACTTCACAGGATCGTGGTGAGCATTACATGAGTAAATGCATGGGAAAAGCTTACTTGTACTCAGTAAACGTTAGCAAGTTTATGTTTTATTTATGGTGATCGTTCTCTTCACTTACTGTGCTTCACAAGCCTTAAACAGCATTCACCAAACTGTATATAGCTCTACAGCCGAATAGTACGGGCCTGAAAACCCAGCACTACAGGGAGTGTTCGTGGGGTAGCTCTTCCAGCACCAGTCCGTTTACACCATCTGAGGAGGCTGTTTAGTAAACTTGCCAGGGAGAGGAGACCCTTTTTTAGGCAGGATTCAAATACAGGTTCTTTATGAAACTGCACTCCTTCTTGGGTGGGACCCAACCAAAACTCAGACCGGGGCTCCAACCCACCTGCACCTCACATTGGGAATTGAACCCACAATCCCTGACTTAGGAGGGGACTCGAACCCACTGTCTTTTAGTTGAAACTGCTCACCTGGTGTCAGGACTTACTGAAGCTCAGAGAATTCAGCGTGAGGCAAAGTGGCAGGTGAAGAGTGAGTTTATTAGCATAGGAGGCTTGTGAGAGATACGAGCTGGACAGCAGGGGAGCACAGCCCTGAGAACAAAGAGGGCTATATTTTTATAATCAAAGAAAAAGTGGGGAGGGGAGAACACCACCTTCTTCCTCAGTCTTGGGCAGACGTCATCATTTCCTCCTTTGACCCTATCTGGTCTAACCCGGACTGCCTTGGCGCTATTTAAATCATATGTATATTAGCAAAAAGATGGTAAATTATACTAAAATATGGTAATTCATCTCAAGTTTTTGTATAATGTCCCCTCTCACCTAGTTTCTTTCCCCTTTCATCTATATTCCTGTCTTGGCTGCATGCAGAAATGCTACTCTTCAAGGATCATTAACTCCCTGACTTCATGTAACAAGATTCAGACCCCATATCTATTGTCTTGTGTTGTAACTACCAGGATTTGTGGCTTGAGTATGTCTGGTGCTTGGATGCACCTTGTCTTCCTTCAAGATAGTGTAGATTGTTGCTAGGTTACTGGATTCTTTTCTTGAGTGGTCATTAGCTAACAACAATCTCCCAAACTCCCTTAAAATTCCCTTTCTGTCTTTAATCCCCTAGTGGGATTTCTAAACTAACTAATCCTACTCTATCCCTATCATTTACAAATTGTGTTACTTGTTTATATATGCTTTCAATATAGAATCTGTAATAAGTGATACTAGTACAAGTTTAAAATTCAAATCGTATGGAACAGTGAAATGTGTATCTCCTTCCCACTTTCTATTTCTCAAGTCCCCAGTCACTTCTTCTGAGGCAACATATTCTGTATGTGTGTATCTCCTCTGTCTTTTTTCTTTTTTAAACCAAGAGTATCACATTATACACGAAGTATTGTACCTTTTTTTACTCCACAGTATATCTTGATATTTGTTGCTTATCAATACATATAAATCTGATTCGTTTTAGTGGCTCTATAGTAGCATATTGTATGGTTACACCATGATTTATTTAGTTAGCTCTTAGGCTGCTTCTGTTCTTGTGCAGTTATGGACAGCCTTGCATGGAGTACCCCTGTACATATTTTGTGTTCATGTGAGACTAGAACTCGTGAAATCTTAAAAGTGGAATTCCTAAGTCAAAGTGTGTTTTAAGTTTATTTTATTTACATCCCTTTAAAGATGATATTGCAGTTTACACTCCCACAATAATGTACAGTGCCTATTTCTCCACATCTTCATGTGATAACATTTATCTTTTTTGTCACTTTGCTGAAGTCTTGTTTTAATTTGCCTCTTGCTTATTGTAAGGTTGAATTTTGGACGTTTAAAATCATTTTTCGGGAATTCCCTGGGAGTCCAGTGGTTAGGACTCAGTTCTTCCACTGCTGGGGGCCTGGGTTCGATCCCTGGTTGGGGAAATAAGATCTCACAAGCCACACCGCCAAAAAAAAAAAAAAAAAATCATTTTTTTTTCTTTTTCATAAGCTGTCTTTTTGTACCCTTTGCTCATTTTTTCTAGTGGGTTTGCTTCTTTTTTCTTATTGATTTGTAAAAATTCTTATTTTAGGAAATTAACCCTTTGTTATTTGTGTTCCAAATATTTTCCCTTTATTTTTAATGACAGATTTATTGAAACATAAATCACATAACATAAAATTCACCCTTTTAAAATGTTACAATTCAGCGATTTTAGTATATTCACAGAGTAGTGCAACCTTTCATTACCCCAGAAAGAAACGTCACACTCAATGGCAGTCACTCCCAGTCCCCCCTTTCAACCCTAGCAACCTTTCTGTCTCTGTGCATTTGCTTATTCTAGATGTTTCATTTAAATGGAATGTAAGGCTTTTTATGTCTGGCTTCTTTCACTTCGCCTAATATATCAAGGCTCATTCATCCATGCTGTAGCATGTATCAGAAATTCATTCCCAAAAAAAAAAAAAAGAAATTCATTCCCTTTTATGGCCAAATAATATTTCATTGTATGGATATATCACATTTTGTTTACCCATTCATCAGTTGATGGACATTTGGATTGATTCTACTTTCTGGCTTTTATGAATACTACTACAGTGAACACCAGTACAAATTTTTGTATGTTTTCAATTCCATTGGGCATATATAGATATAAATATAGATATAGATAGATAGATATAGATACAGATATAGATTCTCTTGGGAGTCATATGGTAACTCTCACATTTTGAAGAACGATCAATTTTCCAAAGTGGCTGCACCATTTTGTAATACCATCAACAATGTATGAAGGTTCCAGTTTTTCTATACCCTTGTTATTGTCTGTCTTTTTTTAGTCATCTTAGTGGCTGTGAAGTGGCATCTCACTGACATTTTGATTTGCATTTCCTTAATGACGTGATATTGAACATCTTTTCATGTGTTTATTGGCTATCTGTATAACTTCTTTGGAGACGTAGCCATTCAGATTATTGGCCCATTTTTATTTTTTTGAATTTTATTTATTTTATTATACAGCAGGTTCTTGTTAGTTATCCATTTTATACATATTACTGTATACATGTAAATCCCAGTCGCCCAATTCATCACACCACCACCACCACTCCCGCCACTTTTCCCCCTTGGTGTCCATAAGTTTGTTCTCTGCACCTGTGTCTCTATTTCTGTCCTGCAAACCGGTTCATCTGTACCATTTTTCTAGGTTCCACATATATGCGTTAATATATGATATTTGCTTTTCTCTTTCTGACTTACTTCACTCTGTATGACAGTCTCTAGATCCATCCACGTCTCTACAAATGACCCAATTTCATTCCTTTTTATGGGTGAGTAATAGTCCATTATATGTATGTACCACATCTTCTTTATCCATTCATCTGTCATTGGGCATTTAGGTTGCTTCCATGACCTGGCTATTGTAAATAGTGCTGCAATGAACATTGGGGTGCATGTGTCTTTTTGAATTATGGTTTTCTCTGGGTATATGCCCAGCAGTGGGACTGCTGGGTCATATGGTAATTCTATTTTTAGTTTTTTAAGGAACCTCCATACTGCTCTCCATAGTGGCTGTATCAATTTACATTCCCATCAACAGTGCAAGAGGGCTCCCTTTCCTCCACACCCTATCCAACATTTGTGGTTTGTAGATTTTCTGATGATGCCCATTCTAACTGGTGTGAGATAATACCTCATTGCAGTTTTGGTTTGCATTTCTCTAATAATTAGTGATGTTGAGCAGCTTTTCATGTGCTTCTTGGCCATCTGTATGTCTTCTTTGGAGAAATGTCTATTTAGGTCTTCTGCCCATTTTTGGATTGGGTTGTTTGTTTTTATAATATTGAGCTGCATGAGCTGTTTATATATTTTGGAGATTGATCCTTTGTCAGTTGCTTCATTTGCAAATATTTGGGGTCTTTTGTGTTTCCATACAAATTGTGAAATTTTTTTGTTCTAGTTCTGTGAAAAATGCCATTGGTAGTTCGATAGGGATTGCATTGAATCTGTAGATTGCTTTGGGTAGTATAGTCATTTTCACAATATTGATTCTTCCAATCCAAGAACATGGTATATCTCTCCACCTGTTTGTATCATCTTTAATTTCTTTCATCAGTGTCTTATAGTTTTCTGCATACAGGTCTTTTGTCTCCCTAGGTAGGTTTATTCCTAGGTATTTTATTCTTTTTGTTGCAATGGTAAATGGGAGTGTTTCCTTAATTTCTCTTTCAGATTTTTCATCATTAGTGTATAGGAATGCAAGAGATTTCTGTGCATTAATTTTGTATCCTGCAACTTTACCAAATTCATTGATTAGCTCTAGTAGTTTTCTGCTGGCATCTTTAGGATTCTCTATGTATAGTATCATGTCATCTGCAAACAGTGACAGTTTTACTTCTTCTTTTCCAATTTGTATTCTTTTTATTTATTTTTCTTCTCTGATTGCCATGGCTAGGACTTCCAAAACTATGTTGAATAATAGTGGCGAGAGTGGACATCCTTGTCTTGTTCCTCATCTTAGAGGAAATGCTTTCAGTTTTTCACCATTGAGAATGATGTTTGCTGTGGGTTTGTCATATATGGCCTTTAAAATGTTGAGGTAGGTTCCCTCTGTGCCCACTTTCTAGAGAGTTTTTATCATAAATGGGTGTTGAATTTTGTCAAAAGCTTTTTCTGCATCTATTGAGATGATCATATGGTTTTTATTCTTCAATTTGTTAATATGGTATATCACATTGACTGATTTGTGTATATTGAAGAATCCTTGCATCCCTGGGATAAATCCCACTTGATCATGGTGTATGATCTTTTTAATGTGCTGTTGGATTCTGTTTGCTAGTATTTTGTTGAGGATTTTTGCGTCTATATTCATCAGTGATATTGGTCTGTAATTTTCTTTTTTTGTAGTATCTTTGTCTGGTTTTGGTATCAGGGTGATGGTGACCTCATAGAATGAGTCTGGGAGTGTTCCTTCCTCTGCAATTTTTTGGAAGAGTTTGAGAAGGGTGGGTGTTAGCTCTTCTCTAAACGTTTGATAAAATTCACCTGCAAAGGCATCTTGTCCTGGACTTTCGTTTGTTGGAAGATTTTTAATCACAATTTCAATTTCGTTACTTGTGATTGGTCTGTTCATATTTTCTATTTCTTTCTGGTTCAGTCTTGGAAGATTTTACCTTTCTAAGAATTTGTCCATTTCTTCCAGGTTGTCCATTTTATTGGCATAGAGTTGCTTGTAGTAGTCTCTTAGGATGCTTTGTATTTCTGCGGTGTCTGTTGTAACTTCTCTTTTTTCATTTCTAATTTTATTGATTTGAGTCCTCTCCCTCTTTTTCTTGATGAGTCTGGCTAATGGTTTATCAATTTTGTTTATCTTCTCAAAAAACCAGCTTTTAGTTTTATTGATCTTTGCTATTGTTTTCTTTGTTTCTGTTTCATTTATTTCTGCTCTGATCTTTATGATTTCTTTCCTTCCACTAACTTTGGGTTTCGTTTGTTCTTCTTTCTCTAGTTCCTTTAGGTGTAAGGTTAGATTGTTTATTTGAGATTTTTCTTGTTTCTTGAGGTAGGCTTGTATTGCTATAAACTTCCCTCTTAGAACTGCTTTTACTGCATGCCATAGGTTTTGGATCTTTGTGTTTTCGTTGTAATTTATCTCTAGGTATTTCTTGATTTCCTCTTTGATTTCTTCGGTGATCTCTTGGTTATTTAGAATGTACTGTTTAGCCTCCATGTATTTATGTTTTTCATGTTTTTCTCCCTGTAATTGATTTCTAATCTCATAACGTTGTGGTGAGAAAAGATGCTTGATATGATTTCAGTTTTCTTAAATTTACTGAGGCTTGATTTGTGACCCAAGATGTGATCTATCCTGGAGAATGTTCCGTGCGCGCTTGAGTATAAAGTGTAATCTGCTGTTTTTGGATGGAATGTCCTATAGATATCAAATAAATCTATCTGGTCTATTGTGTCATTTAAAGCTTCTGTTTCTTTATTAATTTTCTGTTTGGATGATCTGTCCATTGGTGTAAGTGAGGTGTTAAAGTCCCCCACTATTATTATGTTACTGTCGATTTCCTCTTTTTAGCTGTTAGCTGTTGCCTTATGTATTGAGTTGCTCCTATGTTGGGTGCATATATATTTATAATTGCTATATCTTCTTCTTGGATTGATCCCTTGATCATTATGCAGTGTCCTTCCTTGTCTCTTGTAACATTCTTTATTTTAAAGTCTATTTTATCTGATATGAGTATTGCTACTCCAGCTTTCTTTTGATTTCCATTTGCATGGAATATCTTTTTCCATCCCCTCACTTTCAGTCTGTATGTGTTCCTAGGTCTGAAGTGGGTCTCTTGTAGACAGCATATATATGGGTCTTGTTTTTGTATCCATTCAGCGAGCCTGTGTCTTTTGGTTGGAGCATTTAATCCATTCACGTTTAAGGTAATTTTTTTTTTGAACATTTGTTATTTTTTTTTAAATTTATTTATTTATTTTTGGCTGTGTTGGGTCTTCGTTTCTGTGTGAGGGCTTTCTCTAGTTGTGGCAAGCGGGGGCCACTCTTCATCGCGGTGCGTGGGCCTCTCACTATCGTGGCCTCTCTTGTTGCGGAGCACAGGCTCCAGACGTGCAGGCTCAGTAGTTGTGGCTCACGGGCCTAGTTGCTCCACGGCATGTGGGATCTTCCCAGACCAGGGCTCGATCCCGTGTCCCCTGCATTAGCAGGCAGATTCTCAACCACTGCACCACCAGGGAAGCCCTAAGGTAATTATTGATATGTATGTTCCTATTACCATTTTCTTAATTGTTATGGGTTTGTTTTTGTAGGTCCTTTTCTTCTCTTGTGTTTCCCACTTAGAGAAGTTCCTTTAGCATTTGTTGTAGAGCTAGTTTGGTGGTGCTGAATTCTCTTAGCTTCTCTGTCGAATCTGAGTGAGATCTTTGCCGGGTAGAGTAATCTTAGTTGTAGGTTCTTCCCTTTCATCACTTTAAATATATCATGCCACTCCCTTCTGGCTTGTAGAGTTTCTGCTGAGAAATCAGCTGTTAACCATATGGGAGTTCCCTTGTATGTTATTTGTTGTTTTTCCCTTGTTGCTTTCAATAATTTTTCTTTGTCTTTAATTTTTGTCAGTTTGATTACTATTTGTCTCGGCATGTTTCTCCTTGGATTTATCCTGCCTGGTACTCTCTGCACTTCCTGGACTTTGGTGGCTATTTCCTTTCCCATGTTAGGGAAATTTTCGACTATAATCTCTTCAAATATTTTCTTGGGTCCTTTCTCTCTCTCTTCTCCTTCTGGGACCCCTATAATGCGAATGTTGTTGCGTTTAATGTTGTCCCAGAGATCTCTTAGGCTGTCTTCATTTCTTTGCATTCTTTTTCCTTTATTCTGTTCCGTGGCAGTGAATTCCACCATTCTGTCTTCCAGGTCACTTATCCATTCTTCTGCCTCAGTTATTCTGCTATTGATTCCTTCTAGTGTATTTTTCATTTCAGTTATTGTATTGTTCATCTCTGTTTGTTTGTTCTTTAATTCTTCTGGTGTTTGTTCTTTAATTCTTCTAGGTCTTTGTTAAACATTTCTTGCATCTTCTCGTTCTTTGCGTCCATTCTTTTTCCGAGGTCCGGGATCATCTTCACTATCATTATTCTGAATTCTTTTTCTTGAAGGTTTCCTATCTCCACTTCAATTAGCTGTTTTTCTGGGGTTTTGTCTTGTTCCTTCATCTGGTACATAGCCCTCTGCCTTTTCATCTTGTCTATCTTTCTGTGAATGTGGGTTTTGTTCCACAGGCTGCAGGATTGTAGTTCTTCTTGCTTCTGCTGTCTGCCCTCTGTTGGATGAAGCTATCTAAGAGGCTTGTGCAAGTTTCCTAATGGAAGGGACTGGTGGTGGGTAGAGCTGGGTGTTGCTCTGGTGGACAGAGCTCAGTAAAACTTTAATCCGCTTGTCTGCTAATAGGTGGGGCTGGGTTCCCTCCCTGTTGGTTGTTTGGCCTGAGGCGACCCGACACTGGAGCCTACCCGGGCTCTTTGGTGGGGCTAATGGCGGACTCTGGGAGGGCTCACACCAAGGAGTACTTCCCAGAACTTCTGCTGCCAGTGTCCTTGTCCTCACCGTGAGCCACAGCCACCTCCCACCTCAGCAGGAGACCCTCCAACACTAGCAGGTAGGTCTGGTTCAGTCTCCTATGGGGTCACTGTTCCTTCCCGTGGGTCCTGACGCTCACACTACTTTGTGTGTGCCCTCCAAGAGTGGAGTCTCTGTTTCCCCCAGTCCTGTCAAAGTCCTGCAATCAAATCCCATTAGCCTTCAAAGTCTGATTCTCTAGGAATTCCTCCTCCCGTTGCCAGACTCCCTGGTTGGGAACCCTGACATGGGGCTGAGAACCTTCACTCCAGTTGGTGGACTTCTGTGGTATAAGTGTTCTGCAGTTTGTGAGTCGCCCACCCAGCAGTTACGGGATTTGATTTTATTGTGATTGTGCCCCTCCTGCCGTCTCATTGTGGCTTCTCCTTTGTCTTTGGATGTGGGGTATCCTTTTTGGTGAGTTCCAGTGTCTTCCTGTCGATGATTGTTCAGCAGTTAGTTGTGAATCTGGTGCTCTCACAAGGGGGAGTCTCATTGGCCCATTTTTAAATTGGGTTATTTGTCTTTTTATTGTTAACTTATAAGTCCCTTATCATATATATGACTGCAAATATTTTCTGCCATTCTGTAGGTTATCTTTTCAGTTTCCTTTTTTTTTTTTTAATTTTATTTATTTTTTGGTTGCCTTACGTCTTCATGACTGCGTGCGGGCTTTCTCGAGTTGTGGCGAGCGGGGGCTACTCTTTGTTGTCAATGCACAGGCTTCTCATTGCGGACGCTTCTCTTGTTTTGGAGCATAGGCTCTAGGCACGCAGGCTTCAGTAATTGCAGCACACAGGCTCGGTAGTTGCGGCATGTGGGCCCTAGAGTGTGCGGACTTCAGTAGTTGTGGTGCTTGTGCTCAGTAGTTGTGGCGCACGGGATTAGTTGTTCCATGGCATGTGGGATCTTCCCAGACCAGGGATCAAACCCATGTCCCCTGCATTGGCAGGCAGATTCTTAACCACGGTGCCACCAGGGAAGTCCCTATCTTTTCACTTCCTTGATGTGTCCTTTGAAGCACAAATGTTTTTAATTTTGATGAAGACCAATTTTTCCATTTTTTTTCTTTTGTCACTTATGCTTTTGGTGTTATATCTAAGAGACCATTGCCTAATCCAAGGTCACAAGATTTATTTGTTTATTTATTTATATTTTAAAAAAATATTTATTTATTTGTTTATTTATTTTGGCTGCGCTGGGTGTCAGGTACGGCATGCAGGGTCTTCACTTTGGCATGCGGGATCTTTTAGTTGTGGCACTGTTTTTAGTTGTGGAATGTGAACTCCCAGTTGTGGCATGTATGCAGGATCTAGTTCCCCAACCAGGGATTGAACCCAGGCCCCCCACATTGGGAGCGTGGAGTCCTCCCCACTGGATCACCAAGGAAGTCCCAGTCACGAAGATTTATGCCTGTGTTTCTTCCTAAGAGTTTTAGCTCTTACATTGATGTCTATGATCCACTTTGTTAATTTTTATATACAGTGTGAGGCAGGGGTCCAACTTCATTTTTTTGCAGGTGGCTATTCAGTTGTTCCAGCACCATTTGTTGATAGGACTGTCATTTTCCCTTAAATGATCTTGGCGTCCTTGTTGAACATCAATTGACCGTAAATGTGAGGGTTCACTTTTGAATTCTCAATTCTCTTTCACTGATTTGTATATCTGAATGTCTAAGTCACAATGTCTTTTTTTTCTCCAGCTTTTTTGAGATGTAATTGACATATAACATTGTGTAAGTTTAAAGTGTGATACACTTATATTGCAAAATGATTACCACCATAGCATTAGCTAACGCCTCCATCACATCACATAATTACCATTTCTTGTTTGTGGTAAGGACATTTAAGATCTACTCTTAGCAACTTTCAAGTATATAATGCAGTATTGCTAACTATAATAACTATGCTGTATTTTAGATCCCCAGAATTTATTCATCTTATAACTGGAAGAGTTTGTACCCTGTCACTAACATCTCCCCATTTCTCCAATCCCCTAGTCCCCTGGCAACTACCATTCTATTCTGCTTCTATGAGTTTGGCTTTTTTAGGTTCTACATATAAGTGATGCAATACAGTATTTGTCCTTCTCTGTCCACATTGTCTTAATTTGCTTTGTAGTAAATTTTGCAATCAGGAAGTGTAAGTCCTTCTACTTTGTTCTTTCTCAAGATTGTTCTGGCTCTTCCAGGTCCCTTGCATTTCCCTATGAATTTTAGGATCATCTTGTCAATTTCTGCAAAAAAAGGTATCTGGGATTTTGATAGGGATACATTACATTGTATCTGTAGATCAATTTGAGGAATAGTGCCTCTTAACAATATCAAGTCTTCTGGTTAATGAACATGAAAAGATGTCTTTCCATTTTTTAGGTCTTTAATTTCTTTCAATTATGGTTTGTAATTTTCATCATACAAGTCTTGCACTGCTTTTGTTGCTTAGTTTGTTTTCATCTTTGGACTTAGTTTAAGGTACTTCTTTCCATGCAGAAAAATTTCATTTTTAGGTAATCAAATATAATGAGTCATAATTTTTAAATGGGCCAAATATTTGAATAGTTATTTCCCCAAAGAGATAGACATATGGCTAAGTAAGCACGTGAAATTTTGCCAACATCATTATTCATTAGGGAAATGCAATAAAAACCAAGTGAGATACCACTTCACACCCACTATAATCAAATGGCTATAACCAAGGAGACAGTAACACATGTTGGCCAGGAAATGTTGAAAAGAACCCTCATATGTTGCTGGTGCAAATGTATAATGGCACAATCACTTTGGAAAACAGTTTGGCGGTTTCTTAAAAACTTATACGTAAACTTACCCTACCACCCAGTAATTCTAATTCTAGGTATCTACCCAAGAGAAATGAAGACATTTGTCTACACAAAGACTTGCATGTTAATGTTCTCGACAGTGTTCGTGATAGCCCTGAAGTGGAAACAATCCAAGTATCTATAAGGTGGTAAATGGATAAACAAAATGATATAACCATACAATGGAATACTGTTCAACAATATAAAGGGATGCAGTACTGATATGTGCTACAATGTGGTCGCACCTTGAAAACATCATGTTGAATGGAAGAAGGCAGACATAAAAGGCCACATATCGTATGATTCCATCTATATGAAGTGTCCAGAAAAGGTAAATCTATAGCGACAGAAAGTAGATTAGTGATTGCGTAAGGGTGGGCATGGTGATTGACTCCAGAAGGCAAGAGGGATCTTTCTGGGGTGATGGAAGTGTTCCAAAACTTAATTGTAGTGATGAATACCTAACTCTATAAATTTTATAATATTATTGAATTGTACACTTAAAATGGGTGAATTTTATTGTATGTAAAATGTACCTCCATAAAGAAGTTTAAAAAAAAAACACTGAAATAAATAGGAAAATATTAATCATTTCTGGATATAATATTTAATATTTTCTGGATTCTGGGTTTTGTGTCATTTAGGCCATCCTCAATCTGATATCCTTAAAAAATTTTTTTTTTAAATTTTTTATTTACTATTTATTTATTATTTTTATTTTTGGCTATGTTGGGTCTTCGTTTCTGTGCGAGGGCTTTCTCCAGTTGCGGCGAGTGGGGGCCACTCTTCATCGCGGTGCGTGGGCCTCTCACTATCGCGGCCTCTCTTGTTGCGGAGCAGAGGCTCCAGACGCTCAGGCTCAGTAGTTGTGGCTCACGGGCCCAGTTGCTCCGCGGCATGTGGGATCTTCCCAGACCAGGGCTCGAACCCGTGTCCCCTGCACCGGCAGGCAGATTCTCAACCACTGCGCCACAAGGGAAGCCCCCTAAAAAATATTTTAAGAAAAATATTCTCTCCTTTTTTTATTCTACTGCGTTAGCAGTTCCATCTTTTGTATTTGAATGTTCTATCTGCCTGGAATGTATTTGAGTATAGAAAGTGAGATAGGATGAATAAGATATATTTAATGATGATAATATTTTTAGAAGTAGAACTTTTTTCTCCCAATAAAATCTTATTCTGTACCCAATAAATTAAGAAAACTAAAAACAATGTTCAGAATCTTTTCTACTGAAATATTTGCATCTATGTACTGAGGTCAGTGTTTAGGATGTTCATTGCAGCATTGTCTAGAACTAAAAACCCACTGGTAGAGCTGGTTCAACTATGGTCTATTCACACTACAGATTACTGTTCAGCAGCTAAAGATGGTGTTAAAGCCATTTGTGCTGACATGGGAAGAAATCTGTGGAAAAATGTTAAGAAGGCAAACTTCAGAACAATGAGTATAATATAATTCAATTTTTCTAAAAACAAAAACCCACATCCGTACATATATGTATTTATTCATTTATAAAGAAAATAATCTGATGGATATATGGCAGCCTGTTAACTGTATTTACTCTTGAAAAGTGAGGATTTTGGGGGGCATGTGGGGATAGTGGTAGTGATAATAGTGGGGCATAAAAGGGTCTTTAGCTTTTTAGTTTGCTTTTACACTGTTATTTTGTAAGATGACTCTTGTCTTTTAACATTTTTTTCAATTTGCATTTTTGAAAAGATCATAGATTTACATGATTTATTATTTTTTTATTATTATTATTTTTTTACAAATATTTTGTTTATTTTAATGAAGCTGGTACAGACAATGTCCATTGAAAACCCATATCGCAGGCCAAAAAGTACAAATAAAGTCAAAAAGAGCAGCGTTCTGCTGTATACACTTCTGCATGAATAACTTAACTGGTAATGAAAATTAGAACTTTTCTGGGATCTTCTGACAAGATTTTTCTCTCATCTTAAAATGCTTTCTCTTCAGTGAAGCCATCTTTGGAGTTAGTCATTATTTTCACCACCTCTGTCACCTTGACTCCAACGTGATATTCCTTTTCTTTTGGTCCAGACCCTCAGATTTTTAAAGTACCTTCAAGTTAAGGAAAGGTCATTTTTTCCACAGTTCAGTTCTCTGAAAAACTTCCATCTCCCACTGAAAGTCACAGTCCAGGAGTGAAGCGATCACATGCTAGAACTTCAGGGCCAATTGGAAAGTCATTATGAACACTCTCATTAGTCAATCTTATTTATCACAAGCCTGTAAATGCACAATCCTGGAAAAGGCAGGCTCTCTGTGCACACACGTAATTTTTAAAAAGGAGAGGGCAATATGAATGGGGCTGAGGTTTGATCACCAAAAATCAGCACAATGAAAACAAACAATAATGAATAATGGGCACTAGAATTCAAATTACCAGATGCTCTAAAGAGATGGGGGTGCCAGTTTTCAATTCTGTTTTGAACACCACATTACAAAAGAACTATTTTTAAAAATAAAAAAGGATTAAGGGAAAAGAAAAAAAAATAAAAATATCTAAATTGTTGAACGACCCCCTGTTTGTTCCTGATAAACTTCAATCACATCTTCTTCCTCCATTCCCAGTTCTTTTGGAGTGTGATTATCAGCAATTCTCTGACCTTCAAAGAGAAACCTGAGTGAATTCATGGGAACTCCCTGTCTTTGACAGTATGATTCTTTGAGTTTCTTGAGATGTGTTGTCATTTTCACTTTGAAGTGAATCTCACTGCCATCCTGTCCGATGACTTTGAGTTTAATATATTCTCCTTCCTTCTTATCCCCCAAGTCCTCAGTTGAAGGTTTTGCCTCCTGGCCAGACATGGTGACGGTGGTTTCCCCCAGGGTCTCCGCACAGCAGTGGCCTCGGGTAGGCAGAACCTCGCTCTGGGGTTTACAAATGCCTTCCCCACATCACAACACCACGGCTCTACATGATTTATTTACAAAATAAACTATAACTGGCAAATAATTCCTCCCTTAGCAAGCAAAGTTGTTCTGTTTTTACACTTTAATAATATGACATCATCATCATCAGTGTAATTTTAAAATTGAATTATATGGGACTTCCCCCGTGGTCCAGTGGTAAAGAATCTGCCTTACAATGCAGGGGACGTGGCTTCGATCCCTGGTCGGTGAACTAAGATCCCACATGCCACCGGGCAACTAAGCCCACGCGCCACAACTACTGAGCTTGCGTGCCTCAACTACAGAGCCTGCTGTGCCGCAAACTACAGAGCCCGTGCACTCTGGAGCCCGCGCCACAACTTGAAAAGAGAAAACGCCATAACGAGAAAGAAGCCCGTGCGCCGCAATGAAAGATCCCACATGCCACAACGAAGATCCCATGTGCCACAACAAAGACCCGACTTGGCCAAAATAAAATAAATAAATATTAAAAATAAAAAATAAAAAAGGTTTTTAAAAAATTGATTTGTATATAAAACAATCTGAAGCTCAAAAGTTAAAAGACTTGGTCACAGAGATAATTGACTTTGGAACATTTTCTCCTAAGAACCCATGTTTGGCTGAATGACAATACCTATCAAAGAAGTTTATTGACCTAAGAAGGAAATGCTGTGTAAACAGGCTAATGTCTCTAGGTCAGTGGTTTTTAACAGGTGATTTTGCCCCCAGGGGGACATTTAGCAATATCTGGAGACATTTTTGTTTTTTTACAACTTGGGGAAAGTGTGTTGACTGCTACTGGCATCTGGTGGTGGAGACCCGGGTTGCTACTAAACATCCTGTGATGCATAGGATAGCCCCCCGCAACAAAGAGTTACCCAGCCCTACACGTCTGTAGTGCCAAGGTGGAGAACCCTGCTGTAAATCATATTTCACAAAGCTTTATTCACTCAGCAGATATTACAGTTGGGGGATTAGTTCATAGCCAATGAGAAGGTGGGCATTCTTAGGCTTCTTTTATTTGTACTTCCCAGTCTGTTAATCAGTGGACTATAGAAGATGTGAAGGGAGAGTCTTTTATCAAGACCATTCTTGGGACTTCCCTGGTGGCGCAGTGGTTAAGAATCTGCCTGCCAATGCAGGGGACAAGGGTTTGATCCCTGGTCCGGGAAGATCCCACATGCTGCGGAGCAACTAAGCCCATGTGCCACAACTACTGAGGCTGCACTCTGGAGCCTGACGAGCCACGAGCCCACGTGCCACAACTACTGAAGCCCGCTCGCCTAGAGCCCGTGCTCCGCAACAAGAGAAGCCACCACAAGGAGAAGCCCGCACACCGCAGCAAAGAGTAGCCCCCACTCGCCACAACTAGAGAAAGCCTGTGTGCAGCAACGAAGACCCAACGCGGCCATAAATAAACAAACAAACAAACAAATAAATAAATTAAATAAAAAAAAAAGAATCCGCCTGCCAATGCAGTTTCGAGCCCGGGTCCGGGAAGATCCCACGTGCCGCGGAGCAACTAAGCCCGTGCACCACAGCTGCTGAGCCCGCGTGCTGCAACTAATGAAGCCCACACGCCTAGAGCCCATGCTTCGCAACGAGAGAAGCCACCGCAATGCGAAGCCTGCGCACCACAACAAAGAGTAGCCCCCACTCTCCGCAACTAGAGAAAGCTCGCGTGCAACAACGAAGACCCAACTCAGCGAAAAAAAAAAAAAAAAGACCATTCTTTGGGGTCAGGGAGGAAAAGCAAAGCTAACACCCTACTTCAAAATCACAAGCAGATTTACCTTTCTAAAAAGCATTAAAAATATTAAACTTTAGTTAATAATGTGCATGCCGATCTGATACCTGTAACTTACTTAGAAAGGCATTAAAATATGAAAGGGATTGATAGATGGAGAAAGGGATGGGTAGGTATGTAATAAAGCAAATATAGTAAAATGTTAATTGTAGAATCTAGTTGGTGGGTATATGAAGATTGTATAATTCAATTTTTTTATATGTTTGAAAATTTTCATAATATTGGGGGAAATCAAAAACAGATTCGCACTCTTTTTAGCAGACTCTGGGTTAGTAGAAATCACATTGCTGATTTTGCTGGGTGGCCTCAGGCAAGTTACTTAACTTTTTGATTTTCATCTGAAGAACAATTGTTGTTTGGCTCAAATAAGATACTAATATGGTGAGGTTCAAATGAAATAGTGAATGTGAAATCACTTTGAAAAGCATAAAGTACTCTAAAAATGCAGTGCATTACTATTAGGAAGGATGAGTGTTCAACCAATTATATACCATGGCTCTAGGTGTTCTTGACAACTCCCTGTGTAATGACATTAACACTGTTTTACCTTCTTGAGATTCAAAGTATAAAGCAACCATAACAATTTCTATCAAATATTTCTCAAGTATTTGTGAAAGACTTAGATTCCTTTTCTAGGATGAAAGAATCATTCTGTCTTTGTATAACTTTAATATTTTTTTCCTGTTTTACTTATAGACTGCCAAGGTCTCCACTTAGGGCAGTGGGAATCTTTGACTGTGGAACATTGGGCATGAGCTTTGCCATTGGCTGGTTGAGAAGGAGAAGGCAGAATGTCTGCATTGTTACACCACAGAGCTCAAACTTCAGAAGACCTTGAGTTAAGCAGTGTCATTTACTATGCACATGATTATGTCTTCGTCTGTCCTATATGATCATCACAAACTAATGAAGCACCTTTTAGGTCTTATGAATTGAGGTTACACTTTTTCTGGATGCTCTGGCAACTGATAGAGGTAGGATTGGGCTGGGTTTTGTGGGGAATGGTGGAAGGGAAAGAACTCATCTTTCCCATTCTCCAGTCTTTGCTCAAGTCAAACATCTGTGCATGTAAAGATTAGGTTAACTAGGGAATTCCCTGGTTAGGACTCTGTGCTTTCACCACTGAGGATCCCCGCAAGACACGTGGCGTGGCCAAAAAAAAAAAAAAAGAAAAAGATGTAGGTTAACTAATCTAGGTTGTTGTATAGAATAGGATTGAATCTAGAAAAATGCTTCAGTTATTACATTAGGACTTAAAAAATATAGAGAGAGGGCTTCCCTGGTGGTCCAGTGGTTAAGACTCCGTGCTTCCACCGCAGGGGAAGCGCAAGTTCGATCCCTGGTCAGGAAAGTTCCACATGCCATGAGATGCGGCCAAAAAATAAATTATATATATATAGAGAGAGAGAGAGAGAGAGATGTGAAATGTGAAAAGCAAAGTTTCCTCCACTTTTTTTTTTTTAAACATCTTTATTGGAGTATAATTGCTTTACAATGGTGTGTTAGTTTCTGCTTTATAACAGTGAATCAGCTATACATATACGTATATCCCCATATCTCCTCCCACTTTTATTTTGCTTGAGGGTTTAAGTGGATGTTCTCTTTGAGGGTACAATTTGAAAATAGTGGATAGCTTCTTACATTTTACTTTGTATACTAAATATCATAAGTGATTTTAACTTCGTGTGTGTGTGTGCATGTATACTCATGCTGATGGGCTTATTGCCTTTTCTAGGACCTGTGAAAAATGGAACCAAACTCTCTAAGGACAAAAGTCCCAGCTTTCTTATCTGATTTGGGGAAGGCCACCTTGAGGGGAATCAGGAAGTGTCCCCGCTGTGGCACATACAATGGAACCCGGGGACTGAGCTGTAAGAACAAGACATGTGGAACCATCTTCCGGTATGGCGCGCGGAAGCAGCCTAGTGTTGAAGCTGTCAAAATCATAACAGGCTCTGATCTGCAAGTCTACTCGGTGCGGCAAAGAGACCGGGGCCCTGATTACCGATGCTTTGTGGAGCTAGGTGTTTCAGAGACGACCATCCAGACAGTGGATGGGACGATCATCACTCAGCTGAGCTCTGGACGGTGTTATGTCCCCGCATGCTTGAAAGCTGCCACCCAGGGTGTTGTGGAAAACCAGTGCCAGCACATCAAGCTGGCCGTGAACTGCCGGGCAGAGGCCACCCCTCTGACGCTAAAGAGCTCGGTCCTGAATGCAGTGCAGGCCTCCCCAGAAACCAAGCAAACCATCTGGCAGTTGGCCACGGAACCCACAGGTCCCCTTGTACAGAGGATTACTAAAAACATTTTGGTGGTGAAATGCAAGGCAAGCCAGAAGCATAGTTTGGGGTATTTGCATACATCGTTTGTGCAGAAAATCAGTGCCAAAAGCTTGCCTGAGCGCCGTTTCTTCTGCTCCTGCCAGACTCTGAAATCACAGAAGTCGAATGCCTCCAAGGATGAGGCGGTCCAGAGATGCATTCATTTCTTTGCTTGCATCTGTGCCTTTGCCAGTGACGAGACATTGGCTCAGGAATTCTCAGACTTCCTAAATTTTGATTCCAGCGGTAGGTGGTGTCGTTGACACAGTTACTCTGTTTTTCTAAAATGGCAATGAAAGTGTCCCACTGATGGCGTTTGGAGATTGTCTTAGCAACCTTCAGAAGCAGTTGCTAGATAAATCAAATGAAAAGCATTCCTTCTTTTAATCCCAGTGAGCATACTTGCATAAAGTTTGGTTGGCTGGTTAGTTGAAATTAATGATCAAGAGACTACTTGTGCATTTTCATTGAAACAATGAATCTAGCAAAGTTAGTTTTGCTTTGATTTTTTTATTCCACAGATGCCCTATGTTAGTAAAAACAAAGAACAAACAAACAAACAAAATCCCTTTTATTTTGTCTTGCTTGCTTGTTTCTTATCTTTGAAGATGGGGAAAACTAGTACCTTGCTCAGAAGATCTTTAAATGTTTCTACATCATCTTATGTTTTTTACATTTTTATCTTGTAGATGCTTTTTATTTTCATTTCTGAACGATCTTTAGTTGGCAGCAGCTCCCAACTTTTTAGTTTTACATTTCTCTGTAGAGCCTTTTATCATATTAATGGTCTATGAACAAAAACATATGTTAGGGAGAGTTCTTTAAAGGAACTGATTTTAAAGAAGACGGTCACTCTATAATTTGTTTTGGGGATTTAGGTTTTTAGAAATTAATTTTCTGTAGATAGGGACCCATACTTACTCTTGGGTAGTATTAATAATTCAGAAATTTGTTATATTTTAGGTCTAAAGGAGGTTATTGTGCCCCAGCTAGGTTGCCATTCAGAATCAACAGTATCAGCTTGTGAGTCTACTGCCTCTAAGCCAAAGAAGAGGAAAAAGGAGGAAGTATCTGGTGAGAAGCTGTTGGGTTTGTTTGTTTGGTGGTGTTACCTTTAGAGGTGGTTTTACTGTGTTTTATGTGTTTCACTGAATCTCAGCAAGTATAAGAAATAATGTTGTTGTTGTTTCCTGAAAAAAGTTTTACTCTCCCTTGATGATTCTTTCTCAAGTAAAGCTAAGAGTCGGTCCTACTGGCCAAGTATAAGATCTGACCAAACTCCACTTTTAGTTTTCTCATCCCTTAATCATTCAGACTAGTCTTACACCTTACTCTGCCTTAGGACAGTGTTATGAAATTTTCATCAATAGATATATTTTTTTAAACTTGTGACAATGGTTAATTATATTTTCAACGATAATTTAGCAACATAGTTATCTGCATTTTCAGCAGGTGGCACCATATATGTATTTTTTTTCTTTTTAAATTCAAATATATCAGTGTCAGTTAAAGACTCATATAAATCAGTATGAAAATGCTGAAGTGTCCTAGTCGGTAAGCGTTAAAAGACCTAGGCTCTAAGGATTTCCCTGGTGGTCCAGTGGCTAAGGCTCTGTGCTCCCAATGCAGGGGCCCTGAGTTCGATCCCTGGTCAGGGAACTAGATCCCACATGCCTCAACTAAGAATTAGCATGCCACAGCTAAAGATCCCACACGTGGCAACGAAGATCCCACATGCCACAACTAAGACCCAGTGCAGCCAAATAAATAAATCTTTTAAAAAATAATTTTAAAAAAAAGACCTAGGCTGTAAACAAAAGGAAAATATTACCGGTCCGCACCTGAGGACCAAACTCCAAATGCACTAGTGAAGAGAGAAATGCAAACATTTTATAAATGCAGAATTAAAACAAGATACTTTGGGATACCAAATTAGCAAAGATATTTAAGCGACGAGACCACAGGCAAAGGTAAAATCAGTGTTCTTCAGCATGGCTAGTGTAGTGTAAGTTGCTTTAATCATTTGTAGTATCTGCTAAGAACCTTAAAAATGTTCCTACCCATAGAGGGAGTATTGCTGCAGGTGGGTCAGATGGTCAGGCACAGGCATTCAGGTGCTGGGAAGTTGGAGAAAGATGGAGAAACAAAGCGACATGGTTATTTCTGTGTTTTTGAGGGGTAATTCTGGCAGCAATATAGAGCAGAGATTGTGGTTAAATGTTTGATTATGGGTCTTTCCCAGGAAAACTTGAAATTAAAAAAAACTGTTTTTTACCCTCTAACTCAGTAATCCCACTTCTAAATAATCTTTTTTTAAGGAAATAATCCTTTGTACAGGAAAAGCATTTTGTCCAGAGATGCCTATTGTGTAGTTATTTATAATATTGAAAAATTAGAAACAACTAAGGGCCAACCACTGGGGATAGTTAAATGACCCATGATAAACCACTTGGTAGAATACCAGGCAGCCATGAAAAATGACTATAAAGAGTTTGGAGAAATGTTAGCTCACTCGGGTAGCCAGATAGAGTACATAATGCTCAGTTCAATTTGAATTTCAGATAAACAGTGAATAATTTTTTGGTATAAGTACTTCCCATGCAATCATTGGAACATATTTATACTAAAAAATTATTTGTTTGTTTGAAGTTCAAAAAAAATTTTTTTTTTGCTAAATCTGGCAATCCCGGTATAATCAGAGCTACTTAAAGCACAAAACCAGCAAAATAAACTATTTACAAAAAGGAAAATGGACAGTAGTTCACCAGAAAATTAATAGTGATCGTCTGAAAGGTGGGAACAAAGGGTGAATTTTTTTCTTCCTTTCACTTCTAGCCCCCCCACCGACTTCCTGTAAAGGGCGTGAGACACTTAAGATGTTATGTATAAAGGCTAATGCTCATTCTTTCTAGAAACTGAAGCTAACTTAGAAATTAGCAAAGACTTTTTATGTTTCAGACTTCAGAAATTAATATTGAATCGATTTATATTCTGTAGACATTTTATTAAACACTATAATGATTTGTGGTTTAGGTGCACAGACGAACAGTTCACTGCTGCCTCAAGATGCAGTGAGCAGTAATCTAAGGAAAAGTGGCCTGAAAAAGCCTGTGGTTGCTTCTTCATTAAAAAGGCAGGGTAAGTTTCTCTTCCCCAGGATAGGCTAAAGAGGTGGAAAATCATCCTGAAGAAGCCCAAAGAGGGGACTTCCCTGGTGGTCCAGTGGTTAAGACTCTGCGCTACCAATGCAAGGGACGTGGGTTGGATCCCTTGTCAGATCCCACAGGCTGAGCAGAGTGGCAAAAAAAAAAAAATGATGCCCAAAGCAATATAATCAAAAGAAATGCTGCATATTGTCCCCCTAGATAAATACTAGCAGGCACTGAGGCTAAGATCTGTGCTGTCGGTCCCACTGGTCTCAAATCAGGCTCAAAACCAAATTGTCTTTTTTTTTAAAGATTTATTTATTATTTGCTTCTTTATTTTATTTATTTTTGGCTGCATCGGGTCTTAGTTGCGGCACCTGGGATCTTCGTTGAGGCGTGAGGATCTTTCGTGGCGGCGCACGGGCTCTTCGTTGTGGTGTGCAGGCTTCTCTCTAGCTGTGGCGCACAGGCTCCAGGGTGCGTGGGCTCTGTAGTTGTGGCGTGCAGGTTCCAGAATGCATGGGCTCTGTAGTTTGCGGCACACGGGCTCCCTAGTTGACGCTCGCGAACTCAGTAGTTGTGGCACCTGGGCTTAGTTGCCCCGTGGCATGGGGGATCTTAGTTCCCCAACCAGGGATCAAACCTGCGTCCGCTCCATTGTAAGGTGATTTCTTTACCACTGGACCACCAGGGAAGTCCCCCAAATTGTCTTTAAATAACAAATGCAACAAAAATTACTGACATGTTTTGGCAGCACATATTTTGTAAAATATTTTCCTTTTGTTGCTGATTACCCATATGCAATTTGGTATAGGGGTTCCAAATTGAAGAAGAAACATATCTTACAATTATACTGAAAATATTTGTTGAGGAAGACAAATATAGTCTGTTCTCCAAAGTTAGTGAACTTTGAAAACACCTAAAAGCAGTAGCATTTAAGAGACAGAATGACTTAATTTGAATATAACTTATAAATTTATATACGTAAATTTTCTACTCAGAATAGTTAATCTTGTATGTTTGGGGGTCGACATTTTCTTAACTCTCATATAATATGGCTGGGTGTTAAAAATTAGACATTATCCCTGCCCTCATACTCTGGTTTTGAAGACAAGACCGATACATAAATAGCAAACAATACAAGACCAAATCTTTTTTTTTTTTTTTAAGACCAAATCTTAATTGACTAATTAATTAAGAACTTACACAGTCCAAGAATAAATGTTTTTGGAAGGTCAGGAAGTAAACAAATCAAAAGTATCTGGTAGCAGATTTTAAACAAATTTTTATCACTTTGGTGCAAAGAAAAAAGAAAATAGCTTTTAATCCAAATTATCACTATATGCATTTATGAGAATTGTAATTTAAATGAATAGTAGTTTTGGCATCATTATCTCTTTATAAAAGGGGATAGGGCTTCCCTGGTGGCACAGTAGTTAAGAATCCGCCTGCCAATGCAGGGGACACGGGTTCGAGCCCTGGTCTGGGAAGATCCCACATGTCGCGGAGCAGCTAAGCTTGTGTGCCACAACTACTGAGCCTGCGCTCTAGAGCCTGCGAGCCACAACTACTGAAGCCTCTGCGCCTAGAGCCTGTGCTCCGCAACAAGAGAGGCCCCCGCAGTGAGAAGCCCACGCACCACAACAAAGACCCAACGCAGCCAAAAATAAAATAAATAAATTTATTAAAAAAATAATAATAATAAAAGGGGATATATACTTCAGTCATATGAAAACATTTCAGGAGAAGAAATAGAATAGAATGGTAGGTCATTGGGTATATAGACATATTCATCAGGAATAGGGCCAATTATTGGCTCTAAAACAACCATTATACAAGGCCATTCTTCAATTTGCAGTTTGATGTTGAAAGGCTGCAAATTTTTTGTGGTTAATAATCTTAAACCCATTAGTCTCTCAGAGCTTTCTATTTCTTTTTTTTTCTAGTTGGATTATTTAAAAGAATCCTGCAATATTCCATTTCACTTATTGTATCTACTTTCTTTGAATTTCAGCTTGTTCCTCTTTTATGTATAAACTCCTTAGCTTTTTCAAACTTCAATTAACTGTTAAATTCTGTAAGAAAAAAGTTAATGAAGCATTTTGCTTTGTTTTTCCCTAGGCTGTAGTCAGCTGTTAGATGAGGCACAAGTGACATTATCCTTCCAAGACTGGCTGGCCAGTGTCACAGAACGCATCCATCAAACCATGCACTATCAGTTTGATGGTAAGTATTGGTCATCCAACTGGGCTACTGCTGAAAGTAGGAGAAATTAAAGTAATTGTGTTATAGGTCTACTCTGTTTTGATAGAAAAAGTAATTGGGCTTTAGTCTAGAGTGCACTGGGCCTCAAGAGAGTAGAAATCTAAATGAAATGAAGGAATAAACACATAATCAAAATGCAGGACCAGCAAAATGAATTTAGAGATGGAAGAGAAAAACCACAGCAAATAATAAGTAAAGGTAGAGAGCCTTGGTCTTGGGGTATGCATGGGTGTGTGGTAAGGGAGATACCAAAACCTTAGAAGATCATTCTAACCCTCAAACTTAAAGCAAGGGAGGGAAAAGTTTAGAAAAAATCTAAACCTGTGAGACTAAGATAGTCATATAAAATTACACAGACATGCTAAGGAAGATCGGAGAACACAAGCTGGATTTGGGCTGATCGTGATAGCCTCATAGAACCTCAGCAGTTTCAGAGGTGGACCATCCAACCGAGTCTTGCCCATTGCCTTAAAAGCATCCTTGATGGATGGTTTTCCAGGCTTTGTGCAGTGATGAGCAGCTCACTGCTTTTTAATACTTTTTTAAAAAAATCATTGTTATTCTTTTTTTTTTTTTAATTTATTATTTATTTTTGGCTGTGTTGGGTCTTCGTTGCTGCATGCGGGCTTTCTCTAGTTGTGGCAAGCGGGGGCCACTCTTCATCACGGTGTGCGGGCCTCTCACTATCGCAGCCTCTCTTGTTGCGGAGCACAGGCTCTAGACACGCAGGCTCAGTAGTTGTGGCGCACGGGCTTAATTGCTCCGCGGCATGTGGGATCCTCCCAGACCAGGGCTCGAACCCGTGTCCCCTGCACTAGCAGGCAGATTCTCAACCACTGCGCCACCAGGGAAGCCCCGGCTCACTGCTTTTTGAGGCAGCTCCTGACATTGTTAGACAGTGAGAACTGTGAGGAAGGTCTTCCTCATACTAAGTGGAAATGTTTGCTGATAATACTTCCTGTTGGTTCTAATTCTGTGCTCTAGTCACATGGAATAAGTCTGTTCCTGTTTTCAAATAACAGTCCCTGCCACTGCACACACCCTTTGCTCTGCCTGACAGGTCTTCTCTTTTCCAAGTGATGCATCTCAGGTCTTCAAACACTCCTCACGGCATATTTACAAACCTCACATCATTTTGATGTTCTTTGCTGAACATGTTGAAGTTTATGAACATCATTTTAAAAATAAAGCACCCCAAACTGAATAGTAGCCCAACTGCAGACACTCAGTAGGAGGACATGAGTTTTGAAGGATTAGATCAGTTGTGGCTTCATGGTGAAGAAAGGGACAAGAATGGAGGTGTTGAAATACATGCTTAGTTTTATTTATATTAATTCAGAATAAATAAAACTTCAGAAGTTACTTTTTAGAAAAACAAAATAAGCTAGGGAAGGTTAAAGAGAAAGTCTATGTTTTCCTTTTCTTTTAAAAATTTATTTATATATTGTTTTAAATAATATAATAAATACCTACTAACCCACCTCCCAGAACATTGACAATAACGTAAGCTATAAACTGTGGTCCTTTTTCATCCCATTCCTTGTAACAGCCCCTCTCACCATCTCCATTACCACCACCTTTGTCAAAGTCACCGTCAGCTCTCTCCTGGACTGTGATTCCGTGTCTTGTACAAGGACTTTTCAAGATTAATTTACCTAAACCCTAGCATCCCATCAGCTGAGTTGTGGTAAGTTAGGAGTTTTAGAGTTGTAATGATCTCTGCAGATAGCCCATAATCTAATTTCAAGATGAAAGATTTTAAAAACCTTTCTGTAGTGACTTCTCGAAACTGCCCAGATATTAATATTTTAGGGGCTTGGGACTTCCCTGGTGGTCCAGTGGTAAAGAATCTGCCTTCCAATGCAGGGGATGCTGGTTCGATCCCTGGTCGGGGAACTAAGAGCCCACATGCCGTGGGGCAACTAAGGCCCGAGCCCCTCAACTAGAGAGCCCACGCGCTCTGGATCCCGGGTGCCACAGCTACAGATCCCACGCACTCTGGAACCCATGCGCCACAACTAGAGAGAGAAAACCTGCACGCCACAACTAGAGAGAAGCCTGCACACGGCAATGAAGAGCCCGTGTGCCGCAACAAAAGATCCCGCGTGCCGCAACTAAGACCCGATGCAGTCAAAAATAAATAAATAAAAATTAAAAAAAAAATTTTAGTGGCTCAGAAGCAGTGACAGTTTTGTCATTGGCATTCTGCACTCAATTAAGTAGGTAAAATCAATTGATAGAATGTAACACCTTAATATGGAATTCTAGAAAACCTTTCATTTTCATTTTTCTTGGCTTGATCTTTATTTCAGAAAGGCAGCTGAACTGTCTTTAAGAACTACACCTTCTACAGGCAGGTGGAAGTTACATGTTAAGCCATGTGGTTCTGGATGTTTTCCCTCTGTTGGAGCTTGCTTCTTGGGCAGAGTTTTTAAGGAAAACTCTGAACTCTTTCACCCTCTCCCCTGAACACTCTTTCTGTTGACTTTTTGTTGACCTAGTGTCTTGCAACTTTTTAAAAGAGGTTTGTTACGTATTTTCAAACAGTTTGCCTGTCTTCACATCAGAGAGAAGACTGATGCTTATTGGATAAATTGTCCTAACTTTGCAGTCTCTGGCATTCATGGTCCTGGCCATCTGAGAAAATGAATGCAAACAGCAGGTGCCTGGGATAGTGAGCAGGAGTGAATCAAGTTTACCTTCTCAACTCAGCCTCAATGTTCTCATCTCATTTCATGTCCTCTTTAAAGGGAGAAGTCTGTGCTGTGGCAGTGTTTACAAAATTAGGGATTTGAAAAGTTATCTTTGGTAGATGACAAGGGTGTGCTGTATGTGTTATAATTGCAAGGGATCAAGAGTAGGGCAGGTGACAGTGCTTGACTCATAAAGGTCAATCAAAGCCTTCTTTTGGCCCCTGTATAAAGAAATCTCAGTGGTATTTTTAGTTATTACTACCCATCAATTCCATTTCTTCCACCTTCCCCTACACACCAGAAAGCCCACTGAGTTTCCTTAAATGAGCTTCTTCTTATTTCCTATAGGCAAACCAGAGCCACTGGTGTTCCACATTCCTCAGTCCTTTTTTGATGCCCTGCAACAGAGAATATCCATAGGAAGTGCAAAAAAACGGCTTCCCAACTCTACCACAGGTATGGGATTTTTCCTCAGGAATAGCAGTAGATGTCTTGACCTTAGAGAATAATGTTTGGGGAAAATTGTGTGGCATTTTCATGATTAGGACTTCTAGTTACATGCTCAGAGCATGACGCCTTAGCCCATCAGCTCTTAGAATAATGATCACACTCTTCAAAGGCCCCATGCTTATGCTAGTAAGAGTTGATGGAAAGATTCCGAAAGCACAAGGTTGGTAAAAGAATCACCGATGAAGCACAATGAAGGTGCCCACCAAGAAGTTGGATATTTTCTGGATATGAACCAGTTTCAACAAAAGCATTGCAGGCTCCAATTGTTGTTTGCGCTGGCTTCTTGGAAGCATATTACAGTATGTGTCAAAAACGAAAACTTGTTTTTCATGATTCCCCATTTATGATAAAGAGAGATTTTATTTTTAGAGTGATTCTCAGGCTTGGAACATTTTATAATTACAGTATTCTGATACTTATTTCTTGGTTTTATATAATATCTTTCTACTAGAGATCTCAAGATACTTATTTGGTAGTATAAGGAAATAAGGGAGAGAAAAGGAGAAGGAAAAGGTTGCTCAGGGACAAATAGCCCAAGAGTAACTACAGCTAGAAATCAGAGCTATTTCTTCAGTAAATTGTTATTTGATGATGTAATAGGGACTGAAGTGTTTTTGTTTGTTTGTTTTTTTGGCCAAGCCTTTCAGCATGCGGGATCTTAGTTCTTGACCAGGGATCGAACCTGTGCCCCTGCAGTGGAAGCTCAGAGTCCTAACCATGGAACCGCCAGGGAGTTCCCAGGACTGATGTTTAATTCTGTCTTTGAATAGTACAAGCTGTGAATCTCTCTGTTTAGGGCCATAAAAATCTCTGTCTTTACACCTTATCTATCTGACTTTTGAGACAGTATTCTTTTTTTTAATAAATTTATTTATCTTTTTTTATTTTTATTTTTTGACCATGTTGGGTCTGCGTTGCTCCACACGGGCTTTCTCTAGTTGCGGCGAGCAGGGGCTGGTGGCTTCTCTTGTTGCCGAGCATAGGCTCTAGGCGCGTGGGCTTCATTTGCTGTGACACGTGGGCTCAGTAGTTGTGGCTCACAGGGTCTAGAGCACAGGCTCAGTAGTTGTGGCGCACGGGCTTAGTTGCTCCACAGCATGTGGGATCTTCCTGGACCAGGGCTTGAACCCATGTCCCCTGCGTTGGCAGGCAGATTCTCAACCACTGCGCCACCAGGGAAGTCCCTTGAGACAGTGTTGATGCTTCCAGTTTAAACTTTAGGCCTGGAATTTCCTAGCAGTCCAGTGGTTAGGACTCCACACTTCCACTGAAGGGGGCATGGGTTCAATCCCTGGTCGGGGAACTAAGATCCCACATGCTGAGTAGTGCAGCCAAAACAAAAACAAAAACAAACCATTTTAGGCCGGATACATTAATTTTAACCCATTGCTTAGATATTTTTGGGTCCTTCAGTGGAACCCCTTTATAATCTGGGAGGCAGGGCAATAGATTGGCAACCACGTGAGCAGGCTTAAACTCTATGTAGTTATTTTAAGGACTATGATTTGACCTCTGACTTATCTAAAGTTGTAAGAGGCTGTTTTATAATAGAGTCCTCTGTGTATAGACTTACCAAACAAACAAGTTTCCAAGATGTCAAAAATAAGTAGTGTCTCAAAAGAAGCATCAGAGACTTTTTATAGCAGAAATCCTTATCATTTGATTCATCACATTTCTGCCAAAACTCTATTATAGATTTGCTTCTAGAATTCCTTTTTTAGGGAATTCCCTGGTGGTCCAGTGGTTAGGACTCAGCACTTTCACTGCCGGGGCTAGGTTCGATCCCTGGTTGGGTAACTAAGATCCCTCAAGCTGCGTGGCAGGGACAAAAAATATATATATTGGATTGGCCAAAAAGTTCCTTCGGTTTTTAAATTAAAAGACGCATTTTTCATTTTCACCAAGAACTTTATTGAACAACGTATTCACCCTTTTGTTCCACTACCTTCTGCCATTTTTCAGGCAACTTCATAATCCCACATCTTCCCAAAACTTTTTATCTTTTTGAGCAAAGAACTGTTACAGGTGTCTTTTACAGTCTTCCAGGGAACTGAAGTTTTTTCCATTAAAAGAATTCTGTAAAGACAGAAATAAATGGAAATCTGAAGGTGCAACGTCTGGTGAATACGGCAGATGAATCAGAACTTCCCAGCCAAGCTCTAACAGTTTTTGCCTGGTCATCAAAGAAACATGCGGTCTTGCGTCATTCTGATGGAAGATGAAGCGTTTTCTGTTGACTAATTCCGGACACTTTTCATTGAGTGCTACTTTCAGTTGGTCTAATTGGGAGCAGTACTTGTTGGAATTAATCGTTTCGTTTTCTGGAAGGAGCTCATAATAGAGGACTCCCTTCCAATCCCACCATATACACAACATCACCTTCTTTGGATGAAGACTGGCCTTTGGTGTCGTTGGTGGTGGTTCATTTCTCTTGCCCCACGATCACTTCCCTTCCACATTATTGTACAGTATCCACTTTTCATCACCTGTCACAATTTGTTTTAAAAACAGAACATTTTCATTACATTTCAGTAGAGAATTGCATGAGGAAATACAGTCAAGAAGGTTTTTTTTATGTGGAACCCAAACATCAAAGCGATTAGTATAACCAAGCTGGTGCCAATGACTTTCAGCGCTTGATTTGGATATTTTCAGTATGTCGGCTATTTCTCACGCGGTATAACGTTGCTTGTTCTCAACTAACGTCTCGATTTGATCGCTATCAGCGTCAACTGGTCTACCCGACCGTGGAGCGTCGTCCAGCAAGAAATCTCCAGCACGAAACTTCGCAAATCACTTCTGACACATTCAATCAGTCACAGCACCTTCTCCATACACTGCACAAATCTTTTTTTGTGTTTCAGTTGCATGTTTACCTTTCTTGAAATAATAAAGCATAATATGCCGAAAATGTTGCTTTTTTTCTTCCATCTTCAATATTCAAATGGCTACACAAAAAGTCACCAATTTTGATAAGTTTTTTTTAAATGCAACTGATATGACAGTTGTCACAATACAATCTAACAAGATTGTTTCAAATGAAGTTAAAGACCACTAAGCAATACTAGAGCCATCTTATGGAAAAAAACGAACAAACCTTTTGGCCAACCCAAAACATATATGTGTGTGTGTGTGTGTGTGTGTGTGTGTGTGTGTATAAAATACCTTTTTTAGAGGGCTGAGATTCTATAAGGCAGGAATATCACTTCACTGAACTCTCCAGAAACTGGATAACAAATTCAGTGAAAGAGCATGTTATTTTTCGATAGTCTAATTTTACCCCCTTTTTACCTTGAAGCTTTTGTTCGCAAAGATGCTTTGCCACTGGGAACCTTTTCCAAGTATACCTGGCATATCACGAATATCCTGCAAGTTAAACAAATCTTAGATACCCCAGAGGTAAGAGTTTATTTCTACAGTAGTGGGAGGGCAGAGAGGGGAAGAGAGGGAAGCAAGTGCGGGAAGTATGTTTGCACCAGCTCCTTGAGTCATGGACACCAAAGAGAATTCCTTTTTTTCATACTAAGAGATTATTCAGAAATATTCATGGCTTTATTGTTCCAACTCTGATTTTAATAGGTATTCCCTGTAGCTTGAGGCTGTATTTTAAATTGGAGTATCCTTTTTTCTTTGCCTTTGGGATCAGAAAACAGGGATGCTTTTTCTTGTAAATTAAATAATGATCCCCTACTAGCCATGGTGAGCCCTAGGTTAACTGGCAAGCAGCTAGAAAGTATATATACAATTTGAGATGATATACTGTTTGTGAAGTCTGTGGGTCCAGCACAATTCAATGTTCCTCTCCAAACTGCAATTTAGTTCTCATTAGAGAAATGATTCTTAACTAGTTTGTGTTCTTTTTCACAGGGACAATATTAGACATTTTTAAACATTTTTTTCAAGCAGATCCTAAAAATGTGAGGATTTTCCCTTCCTATGATAATGGAATAGTGTGGAAAACTCAGCATCATGTGATTTAATACATTAAGATTAGCTGAATTGCGAGGCACTGTTATGTTCAGAAAAATAAATTGTTTGGTAACTATAGAACTTACATGGGAACTCTAGGAAAGGCCTATGTTCGCACTAAAGACACTTGAGGAACTTCTTTAAATGCAGGATGTCGCAGAAACAGCTTCTAACCTGAAAAGGGTGGGGTTCAGGGAGGCACTGCAGCAGCCCCAGAGCAAAGTCAAGTCGTGGAGCTTCTGTGTTGCACGTTACTTACCTGTATCACCCCATTCAGTCTCACAACCATGCACTGGTATTAACTGTATTTTGCAGATGAGAAACAGGCTATGAGAAGCTCAGCCTGCTGTTTAGTGGCAAAGGCAAAATTCAGTTCAAGCTCTGTCTGGCTTAGTCCCAAGGATGGTGGAAACACACAGGATGTGAGGTCAGCTATAGGTGCCGTTGGTAGGGTTTTCAGGAGAAGATTGCTGCTAGCAGAGCAGTAGGGAGGGAATAAAACTGATTTTAGAGCAGGTCTGTGCCAGTAGCAGTCATGTAGCCATGAAGGTATTAGGCGTTCAGTATGGTTTGGTAAGGGTTCAAATGAAAGTTACAGAGAGAAAAAGGAAAGGCAGAACTGTTGAAAAAATTTACTTGAAAATACAAGGGGAAATTTTAGTTAATTTGAGTGTACTTAGCAGAAAAGAATGAATAAAATCTGTTGTCATCCAATGTTTGTCTACTTTGAAAGTTTTCTTTTCTCACCTTTCTTGGTATTGTCTCCATATGCAGATGCCTTTGGAAATCACCCGGAGTTTTATCCAAAACCGGGATGGGACTTACGAGCTGTTTAAATGCCCTAAAGTAGAAGTAGAGAGCATAGCAGAAACCTATGGTCGTATAGAAAAGCAACCAGTGCTGCGACCCTTGGAACTAAAAACTTTTCTCAAAGTTGGTAAGTAAATTGGTGGTTTCAATAGCACACCTTCCTTTGAGGGTCACCTGTGTGTGTATTACGCTATCCTCGACTTTGGGGCTTGACCTTGAACAAAGAAGACACATTCACACATTTTGTAAAGGCAGTCATGGGATAAGGTGTTTTGTTTCATTTGAGCCAGTACTTTAAAAATAAAATTAGAGGGCTTCCCTGGTGGCACAGTGGTTAAGAATCTGCCTGCCAATGCAAGGGACATGGGTTCAAGCCCTGGCCTGGAAGATCCCACATGCCGCAGAGCAGCTAAGCCCGTGCACCACAACTACTGAGCCTGAGCTCTAGAACCCGCAAGCCACAACTATTGAGCCCATGTGCCACAACTACTGAAGCCTGCACACCTAAAGCCCATGCTCCGCAACAAGAGAAGCCACGACAATGAGAAGCCCACGCGCCGCAACGAAGAGTAGCCCCCGCTCGCCGCAACTAGAGAAAGCCTAAGCACAGCAATGAAGACCCAACACAGCCAAAAATAAATAAATAAATAAATTTATTTTTAAAAAAATAAAATTAAATAAAATTAGAGAAGTAATACCTGTTCATTATACAGAAATCATAGATTTCATTATAGAGCATAAAGGAGGAGAAAAATAAAAACCACCTGTAAACCCACCCACTGTAGATGACATCATCATTAAGATTTTGGTGTATACTCTTCCAGACTTTTTTTTCTGTGCATGAAAAGGGTTTCTAGGGACTTCCCTCGTGGCGCAGTGGTTAAGAATCTGCCTGCCAATGCAAGGGACCACGGGTTCGAGCCCTGGCCCTGGAAGATCCCACATGCTGCAGAGCAACTAAGCACCACAACTACTGAGCCTGCGCTCTAGAGCCCGCAAGCCACAACTGCTGAGCCCGTGCGCCACAACTGCTGAAGCCTGCGTGCCTAGAGCCCGTGCTCCGCAACAAGAGAAGCCACGACAATGAGAAGCCCGCGCACCGCAACTAGAGGAGAGTAGCCCCTGCTCATCGCAGCTAGAGAAAGCCCGCCCACAGCAACGAAGACCCACTGCAGCCAAAAATAAAAACAAACAAATTAATTAATTAATTTTAAAAAAAGAGAAAAAGAAAAGGGTTTCTAAAACATGGGATCATATCTCAACAGCTTTTTTCACTTAAAAATATATCATGAACAGCTTTCCATGTCTGTCTTCAACATTATTTTTTTAACTTTTTTTATTATTATAAAACATGTAATATAAAACTTAACATTTTAACCATTTTTAAGCATAAGGTTTTCTGGCCTTAAGTACTTTTGCATTGTTGTGCAACCATCACCACCATCCATCTCCAGAACTTTTTCATCTTTCTCAACTGAAACTACCCATTAAATACTAACTCTGCATTCCTGCCTCCCGCCAGACCTGGTTGCCATTCTACTTTCTGTCTGTATGAATTTGACTACTCAAATTAGAATCATACAGTCTTTGTCCTTTTGTGACTGGCTTATTTCACTTAGCATAATCTCTTCAAGGTTCATCCACGTTGTAGCATGTGACAAATTTTCTTTCCTTTCTATGGCTGAAAAATATTTCATTATATGTATCTACTACATTTTGTGTATCCTTTCATCTGTTTGGATACTTGGATTGCTTCAACCTTTTGGCTGTTGTGAATACAACATTTTTAAACAGCTTCATATAATTCATTCGTTAAGTTATCTCACTCTAGTCAATCCTGAATTTAAGTTGTTTCAAACTTTTTGCTATTATGAATAATGCTTCCTTTTATAATTAACTTCCTTTTAGACAAACCTTTTATAGCCTTAATTATTTCCTAATTTATTTAGGATATTCTTTCGGGTAAATTCTTAAAAGTTAAACAGGAGGGTCAAAGGTTATGTACATTTTTAGGACTTTTGATTGTTTTTGTCACACTGCCCTCCAGAAAGATTGTAATATTTCTACAGTTTACTCCTGCTAGCCATGCATGAAAGAGTTTTTTAAAATTTTTTTATTTTTTACTTTTGGCTGTGTTGGGTCTTCATTGCTGCCCATGTGCTTTCTCTATCTGTGGCGAGAAAGGGGCTACTCTTCATTGCAGGGGGTTACTCTTCGTTGCGGTGCACGGGCTTATCATTGCAGTGGCTTCTTTTGTTGCAGAGCATGGGCTCTAGGTGCGTGGGCTTCAGTAGTTGTGGCATGTGGGCTCAGTAGTTGTGGTGCACGGGCTTAGTTGCTCCGTGGCATGTGGGATCTTCCCGGACCAGGGATCGAACCCATGTCCCCTGCATTGGCAGGCGGATTCTTAACCACTGCATCACCAGGGAAGTCCCCAAGAGTTTCTTTTTTTAATCTTTATTGATTTGATAGCCAAAAAATGTTCTATCATTCTTTTTATTTATTTATTTATTTATGGCTGTGTTGGGTCTTCGTTTCTGTGCGATGGCTTTCTCTATTTGCGGCAAGTGGGGGCCACTCTTCATCACGGTGCGCGGGCCTCTCACTATTGCGGCCCCTCTTGTTGCGGAGCACAGGCTCCAGACGCGCAGGCTCAGTAATTTGTGGCTCACGGGCCTAGTTGCTCCGCGGCATGTGGGATCTTCCCAGACCAGGGCTCGAACCTGTGTCCCCTGCATTGGCAGGCAGATTCTCAACCACTGCGCCACCAGGGAAGCCCTATCATTCTTTTAATTTGCATTGCCCTCAAATGTTAAGGAGAGTAAATTTTCATATTAGTCATTTGTATTTGATGAATTGCTTTTTGTCTATTTTTAACTTGGGTATAATAATTTAATAATAATAATGACAACTATAACAAGTAGCACTTAATGAGCACCTACTCTGTGCCAGCTGTTATTTTAAGTTCTTTACCTAGATTAATCCATTTAATGCTCATCAGCCCACTCAGAGGTAGATTCTGTGATACCCATTTACAGGTGAATAAATTGAGGTGAAGATAGGTGCAGTAAACTGCCCAGAGTTACACAGCTAGTAAAGTGGTGGAGCTGGTCCTCAACCCCAGGCAGTTTTGGACTCCAGAGCCTTCACTTCTAGCCATCCAACACTCACCTGTCTTTCCACTGACTAGGCTATAAGCAGTGTCAGGGCAGTGAACTATGTCACCAAGAAATTTAGAATTTAGAATTATTTTGTCAAATTCTTGTGAAATATATTTTTGGCTGCTCTTGTGAATAAGATGTTTATCATGTGTCTAACTTGTTACTGCCAATGTATGGAAAGCTCTTGATTTTGATATAATTACTATCAAATTGCCCTCCTTAATGAGTTCCTAGTAGTGATGATAGTTGTTTACCTGTTGTTTCTGGGAAATCAATTATATCACTTGAAAAATAATGATAATTTTGTTTCCTTTCAAATGTTTATATCTCATTGTTTTTTTCTTGTTAAATTAGCTACAACTTCAAGAGCAACAGTGAATAATAGTAAAGCTAGCAGCTGAGATTTTCATTTTACTATAGTAAAACTATCATTTTTACTATAGTAAAAACTCCTCCAGCATAGCATTTTCCAACTCTATCTTGAAGAAGAGATAGTGATAAGTATGCTGTGAAAAAAGTGTTCCATGATCTGATAAGTTTGAGAAGTGCTACATACTGTACTTCTTTGATTCTAAGACCCTTGACTGTAAGATGTTCAGTCAATTTTGTAATAACTTTTTTGGTGGGAAAAGAAGCTTTGCCACATGAGAAATTCCCTGGTTGTATGATATACTCAGATCTCAGAAAATGTTACAAGTGGAGTAGGGAGGCAGTAGGGAGTAGTGTCTTAGAATATAATGTATCTCTCTTAGTAACTCATCCTATAAATTTGCATATTAAAAAGATTCTGAAATTAAAATACCTGTTGAACTTTATTTAACTTAAGTTTTCCCCAGTTTATTTGACCGGTCAACACTTTTCAGGGGAATACCATTAGCATTTCATAGAATTTTTCTGGGAAAAGCTGCTCTGTGTTTCACTATTAAATAATGAACTATTGGTTATTGATTTCAGATAAAATTTTTTATTATAACAGCATATCATATTCTTGGTTTATTAAGTATTTTTATTAGGAACTAGAATTGATTTTTTTTAATGTAGTTGTTTTTTAAATTATTTTTATTTATCTATGTATTATTTTTTGGCCTCACCACATGGCTTGCGGGAGTTCCCCAACCAGAGATTAAACCTGGGCCACAGCAGTGAAAGCACCAAATGCTAACCACTAGACCACCAGGGAACTCCCTAGAATTTAATTTTTTGAAATACCTTTTTTTTTTTTTTAATTTTTGGCCATACCCCGCAGCATGTGGCAACTTAGTTCCCCGACCAGGGATCAAACCTGTATCCCCTGCATTGGAAGGCGGAGTCTTAACCACTGGACCATCGGGGAAGTCCCTTGAAATACCTTTTTACCATCTTTTGAGAAACCTCAAAAGATAAACGGTTTTGACCCAAGTGCAATGAAATTTATTTATTTTAAGTATAATTGATTTACAAAGTGAGTTTTATGAATAAATGTCTAATATTGAAGTAATCTTGCCTTTCTGGAATAAATCCTGTGTGGTCTTTTTTATTTTAATATGTATGTAGATTCTATTTGCTAATACTTTCTTTAGGATTTTTTATTATCGATTCATAAGTATTAACTGACTACAGTTTCTTTTTTGGAGGCTATCTTTTTTGGGTTTTTGTAATAGTTATATAGAAAATAATTTTAGAAAGCTTTGGACCAAATTAAATATCTTGGGGGGGAGGGTAAATTGGGATATTGAGATTGACATATACACACTACTATATATAAAATAGATAACTAATAAGAACCTACTGTTTGGCACAGGGAACTCTACTCAATTCTCTGTAATGACCTATATGGGAAAAGAATCTAAAAAAGAGTGGATATATGTATGTGTATAACTGATTCACTTTGCTGTACAGCAGAAGCTAACACAACATTGTAAATCAACTATACTCCAATAAAAATTAATTTTAAAAAATAGCTTAGGAAATATCTGTTCCTTGAATGTTTAAAAGAATTTATTCTCTTGGACCTAACCTTTACTTGCAGGCAGTTCTCTAAAAACTTCTTTAATTTCTTCTGATTTATATTTGTACTCACAGTCTCTATCTCTTCTTTAGTCAATTTTAATTGTTTTTTTCCCAAAAAATTCTTCTATTTTCATTCAAAATTTAAATTGTGTACATTTTTATAATTTTTGGTATAGAGGATAATCACATAACTTTTACAACCTGGGTCTATAGTTATATACTCCAAGAATTTTTTGTCTTTTTCAAAGAACTGGCTCTTGTATTTATCTGAATGTCTGTTTTGAACTATTTTATGCTTTTGCCTGTAAAAATTTATCCTAACTCTTTAAAAATTTTTTCTAACATTTTCTTGGAATTTTTAAATTTTTATACCTTTTGGAATTATCAGTTAATTTTTAAAATTTATGTTTGATAATAAGAACATTTAAGGTGGTTCTTCTTATTTTTAATATCTAAATAGTCTCTAATCATAGTTTAGTTTCTCTGTGTCCCCAACACTTTGTTATTTAAAATTTCCAGTTGGTTGAGTTGGTTTGATTTTTATATTCTTAGGTTATCAATTTCTACTTTTATTATTTTGAGGTCAGAAGATGTGCCTTTTCAATTTCTATTTATTTTAGGGATTTAAAAATATTTTCTCACTAACCTAATATATGATATTAATTTGTGCTAGCAAAGATGTTATTATTTATCCAATGTAAAGTCTTGTGTAGCTTTAAGACTTATACAACTTAGATAGCAGAGTTGTGATACAATTTCCTACTACAGTTATGTTCCTCTAAATGTCTTCTGATATTGCAAAAAGGCTTTGAGTATTGTAATGCAATGTTTTTGGTACATCAGAGTTATTGACAGATGTCAATGTAAATATATTGTCTTAGTCCATTTGGGCTGCTATAACAGAATACCATAAACTGGGTGGCTTACAAACAACAGAAATTTATTTCTCACAGTTCTGCAGGGTGGGAAATCCAAGATCAAGGCACCAACAGATCTGATGTCTGGTGAGGGCCTGCTTCCGGGCTCAAAGACGGCCATCAGCAGTCTTCACTTTGTGTCCTCACATTACAGAAAGGGCAAGGATGTCTCTGGGGTCTAAAATAAGGGCACTCATCTCATTCATCTGCCCTCATGACCTAATCACCTCCCAAAGGCCCCACCTCCAAGTACTATCACATCGGGGATTAGGTTTTCAATTTATGAATCTTGGGAGGATACAAAATTTGGGAGAAATTTTGGGAGAATGTAGATTCAGTCTATAGCAATACTTTATCAATGTAAAAATAACATTTGCCCTAAATTCATCTTTGTTCAATATTACAACAGTGACACCAGCTTTCGTTTTACATTTTTCTGATGTTTGCCATCCTTTTAACTTTTTTGTGACACTTTGTTCTTATTGAATCTCTTATCAATATTATATTGTTGGTTTTGATTTTTGTCCAATTTCAATAGTTTATCCCCTTTATTATAATTGATATAGTTGGTCTTCTGTCTCGTTTTGTTCTTCTGTTTTTTGCTAAATGGACTATGTTTTCTATGCTTAATTGTCTGCATAGTTTTGAAGGTGATACCATATGCTTATTTTTAATTCTGCTAGTATTTTACATTTTTTCAAAAGCATTCTTTTCCTCTTCGTCTGGGCTCTCCTTATGATTCTTTTGGCCCTATTTTCATAAAAGTTGGGTCTTATTTTATTTGAGGATGCCAGACAGTTCCCTGAAACTTTGTTTTGGATAGATATAGCAGTAATCACTTTTCCCTTCCCTTGATTCTTCTTGTTGCCCCCCCCTTTTTTTTTCCTCATATATATATATATTTTTAAACTTCTTTTTCATTTCCTTTTAAAATTTGTGAACAGGGTAAGATCTGTCCAGACTCAATTTTTTTTTTTAATTAATTAATTAATTTATTTATTTTTGGCTGCATTGGGTCTTTGTTGCTGCGCGCGGGCTCTCTCTAGTTGCGGCGAGTGGGGGCTACTCTTCATTGCAGTGCGCGGGCTTCTCATTTCTCATTGCGGTGGCTTCTCTTGTGGCGGAACACGGGCTCTAGGCACACGGGCTTCGGTAGTTGTGGCACGTGGGCTTAAGTAGTTGTGGCACACGGGCTTAGTTGCTCCACAGCATGTGGGACCTTCCCGGACCAGGGCTCGAACCCATGTCCCCTGCATTGGCAGGCAGATTCTTAACCACTGTGCCACCAGGGAAGTCCTGTCCAGACTCAAATTTATTTTGGAATCGTACTAATTGACCTTTTTTCTTTTCTTTTTTTTTTTCTTCAGGCAACACTTCCCCAGATCAAAAGGAGCCAACACCTTTCATCATTGAGTGGATCCCAGATATTCTTCCCCAATCCAAGATTGGCGAGCTGCGGATCAAGTTTGAGTATGGTCACCACCGCAATGGGCATGTGGCGGAGTACCAAGAACAGCGGCCCCCCCTGGACCAGCCCTTGGAACTGGCCCCTCTGACCACCATCACTTTCCCTTGAGGCAAAACAAAAGAGTCTTTCGCTGCTAAATTTGCACATCCCCACCCTTTGACAACTTTAAATACTAGTTAGGCACTTAGATGGCTCTGTTCCTTACTGAACTACTCTTAGCTAAGATGCGGTTTCTCAACACATTCAAGTGGATTCTGTTGAAGAAAAACTCTTCTTGTACATAGCCCTTTTGGTGCTGCTGTGTATAGTCTTCATTATAAATTGGGTGGTATTCCTGGCTAGTTTTTAAAGGAACAAAAAGAAAACCAGGCCACATACCTTCTCGAAGAACTCACCTTTAGAGTTTGTTTCAACCTTTTCCTAATTCTCTAAGAAGTTCGCAGCACTCGCCTTACACCAGCAGTGTTGGAAAGTTAATAATACCCTGGTTAGGGCAGAATGTTGAAGATCATCCTGGCAGAATTCCAGTCATGCCCTTTTATTCTCTTCTCAAAGCACAGTGTCACTAGTTTTTCCAAATTATATCTCATGTTGGCCTAATTATAAAATTATAAACCTTTCGGGAGAGTTAGGTGATAGTAAAACAGGAAAAAGAGATCCAGGTGTCAAGGCAGTATTTGACATTTCAAACTAATGCTTGTAATTGCTTGTTTACTTGATTTTTATTTCCTTCTTTACTCTCCAAAAAGTTTAACAGGTGGTAAAATTCAATTCCTGTTTTTTAATTCATTGATCACAGAATGGAGATACTGAAAGATACAGAATGAAAGCCTGCCTTTAAGGAGAAAAAAGGGAATGAACATTTCCTGTTTGCCTACTACATTCCAGGCATTTTCATTTAGATTCTCATTTGATAATTTTTCTCATTTAGTCCTCATCATTCTTTGAGTTTAGCCATCACCCCTTCTTTTATAAGTTTAAACAGTCTCTTTGAGATTAAGTATCTTGCTGGAAACAGCATTAAAAATGTTTCATTTTATTCCAAAGTGCATGTTCTTTCCACTCTGTCATGTTGCTTTATAATATAAATTCCTTATAATTCATTGTCCTTGGGAAGACAAGAAAAGTCCTTAGGTAGGCTTTTTGTTTTGATTGCACATAACAAAAACCCAACTCTAACCAGCTCAGGCAAAAATGCAAACGAATGACTGGTTCACGGACATTAAAATAGGGCTGGCCAACCATCCTGGGGTAGAGCTGGGGTGTGGCTAGGCCTCTGAAGCCCTGCAGCCAGGGTCCATCTGACCCATCTCCACCTCTCCTGAGCCTTCACTCTCTCTCAGCACAGAGCATCTCCTTCTGGTAGGAATTCTGGCTCCTAACGCACCTGAAAGTATGGCTTTCACTTCCACACTAGAGCAGGACTGACTGCTCTACTCTCCCTGATCCAAAGTTCAAAATCCCCGAAAGAAAGGCTCTGCTGGGCCTAACTGGGGTGGGGGTGGGGGAGTCTGTGAGCATTTTAGGTACAAGGGGGAGCTGTGCCCCTACAAGAGGGGGATGGGTAGGCAAATTAAGGGTTGTTTATCTACGACTGAGGAGCTAGCTTGTGTGGAGAGCTCCCAAGTGCTTCTGACAATGGGGAAAATCCTTGAGGAGAATCCAGAGGTCCATGGAGAATTAGACCTTGTGCTGGGCTTTAAAGGAGAGGAAGGTGGGTATTCCCTGGCGGTCCAGTGGTTAGGACTCCACGCTTCCATTGCAGGGGGCATGGGTTTGATCCCTGGTCGGGGAACTAAGATCCCACAAACCGTGCCACACGGACAAAATAAAATAAAGGAGAGGAAGGGCTTGGATAGGTATAGAGAAGAGGAGAAATTAAAACTAGGTGAGGCAGAGTGTCTGCCTGAAAAGCAAAAACACCCAAGGAAACACAGTGGTTGGCCTATTCTGAGAAGTCCTTCAACCTGAGTACTTCTGAGGACATCAGTCACAGCTTTTTGATCAAGCCAAACCTGTGAGTGACAGGCAAATCCTGGCTGGATCTAGCAGTACCTGACTCCAACCACAGGGGCCAGAAGAACCACAGGAGCCGTAAAACACATGGCTGGGGCAAATAATTCACCCAACGAGGCCCCCACTCAAATGCTAAGGTCTTCCACCCAGGACCACCCCAGCCCACCAACACAGTTCATCAAAATCTGAAATGGGGTTCAGAGTTACATTGACCTTTTCTACATTGATACCCTCTCTACCAGGTCAAGCATGGTCCTAGGAGTACCAGTAGGGTTGCTGCACCCACTCCCAGCATCCAGACACCTTTGGGACACCATCAGTATTGACCTCATTTCAGACTTGCCCCATGCCAGAAGAGTAGAGTGGTCCTAGCTACTCCCATCAGTCCAGTGCTCTTCAAACCCTGCACCCACCCACACATACTCCCATCTGTACCATCCACTGCACACCCCCATTAGTCGTTGGAATCTCCCAGCTCTGAGGGCTGCCCACCTGCTGCTTTCCCATGCTGCAGCCACTATTTGTGTTCTGGAGTGAGCAGCTCAAGACCCTCCAGGTCCACACAGCCTCCTGTCTACTGCACAGACAGACGGACCATCCTCAGACTGAGTGTATTGCTGGGTCTGAGATGGATGGCATCTTAACTCCTCCTCCAGGCAACATGGCGGGGGGGCCCTAACATGATGGGCATCATGAGAACAGCTTGCTACTCCTACACCTAGAACACTTTGGTTCACACCTGCCTCTACCAGAACTGCTATCATCTCAACAGCTTGCTACTATTTAGAGGAGTGATAGGCCACTCAGAGACCTCCAGAAAATCTGACTCCAAGAAGCACCCACCTAAGTGAAGTTCTGTAGGCCTGCCACCTGGCTCTCTCAAGGTACCCGATGTCATCAGCTCTGTGACTTTCTGGGCCTAGCAATTTCCAGTCACATATGTCCACCCCATCTTTCACTGATTCCTGTCATGTCTGATCTGCCAATCACTTCCCTTCCCTCCAGCCCACATGTGCATACACATGCACCCACACCAGCCCCCAGGCCTGGCCACTTACAGAGTGCAACCTGTATATGTCATCCAAGAAGCACTCTGCTGTCACTGCCTGGTGTCCCATGTCAGAAACAGGCCAAAGTTTGCCCTCCACTAGAATTCAGAGAAATCCCACTCTATGTGCTGAAGGTGAGGGAATGGGCAGGGGCTGCCCTCTTCCAGCCCTTCGAGTGAATGGACCCTCTCAGGCATAAGTCACAGACAACACAGAAAAGTCAGTCACAGAGAACAGCCCTTGTGTCTATTTTTTTGGTGAATTTTCCCAAGATGGACCTGCTTCCCCCCTCAACATACTCCTTTTTTTTTAAATCTCCCAGATTTCGATTTCCTAGTTTTCTTCCTTCACATCTTGTGATATTTGCTGATACTCCTTACTTGATCCTCTTTTTAGACCCCCTTACAGGGAGTTCCCTGGTGGCCTAGTGCTTAGGATTCCAGGCTTTCACTGCTGTGCCTTGGGTTCAATCCCTGGTCGGGGAACTGAGATCCCAAAGGGCACTCGGCGCAGCCAAAACAAAAAACCAAAACCTCCTTCCTGTCCCTGCCCTCCCACCATCCAGCTCCACAAGCTCCCTTCACATCTTTCTACCATCCCACCTGTATCACCAAGGGAGCAGGGTGACATGTTAACAGCAGTTCTTTAGTGTGCATAGGAATCACCCAGGGATCTAGTTAGAAAGCATATTCTCATTCAGAAGTTCCAGGGTAGGGTCCAAGACTCCGCATTTGTAACATCAAGCTGAATGAAGAAAGGTGATGGACTGAAGAAACGCTGCCGGACTGCAAGCCTCACTTTGAGTTGCAGGACCTAATACCTGAGCAGGCGCTGACCCCCACCTTTCACTGGCAGTGCTGGGGTCAGTGACACTCCGCAACTAGTGGCCCTTGCATATAGCCAGGTGTTTCAAGGCAGCATATTAGTCTGGGCTGCTTTATGGCACGCTCCTGCAAACCTGATCCAACTGATGGAGGCAGTAGCCATGTTCCTAGGAACTAGTTCCCATCCGACAGTTACAGAAGTACAAAGCCAGTCTGCTCCCATATATGTTCCCTGCCGTTTTTCGCCCTTCTCCCCAGACCACCATCTTAAGGTTCAGATTTTAACCCCTGGGTTCAAACCCCCACTCTGCTACCCGCTTATTAACGGTACAACCTTGGGCAAATTATTTAACTCTCTGAGCCCCAGTTTCCTCGTCTGGATGATGTGCAGAGTAAATAAGATAGTCTGTTAAACGCTTATTAAATACTATTACCCTTTCGTCTCGCCTATTGTTCTGCACTTCTCTCTTCTACCGTGTTTTCTTACTTATTTATTTACTTTCGGCTGCGTTGGGTCTCCATTGCTGTGCGCAGGTTTTCTCTAGTCGTGGTGAGCGGGGTCTACTCTCTGTAGCCGTGCGCAGGCTTCTCACTGCAGTGGCTTCTCTTGTGGCGGAGCACACACTCTAGGTAAGGCAGGCTCAGTAGCTGTGGTTCGCAGGCTGTAGAGCGCAGGCTCAGTAGCTGTGGCGCACGGGCTTGGTTGCTCCGCGGCATGTGGGATCTTCCCGGATCAGGACTCGAACCCGTGTCCCCTGCACTGGCAGGCGGATTCTTAACCACTGCGCCACCAGGGAAGTCTCTACGGTGTTTTTCTAACTTAGCTCTGCTTTTTGTCCCTCCTTAAGAGCTTTTGTACTTACACTGCTATACAACAAGATTAAAATAAGTCTGGAAGTAAATATGAAAAGGGGTACTGTTATTCCTTATCTTCATATCTTTTCCTTTATTTTCCCCCCCAAATTTTCTATAGCAATATAACTTCTATTGATAAGTTAGAGAAAAGGCAAGGTTTTAACCTTAAAAGAAGGGGCATAATAATCAAGCTTCCACACTGTACTGGAAAAAATAGGAAGAGAAAGGCTCCCGGCGCCGAGGGCGGGGGCTGGTCACGCGGCTGCCGCCCCCTCGGCTCCGCGAGCTGATGTCAGTCACGTTCTCCTCTCACCCGCTCCGCCGCTTCCGGCGGGTTTGGTGCTTTTCTTCCACCAGGCGGCGCCGCAGGACGTTCTGTTGCGGACGTCTCTTGCGCAGCCGCATTAAACCCCCGGACACGTCACCACCTTCGCGTCTTTTCTGGAGAGCGCGGGAAGGCGAGAACTGGAGAACGGTGACGTCACCGGGGTTCCCCGCGTGGCTCGCGGGGGCGGGGCCGGGGACGTGGCGCGCGCCGGGCGGGGGCGGGGGGGTGGCGCCGAGCGTTGGCCCCGCCAGGACTGACCGGGCCGCGCCCGTCGGTGATGCTCCGGCGCTGCCTCGTGACCCACCGTGGGGCCGGGGTGGGCCAGGGCGGCGGGCCGGGCTGCGGGAAAGGTGCTGACGAGGCGAGCTGGGAGGGGAGGGGTGCCGGGGCCCGGCGCGAGGCCTTCCCGAGGTCGTTAGTCGGCCGGGCCCCCAGGCGTGCCCCAGGTGCCTTCAGATCCGCTCTGAGGCTGGGCACCGACTTTCTGGCACCCTCGCGCGGGCGGGGCCGATCCTGGATTCCTGCCCACGGGTCCGCCGGGGCGGCGGGGCACGTGGGGCTGGGCCGCACCCTGAGCTGCAGACAGCGCGGCTCTGCGGGGAAGGAGCAGCTGCGTCCGGGGACCCGGGCCCCTCCCGTCTTCCCGGTATTGGCCGAGCCTCGCCCTGGCTGGCCTGCCACGTGGGGAACGAGAGGGGGCGTGGGCTCTGGCCAGCCTGTTTGCCCTGAGCGAGTCGTTCATATCTCTGTCGGTTTTCTCCTTTGCAAAATATCCACTCCACAGACTCACTAGTCTGTGTCTAGCACGTGGTAGTCGGTCAGTCAAAATATAAAAATTGCTTTTCCACTTTTTCTCACCGGATCCTTAGAGCCACTTTGCAGGGGCATTAATCCCAGGGTAGTCCTTAAAACAAAGGGCTTTGTGTGGTTCCCTGTACTGATTTTTAATGGACAGAAGCTTCCCTTTTCCTAGCATGAGCTCCACAGCCTGCCCAGTGGGTTTGGAGGAAAAGGCATAGGGTTCATCCATGATCTGATGAGTTGAACCTGGGGTCTGGTCAGAATTTAGGGAAGGGTGGTTAGGGGGATTTTCTCTGGGCCCAAGCATCTGTGATACTGCTGAAGTGAGAAGCCGCAGGATTTCCTGCTGGGAGTCTTGTCTAGGGCACACTCTGCCTTGTGGCACCCTTCAGTTGTCTTTCTCCTCTAGCTGCCCCTTCCTGGAATTTTTCATCTCATGTTACACTGCTATGGGCAAGACATCTTTCCTGGAATGGCCCGAGCCCTGGGGACAAGCTAGCCTCCAGTAGTTTATAGGAAGTTGGTCTGAGTAAACAGAATGCAAGACTATCTCCTGGAAAGAAGAAAACTGATGTATCTTGGAATGCTTATTTAGCATGCATCGGAGACTGTATTTGCCTTTTCACACAAGTTATCTCATTAGATTCCCACAGCTGGTCGTGTGAGCTAGGTGGAATTCTCCCTTTATATAGAGGAAGAAACTGGTTCAGCAGGGTAAATGGCATGCATCACATCTTAGAGCAAGAATATGGTAGACGAAGTGCTCTCAGAGGCCATACTGAAGTTCCACTGCAGGACTCTGGCAAGAAAGCGGCAGTACCTAGTCAGCCCTTTTCTGGGGTATGAGAAGCTCAGGACCATCTAGAAGGTATGAGTGAAGGCATATTACACTAAAGGCTTCCCCTCCATATCCCCTGTCTCTTGGCCATCCCTGCCATTTGTGTCAAGGCAAAACCAGGTTAAGCGATGGATCACTTAAGGGTACCCTTTGAGACTCTAGAAGCCCCAAAAGTCAGAGAAAGATCAACCCCACCCACATACTTTGCCTTGGTCATGGATGGGTTAATGGAAGGACTCTTGTGTATCACACTTGGGCCTTTTTTTAGCACCATCTGGCAGGAGCAACCTCTCCTGCACCTGCTCTATCTGCAAACCATTGCTCATTTGCCAGTCAACGGTGCGAAGGGCAGAAATGTGGTGCCTGTGTAAGTTAGATTCACTGTTACCTCCGGGGGAGTCTGTGTTCTCTGTATTATGTCCTGAGAATGGCAGCCCATACTCACTGCTAAGTTGTACGTGGAACTGCAAGAGATAAAAGAAAGGCAACAAACGCAGAAGTCCCCTCTCCACTTTTCTTTCTTTTTGTAAATTCTTGAACTTGGCTAGAGCAAAAGGTAGAGAAATTCCCAAGATAAGGTAAACTAATAAGGTCCCAGGTATTTTGGAGTCATTCCTCAAAACCCGGGGCTTTGTAGGTAAATACTCCTTGGTTTTGAGCAAGGCAGATAGCTTTTGTGTTTTAGATCAAGAGAGCAGATGAGCCTCATTAGTTGACCCTGGGCCACTTTAAATGGAGGGTGAGTTTTTTTTCTTCCTCTTTGCTGCCAAAGCAGTCCTTTCTACACTGTCATAGGAACTTACTGAAATCTACAAGGCATGGGCCCTCAGGTGCTTATTTGGAGAAATGTCTTCTATTTTGTCAGTGTAGCTTGTATACCTAAGTGACAGGAAATAAGTTTGCTTTCAGACCAGTAAAACCCACATGTAATGGATGATTAGCTCTCCATGAAAGTAAACCTAGAAAGTGTCTGTAAATTTGTTGCCCAAATGTTTGAGGACACTCTGAACACTAATCAGATGTCTGGGAGCAATCTCAGGAAGGAAGGGCTGGAAAGTGGTTGTAATTTAGGTTAAGTTACAAAGCAGTTTGGAGAACTGAGCAGAAGGGACTTGGCCATCCTCTGAAGTAAAGAAGTGGGCCTGGTACTGCCTGAGGAAGGGCAGGTCTTGACTAAGGGGACTTGAGCGCTGTGATTGCCTTGGTCCGACTGCTCCTGTAGCAAGGAAGGGGGACCCTGCCATAAAGGAGAGAGGTGACTTTAGGTCGGTTACTTTTGTTCTGAGTCCCTGTTTACCAAACACTCGTTAGCCCATGAGGAAAAGATCAGCTAGTCAGGCCAATTCAAGCATTCCAGTCCATAGAATGTCCACTGTTCCTTGGTATGCATCAGTACATTGGCATTTGGTTTATATGCCCTGCGACCTCTGTGTGAACTTGGTTAATAGGTGTTTGAGAGGTGGGTCCCTTCACATGGGCCAGCCTGAAAGTGTAAGGCCCAGATCTGGGTCCTTGTTCAATTCGGCAAGATAAGCACTGCTAAGTGGGGATCTGTGGGAAAGAGGGTAGAAGGAAGGGGAGCAGGGGCAGGAAGCCAGCTTTGCCAAGGAAATACTACCCTTGTCTTATTGTTGACCTTCCTGTTGCAGTCACATTCAGGAAAATTATATTATCAGCATAAGGCAGGAGGTGCTAAATTCTAGATGAGTGATGCAGGCATTGAGTGCTGTGGTTTCAGAGGTAGGGGAGATTACTGTAGGAGGTTAAAGGATGGTGCCACCGAAGAGTTCGGTAGGACTTGACAAATGGATACGATTTCAATAGGTGGAGATGTTGGAGGTGGAGAAGAAATACCCACTGCCGTTTCAGTGAAGTTCCCCTCTAGAGCTGATGTAAAATACATGGTCATCTGATCTCTTAGCTGTTAGCCAAAGAAAAAACACTGTTGTGGCAGAAGAGGGAGTGGTAGGCTCCAGAGAAAAGGAAGGGAAATCAACTGTTCATTCAACAGTTTGTTCGTTTAACATTTATCGAGTTTCTACTATGTGCCAGGCACTGAGCTGTGTCCTAGGGATATAGAAATGAACAAAAGAGACAAAAGCCCTACCCTCAAAAAGTTTACATTCTAGTGAGGAGAAAGAAAGACTATGAAAGGAAGGAAGGGGGGCTTCCCTGGTGGCGCAGTGGTTGAGAGTCTGCCTGCCAATGCAGGGGACACGGGTTCGAGCCCTGGTCTGGGAAGATCCCACATGCCGTGGAGCAACTAGGCCCGTGAGCCACAACTACTGAGCCTGCGCGTGTGAAGCTTGTGCTCCGCAACAAGAGAGGCCGCGATAGCGAGAGGCCCGCGCGCCGCGATGAAGAGTGGCCCCCGCTTGCCACAACTAGAGAAAGCCCTCGCACAGCAACGAAGACCCAACGCAGCCAAAACTAAATAAATAAATAAATAAATTTTTTAAATGTATTAAAAAAAAGGAAGGAAAGAAGAGACTGAAGGAGGGAGGGAAAGAAGGAGGGTTAGATGAAGGGCTATACAGTATATCAGATGTGCTGTGGAGAAAATTAAAGCAAGGGGTGGGGAGGTTGGAGGATGTGCTGAGGTGTTTTTCTTCTAAATTTTTAATGAATTATGTGCAAGCTAATATAAAGGTAAAAGTACACATAGTCTTTGATCATTTTCTGTGAGTTGCGGGAGCTGACCAAGTTGTGACCGAGGAGATAAAATTTGTCTGTGAATATGACTCACTGCCTGGGGAAAAATAAGCCACGATCTATGAATGGAGCACTTCTTCTGAAAGCCAGAAAAACCGGGTGCAATGATAGAGGAAAACAGACTTGTACCCTAAACCCCAAAATATAAACATCATGGTTCTAAGAAAATAGGTGTTGACCTCGTGAGATGTGATAGAGCTAAGCGGGGAAGAGGAAAGAGCTAAAGAAGCACCTTCTATGCTCTTTTTCCTGCTCAGGGGGTGGGGGAGGGGAGGGGAGGAAGTCAGGTCTTGAGACAGGGTGGCTGTGGAATCTGCAGAGACCACATGTGTTTCCTCAGGAGGTTCCCTGTTCACAGATGGGGCTGTGAGGCTGGAGATACGAAGTTGAGGAGGGATCTCAGCCTGCCCACCTTGTGTGTCACAGCACTGTTTTCTGACCAAGGCTTTCAGAGCTATAAAGTTTATCATACTCCTTCTTGGTGCCAGATGTGAAATTGGGACGAAAATATTGGCATTCTGAAGATGTTTTGATGGCTTATGAGCATGATAAGACAGAATAGTCAAAGAGGTAGAAGCTTGTGGTTGAGGAGGGAGAGATTAAAGGTGGATAGTGTGACTACGAGTGTTAACAGTACCCACTGGAACAAGGCTGAGGGATGTACAACAGGGCCTCAAAAAAAGTCTACACTGACCTGCAAGTGTCAAAGTCAGTAGTCATCTCTGTTCTTTGAAGCTGGGGAAATGGGTGTGGCCCGTAACTGAACTTGGCTCGGCTTACATTCCTGGCTTCACCTCTCCCCTCCTCCTCCCCCCTCTGTTAATGATAAGGTTGGGGGAGAGTTAAAGGACTTCCTCTGTTGGTGGGGGGGTGTTCTTGGCTATCTCTCTTCCTCTCTAGCTCTGGCCTTGGGCAAGTCTCTCTCCCTCTTGGAGTTCTGGCTTCCTCTTCGGTGCAAGAAGGACTTGAATTGATCCCTGTTGTTCCCTTAGACATTCTGTAAAGAGATGGGGGCCTCTTCATTTATAACCCAACCTGTTCATGTGGACAGAGGTTGGTCACTTAAAGATAATCAGGTGTCCTTCTTTTCTGAACAGTGTTTTCCCTTTTTGCTTCCTCTGCACAGAAGAGGCAATGGGTATAAGCACAAGAGAAGTTCTGTGGGGACCTGAGAAGTGGCATCTCACCCAGACACAGTAATGGGCAGCGGAGACCACCAGCTTTATAGTCTCAGTCTCTGGTTTTGAAGAATCTTCAGGTTGACTAATAATTTCTGCATGTGGTCTGGCAGTGCCCATGAGACATGATAGATATATCCATACTCTTTGATCTAAAAATGGCAGCCCCCTCTCTCCCATATGATGTACCCATCCTGTGTCCACCCACTTCTTTCCACTCCCACTGGCACTACCTTAGTTCAGCCCATTTTCATCTCTTACCTCAATCACTGCAGGTGCCTCCATGGTCTTCCTGCCTCCACTCTAAGCCTCTTCAAGTCTTCCCCGGATATGCCTGTCTCCTATGCAGACCTGGTCATGTTACTCCCCTGCTTAAAACCCATCAGTGGCCCCTCATTGTCTTCAGATATTTATTGGCAATTAATACGTATCTACCAGTGTCTCTGAGCCCCATGGGGGACAAAAACGAACATGAGACCCAGCCCCTGCCTAAGCATGACAACAAGAGCCTTGGTCACCTGGTTCTAATTTCCTCATCCACCCTCATCTCTTCCACCCCACCCTCTATTCTCCATCCACACAGCCATGTCTACTCTCTCTCTTCTACCTTTGCACATGTTGGTCTCACTGCCTGAACATTCTTTCCTTCCCCTGCTTCCCGTGGCTGGCTCGTATTTACTCTTCAGGTGTTCAGCTCAAGCATCACAGTCTCTGATCACTCTTCCCTAACTCTCTTTGTGCCACCACGTTTGGAACAAGGCAGGCACACTCTGTGCAAACATCCACATACTGCCTTACTGTTAAGTGTTGGTGTTCTTGGCTCTCCACCATTTGACCGTAAACTTCTCAAAGACAGGGATCTGGGTCTTATGCACCTTTGCATTCCCAGTACCTAGCATAGTGCTTGCAACCTCAGAGGTGTTCTATAAATGTTTGTTGAATGAGTAAATGAATAAATTAATTAATGTATGAGTGCTCTGTGTAATCCGGAGCTTGCCATGACAAACCTGGAGAACAGGGCCCTGGCCTACACTCTCCTTTTAATGGGTCCTCTTTTATCTTGCAGTTCTCCCAGGGAGATGGCTTATAGTGTTCAATATATAGCCTTATCTGTTATGCTGAACTGAACTGTTCAATGCGGGTAGCAGAGTCCATGGGGCAATGGGGAATTCACAGGTGATCTTCAGAATCACAAGCAAAATGGGGCCTTCCACCTTACGCTGTAATGCTTGTACCCTGAGTTTGTCAAATCTTTTTTTTTTGTAACAATTTCTTTTCTTTTTTTCTTTTTACTTTTTTGGCTGCATCGGGTCTTAGTTGCAGCACGCGGGATCTTCGTTGAGGCGTGTGGGATCTTTCGTTGTGGCGCACAGGCTTCTCTCTAGTTGTGGCATGTGGGCTTCAGGGCCCATGGGCTCAGTAGTTGTGGCGCTTGGGCTTGGTTGCCCCGTGGCATGTGGGATCTTAGTTCCCCGACCAGGGATCGAACCCACGTCCCCTGCATTGGAAGGCGGATTCTTTACCACTGGACCACCGGGGAAGTCCCCGAGTTTGTCAAATCTTATTGTAAATTTGGTCCAAGGCTGTTTAAGTCAGGGCCCTGGGAATTCCGTGGTGGTTCAGTGGTTGGGACTCTGCGCTTCCACTGCAGGGGGCGCAGATTCGATCCCTGGTCGGGGAACTAAGATCCCAGAAGCCTTGAGGCACAGCCAAAAAGAAAAAACCGACAGGGCCCTGCTGCTCAGGATCCGTACATGGAACCTTCCCCAAGCCACATTCCTTGAATCAATTCATACCCCCCATGTTCCCGTGTTCTTCTTTACCTGGAAGAAAATCTACCTGTTATTAATGGAAATGGGTTATTTTCATACCTGCTTTTGAGCTCTCTTCTGCAAGCTGACAGATTTCTGAGATTCTCAAGGACACAATCTGGCAGTTTCCCATCTGTCAATTAGCTTATATTTTTCAGTGACAAACTGTGTTTCAAGCCAGGATGTCCTGACAGGAAACCTGAGAAACACAACACTCCTTCCTGCCAGTGTGTTTTGTATGTATCTGTGGAAGCCACAGTGGTGCAGTAGCTTCTTGCTGCTTCTTTCAGTCTGTGGTGTTCCTTATTCTCAATCCGGTTGGGGTTTTCCTCTGAGAATAAGCCAGTACAGAATGGATCTCATGGTATCATTCGTGGTGATGCTGTACACTGTGTAACAGGAGCGGGCCTACAGTCTCCGTGGGGCCTTCTGCCCCGTGTTCCCAGCAAATTTAGCAGCGCTCGCTCGATGGCAGTGTTCTGGCCCAGCACCCTCAGGGGAGGTACATGGTATGGTTCTGGACACCTGAATCCCTGCCAAGCTCAGTGTCACTGAGAATGACTTGCTTTTAGACTCACATTTGATTTGAGCAGAACCTTTCATTGAATGCACCTGACATATGTCTCAAATTTCCTGCATATGAGCCAAGGAATTATAGCTAATGAAAGCTGAACGCTCTGACACTGTTACAACTAATTAACACCCTAAAAGGTTAGAGAATCTTGTGTGGATTACATTACCTAGAGTTTGAACTCTTGACTATGATCTTTGTAATGCAAAAGCTATTTCCCCAAAATCTTAAAAAAAGGGAGAGGCTGGAGAAAGCCATTCTTGTACATCGTATTTCTGACACACAGCTAACCATGAAAATGTCCACAACTTAGTGATATACTTGTTACCTTGCAAATGGATTTAAAGAACAGAACGAATGAGTCCAGACACATTAATGAACTGAAGGTGCCCTAACAGGGTTATTAGTGATTGAGGGCTGGAGCTGAGTGTCATGTTTGTTTTTGTCCCCAGCCCAGGGCCTCAGACAGCCACGGATACATATTAGGTGTCGATTGACAGTCACTGAATTACTAAATGGAAATTTACTGGGGCCCTCTGCTCTGCTAAACTCCACACACAAATAGACCTGCCCCGTGGGATTCTTAGCAAGAGCAGATATTTTATGAGAGCTGTCACTCCGAGTTGATTGGATAGACAAAGTGAAACCAAGGGATTGTGTTTTTAAAACCAATTACATTTACTCTGCTAAATTTTACGACTGGGATGTTCTACTTTGGATTAAGTTGGACAAAATGACCTCTAACTTGAGGTTTGTAGGTTTAGGAAAATATAGTTGGGGTTTTTTTGTTTTTGTTTTTTTTTTAAGACACTGAAATGAACCCAGCAGGCGAACTGGCAGGAAGTCAGACTGCGGTCCTTGCCTGAGAGGATGACACAGGCCAAAGGAGAGAAGGAAAACAACAAGGCAGCCAGAGCTAGTAAGTCCTTTTACAAAGTTTTGCAGAGCTTTCCAGGTTTTTCTGGAAAAAGGAAGAAAAGAAAGAGTAAAGGGCAGGAAGAGGATTGGTTAACAGCTGGCTACAGAAATGCTGATGAGTGGATTTGTGTACTGGTTTTGTTTTTCTAAGTCAGGGATAAGGAAAGAGGCTGTGCTTGGCTTGGCGCTGCTTGCTGGCCAGGCAATCTTCCTGGTCTGTGTGCTGACGCTGTTGTTCCAGCCACCGGAGGAGTCCAGAGGCCTGCTGCCCTGCGTGTCTCATTGAAAAGCAGATGCAGACTGCCTTCCAAAGATGTCTAAGGCATGTGGAAGAGCAGAAAGGACAGGAGTTTTTTAAAGTTTTATTCTGCTTTTAAAATGTTTATACGTATTTACTTTTTTGGATTGGTAATTCATGTACATGGCTCAAAACTAGAATAGTATAAAAAGGTATATAGTGAAAAGTCTCGCTCCTGTTCCTGTGCCCCATCTGTCCATTTCCCCCATCCCAAATAGATAACTCTGTTGCTAGGTTTTTGTTTATCCCTCTAATGATGTTTTTATGCATAGACAATCTAAAACAGGCATATACTCTTCTTTACTCCATTCTAACATAAATGGTGCCATGCTATGCATACCTGCTGCACCTTGTTGGGTTTCCCCCTGACTTAACACTATGTCTTGGAAACATTTCCTTATAAGTGTATAGAGAGCATTCTCATTTTTATTTTTATGGTTGCAGAGTTTTACATTGTATGAATGTACTGTAATTTAACTGGTTCACCTGATGGACAGTTAGGTTATTTCCAGTCTTTTGGTATTACAAATGACGGCATGGACCTTAAGAACAGATGTGCCGGGCTTCTCTGGTGGTGCAGTGGTTAAGGATCAGCCTGCCAATTCAGGGGACACGGGTTTGAGCCCTAGTCTGGGAAGATCCCACATGCCGCGAAGCAACTAAGCCAGTGCACCACAACTACTGAGCCTGCGCTCTAGAGCCCACGAGCCACAACTACTGAGCTCGCGTGCCACAACTACTGAAGCCTGTGCACCTAGAGCCTGTGCTCCACAGCAAGAGAAGCCACCGCAATAAGAAGCCGCGCACCGCAACGAAGAGTAGCCCCTGCTCTCCGCAACTAGAGAAAGCCCGCGAGCAGCAACGAAAACCCGACGCAGGCAAAAATTAATTAATTAATTAATTAATTTTAAAAAAGCAAAAAACCCAAAAAAACAGATGTGCCTTCAAATCCTAGTCTGATGCTTGATTTTAGGCCTTCAATGCCTCATCCATAAAATGGGGATTATTTTATATTTTTATTACCTGTCCCATAACATTATTGTGAAAGATTAAATAATATACAAAGAACTTGAGAGATAGTAGGTGCTCAGTGAAAAAATATACCTTGCAACTGGGCATATTAGAATTTAATCTTGAAAGAGAAGATACTTTGATTGTTCCTAATTAAATAATCACATAAATTTAAATACTTTTTTTCAGAACCAATGCACGTTTATTGTTTAAAAAAAATCCAGTTGAATAAAAAGAAGAAAATATAGATAGCCTATAATTGTACCATTGAAAAAAATTACTGCTAACTTTTGATCTGTCTTTCAAGTTATTTCTCTAACCAAATGTGCATATAATATAAAATTCTGAATGGAATGGTGCTGTACATGCTTTTTTGTTGCAATCATCTCTCCGTGTCATAAAATATTTTTCTCATTGTTTTAAATGACTGCCTAGTATGTCATCCTTTGGATTTACAATAATTTATTTAAAATTCTCTCTGGGTAGATATTTTTACACATAAATATTTAGTCTTTCTGGAATTAATGGTGATACATGGTATGAGGTGAGTAATCTAAATTATTATTTTTTTTTTTACAAATGGATAGTTAGCAAATTGCCCAACATCACATCCTTTACTGAACAAGCCACACTTACCCCACCAGTTTGAAATGCTATCTTAATCATATTCTGAATCCTTATATATGTATAGATGGATTTGACTTTAGACTTTATTCTATTCTGCGGATTGGCTTCTCTATTCTCATGCAGTAATCACAATTTCATTAACGTACGCTTAAATATCTACTGGTATAAGTCCTTCATTACAGTTCTTTTTTTCAAGAATGTATTGGCCATTTTAATTTTCTTATTCTCTCAGAATGTTAGAATAATTTTTCCAGATTCTAGAAAAATGGAATTGGATGAAAAATTGAATTATATTTAATTTATACATCCCTTTGAGGATGTATTTGTTTCCTATGGCTGCTATAACAAATTACCACAGACTTTATGGCTTAACAACAACGATGAGAAATTAATTCTTATCGTTCTGGAGGCCAGAAGTCTGAAATCAGTGGCACTGAGTAGAACTGAAGGTGTCAACAATGCCACACTCCACCTGGACGCTCTAGGGGAGAATCCATTCATTGCTTCTTGATTCTGGTGGCTGCTGGCCTTCCTTGACTTTGAAGATACTTTGATTGCTCCTAATTAAATAGAGTAATCACATAAATTTAAATACTTTTTTTTAGAACCAATGCATGTTTATTGTTTTAAAAAAAATCCAGGTAAGTAAAAAGAAGAAAATATAGATAGCCCATATTCGTACCACTGCAAAAAATTACTGCTAACTTTTGATCTGTCTTTCAAGTTATTTCTCTAACCAAATGTGCATATAACATAAAATTCTGCATCACCCTGATCTCCGTGGTCACATCATCCCCTCCTCAGTACGTGTCAAATCTCCCTCTGCCTCTATGTCATAAGGGCACCTGCGATGGCATTTGGGGCTCACTTGGATAATCCAGAACAGTCCCCTCATCTCAAAATCCTTAATTTAATCACATCTGCAAGGACAGTTTTTCCAAATAAGGTAACATTTACAAGTTCCAGAGATTAGGACGTGTATATCCTTTGAGGGCACCATTTCTCAGTTTACCACAGAGAAAAATTGACATCTTTATAATTGGGTTATTGTGATTTATAATAAAAAAATATATTTGTCTTCATCCCATTTCTAAAACCCTTGGAATTTTATTCTAAATGATAAGAGCAAAAAACTGTCTTGTTATTCATAACAATCCCCTTTGAACCACACTGGAGTTTATATGTATTTGTTTTTTTTTTTTTAAAGATTTTTTTGATGTGGACCATTTTTAAAGTCTTTATTGAATTTGTTACAATATTGCTTCTGTTTTATGTTTTGGTTTTTTTTTTTTTTTTTGGACTGTGAGGCATGCGGGATCTTAGCTCCCCGACCAGGGATCGAACCCACACCCCTGGACTACTAGGAAAGTCCCCTGGAGTTTATGTTAATGAGGTGACTTTTGGAAAGCATCTAAGGATGAGGGCTGGTTGCCAGGGGAACCAACCACGTTATTAGAAGGTTGGAACTTTCAGTCCCACCCACCGGGAAGGGGAGAGGGGCTGGAGGTTGAGTCAATCAACAATGGCCAATGATTTAATCAATCATACCTATGTAATGAAACCTCCATAAAAAGTCCAAAAGGATGAGATTTAGAGAGCTTCCAGTTTGCTTAATCAGAGTGTATCTATTTGCCAGGAGGGTGGCATATGCCAAACTCCACGGGCACAGAAGTTTCTGTGTTCTGGACCCTTCCAAACCTTGCCCCATGCATCTCTTCATCTGACTGTTCATTCCTATCCTTTAATATCCTTTGTAATAAATTAGTAATCTAGTAAGTAAATTGTTTTCCTGCATTCTGTGACCCACTGTAGCAAACTAATTGAACCCAAGGAGGGGGGTCATGAGAGCCTTCCAATTTATAGCTGGTCACTCAGAAGCACAGGTAACAACCTGGACTTGCAATTGGTGTCTGAAGTGGGAGACACCACCTCCAGGAAGATAGTGTCAGAATTGAGTTAAATTATACTCAGTGTCCACTAAGAATTAGAGAAGTATTTGGTGGTGTTGGAAACACATACATTGGAATAATATTTAGTTTTTCCATGCAAATCAGAATGTTTCTCTAGTTATTCTTTTAAGTCTTTAGGTAATGTTTGATAGTTTTCTTCACATAGGCTCTACGTGTTTCTGAGGTTTTTTTTTTTTTACCATTATATTTTCTAACTATATTATTGGCATATAGAAAATCTGTCACTTTTGTGTATGTTTATTTTGTAGATATTTTGTAATTGGGATATACATAATCAAGAATTTGCCTATTAATGCTAGTGGTTTTTCAGAAATTTTTCTAATATTTTCAGGTAAAGTAGTATATCATCTGCAAATATTGACACTTTTGTCTTCTTTCAAATATCTTCTTTTTCTTGTCTTACTGCAGTGGCTAGAATTTCTAGAACAATGTTTTAAAATAGTGAGCATTCTTTCCTTGTTCTAGCCTTTAAAGGAATAACTCTAGAGTTACTCCATTGAGTATAATCAAACTATTGGTTTGCAAACTTTTACAAGACAATTCTATGATCTTTTAGTCATAAATAAAGAGGTCTTCTGTCAATGCCTTTGCTTCTAGATTTGAAATTAATTAGATCAGTGCTAAACAAACAAACCCAACTAATTCACTCTTTCCTGCTTTGTTACTGAATTGTAACAAATTGTTACTTTTAGAGCTTAGACTAAAGCAAGAAGTGCCTACTCTGTAACCTATACTTTAGAGGGCCCCATATATCACAAACACATAAAATAATAAATTATTTAAAGAACTCACAGGAATCTTTGTCACTCAGGATCTTGTATTCAGTTCCAGCCCAGTCCCTCTCATAACCCTAAACACCTACTCTTATGACTAACTGTATTCAGGCCTTTGGAAACACTCTTCTCCATCTGTTAACCTGTGTCCTCAACACAAGAGGGGACTGCATCCAGATGCTATGAAGGTTGTGGGTTGTGTGCCTCTGTGTTAGAAGATTGCTTTGGGGTTCAGGGAAGATATGAGGAACAGACCACTTTATTACGAGAAAAAACAAATTAATTGTTGGATCCTTCTCAGATAGCAGGAGTATTAGTTTCCTATTGCAGCTGTAACAAATTACCACAAGTTTAATGGCTTAAAACAATACAAGTTTATTATCCTACAGTTCTGGAGATCAGAAGTCCTAAAACTGAGGTGTCAGCAGGTCTCGGTTCCTTCTGGAAGCTCTAGAGGAGAATCTGGTTCCTTGCCTTTTCTAGCTTCTAAAGGCCACTTGTATTTCTTGGCTTATGGCCCCATCCTCCATATTCAAAGCCAGTGATGTAGAATCTTCCAATCTATCTTTCTCTCTCTGACCTTCCTGCCTTCTCCTCATAAGGACCCTTGTGATTACATTGGGCCCACAAAGATAATCCCCCCACTCAGGATCCTTACCTTAGCCACACTTGTAAAGTTTCTCTTGCCGTAAAAGGCAACATATTCACAAGTTCTGGGGATTAGGATAAGGCCTTCTCTACCATCAACGTACCATAGCAGAGATACAACAGATTCTTGCAAAATAAAGTATGGTTTCCCAGTAGTGCAGATTATCAATTTTCTTTCTTTGTGTTCTAGTTCATGGTTACAGACATAGTCATGACTTACCAAATATTCACAGCATTGCATATGACACCTTAGGAAATGAACTTTTGCAATATTAAAAGACTCATATTACTCTTAAATTTACATAAATGTATTTGTTACATGCATAATTCTTTGTAAAGTCAATATATATATATTCCTAGAATTATAAATAGTTCTGGTTTTATAGAAATACGTCATTATGTTTAAACTTTTAAAAAATTAAGTAAAATTTTGAATTCATTTAAATAGTTTTGATTTAAATGTTTGATATTAATTATAATTTATATTTTTCTTTTTAATTTTAATATTTTTCAATATCTTAGAATAAATATTTGTGAAAACATGAAAAATAATTTAATTTTTTTAATATTTTACATTAGTTTAAAATTTTATGAATTATTCAAATTTTATACACTTCAAATACATTTTAATTTTTAATCCTTAGGTCAGCACTATGCAACAGAAATATAACACAAGCTAAAAACATAACTTTAAATTTTCTGTAGCACATCTTAAAAAGTAAAAGATATAGGTGAAATTAATTTTAATAATATATTTTATTTAACACAATGTATCCAAAATATTATCATTTCAATATGTAATCAATACAAAAGTTATCAATGAGATATTTTGCATTTCTTTTTTTTTTTTGTACTGAGTCTTCAAAATCCATGTGTATTTTACACTTACAACACATCTTTAGAGGTTTTGCCAAAATGAGTACAAGAAAAATAATTTTATGGAACGTATGATAATTTAAGAATTAAGATTCTGTTTATTACTTTATATTACCAGTCTATCAAAGTATACTCCAATATATGTAAAAGTAATTAAATTCAGTTGACTTTGGTGAGACTTTCAATTGTATAAAACCATAGTTTCACTCATATTTTGCAATTTTGTTGTCATGAAGGTATGTGGCATATGGTATATGGGCCTCCATTTACATGCTTGTCCCGAGCCCCACACATGCTAGGGGTGGGCCTGATGACTTTGTCTCCACCGTGTGACCAGGTGCAATCGGAGGGGAGACTCTTTAGGCAACTTAGTAGAAGCCCTCTATGGTAGTGCTTACCACTGTGCTTTCTTATTCCTGAATATCTTCCCATGTTCCCTTTATGATTCTCCTTAACCTTTTCCCTTTCAATGAAATAAATATTGATATTATTGACTAAATAAATTCATGTAGGTTATTTTTGCTATCTATAAAGCCTTTCACATATATATCTACTTGATGTACAGTAAACCCCATGAGGTAGGAAATAGTAGATAAGGAAACAGGCTGAGAAAGACTAGGTGACGTGACCTAAGTTTAACAGTAACCAGGCCTTCTCATTGTAAGTTCTTGCTCTTTCTACTTCATTTTTTTGCTACTCTATATAAGGCTCTGTGCTAGGCCCTGGAAGATGCAGCCATGGGAAATCAACTCTTCTTGCCTCAGGATTACGCTTCATTAGGAGAGGTAAGACAAAACAAGATGAGTGGCTCTCAGGTACACATTGAGGGCTGTGATTCTTTAGAGAAGAAAAAGAAAATTCAACTATTTGGGAGAAAAAGTCTTCATGGAATAGGAAAGATCTGAGTTGGGCTTTGATTTGGACTGGGAGAAATAGGAGTTAGGAAAGCATGTTAAGTGGAACAAACAGTATGAATGAGCAAAAAAAGAGAAAATAGTGGTTCAGTTTGGCTGAAGCTCAGGGCCTGTGTTGAGGAAAAGTAGAATATGTGGGAAAGGACAGGGCTGTTTTGATGAGGCCTTGGATGCCAGGTTTGGGATTCTGCATTTTATTCTGGTGATAGTGGTGAACCCCTGAAGACTTTGCAGATAAGAAAAAGGCATGCTGGGAGCTCTGCATTAAAAAGAGGAAAAGTCACAAGCATGGAAACCAGATAGATGGCTTTTTAGCAGTCCAGGAGAGACTCAGCCAGGGTGGAAGTGGGAATGAAAATAAAGAGACATCTGTGGGACACAGCCTGGCTGTACAATCTATAGAAACTGACCACTGATTGGCTATGGAAGGGCAGGGCCATGGGTAATGAGTCAAACAAACCATACTTTTTATCCTGGGAAAGAGTGTTTATGCTCACACAAGCATTCAAGTCAGTAGGATAAGGTGGTCAGGAGGCATGAGGCAGGACGGGGTGGGAGTGATGGAAAGTTAGAGAATTGTTTTCTTGGACCATATTAATTGAGTTACTGTGGGACATCCAGGATAACTGGTCAGTTGTTGGAAAAATCAATTAATGTAAGCCAGGAGAGAGTTTTACACTGGGGGTAGGATTTCAGAGACTTTTGCACTGTGGTGGCATTGGACTTATGGGAGTGAAGGAAGGCATGCAAGAGAAAAGAAGAGGACCAAAGGAAAAAGCCTCAGGAGATGTCATCTTTAAGCACTGAGAGGAAGAAGAGGAGGAAGTGGGGAGGTGGAAAAGTAGCCAGGGAAAGGGGAGATCCTTTGTGAGTGATGAACCTGAAGACAGACACCAGGAGTCTTACCTTTTGTCCCCATATCCATTACTATGCCTGGCATACAACAGGCACGATCGAGTGAATAAACGAATGAACCAGAATAGAGATAATATATCCTCACCCCACCCCCTGAAAAAGAGGAAAAAGGCTTTTCAGAAGATGATGGTTAATAATATAAACGCTGCCGACAGGAAAAGAGTGATGTTGACTAGTAAGAAGCCCTCAACTTTCTCACTCTTTTTCTCAAAGCTCAAGTGGTCACAGGAACATGGTCCAGGTGGGGCAGAGGGTGACCATAACGACCAGACAGGAGGGAACTCTCCCAGGGAAGAGTTGAACCCTAAGGACACTGCAGGGGCGGGGGAGATGTCAGAAAGGACACCAAATGAGGCCAGCTTGGTGCTTTCCCGCCCCCCTCCTCCTGCCTTCCTCTTTGGTTCATGTAGTTGCCAGTGTTTGGGTGTTAGGCCCATCCCTCTGAGTCAGGAAAGAATCATTTCTCATCCTTTGGCTGACTAAAGTGAGGGACCTGCTTTGGTGTCTTTTAATGCTGGACTTCCAGGGAGTGGGGGAGGCAGGGAACACACCCGTGTAGAAACTGGCTTTATGTGAAGTGGGACACGTTGGTCCCTAAACTGTAACTGAAGGCATCCTCAGCCCTGTCTTCCTACATAACTATCTTTTACTGAATGTACAGAAAGCTTTTCCCTCCAAAGTAGGGGCCTGGAAGTGCCTGAAGAGAGGCATCTTGTGATGCAATAAAACAGGATTTTAGCTAACCGTCCTCTCTCCTATTTGGGCCCCTGAACAGTCTAGTAACTTCCTATAAGTGTGTGAAAGGAGACAGAATGGGGTCACCACCGTAAGACTGGCCGGCCATCCACAGAGATTCCCCGTGGTGTCAACTCATCTCAGAGCTTAGTCTGACTGGCCCTCAGCCTTGCCTGGCTCAAGACCTGATTTATTAACACACGAAGAGTGGATCAGCTCTCTGGGGGCTGACTCATTAACCCAACTCTCAGACACTGATGATGTGCAGGGATAATATTTTGACCTCCTAACCAACATATTTTTTTCTCTGTTTCCTGTTACCTTGTAACCCTCCCTCCCTTTGAGATGACTGCACCATGAGGCATCTTTCACCTCAATGTACGGCTGTAGAGCAGAATGCAGAGAGCAAAGACCGACTTAGATCAGTCTGAGTTAGTTTCTTCCCCTACCAGAAGATCAAGTTTTCCCAGACTGAGAATGCAGGGCCCCAGGCACCTGTGAGGGTCTGCACTTGCCCCCTGAGTATTCCCATGCCTGAGAGTGCAACAAAAAAATAGCAAATAAAAAACACCATAACAGGTTGAGAGAGAGACTGCAGAAGAAAGGAAAAAGCATTTTTTCCTTCTTTTATGAAAAAGAGGTCCCACATTTTCATTTCAGACTGGGCCCCGCAAATATGTAGCTGAACCTGCTGGCGGATAAAGCATTCCTGAAGGAGTTAGCCAAAGCCTAAGAACATTCTGGGGGTTTTGTGGCTTAAGGAAGAATGTCAGTTAGCCCTGCCCAAATTTGGAACAATGTTGGGGCTATTTCAAGCCACGTGAAATGTCAACAACAGTGGTAAAGGACTATTAGCGAAGCAAATATGAAGTGACTGCACATGTGATAAACATAAATCAAACTTGCTAGAAGGTGTTTGTGGCTGTTCAGTTTCACCTGGAAGACGGAAAAGGTGGGTAGAAAAGGGTGTCTGGCTAGCGCCCCCTTGAAGCCAGAACCCAGCTTGTTTACCCTGATAATCTAGGATCAGATCTGAGGATGGAAACTTCAGAAAATCTTGATTTGAATAGAGAGTTGATCTCCTCACACCGTCTTCAATATTAGGTGCCACCAAATTCTGGTTGTTGCCAGTTTGTTACTGAACAATGGTATTATGTGTTTATTTTCATCCAGTCCCTAGGATAGTTGAACTTAACTTCAAATGGGTCTTCCTTTAAAAAAAAAAACAAAAAAACTTCAGATGTTTGTGTCCTTTTTTGAATTCCCCAGTCATATTCCTCATTTTATTTATTTGCAAGCACTTCCTACATATCGAAAATAACATATTGCTTATCACATATGTTGCAAATAAGTTTTCCCAGTTTGTCCATTTCTTTTAACTTTGTCCCTCTGGACTGTCTCCAAAGCACACCATCTGATGGGAATGAATGAGGTCACACTAACAGTAATACCAAAATCTCATTAATTCAAATTAATAATCACCTAATTTACCACTATTAATAATCAACATTTACTGAGCACGTACTAAGTGCGTCATGTGCCATTAATCCTCACAATTACCCTATAGGGTGGGTACTGTTGTTAGTTCCATTTTATAGATGAAGAAGCAGGTAAGAGAGAACAAGTAATTTGTGATTACACAGCCTTAGTAAGAGATGGAATATGGGTCTTGGTATCTGACACCCATCCCAGGTTCCAACCGTGCACTGGCCAGTACAGTAGCCATATGTGGCTACTGAGCACTTGAAATGTGGCCAGCCTAATTTTGAAGCCCAAGTATGAAAGAATGGGCGAGATCTCATGATTAATTTGTAAATTGATTATATGTTGAAATAATAATTTTTAATACATTGGGCTAAGTAAAATGTTTTACTGCTTAAAAATTTTTTTTGATGTGGCTACTAGAAAATTTTATTTTATTTTATATGTATTTTTTTTGGCCACGCCACATGGCTTGCAGGATCTTAGTTCCCTGACCAGGGATCGAACCCGCACCCTCGGCAGTGAAAGCGCAGAGTCCTAACCACTGGACTGCCAGGGAATTCCCTATTTTATCTTATTTTTTTATTGTTTTCCTCTTTTTTCTATTTTTAGAAAATTTTAAATATGAATCACTTTATATTTTTATTGACAGAACAGTTCTAACCATTTTCCTCTGCTGCCATCCTTCACTTGGGTGAAGAGTCTTTGTGGTCCCTTGAGTCTTTTCCAGTCACATCACATCGTTGGCTTTTTTTTTTTTTTCGATGGTGTAAACAACAAACTTTTATTTCTCACAGTTTTGGAGACTGAGAAATCCAAGATCAAGGTGCTAGCAGATTTACTGTCTAATGACAACCCTCTTACTGGCTTGCAGATGGCGAACCATCTTCTTGCTATGTCCTCAGGTGAAAGAAAGGGAGCCTGTTGTTGGCTTTTAAAAAATTTGTTAACTTAAAACCTCCAGGGTTTTGAGGGTTTTTTAAATGTCTGCCTTCCTTTTATTTATTTATTTTTAAAACATGAATTAAAATCATCCTAGGACCTCACTTTCTTGAATATTCTTAGTTTCCTCTACTCTTTCTTATATATGATTTCTCCTATGACCAGGTTTTTCATTCTCGTTATCCACATCTGGATATTCTCCAGTGTATGGCTTTGTCCCCCTCAAACCCCCAAAGAGGGAACACGGGCAATTGCAGATACCCCACAAAGGTGATGGATGCCCTAAATTCACAGAGACTAATTAGAATGGTGGTTGCCAGGGGTTGGAGGACTTACTGTTTAATGGGTACATAGTTTCAGTTTGGGGTGATGGAAGAGTACTGGAGATGGACAGTGGCGACGGTTGCGCATCCATGTGAATGTACTTAGTGTCACTGAACCGTACACTTAAATTTGGTTAAAATGGTAAATTTCAGGTTATGTACATTTTACCGCAAAAAATAAAAAATAAAAGGAATGAGGGGCTTCCCTGGTGGTGCAGTGGTTAAGAACCCGCCTGCCAATGCTGGGGACACGGGTTCGAGCCCTGGTCTGGGACGATCCCACATGCCACGGAGCAACTAAGCCCGCGTGCCACAACTACTGAGCCTGTGCCCTAGAGCCCGTGAGCCACAACTACTGAGCCCGCGCGCCGCAACTACTTAAGACTGTGCGCCTAGAGCGCGTGCTCCAGGAGAGAAGCCACGGCAATGAAAAACCCGCGCACCCCATGCAAGAGTAGCCCCTGCTCGCCGCAACTAGAGAAAGCCCCGGCACAGCAAAGAAGACCCAACACAGCCAAAAATAAATAAATAGATTTTAAAAAATAAAAATAAAAAATAAAAGGAATGAAATCCTCATATACGTTACAACATGAATCTTGAAAACATTATGCTAAGCAAAATAAACCTGACGCAAAGGGGGAATATTGTGCGATTCCTTAACATGAGATACCTAGAACGGACAAATTTGTAGAGATGGAGAGAGTAGATAAGAGGTTACCGGGAGCTGAGGGGCGGAAGGGAGAGGAGATTTAAAAAAAAAAAAAGTGGGTGCGGAGCAAAGGGCCGCTCGGAGGGGAGCGGGGCGGCGGGCGGCGGCAGGAAGAGGAGGATAGAGGGCCGGCGGAGGTGCATGCGGGGCCTCGGCGCTCCGCGCCCGGCGCAGGCATCTTTGTCTGAGAAGGAGGCGGCAGCTGGCCGGCGGCGACGGGGCGCGGGGCGGCCCAGGCAGGGGAGCGCCGCCCGCGGGGAAACGCTAACCCGGGCACAGGGCCCGGCCCACGGACGGCGGGGCGAGGCCCGGCAGGGTCCCGGACCCCGCCCGCGCACCCTCCCCTGCCCTTCGCCGGGCGCTGGCGGCGCGGCACGCCCTCCCCTCTTCACGTCCTCCTTAACAAAGAGCAGGGAGGAAGCCGGCACCGACGCCCACGAATTGGAAAAGACGCTGCCGGGCGCTTCCACTGCTCTGCTGCTCCTCTGACTGCGCCCCGACCCTTGGCCTCAGGGTCTTTATCGCCGATCTCGGGACCTGGGTAGTTTCTGCTTTTGTTTTGCACTTGCTCCTTTTACTGTGTAAGTTGGAAGGATTTTCCCCCTCTCCCTTCCTCATCTTCCACTATCCCAATTTTAACCTATATACTTACGTGATTTTCCCCATGACCACGTAAAATCAGACACACGCACGCGCGCGCGCGCACACACACACACACACACACACAGTACTTCCTTTTGTTTTCCAAAATGGCTTCATATAATCTGCACTACTCTGCGTCTTGCTTTTCTAGTACATCATGGAAACCCCAAATCCCAGTTCGGATTCACTCTAATAATGGCTGAATATTAATCCACGGCATGAAAGCACCTCGGTTTACTTAATAATTCTGTTGTTTATGCTCTTCCCTTTGTTTCCTGTGTTTTACCACCATAAACGGTGCTGTCTTGAATATCCAGCCCCCAGAGCCGGAACAATTCCCGTTTTCACCAGTGAGGTCTGAGAGGTCGTTCTCCCCAGGCCCATGAACGCTTTGCCGGCCCGCCGGGTGTCAGTGTCACTTCATCATGCCTGCTTTCTGAGATGGAATCCGCCGGCAACGTCCCCTCCATTTCCCTCCCTTCCACCCTGCTCCTCCTGAAGGTCTTTTCTCCTCCCTGGCAAGACTGACTTCCTCCTGGGCCTCGGAGCTCTCTCCTCCCACTCCACTCCCGGGCCCTTTTTCACCTCCCCCCTCCCCCTCCCATTTTCAATTTCATCTTCCAAAGGTGCTCAAGTCTCCCTTTCCTAAGGAAAAAAGAAGCTGTTACTCTTTTGTGTCCTACTTCTTTCCTTCCATTTTCTACACAACTTAAAAACCTTCTTCTAATTATTTTGCTGTTAGATATTACATGCCCATGGCTCATTGTCCAACGGTATAATCTAAAAGGGAGAGACAACAGACCCCTGTCTAACCACGCATTTTTCTCCCAAGGCCCCCGAGTGATACCACTTCCTTGCGTATTCTTCCAGAAGAATTATAGCAACATATATACCTTTCACAAACAGTAGCCAGAGGTGCAGACTGCTCTACAATGCTGCAGGATTTCTTGGCAGTCTACCTATTCTCTCTGGCTCCTCACCTGACTTCTCACCCCCTCTCCGCTTCTGGTCTCCTCACACCACCAAAGCTGCCTTCTCTGAGGGGCTGGAAACTCAGGTCTAGTCCCTTCCTCTGGATTGCCTCCCTTATCAGATTAGGTGCCGGGTCCTGGCAGTGTGACCTTTGCAATATTTATTTCTCTGATCCCTCCTCTTTGTTCCTCCAACTCCTCCTTCTTCGGGCCTCATCGGTCACCCTGCCAGGCCACTGCAGTAGCCTCCTGGCCGTCTCCTCCCAAGCTCTGGTGCTGATACATCATCCTGCTGCGGGCCGTTGATCCATCGCAAAGACTATGCCAAGGAAATGGCCCCTTGGTTTCTGGAGATTGATAAAAGTCTCTTGCATGGAAGGAGCACCGGCCTGGGTGACCAGAGACCAGGGTAGAATCGAGACCCTGCCCTTTCCTTGCCTGTTACTGCCTTCAGCAAATTCCTCCCCATCTCTGATTTCCTCACCAGATGAGCTCCAAGGCCTTTCTGGCTCTAGCCTCCGTGAGGCTACAATTACCATTCCATTCCTTCCAGCCCCACCCCATCTCCCACTCCCTGTGCTGGTCCTTTCTCCAATCAGCCACACTTTCCTTTCCCTCTCACTGTGCCCCTGGAAAGCCCCCTTCTTATTCTAAATATCCAGATCCTAATCATCCTTGAAGACCTGACTTTCAGTCTTTTTTCTCTAAAAGCCTCTACAATGTCCCCCAGTGAGAGGAACCGCTTTGTTCTTGCAAGGCCACTGTTGGTAGCACTTTATCTGTATCTCATCAATGGCACTGACCACTCTGCTTTGTACAGTTGTTCCATACCTGTCCTTCTTCTACTGCTGTCTACCTCTCCCCCACGACCCCCAGCATAATACTTTGTACATCGTAGAGGATATGGTTTTAGGAATCCCAAGACCTGGACCCAAATCTCAGCTCTGACACTCAATAATTGTTATCTTGAACACGTCACATAGCCTTTCCGAGCGTCAATTTCTCCAAATGTAAAGTGGGAATAACAACCTGTTTCATAGTGTTGGTGCGTCAATTAGATGACGTGTGAAAAAGTGCTTTGTGAACCGTAAAGCTATATACAGATCTAAATAATAATAGTAAAGATAATATTACTCAGATGCTGGCAAGGGTGATTGCCTTCCAAAGCAGAAAAAAAAAAGTGGGGAAATCTTTGGAAAATGAGAGAGCTTTTCCTCTTGGTTGCATTCTCAAAATTTGGGGACGGCATTCTAATTCTTCCTTTTAGATCAAATATATGGTATTAAATATAGTAGTAAAAGCTAGGAATAATCTATATTTTATTTCTTTTTATTTATTTCTTTTTCATTTATTTTTTATTTCCCCCCCTCCCAGAATAATCTAAATTTTAAACAATGGGGGAATGACTAAAGGATGGTTAGGTAGTGGGAATAATATGTGGTCATCAAAATTATATTTCTGAAGAATGTTTAATGACATGGGAAACTAGTCATAATTTGACATGAAAGTTTAAAAAGCAGGATACTAAATAGTGCGTGTGGAGAAGAGGTGTAAGGGGGTAAGAAGCTTTCCCCACCTCTTTTCTTAGCTTTTTACTAGGCCTCCAAATTGGGCGCCTGGTGCCGGAGAACTTGGGATACATTCCAGGGCCAGAGTCTTACACAAATAGCTCACTCCCTGCCTCCCCAGAGTCAGGGATTCAGGACAGATGAACCCGGAGCCAAGTGCCTAAGGGGAGGCCACAACCTGTCCCAGATCCAGGGCTGGCCTTCGGCCTGCCTGTTTCCCCCTGCTGATATTCCAGGTCATCTCTCCACCACTTCTTCCAGTTGGATTGTGGCCTCCAGACAAATAGAACCCCTCAGGGCCTGCTTTCACAGCTTCCAGACTGGGTTTACAGGACCACTCCCTCTAGCCAAAACGCAGACTCTGCGCACAAACACTAGAGAACTAAGCTCCAAGAGGAAGGGCCATGGGCCACAGGAATGGGCAAAAATTAGCCATCACAGAGGGTTGGGGAAGCTCAAGGGACTCCAGAGAGAAGGTAGCATTTATGTTGGTCGTGGAAGGGTGGTAGGAATTTGGCAAATGGAGGTATCATTAAAATAAAGCTCTATGGTTGTTATTTTACCCACATCTTATATCCCAGAGTGGGGGAAGAGAGATGTTTGGTTTAAAATATCTTTCCCCCTTATTACAACTTTTATTGTAGAAAATAAAGACTAAAAAAGAACAAAAGTCTCCTATAACCTATACCAACTTAGAGCATTGGTTTTCAACCCTGGTTAGAATCTCCTGGGGAACTTTCAAGAAATATCATGAACTATCTGCATGCAGACGATCTGATTCACTTGAGATGAGGGGGGCTCCCAATGTAGACACACATGCACACACAAACACACATAAGCCCACACGTCTCACCCCATCCATTAACAAATCCTGCCAGTCTACCTTCAAAATATATCTAGGATATGAATACTTCTTAACACCTCCTCTGCCATCACCCTGGTCCAAGCCACTGCCTTCTGCCTGGGTTATTGCTGTAGCCTCCTAACTAGTCTTCAACTTCTATCTTTAGCCCTCACACCTGACCCCTAATTCTATTAACTACATTGCATTCTCCAGAGCGATCCTTTAAAAGCGTAAGTCAGGTCATGTCCCTTCTCTACCCAAAATCCCACCGTAGCTCCCCGACTCACTCAGAGTAAAAGGCAAATCCTTAGAATGGCTACAATGTCCTACATGACCTGAACTGGCTACTTCACTGACCTGTCTACTTCACTGACCTGTCTTCTCTCACTCTCCCCTTGGCTCACTGCACTCCAGCCATACTGCCTCTTTGCTGGTCCTCAAACACAGCAAGTGTGTTGCTGCCTCAGGGACTTTGCACTTGCTGTTCCCTCTGCCTAGACTCCTTTGGTAGTTCTCACCTTTCCTTCAGGTCTCTGACAAATGTCAATCCATTAGACGGGTCTTCCCTGACCACCCTAAATAAACCTGCAAAGTCCCCCATCGTCCATACTCCCTATACTCTCTTCTCTGCTTTACTTTTCTCCAGAAGAGTTTTCACCACCACACCTATGATATCTTTTTCATTCATCCCAGGCAACAGTTTAAAGTCTCACAAAGTCCCTCATGAAAACAGCTTTTCTGCTTCTGTCTCAAATCTCTCTTTCCATTGATATTCAACAGTCCCATTGTCTGCCTTTCCCGGCCCCCAATCCTGTGTTCCCCAAACTCCTCCTTCCTCCTGCCTTCACCTGTCAGTTCAGGAAAATGAACTCCCAGAGGAGTTTCCAGCCTTCCAGCACCACAAATGGCCCAAACTCTAAGCCCAGGCTGGGCTTAGCTAGGAGTCTCTGCTATGTGTGTATTTATTTATTTATTTATTTATTTATTTATTTCAATTTTTACACAAAGGAGATCATAACATTCCTATTATTTCCCAGTTTTTACTATTGTCGGTAACCTTGAACACACCCATGATTGTTTCCTTGAGATAAATTATTTGAAGAGGAATTATTGAGTCAAAGGGTACACGATTTTGAAGGCTTCTGGTGTGGATTGCCAATTTTTCCTCCAGTTTATCTAATTATAGTCTCACCAGCTGTATGTGATGCCTTTTATATTCTTACGTCTTTGACAAAACTGGGTATTTAAAAAACACTGGGAGGTGAAAAAATGATATTTTGTTTTAATTAACATTGGTGAAGTTGTACATATTTTCATTTATTTCCCTTTTTTAAATGATTTGCCTCTGCCCTTTTTCCTTCTATTGGGTATTTAGACTTTTTTTTTTGATTTATAATCATTTTTAAACATTTATTTTATTGCAGTATAGTTGATTTGCAATGTTGTGTTAGTATAGTCATTTTTATATTAAGAACATTTACTCTGAAATTTGTGTGCAAGTATTTTTTTTTCAGTTTGTTTTTTACCTTTCAATTCTGTTTTACACCTTTTAATGTAGAAAATTTAGAAATATTTTCAAAACCAAGTTTCTAAATCTTTTCTTTGCAGCTTTTGGTTTTGGTTTCATGCTTCTAGGTGGCAGGTTTTAAATAGCCCCCATGATATTCCCTGACAGCCGAGACCTAGTATTAAGTGGAGAGGATCATAAACCTAGGCATTCCAGCTCAGTCCACCTAGCCAGTGGCTTTCAAACTTTTTTGTTTAACTGTGACTCGTAAAAAATAAATTTTACATTGCAAGCCACTACCCACAAAAATGTTTATTTTAAAAAATTATTTCAGTGAATTCCCTGACAGTCCAGTTGTTAGGACTTGGTGCTTTCACTGCTGGGGCCCAGGTTGGATCCCTGGTTGGGGAACTAAGATCCCGCAAGCCGCAAGCCACAGCCAAAAAAAAAAATTAGTTAATTAAAAAAAAAATTGGTTTTTAAAAAATGTATGTATTTTAAAATGTTTCATGAAACATTACTTACCCTGACTACATGTGATATAGTCTATTTCCTGTTTGACTAATTCTATTCTATTTCATTTAAAAAAGGTGTCAGTCTTGGCTCAGTAAATTGACTTAACCCATCAGTGGAGCCTGACCTAGAGTTTGCAAAACACAGATCAGAACCATGAAGAGGCTGATTTCCACTCTCCCCAAATCTTACCAACTTCCATGCCACTTTCACTCATCTCCCACACCCAGGGGTGATGGAGAGGCCAGACAATCATCAATCCATAGAGAACACTGAAGACCTTGTGTTTAAGCACTGAAGCTGAACTAAGCTTTGATTGACATCTAACAGGCAAAAGCAAAAACTGGTTTTGGATTTCAATCCTGAGGTTTAGAATAAAGTTCTTTCTAGTTCCATGGTCCTGAAATCCTCACCCTAACTATACTCACTTTAATGTAGTCCTAGAAAACTCCTCTTGTCTACTGTGTAATCCGGGATTTGGCAACAAATGGTCAACAGGATCTGCTCCAGCTCAGCTGTTCTTGCAATTAGAGCCCAGGAAAAGGGAGACACTATTTTCTTGGGCAGAGAAACTAATCGGATGCATTCTTTAAAGGTACACTGGCATGGAGAAGCCAGTCCCTCTGTGTAAAGGTGAAGAATCATTAGGTAACATACTCTGGTGTTAGAAGACCTGAATTCAAGACCTCATTCTATATGGAGTTTCCCAATATGCTGTTCTAGGGCCAAGTCAAAACTCCTCTGTGCCTCTCATTTTTCTCATCCATAAATAGTTGTAATAATAGCAGCTTTCTCAGGATTGTAGAGACGTGAAATTGAATTAGCAGTAAGGTGCTGTGCAATGGTAGTTGCTGCTGCTGTGTATTCACATACAGGCCTTCCTGACTTTGAAAGGCTGGCTGAACTACTGGCCATTTAATGTGGTTAGTGGTTTGTGCCAATAAGCTGAACTTCAGTTAGAGCTAATGGTTTTAATAGCCTTAAATGAGTTTTAGGATTTAGGCCAGGCTTGGTTATTGCTTGATGAGACTGGCTGTGTGGGGCAGGTTTCTATGCAATGAGCCCAAACACACAGTTAAATGGAGTCAAATGCATGACATACATATTAATTGTCTTTTTCAGAGAGCCCTCAGGGGTTCCTGGAGAGTGAGCACAGCCTGCCACCCAGGCAGCTCTGAGCTTTCTGGATTGTAGGCCTTCATTTCTTCCTGCCCTGAGTGGCCCTCTGACCCACTAAACCCCCTATAGGGTTACTTTGGAAGGCAAGCTCCAGAGCAGCCACCTTGGCACAGGTAAGATGAATTTTAACACTTTAAGTCTGCTGAGGTCAAAATTGCGGATATGCTGTCAAAGTTTGTAACTCCAGATAACGTTGAAACTGTGAATGGAACAATATGCAAAGCTTAGGCTGAATTTATAGCTCAGAGCATTTCCACAGGGGCCTCTCGGGGTGCCAGGGTACTCCTGTTGCCTTCTTCCCTCCCCCAGGAAATTTCCTTCTGAAGATACATCTGGGGGTCTGCCTGGCCCACAGGGACTCACCTCCTTCTCTGAGAAGAGCCAACACCCAGGATGAGCCCCAGTGGCCAAGACTGGTGTCCAGTCCTCCACTTCCCTGGGCAGAGCTGATTAATAGGGCTGTAGACACCTAACCCAGGCAGGCAAACCGATTCTCCCTCCTGGGACTTTGAAACCTGAACAGAGAGTCTCTGAGCCCGGCAAGCTCAGGTGTATGTCACATGAACTGCCACATTCTAGAGAGACGGTCCCCCAGCTGCCCGGTTCCTGCCAGTCTGGCCCCGTTTGCTAACTGTTCCTTAAGTTCTCTGAGCCCACAGTCTCCTTCCAATAAAGTCCCATTTGGAGCAGGTAGTCAGAGTTGTTTTGGGAGGACTCAAAACAAAAACAAAAAATAAAAACCACACAAACTACTATGTATAAAATAAATAAGCTACAAGGATATATTGTACAGGGAATGTAGCCAATATTTTATAATAACTTTATTTATTTATTTTATTTTTGGCTGTGTTGGGTCTTCGTTGCTGCACGCGGGCTTTCTTTAGTTGCGGCGAATGGGGGCTGCTCTTCGTTGCCGTGCACGGACTTCTCATTTCCATGGCTTCTCTTCTTCCCAGACCAGGGATCGAACCCATGTCCCCTGATTTGGCAGGTGGATTCTTAACCACTGCGCCACCAGGGAAGTCCTTATGATAACTTTAAATGGAATATAATCTGTAAACATTTTGAATCACTATGTTGTACACGTGAAACTAATATAATATTGTAAATCAACTATACTGCAATAAAAAACGACACAAAACAAAACAAAAACCAAACCAAGCGAAACAAGAAAGACATTATAAATATTATAGCATCCAAGAAGTAGAGGCATGGTGAAGTAGAAAGAGCATGAACTTGGGGTTTTTTTCTTTTTAAAATCTTTCCACATCCAGAGTAGTCTTGAATCTTGGTTCTTTAACTGGCCAGCTGTATAAATGTAGGCAAGTTACCCTTTCTAAGCCCCAAGTTCCTTGATCATGAAGTGGAGATGATCGCCTACCTCATAAAATCGGTTCTTTAATTAGTCTAGTGACATTTACTGTGGTCACTCAGAGGCTATTTTTGCTTATTTCTTAGTCCTGGGCTCTGTGATAGATAGTTGAAGCTTCTGGAAATGTGTGATATTAGGGTGCTTTGAGTATCACTGCATTTGAACATTTTATTAAACCAGGAATCCTCTCTTTCTCCATTTTCTTTAAGAATAAAGGTTTTGATACCTTTCCTACTCAAAGGGGTTTTTGTTTGATCACCTTGAAATCTCACTAGACAGAAGGGCTAGGGGCATTGTGGTAGCAACTGAACACTCAGGGAGGTCTTTTTTAAAAAGTGGTGGTGAAAAACACATAGCATAAAGTTTAGTGTCTTAACCATTTTTAAGTGTACAGTTCAGTGGCATTAAGTACTTTCACGTTGTTATGCAACCATAGGACTTACTAAAAATTTTTATGATTTACTAAAAATAAACAAAAACTTTTAAACCCTTTGTCAGACCACTTGTCTCCATTTTTCTGGATTGGAAACTGCAGTGACTGTTAGTATGAACTGGGTCAAGTTCTAAGCAGTTTTGAGCTCGGCCCTGGGGAACAGTTCTCAGAAGCTAGTGCCAGAAGAGAATTTAGGAAATGTCCAGTACAAGGGCCTTAATTTACATGGTTGCTCATTTAGTTGGTCATTCAGGCATCAAACCTTAACTGAGCCCGTGTCCCAGGAACTGGGATGGGTGCTGGAGGATGGACACGGCCAGAGGGGTCCAGCCACTGCCCTTCCTGATGGAGCTCATGGCTGTCCAGAGGCGGATATGACACACAGGATGGTAGGGCAACAGGTTCAGTGGTCTGGAGAGCAGGAGAAAGGCGCAGATCTGCAGATGAGATAAAAAATGCATCCTGGGACCAGATTTTGAAGGGCCTCAAAGGACATAGAGAAGAGTTTAGATTTTTTTTTCCTACTGGTCATGGAGGCTGCGGGGTAGGAGTCGAGCTGGAGACTGATCCTAAACTAGGGAGGAACATGGTCAGATGTGCATTTCAGAGCGAGCGCTGGCAGCCGTGAAGACAGATGGTGGGCTGGAGGGACTCAGGGGCTCAGTGAGAGGCCTGTTGCACTTAGTAGCCTGGAAACATGAAACGTCTTTTTTTAATGATACAGTGAGAGAGCCAAGTCCGTAGCCCAGTCCCAGGTTCTTTCTGAATGACTGATGTGAAGGATTTTTCAAATCTTTGCATATCAGAACTTGCTGATGTTTCCTTTCAAAGAAGACTCCCTCCTACCCTGTCCTTGTTCTTCCCTACATTCCATCACCAGTTTCCCCAGGGCCTTGCTGCAGGAAGGTCCCTCCTCTGAGAATACAGTAGCAGTGAAACTTGCTAGAAGAATGTGAAGCATTCCGAACCATGCCACCTCCACACCAGCATCAGGCTTTGCAATGCTATCTTTGTGCCTTCAGATAAAGAGATCAAAGTTTCTCCAAGATCTGATTCCCCAGGCTGATTTACATGAGGAGGGTGGGAGTGAGGAGGGTGGGGATAAGCAAGATAGGATGCAGAAGGAAATTTCTTTTTCAAAAGTTGTCTCCGTCATGGCCAACAGCATTGGATCTGCACTAGCGAGGGAACCAGCCCTGTTCTCTAGCTGGGGAATCAGACACAAAATTTAAGGCAGAGTCTGACCTCAATCTAGAATTCTGCAGTGTCCACGTTGGAAGGGGCCTTAGGCCTGTCTAGGCCAACCTACCCATTTTACAGATGGGGACATTGAGATCTCTGAAGTGGCAGACTGGACCTGTTGACAAGTGCTCTTGGCTTTTTTTTTTTCCAACTGAAATATATTTGACATACAACACTGTGTAATTGTGTAAATTTAAGATACACAACATGTTGGGACCTCCCTGGTGGTCCAGTGGTTAAGACTCCATGCTCCCAACGCAGGGGGCCCAGGTTCGATCCCTGGCCGGGGAAATAGATCCCGCATGCCACAACTAAGAGTTCGCATGCTGCGACTAAGAGGCCCACATGGGGCAACGAAGATCCCACATGCCGCAACTAAGACCTGGTACAGCCAAAATAAATAAAAATAATAAATAAATAAATAAATATTTTTAAAAAAGAATAAAAGAAGTTAAAAAAAAGATACACAACATGTTAATTTGATACCTTTATATATTGTAATATGATTACCATTGTAGCAATAATTAGCACCTCTGTCATGATACATAACTATCCTTTCTTCTTAATGGTTGGACCATTCAATTCTAGTCTGTCAGTAGATTTGATGATTATAATACAGTATTGCTGTCTATATTCACTACGCTGTGCATTAAATCTCTAGGGCTTATTTACTACTCTTTGCAAGTGCTCTTGGCTTAACGTCCACCGTACTTTCCACAACCTGTTGATTTCATCCACTAGCATGTGTGTATGTGGGTATAGACTTTTTTTAAACATTTCATATTTTTAAATTTAATTTAATTTTATTTATAAATTTATTTATTTATTTTTGGCTGTGTTGGGTCTTTGTTGCTGCACGCGAGCTTTCTCTAGTTGTGGCGAGTGGGGGCTACTCTTCATTGCGGTGCGCGGGCTTCTCATTGCGGTGGCTTCTCTTGTTGCAGAGCACAGGCTCTAGGCGCACGGGCTTCAGTAGTTGTGGCACGTGGGCTCAGTATTTGTGGCTCACGGGCTCTAGAGCACAGGCTCTGTAGTTGTGGCGCACAGGCTTAGTTGCTCCGCGGCATGTGGGATCTTCCCGGATCAGGGCGCGAACCTGTGTCCCCTGCATTGGCAGGCGGATTCTTAACCACTGTGCCACCAGGGAAGTCCGGGTATAGATTTTTAAATAAATAAAACTTAAGAGATGAATTAAGTTTATTAACAGACTGAACAGACTATGCCCTAGAGTAGCTATATTTCAAAAATGCACACATTCAGAAAGAGCCCAAGTCAAAATGCTCAGCCTTTAAGAAGCTCTATGGTCGTGTCCCCTTCCTTGTACTGAGCTCTGTTCACCCCAGCAGCCCCTCATAATGAGTTCGGGACATGAGCACACCTTCAGCTGGTCAGGTGGGCAGAATGAGTCAGAAGAGAGCAAATGAGGGAGCCTGGGGTTGTGGGATCCAATCTCCATATGGACCAGTTAACTTTTTACTCCAGTGATTCTCATCCACGACTGCACATTAGAACCACCCCCTCCCTGGTTTAAAAGTCCCCAAACCCAGGCGCCAAACTAATTACTTCGGAATCTCTAAGGGTGGGGCCCAGGCATCAGCATTTCCCCAAGCTCCCCAGCTGATTACACTGTGCAGCCGAGGTGGAGGACCACTGTTCTCTCCCCAGGTCACATCCTGAACCTCAGAGGAACTGACCAGTATGTCAAAAAAGTCTGGCAATCTTTGTAAAAAATATTGGGAAAGAGAATGCAGATAGATGGTTGTGTGTTTCAATCATGTTAAAAAAACATTTAAAGTGTATGTGTTCTTGAGGGTGGGTTTTTAACTTGGGTGTTCGTGGCTTCACACAGCCCTTTTATTATGTCGGGGCAGGCATCTGTGATGCACCCCAACTATACCCCAAGGTCTTTGCCGCCAGGAAGGCAGTTTGGCCAATTGGTTAATAATGGGGGTTTGGGAAGCCAGTGTACTTTCTTAACTAGGGCAAGTTACTAAATCAGTGCAAAGTGCCTGGCAAGTAGTCAGCCTTATAAAAACTGGAGCCATTATTAATATTATATGGCTTCCTTGGGCAAAGTGGGTGTCCAATAAAAGTTCACTGGGTGAAGGGCATATGGCAACACTGTCCAACAGAAATATCATGGAAGCCATAGATGTGATTTCAACTTTTCTAATAGCAACATTTTAAAAAGTAAAATGAAACAGGTGAAATTAATTTTAATAAAACAGTTTACTTCATATGTTCAAGTATTATAATTTCAATGTGTAGTCAGTATAAAAAAAAGTATCAATAAGTTATTAATGAGCTATTTTACACTTTTTTCTCCCCCTGTATTATATCTTTGAAATCTTTTGTGCTTTTTACATCTAATTCAGATCAGTCACGTTTCACGTGCTCACCAGCCACACGTGGCAAGGGGCTATGTGTTGGGCAGTTTCCTTCATGTCCCAAAACCTGCACATTGAAAATGTGCATTAAATGTGCTCCTCTAGGGACTTCCCTGGTGGCGCAGTGGTTAAGAATCCGCCCGTCAATGCAGGGGACACGGGTTTGATCCATGGACTGGGAAGATCCCACATGCCGCGGAGCAACTAAGCCCGTGCGCCACAACTACTGAGCCTGCGCTCTAGAGCCTGCGAGCCACGGCTACTGAGCCCGTGTGCCACAACTACTGAAGCCTGCGCGCCTCGAGCCCGTGCTCCACAACAAGAGAAGCCACCGCAATGAGAAGCCCGCACACCGCAACGAAGAGTAGCCCCTGCTCTCTGCAACCAGAGAAAGCCCGTGCACAGCAATGAAGACCCAATGCAGCCAAAAATAAATAAATAAATAAATAAATTTATTTAAAAAAAAAAAATGTGCTCCTCTGGGCCGTTTCTACCTCCTGACCCCTCCTCACAGGGGCATCCATGCCCTGCAGCCCTTCTCTTGTTCCATCCGGAGCCTGTTTTGAAAAAGGTCACAGTTTTCTGCCTAATATTGTAAACCCGATCCTTGTGCAAACATCCCAGGGCTTTGCAAGATCCACTGGCCTCATCCTTGCTTCAGCTTGTCTGCTTGCACCAGAAATTTGTGGCCATAAGCGGAAAGTTACATTTTCTGTCTTAATTTTTACAAAAATATTTGCTTGACCCAAAAGGCAGCCTGCCCAGGGGCAGGGTGGAAAGTTCACAGGAACTGCTGTACCTGCCGCTCTTCCCACCCAGGCCCCACCCCACTGGGCGTGGCAGCCTCCTGGTCTCTGCAGCCAAGCAGCATGACTCATCCTGGTCACTTGTTCAACCTCCCCTCCAGTCTCAGAGCCGCTTTTGTATTTCAGTTGAATAGGACGCCTGAAACACACACACACACATACAGGCACACACACTAGCAGTGAGCCAGGCCGAGGGCTTGGTTCTTAAGTGGGAAAGCGTATTGTTTGCCATAATTACTGTCATATTCCTCAACCTGGCCCTCCACTGCCATTCCAGGGCTCCCTGGGTCTCTCTGTCAGGGAAACTTTCTGTGGTTTAACTCAAGGCAAGAGGTTGGAGAGGAATTCAGATCCTGACCAAAGGGCAGAACAAGTCAGGAATCTGTCCTCTTGTCACTGGGGGGATGCCCACAGCCCCACAGGACACTGAGGTTCAGCCAGGGTAGCTGAGCCTATCCTTGTCCTCCCCGCTAGGCTTGGAGTCTCTATATGCACAAATGAATTTTTTTTTTTTTTTGCCATGCCACGTGGCTTGCAGGATCTTAGTTCCCCGACTAGGGATTGAACGCTTGCCCCCTGCAATGGAAGTGCAGACTCCTAACCACTGGACTAACAGGGAATTCCCACAAATGTACTTTTTGACCACAGCATTTCTCAACCATGGTTGCATGTTAGAATCACTGGAGCAGCTTTTTATTTTTAAGTTATTATTTTTCTTTTATTTATAAATATTTATTTTTAATTTTTATTCTATTGAAGTATAGTTGATTTACAATGTGCTAATTTCTGCTGTTCAGCAAAGTGACTCAATTATATATATATACTTTAAAATTTTTTTTTAATTTATTTTTGGCTACATTGGGTCTTCGTTGCTGCACACGGGCTTTCTCTAGTTGCAGCAAGCGCAGGCTACTCTTCCCTGCGGTGTGCAGGCTTCTCATTGCGGTGGCTTCTCTTGTTGCGGAGCACAGGCTCTAGGCGCACAGGCTTCAGTAGTTGTGGTGCTCGGGCTCAGTAGTTGCGGCTCGCGGGCTGTAGAGGGCAGGCTCAGTAGTTGTGGCACATGGGATCAGTAGTTGTGGTTCACGGGCTCTAGAGCACAGGCTCAGTAGCTGTGGTGCACGGGCTTAGTTGCTCCGTGGCATGTGGGATCTTTCTGGACCAGGGATCGAACCCATGTCCCCTGCATTGGCAGGCAGATTCTTAACCACTGCGCCACCCGGGAAGTCCCTATACTTTGTTTTTTATATTGTTTTCCATTATGGTTTATCTCAGGATATTGAATATAGCTCCCTGTGCTGTACAGTAGGACCTTGTTGTTTAACCGGGGCAGCTTTTTAAATTCTGATGCCCAGGCCCAAAACCAGACCAATTAAACTGGAATTTCTTGAAGCTTTTACTCTGTGACCAGGTGGGTTTATGATTTCCAGTTTGAGCTGGAACCCTAAGTTCTGCCCAGCAGCCCCTCAGGCCTCCCTAGTCAGTAGGCCCAGGCCATGATTCCACACCTCCACTGCCCTCTGGACTCCCATTCTCCTTCCTCTGCCAGTCTAGGTGGGAAAGGACAGAGGTGGGAAGTTACTTTCTCGGGAGGTGCCAATCCTCACCCATCTTATGTCCTTCCCACTTCAGAGAAAGCAGAGACCGAGGCTAACAGGGTCCCCACCACAGGAGTCCATCCCTTCCACACCTTCTGTGTTTTGCTCACCTATATTTTTCCTCTGTCTCTTTCTCAGACTTTTAGTCTGCTTCACTGTCTTTTCATTTTCAGCTTATGAACATCCTCGTGTCACTACCACCTGAAAAATTGGAATCCCTTCCTCAATTCTGTCTCCCTTTCAGTTTAGTACTCTATCTCTTTGTTCCTCTTCCTTGCTAAGCTTCTTGAAGGAGTCCTCATCCTCATGGTGGTCTGCACTTTCTCACTTCTCCCCAACCCCCCACAGGTGAGCTCAGCTCCATCACAATGCTGACACTCCTGACACTCGCTAAAGTCACAGGTGACCTCCTAGACACTAAATCCTTGGCCTATTTTCTATCTTCCCCTCCTCACTCTTTGGCTGTGTTGATCACCTCCTCTCCCTTGAAATTCATCTTTGGTCTCCTGTGACTCCTTTACTGATTTCCTCTCATCTCTTTGATGGTTTCCTGTTCCTCTACTCAGCCTTGAGATTGGTGTTCCCCAGTTCTATCCTTGACCTTCTCTCTATGTGAATTTATCTATCCCAAGGCTTCAGCTCCTACCTATATGATGTTAACTCCCAAATCTTTGTCGCTAGCACAGATTTCTTTCTTTTTTTTTTTTTTTAAACTCTTTATTTTTTGGCCGTGCCGCACAGCATGTGGGATCTTAGTTCCCTGACCAGGGATCGAACCTGTGCCCCCTGCATTGGAAGGGCAGAGTCTTAACCACTGGATGGCCAGGGAAGTCCCTCTAACCCAGATTTTTTTTTTTTTTTTTTTTGGCTGCATTGGATCTTTGTTGCTGCATGCGGGCTTTCTCTAGTTGCAGTGAGCGGGGGCTACTCTTCGTTGTGGTACGTGGGCTTCTCATTGCGGTGGCTTCTCTCGTTGCAGAGCATGGGCCCTAGAATGTGCGGGCTTCCATAGTTGTGGCACGTGGACTCAGTAGTTGCGGTGCGCGGGCTCTAAGGCATGTGGGCTTCAGTAGTTGTGGCACACGGGCTTAGTTGCTCCGCAGCATGTGGGATATTCCCAGACCAGGGATCGAACCTGTGTCCCCTGCATTGGCAGACAGATTCTTAACCACTGCACCACCAGGGAAGTCCCTAGCCCAGATTTCTTATATGTCCAGCTGTCTACTGGACATCTCCACACTAATACACCTCTGAACACGTCCAGAATGGGACCCGTTATATTCTTTCCATCAAACTTGCTTTTACTCTAGTCATCATACTTAACAGTGAAACACTAGAAGTATTACCATAAAAGTTAGGAACATAAAAAAGGTGCCCACTGCCATCACTATTATTTTGGATTGTTCTGAAAGAACAACAGAAACCTGAATAGAAAGATCTATTCAGTTCAATAAGTCTTAGAAGAAAAGTCAATAAGAACAATACATGTTGGAAAGAAAACAATTATCAATATTTGCAAATGTGGAAAATTCCAGAGAATCACTTGGAAAACAAAGCTAATCAATAATTCAGCAAAGTTGCCTGTTACAAATTAATGACACACTAAGACAATAGCATTGCTTTATGTTCACTTACTTAGAAATGTATAGAGCCTACAATGTGAAGCCACTGTTTCTTAAGCTGTAGGGCTACAGTTATGAACAAAAGATATGTAGTCTCTGCTCCCATGAAGCTTTCATTCCGGTAATAAGAAGTTACATATTGTATTAGAAAAAAGGTCTCACCACAAATATAAAATATCTAGGAATAAACTTAATCAGTAGTGTGTAGGACTTAGAATAAAACTATTCAGAAACATAAAGGGAGTCTTTAAAAATGGAAAGAAATACTATGTACCTAGATTGGAAAATCTAACATGAATTTTAAGTTTTAATTAATTTATTTTGGAGGTACTTTGATTCAATAAACTTACAAGTTTAAATGAGAGAAAATACTCAAGCATGTGTTGCAAAGGGTGTAAGCCTTGTGCTACCAGTTATTACGGTTTAGTGCATAGAAGTAATGACCAAAGAGGGTGGAGAGGGCACAGGAAAAGACAGGCATATCGATAAGGCAGAAAGGAAAGTCTAGAATAAAAAAGAATGTATTTTCTAATAAAGGCCTCTCACATCAATGGGGAAGAGGAAGGATTAGTCTAGAGAATGATAAAGAGTTTCATCTTGATACCAAATGTCACAGGTAGGAGTAGGAGGTGGCTGCCTGAAGTTCTAGGAGGGCTGTGAGGCCTAGTCTAGGCTTAGCCAGGAGTTCTGCGTTTGATTAGAAATGTCTTCCAGGGGCCCAGGAACAGAAGACTACACTCAGGCCACATATTTGTCATTCCTGGATTATTCAAGAAATATCATTGGGACAACTAGCCAGCAATTTTGGGGAAAAAAAATTATTAGCTTTTCCTACCATATATACCAAAATAAATTTCAGATGGATTAGATTTCAACGTAAAAAATGAAAACATAAAATACTAGAAGAAAAAAGAGGATTTTTTTTTTTTTTTTATAATTGTGGTGAGGAAAGGACTTCCCAAGCGTGACGCTAAAGACAGAAACCATAAAGTTAAAGATTGATAGATTTAGCTTCTTAGTCATTAGAAACTTCTGCAGAGCAGAAGCTGAAAGGAAACTGACCAATTGAGGGGGAAAATGCAGTATATATGATGAAGTGTTAATATTTTACTATATAATGAGCTCCTCAGTCAATAAGAAAAATATGAACACCCCCAACAGAAAAAGGTGAAAAAAGTGTTAATAGGTAATTCACCAAAGGAGAAGTGCAAACAGCTGAGAAACATATAATTTTTTTTTTTTTTTTTTTTTTTTTACTCACCAGTAATCTAAGGAATGAAAATTAACACAATGCCATGACATTTGTTTTCACCTGCCAGATTGGCCAACAAAAATCTCTAGTGTGCTTAAGAACATGGGAAACAATCCTGGGAAAATCCCTGCTCACGGGGCTTAGTCATCTTGGATGCAAAAATCCACTTTGTAATGCTTTCTGATTACCTTTTGCAGAGAGCAGTCAAGCTCTAGAAGGTAGCATGTACTGGAGAGATTTGCAAAAAGTTGCGAAAGGAGATCTCTGTAGCTAAGCTATAATTCTGTAAATTTGTGGTTAGCTAGAATATCCTGTCAGACTGTTAAGTTCTAGTTTCCTTTTCTTATTTTCAAATGGCTCTTCCTAAGAAATGGGTCATGAGTGCTTTGGCTATTGTCCCCTAATAAAGCTTTAACTTCTGGAGACCCGAATCCCTTGCTAAATTTTTGGGTATAAATTGGCCCCATCTCAGGTACGTTGAGACAGCCCCCTGCTGGGCACCACAGCGTTGGCATGAGGCCAGGAGCCCACCCGGATGAGCCACCTCCTCCCCTGGGAGGAGCAGGAGACTCACAAGTCTCCAGACTTCGGAGCAGGTGAGACCCACCTCATCAGACACGCAAACAATAAACCTTACTTCTGTCACCTTGTTCTGGGTAAGCAGGAATTTTCTCCCCAAGGACACTTGGTTGGGAGATGTCCTGGCATGATGACATCAAAGGTCATCTTCATTCTGGCTCAAATGTGATTTCACTTTCATTGTGTAATACCCACATAATCAATAGAATAAAAATAAGAAGATGTTATTAATACTATAAAAGTGCTAATCTGGTACTTCCGGATGCCTTCCTAGGCCAAACAGGCACATTCACACTGCTGGTGGTAAATTAAATTAGAGGACAATTTATCTGACTTTAGGTAGGGCAAAAGGAAAGGACAAAACCATGAAAAATACTGGTAGGTTTGCTTATATAAAACAAAACAAAACAAAACAAAAAACTCATGCACATCAAAAACACATCCAACTTTCATGACAAGGGGCTAAAATCCTAAATATATAGAATGCTCTTACAATCATTGAGATAGAAGATGTTCATCTCAGGAACAAAACGTGAAAAGGATATGAAAAGGCAATCTATAAAAGAAAAATATAAATTACAAAAATCATGAAAAAAGTTTCAACATTATGAGAAATTACAGAATGCAAAGTCAAATCATAAAGAGAGCAGGCTTTTTGCTTAACAAATTAGCAAATGTTAAAAAAAAATGTGTAAAGCAATTATACTCCAATAAAGATATTTTAAAAAATGATGTAAAATAGATAACTAACAAGGACCTACTGTATAGCATAAGGAACTCTACTCAATATTCTGTAATAACCTAAATGGGAAAAGGATTTGAAAAAGAATAGATACATGTATATGCATAACTGCATCACTCTCCTGTACACCTGAAACTAACACAAAAAATAAAAATTTAAAAAAGAATAAATAAAAATTAAAAAAAACATGATGATGCCCACTGTTGTTGGAGGTGCAGGGAAAAGGGTACAGTCATAAGAATATACTTTGGTAAAATCTTTCCACAGAGCAGCATTTCTCAAAGAGTGGTCAGGGACACCTAGGGCTCCTTGAGACTCTTTAGGGATCTAAGAGGTCAAAACTATTTTTATGATAATACTGAGATGTTATTTGCCCTTTTCATTCTCATTCTCTCATTAGTGTGAAGTGCAGTTTTCCAGAGGCTAGATGATGTGTGATATCTCAGCCAGCCTGATGCAGAAACAGATAATGAGACTCCAGCGTATTCTATTAAACCAGATACTAAAAGGGTTTGCACAAATGTCAAACAGCCACTTTTCTCACTAAATATTTTTTGTTGTGGAAAATACTATTTTTAATAAAAAAAAGTATCATTTATGTTAGCACTTAATGGGTTCATGATAGTTATTTTGAAATGAATATATAAATGTTTAAATTTTTTTAATGTTTTAATTTCTAAGACCGTTAATACGAATAGAATAACCCACACAAACAAAAGCCTGTTGGGAAGTGCAATAATTTTTGAGTGTAAAGGGATCCCCAGACCAAAAAGTTTGAGAACTGCTGCTCTAAAGTAAGGGGGTGGTATGCATCTAAAGCCTTGAAAATAAAGCTGCCCTTTAATCCAGCCTTTACTCTTTTGAATAATTTGTCCTAAGAAAATAATCAGAGATGTATCTCAAGATATTTTTCTAAGAATATTCACCACTTTATTATTTAAGACAGTAAAATGTAAAAACAATTTAAATGTCTGTAAATAGGAGATTAGTTAAATAAATTACATGAGTGTAATGGAGCACATATGGCTAATAAAAAAATACTACTACAAAATAATATTTATTGATTTATCACAGTGGAAAATAGTCACAGTTTATTAAGTTAAAAAATAGGATATAATGAAAAAGTTTTTCAACCAGTGGTGCTGGGACAACTGAATATCCACATGCAAAAGAATGAATTTGGATCCCTACTCAGACCATAAATAAGAATTAGTTCAAAAAATGGATCAAAGGCTTAAATCTAAGGTCATGAAGATTTATACTTATGTTTTAAGAGTTTTATAGTATAAGAGGTAGAACAAAAAATTCTTAGGAGAAAACATTAGTATAATTCTTTATGACCTTAGATTAAGCAATGGTTTCTTAGATATGACACCCAAAAGCACAACAAAGAAAAAAATAAACTAGACTTCATCAAAATTAAAAACTTTTTGGGAATTCCCTGGAGGTCCAGTGGTTAGGACTCGGAGCTTTCACTGCTAGGGCCTGGGTTCGAGCCCTGGAACTAAGATCCCACAAGCCGTGTGAGGTGCGGCCTAAAAAAAAAAAAATTAAAAACTTTTATGCTTCAAAGGACACTATCAAGAAAGTTAAGAGACAACCCACAGAATGGGAGAAAATATTTGTGGTCATCTATGAGATAAGATTCTAGTATACAGAATATATAAAGAACTCTTACGGGACTTCCCTGGTGGTGCAGTGGTTAAGAATCCGCCTGCCAATGCAGGGTACATGGGTTTGATCCCTGGTCCGGGAAGATCCCACATGCCGCGGAACAACTAAGCCCGTGCACCGCAACTACTGAAGCCCGAGCGCCTAGAGCCCGTGCTCCACAGCAAGCTTAGCCACCACAATGAGAAGCCCGCGCACCACAATGAAGAGTAGCCCCCGCTCTCCGCAACTAGAGAAAAGCCCGCGCACAGCAACAAAGACCCAACCCAAAGAACTCTTACAACTCAACAAGAAGATAACCTAAATTTTTAAATGCGCAAAGTATTTGAATAAACATTTCTCCAAAGAAGATATTCAAATGACTGATAAGCACAAGAAAAAATTCTCAGTGAAGGAAATGCAAATCATTAGGGAAATGCAAACCAAAATCACAATGAGGTATCACTTCATGTCCACTAGGATGACTCCAAAAAAAAAAAAAAGAAACTAACAAACATTAGCAAGAAGGTAGAAAAACAACTGGAACCCTCATACACTGCTGGTGGGAATGTAAAATGGTGCAGCCCCCATGGAAAACTATTTGGCAGTTCCTCAAAAAGTTAAACAGATTTACCACATAACCCAGCAGTTCTACTCCTAAGTATATACTCAAGAGGAATGAAAACCTATGTCCACACAAAAACTTATACCGGAATGTTCATGACAGCATTATTCATAATAGCCAAAAAGTGGAAACAACTCAAATGTCTATCAGCTGATGAATGGATAAACAACTTGTGCTATAGCCATACAGTGGAATATATTCAGTCATAAAAAGGAACAAAGTATTGATATGTGTGACAACATGGACGAACCTTGAAATCATTATGCTAAGTGAAAGAAGCTAGACACAAAAGGTCACATATTACATAATTCTATTTATATGAAATGTCCAGAATAAGCAAATCCATAGACTCAGAAAGTAGATTACTGGTTGCCAAGGAATGGGGTAGACGGGGTGTGTGAGGAATGAGGAGTGACTGGTAACAGGTATGGGTTTCTTTTTGAGGTGGTGAAACGTCTGGCATAAGATAGTGGTGATGAATGCACAGCCTTGTGAATATACTAAAACCCAGTAAACTGTACACTTTAAAATGGTGAATTTTATGGTATACGAATGATATCGCAATTTAATAAAAAGGAAAATAGCATACAAGTTAGTGTGTAGAGTATATCCATTTTTTAAAGGGTAGTATATATATGCTACTTTATTTTTTTTATTTTTATTTTTTTAATAAATTTATTTATTTATTTTTTGGCTGCGTTGGGTCTTCATTGCTGTGCGCGGGCTTTCTCTAATTGAGGTGAGCGGGGGCAACTCTTTGTTGCGGTGCGCGGGCTTCTCATTGGGCTGGCTTCTCTTGTTGCAGAGCACAGGCTCTAGGCCCACGGGCTTCAGTAGTTGTGGCACGTGGGCTCAGTAGCTGTGGCTCGCGGGCTCTAGAGCGCAGGCTCAGCAGTTGTGGCACACGGGCTTAGTTGCTCCGCGGCATGTGGGATCTTCCTGGATCAGGGCTTGAACCCCTGCCCCCTGCATTGGCAGGCAGATTCTTAACCACTGAGCCACCAGGGAAGCCCTATATATGCTACTTTAAAAGAGCAGTATGTAAAACAAAAGGCTAGAGGATGTTAACCTCTAGTTAGCAATACGTAACAAAATGGATTTTCATATGTATTATATATTTATGTATGTTCTACAAAAATATGTATTGCTGTCTTAACTGAAAAATTGGGCAATAAAAGTTATTAAAGACAAAATGAAACAATGTGCAGACTATCTGTCCATTTAGGCTCTCCCAGGGCAGTTTTTCTGGCCTAGTGGGACAGTCCAGAATGGTGGTTAGAAAGCAGCTTGGAAGCTACATTGCTTGTGCTCAAATACTGTCTCTGCCTCCCACTGGCTCTGTAAGCTCGGACAAGTCACCTCACTGCAGTGTGCCTCAGTTTTCTCACCTGTAAAATGGCATCAGAATAACTGTACCTCATAGGGCCCTGTGGATTCAAGGAGTTAATTCATTTAAAGTGCTTGGAACAGTGCTTTGCACATAGCAAGCTTTTGATAAATGTTAGCCAGTCCTGGAGATGTTGCTTGAGTGGCTCAGGTTGCAGGCTGGGGAATGACCACATCTGACCTCGCTGACGTCCTGTCAGGAGCCAGTGGGAGAAGGTTCTCTTAAGGGCTCACTGAGCAAGCCCTGAAAATGTTTTCTGAAATAGAGGTAAACTAACAAATGAAGGCACGGGTTTTCATCTACATGGAGGCAGGTTTAAGAAAGTGCATCTGTCTCCTTGCTATGGTCGAATGGCTCAGGGAGTAAGCAATTTGGGGTCTTCCACCGCCTGAGTGACTAATTGGGGAATGTGTATGCTATCACTGAAGCAGAGTTAGTTGCTTCAACTCCCCACCACGGTGGACTCAGCCTCGTGGCAGATGTCCGGAGCCTTAATTGGCTGCTGGGAGGAGAAGGGGGCAGCTATAGTTACCCTCTCCCTACTTTAGTGGACATGGGTCCAGGGGGCACTCAGGCGGGCCAGAGCCACCTCACAGAGCCCTCACTGTTAGGGCCTGAGAGCAGGGGAAGGAGGGGGAGGGGGCCTGGGTCTGCTTGGGGGCCTGTCTCCGCCTGCCCGCATGTAACCTTCTCTGGCATGCCCCCTTTGCCTTTCCCCCTACTGTCCTCTCCTCTTCCCCAGAAAGTCTAAAGTGGACGGCACTTTCAGGGATATTCAGAGCAAATCTCTCTGGTAGCTCCTTTCTGCTTCCTCCTCAATCAAGCCCTGGTTGAATAGTTACCCAAAATGCCAAGCTGGGGCTTGCTGCTGCCAGTTTTTTGTCAACTTCCGTTTTTCTCTCTTAGAGTGTTTACAGAAGGCCTGTGTGTCAAAAGTCAGCCCTGTGGCAGGAGGCAGAAGCAGGGGTGGGTGCCCACGAAGGCAGTATTTCCCAAGCAGCCATGGATATTATCTTACCCATTTAGCTCAGAGGGAGAACTGCGACCCGGGAAGGGGGAGCAATTTGTCCCAGATCACTTAGAGCCAAGACTAGAACTCAGGTCTCTGAACCTAGAACCCAGCAGAGTATAATTTTCCTTGCAGAATTTTGATGCTCCAGAGCAGGAACCCCAGAACCCCAGGCAGGTAACGAAGAAGAGGACAGCCAGGGTCAGAGTTACGAAGAAACAATGATTTCCCAAATGCAAGGATGCCCAAACAGAATGACTTTGGGGAACTGCAAGAGACTAGCAGTCTTTGCACTGGTGAGGCTGGTGGGAACAGATCCTGAAGGGTCTGGAAACTCTGCTGAGAAGTTTGGATTTTCTTTTGTAGACCACGGGTAGAGGTGAGACTTGATGGCCTTTAAGCAGGGGAGTGATGTGGTCAGATTGGAATCCTCAGGTGGCCAGGCCAAGCAAGGTGGCCAGAGGACTTGGCAGTGGACAGCTTCTCCGGTGGTGACTGCCTATTTATATGTTTGGCTGGGTGCTGCCTTTTCGCAGGAGATGACAGGCCCAGCGATGCTGGACCGTTATGTGGTTCACTACTTGGGGTAGCTGGGGGCGGGGGGTGTGTGTGTGTGTGTGTATGTCTGAATCCACCTGTGTGAGGTGGATTCAGCTCACAAACCTCAAGCTTTTGGCAAACAGGTGACAGAGAATAAGTAACTGCTCTACGGGTGAACCCAAGAATGGTGACCCATTGCCCAAACTGCTGGCTGGGGTGGGGCATGTGGTGGTGATGTGTGTGTGTCTGTTGAGTGGGGCAAGGGAGGGGACTGGGGGTTGGGGGGAGACCAGCCTTCTAAATGTGGGGGACAACTCCAGGGGCTATGACACCACAGGTGTTTGTCAACCTGTTTAAGTCTCCTCCAGACTGTGGCAGTGGCGGTGGCCTAACAGCTGGTGGCAGGAATGATAGGGCTGTGACAAGCAACTGCAGGGGGGGCTCATGCATTTCCAGTCCTCCATCCATTAGAGGATGAGACCTGCTCAAGCTGCCCCAAAGAGAAAGGGGAGGAGTCTTGAAGTGCAAGTCCCCATAAGAGAGGGGACAAAGTGAATTTAACTCTAGTAGTCAGACTGGCCTGGCACCTGATGATAGTCACTGCTCCAATGCCCTCTTCTATTTACAGTCTTCTTAAACCTGTAGCTTTTATTTTTAGCTTTCTATTGCTTCCTTATTACTCTGCCTTTAGTGAGATTCCTTTCGAAAACAACAACAGAAAACCTTTCCCCCAGTTCTCCCCCCTCAAGTCACTGTGCTATTTCTTTCTCTCCTTTGTACCACGTATTTGAGCCATCTATACTCCTGTCTCCATTCCACAGCCCCCAGGCCCTCCCCTCCTGCTGCAGTCTGGCTTCTCCCCATATTTCTGAAATTCTGCTCCCTAAGCATACTCATGACATTGAAATTGCCTTCTCCAGTATCCCCTTTAATCTCTAAGATGAATGGGGGGAAAGGGAGTAAAAAAACCCTATTAGAAATTAGATTTGTTTGTTTTTATCTTAACTGTTAACATTTAAGTTTTTTGTATTTTCTAATATACATAATATTTAGAATTATGCTTGTATATAGTTTATAAAAAAGCATGACTATAGACATATACGTAATTTATAAATAAATGAGCATGTAATAAGGCTAAAGACTTTTTACAGAAGGGGTACACTTTAAGAAAATGTTTGGAGACGACTGGTTTTCAAGATAAAGCTCAAACCCTTATTTCGGCATTCAAAGCTGTTTATAATTTAGCCTCAAATGATTCTGCGGCTTCCTCCACCTCCCCTTCCCTCCCTTTACCAAGTAACATGCTCTAACTACGATGGGCTATTACACATCTCCCAACTGTACCAGAGCTTCAAGTTTTAGTTCAAATCTATGTTTGCACATAGATGTTCAATCAAACCTGTTAAACCTCACAATTGCTGCATTACTGTCATTCCATTGGCCTTGAAACTTTCCTCCTTGACTACTCTCAAGGGTGCTATCCTGGTTTTTCTTCTGCTGCTTTGACTATTCCTTCTTCATTGGCTGCTTCCTCCATATTTATTCCACAAATACTTATTGAGCCCCTGCTGTACACCAGGTATGGTGACAGGCACTAGAGATACAGTGGTGAACAATTTGACTAGGTCCCTTTACCCCCAGCTTATACCCCAAAGCTCAATCTCTAGCCCTCTCGTTACCTGTCTCCCTGTAGCTCTGATTTCCCTTCAGAGTTTGTCTCCTATTTCAAGCTACTTGAATATTTCTGCCTGCAAATACTCCAATCACCATGTCTGAATTCACTGCTCCCCTTCCTTACAGCTCTTTCTCTGGCCTCCTCATGCAGTTTCAATCTCTCTTGCATTGGTCCCTTTCTACATGCATTTCTATTGATACCGCTTCCCAACCAATATTAGAACCTACTTACCTGAGGTAGTTTTCTAACTGCTGTTCCTGCCGTTATTCTCTCCAAGTTGCCATTCTTCCCATCCTATCCTATCCATCCTTGCTGCCTAAATCATTATTTTACATAGTATTGCCGGCTTTGCCTTTTAAGGGGTGGGGATGGGGTTTGAGGAAAATTTGAGGCCTACTTTTTATAGGGTATTGGAACCACTTCCCCCAGCAAGTTTCAAGGATATCTCACAAACCATTCAACGTGGTATTTGAGGGTCCAACCTAATTATCCCCTCCTGCTCTACTCTACACAAACTTGATTTGTGCTCATTATTTCCAGAAGACATCAAACCCATTGCTGGGTCTTCACTAGTGTCTCCCTTACCTATCCTGGTCCCTCAAGACAACTGTCTTCTCTCAGCTTATCATTTAGTACACATTGCTTTCTTTCAATATTTCTCTGCCCAAAGACATTGGGGGCAGAAACGGGCCTTTGGCTTTTTGCAATCTAAAGTATACTGAAGTTTACTGTGTTATAAGCACTGTTCTGTTTTACACACGCTTTTTTTTTCTTTCACAAGCCCAGATGTGTACTTCAACACCTCCATTTTATACAGAACTTAAGTAATTTGCCCAAGGCCACAGTGGCAGAATTCAAATTTAAATTCAGGTTTAACTCCAGGACTTGGGCTCCTTTCAGGGACTAACTGCCTGACTCCGCAGTGGGTATAAAGTACATGGTAGACGCCAATCTTACCTCCAGGGACCCTCGGAACTAGGTCTGTACCTCCAAAAACAGGAGCAGATGCCCTGTGGAGAAGAAACCTCAACAAATATTTATGGTGGCTAATACTCCCCTCCCACAGGAATTTCTGCTGTTGGTGATCTCCCACAGTGCCTGGTTTGAACTACACACTCTGGCACCTAATCGTCTATTGTCCTAATCTGCTGTTTCTAGTGTTTCTGCCTAATGGTGGAAAAATTTTCTTCTCTCATCAGTTTCAGCCTAGACCCACTGGCTGACATGAGGCTGCTAGGCCTTTACAGCAACATCTTCCTACTCCACTGGTGAAGAGAACCAGTGGCACTCACATCTAAGGACCTTTTGGAGTTTTGCTGAAAATGCAGTCTTCTGATTAGATTTGGAGTGGGACCCAGGAATCTGCATTTTTTAACACTGAGGTCATTCTTAGGCGGTTGTCAATGGATCAGCCTACATTCCTGCCTGTGTGGACTGCCCCATTTAGGCAGAATTATTTCCTGGTACAATGATTTCTCTAAACATTGCACACAGCAGGAGAATTAGAAGCTGGCCTCCTTTGTTTCTGGGTAGTCACTTGGCAGGTGTAATAACATCCTCTTGACAGGCCGCTTGCCACAGGTGCATGCGCGACACATGCGCCCCGCTGCTACCATCCCCCATTCAGTCTTGCTGCCCAACCAAGCCCACTATCCCCACCGCCACCCTGTAGCAGCTACCCTCTCCCAAGCCCTTAGACCCACCCAGCCCCTTTCCCTTCCCCCACCTCAGCCCCTCCCTTCCCCCCCAGCCCAGCCCTTCCCTCCCCCACCTCTTCTCTGGGTCCCCCAGGCTCCTCCCACCTCAGAACGTTTTTTTGTTCCTGGCTAAGAGTTTTGCACGTGAGATTGAGGGCGGGGCTGGTGGGACTAGAGGACACACTGCCATTCATCAGAGGTCCTACCGAGTGGGCATACTCTTCCCAGCTGAGAAACCCCTTATGTTTTCTACCAGAGAAATGGGCAGAGGCCTCTCTCTGGAACCTGGCTGGAGAGATGTCACTCTCCAAGAGACCCCCACTGTCTCTGCAAACGTCCCAAAGCAGGCCCAGCCTGCCGTTCTCCTTTGTTGGGATGGAAAGGGAATGGAATCTTACCAGTAAGGTGAAAAGGGCTGGAGAAAATACCAGGGACGGGCCCACCCTTCTCCCTACAAAAGCCTAACACTAGAAGGGAAGAAAAGAAATGCACCAACAAAGAGTTTAAGATAGTAGTTCCCAGCTTTTTCAAATATGAAGCATTTTTTAACCAATCCATTTTTTAATTTTTAAATTCTTGACATTACAGAACTAAACTGAAATTTATTAACATTCCACTCTTACATTTCTTATCGACAAACAGAAATAAAATTCATGACCCAAAAACCCAAAACAAAACTAAAAACAGGGAAAAGCTTATAAAACTAAATATGGATCCCAGCATTAACAGCTGAACAGAGAATGTGATTTTTAAATTCTTAGCGGATGATAAAGTTGTGTAGAAACTGAACACTTACAAATTATTTAAAACCTGGAATCACTGACCAGAAATTACACAGTTGGATCATGGGAAAACAGCAGAAAGGGGTTATGAGGGAACCTACACTGTTCTAGCTGCAACCCATGCCCTTCTCAGAGGAAAGCCTGGCATTGATTAGATATTGGGCCAGACTAATACTGGCAGCAGAACCAGTGATAGTAACCTGCCTACCAGAAGAGCCTTCCACTGGGTTAGCAATTTTGATCTGGGCCCCGGACATCTGGCGGATCTCATTAATGTTGGCGCCTTGGCGCCCGATTATGCAGCCAATTAAGTTATTTGGAATGGTGAGTTCATGGGTAGTTTGAGTAGATGCATCCAAACTTGCCCAATAGCCTTTCACCTCTGGAGAGCTGGAGTCAATTCCGGCGAATCCGGTCCCGCCGTGCATCATGGCAAAGTGAGACTGCTGTCTTGCCACCTGGTTCAGCTTGGCCAGATCGAGCGGAGAAATGGTGTGTTGTCCTTGAATCGAGTAGGCATCTAGAGGTGGTCCCTCCAGGTCATGGGTGGCGTGAGGGTAGCCAGCAGCGTCGCTGCACCGATCTTGGCCGCCCGCGCAGATCACTGGAGAGCTGGCCGGCATGGGCTGGTACGGAATGGTCATGACTCTCCCTTGCGGAGACTGGGAGAGCGTCTCCAGCATGACCAGGCAGATCTGCTTGACACACTCGGTGACAGACTGCGGCACGCCAGCAATGGTGATGGCCCGCTCGGTGGAGTTGGGCAGCATATCCCCCGCCACCTGGACCTGGGCCCCCGTACTCTCGCGGATCTCTTTGATCTTACAACCGCCCTTCCCAATCAGGGAGCCGCACTGGGTGGCCGGCACCACCAGCCTCAGGGTGACCGGGGGCCTGCTAGCAGCCGTGCTGTTGGTCATGGAGCTGTTGATATCTTCTTCCAGCTTGTCGATGATCATAGCGAAGGCCTTAAAGATGGCATTGGTGGGGCCGGTCAGAGTGATGATTCTCTCCGGGCAATTCCCCTCCGAGATGTTGATCCGCGCACCACTCTCCTCGCGGATCCTCTTAACCGACTCCCCTTTCTTCCCAATAATGCTTCCTACTTCCTTTCCGTGCATAAGCAGCCGAATGGTGAGAGTCACATTTAGTCCACTTTCAGTCACACCGGCATCCATGGCGAGCGGCGGGCGGCGTTCGGGGGAGTTGGGCTCGTTACGTGGTCAAGTCTTTGGTGGCTGGCTGGGGGAGGGGCGGTGTAGGCCCAAAACTGCCGGCGCGAGGCGAGCGAGGGCCGCGGGAGCGAGCGGGCGCGGGCGGGAGGCCGCGGCGTCGTCGCAGGGGCGGGCGGCGGCGGCGGAGGGGGCGAGCGGGGCCGGGAGCGGCGGGCGGGCGGGTGGGCGAGGGCGCGGCGGTGGCGACTCCGGCGGCAGCCTCGGCGGTCTGGGCGGGGCGGGAAGCCCGCTTTCAACCCCGCGTACCCTCTGACCCCGGAAGTGCTTGCTGCGCAGGACCCCTTGAAAAAAAATGAGGACCCATCCTTTTTAGGTCACAAGATTGCGCCAACCCCCATAGAGTAGTTTTTAAAATACACTTTTAACAGGCTAGCATTGAAAACAAAGCCCCGGTAGGCAGAAGCTGTGAGTCCGGCAAAGTTTTAAAACGAACATGTATTTTATTAACCCCAGAGGCGCCGGCAGATGTTTGGAAACGGTAGTGTTGTGCGCGGAGGCGACACATTATTTTCCCGCCCTACAAAAGCGGTTTAAGCGCGGAGCGACACGGGCAGCCCCGGCGAAAACTGCAGGCGGCTGCTAGGACGCCGCGGGTTTAAAACATGCGCTTGAGGCGGCCAGAGCGCATGCGTGAGGGTGTGGGACAGACGGGAGGGGCAGCCGCGGTCTTCCGGGGGGGAGGGGCGGCGAGGCGAGGCCTGCGGGGCGGGCCCCCGCCCGAGTGGGCACGTGGGGCCCCTTCATCTTCGGCGTCGGGGCGCCCAGCGCCAGCCCCCACCCCCGCCTCGGCCCCGTGGCGGCGGTCGGTGGGGAGAAAGACCAAAACCCACCACGCGCTGCCGTCAAATTCACGGCTCTGCTCATGGTTTCTGGGGAGGGCTAGAAACATGGCCATAAAGAGAATGGCGTCCATTTACATAATGCTTTGTCTGCATTTTGCAACTCTCTTTCGTTTACCCGCAGAACCCCCACCTCCTGCGCTGGTGTCGTTTTAGTCGCTGCCGCCTCGTCAGACATTTAAGACAATGGCGTGCATCTTGGGGGACCGCATTTACTCCTGCTCTGGGGAGTTCCTGCGGTTTTCCCCGCGCGGCTTACGCTCCCGCTGCTGCCTTTCGGCCCTTTCCCCGCTCGGTGCAGCCACGGCGCCCACGCTCTCCGGGGGCGGCCCCCAACAGGGCCCGCCATCTTGGAGGGCCTTTCTTGCCGTGTGTGGAGCCGCGCGTTCCTCCCGGTAAAGAAAGGTCGCTGGGGCCCTTGGCGCGCCAGTTGTGATTTCTGCCCCTTCTCCTTTTCCTCGGCTGAGCCAGACAGAAAAGGCCGAGTGCGCGGGGTGCTTCAGGATCCCCCAGGGAAGGCGGCTAACGTGGCGGTCCTTCCCTCCCCCCCTCCCTTTCTTCCCCGTGGGGGTGGCCGCCATGTTTCCTGAACACAAAATGGCGACACGTGGCCTATATTCGTCGCCAACGAGAAATAGGGGTCGGGCCGAAAGCTCTAGAACGCGGCCGCCCCCCATCCCCCCGTCCCGCCCGTGAGCTGGGGCCTTCCCCGCGCAGCGAGTGCTCTGACCAGATTGGGATGAAACCCCGCAGGCTGGTCCCAGCCTCACCGGGCGAATTTTAATACATTTCTCATTAATTTGAAACGGGGACGCAAATAACTGTAAAATGTAGGCATCATACCGAGTCTCTCGCTCATTTCGTTTAATAATGGATAAGGGGGGGGGCAGTACCAAAACATTTAGGAATCACTACTTGTAAAGAATGAGATGGGAAATTATTGCTTTCCTAGACTTCTAGCATAGGCTATTGTGCTAGGGAGATAAAGAAATGGTATTATAAAGTTTCTTTTTAAAAAAAGGCAATTTCCATGAAGCGACTAGGATACCTAAGAGCTGGCCAGTGAACCTCAGTTTGCCATAGTTGTTGACTTGGTAGGCTAGAAGGGACAGACATTTATTGTGCATTTACCAGTGCCAGATCCTGTGCTAGCCATTTTACTGCATACTGTCTTTAATTTTTACAATGACCCTGTGAGGTACGTGTTATCTCTCTCTTTTTTTTTTTTTAGCAGATGAAATCACTTAGGCCCAGAGAGATGCAGTGACTAATTCAAGGTCACACAGTGTCGAGGATGGAATCCAGACCTGATACAGTTATTGGTGAGCACATTTCCAAATTTTTCTCTAAGTCAGGGTTTTGAATTTAAATGCTATTTGGACGTTTAGGTGGGCTTGTTATTTCAAGGAACCCCTCAGGTAACTTTTTGTTGCATAGTCACCCCCTATTTGTATCTGTTTGGGGATTCCCAGTTTCTCCTGGTGTGAGCTATGCCTGTGAGGAGCTCAGAGGCTATTTTTTTTTTATGAGTTGTCTGGGTGAGGATAGAGAGAAGGAAGTGATTCAGCCCTGCATAAAGGCTCAAGTATCTGTCAGTCCAGCCTGGTTTGTGGCGCATTTGAGTCTACCTGGCTCTGTGGGAGCAAGCAATTTCTCTGACTCACTTGCTTCCTTCAGCTACCCATTGGCATGACTTCCGCCTTCCCCATCCCAACCTCCACCCAGGTAAAAATAAATAAATTTACTCTGGCACCAAACCTCTATTTCTCTGCAGATATTGACAGAGCATGACAGAGTGGTAGATAAGTCATGGTCTGTGGACTTTTCAGTTCAATGTAACAAATAACTTGTGGACCAAGCAACAAATATGTGCTGAAACAGGGCTATGCTTGTATGGGTATTAAGAGGTGGAGAGAAGGGCTTGTTGCTTCCTTTAACTTACACTAATATTGTATATTAGACTTTCCAAAGCGCTTTCATATTATCTTAGATAATCCTACAAACAACTTTAACAGGTAGGTACATAACAGCAACAATGACAGTCATAGCACTAAGTGCTTACTGTGTGCCAGGCACTGTTTGAACCTTTATTTTGTGCATTAATTCAGTGGTTCTCACAGTTTTAAAAGCAAACCACCATGAGAAGTATATTTTACGTAATTGAAACATATATGCATACATATAGATAAAGGAAACAAAATTATTGCAAAACAGTACTTATTCATACTACATGCAGTGTACTCTGGTAATTTCTGTTGTCTTCTTTACATTAAAAAAAAAGAGGCACACATCACACTAAAGGATGAAAAACCCATTATTAGGTTGTGACCAATATGATTAATCTACACATTTAAACCTCACAAAACCTCCTGAGATGGGGGTGATGTTATTTCCATTTTAACAGAGGTACAAAGAGAAGGATTTATCTAAGGTCACACAGCTGTTAAGTGGTAAAACGAAGATTTGAATCGAGGCAATTTGAGCCCAGAGCCTATATACTTAACCACTAAGGTAGACCGTCTCTGGTCTCTGCAGAGGGCCTTATCTTGTAGAGAGACAGTTGATCTTAGTAAATGTTAAAAACTTAGGAGACAACAAAAGGACTAAATTGCATATAATCAAGAATTATCCTGATTCAAAGCATTCTGGTCCTCTAAATCTGCCACCTGTTTCTTTTCCCTAAAGAAAATTTTACCCACTGGGTATGTCTTCCCAAGACTGCAATTTTAAGCCTTTTTTGGCAGGCATATTTCTTTTTTTTTTTTTTTAACATCTTTATTGGAGTATAATTGCTTTGCAGTGGTGTGTTAGTTTCTGCTTTATAACGAAGTGTATCAGCCATACATATATATATATCCCCATATCTCCTCCCTCTTGCGTCTCCCTCCCACCCTCCCTATCCCACCCCTCTAGTTGGACACAGAGCACCGAGCTGATCTCCCTGTGCTATGCAACTGCTTCCCAGTAGCTATCTATTTTACATTTGGTAGTGTATATATGTCCATACCACTCTCTCACTTCATCTCAGCCTGCCCTTCCCCCTCCCCATGTCCTCAAGTCTATTCTCTGTGTCTGCGTTTTCATTCCCGTCCTGCCCCTAGGTTGTTCATGACCTCTTTTTTTTTTTTAGATTCCATATATATGTGTTAGCATACGTTATTTGTTTTTCGCTTTCTGACTTACTTCACTCTGTATGACAGACTCTAGGTCCATCCACCTCAGTACAAATAACTTAGTTTCGTTTCTTTTTATGACTGAGTAATATTCCATTGTATATATGTGCCACATCTTCTTTATCCATTCATCTGTCGATGGACACTTAGGTTGCTTCCATGTCCTGGCTATTGTAAATAGAGCTGCAGTGAACATTGTGGTACATGCCTCTTTTTGAATTATGGTTTTCTCAGGGTATATGCCCAGTAGTGGGATTGCTGGGTCATATGGTAGTTCTATTTTTAGTTCTTTGAGGAACCTCCATACTGTCCTCCATAGTGGCTGTATCAATTTACATTCCCACCAACAGTGCAAGAGGGTTCCCTTTTCTCCACACCCTCTCCAGCATTTATTGTTTGTAGATTGTTTTTTAATTTTTATTTATTTATTTATTTTAGTTTTGGCTGTGTTGGGTCTTTGTTGCTGTGCGCGGGCCTTCTCTAGTTGCAGCGAGCGGGGGCTACTCTTGGTTGCGGTGCGCGGGCTTCTCATCGCAGTGGCTTCTCTTCTTGCGGAGCACGGGCTCTAGGCTTGCGGGCTTCAGTAGTTGTGGCACACGGGCTCAGTAGTTGTGGCTCACAGGCTCTAGAGTGCAGGCCCAGTAGTTGTGGCACATGGGCATAATTGCTCCACGGCATGTGGGATCTTCCCGGACCAAGGCTCGAACCTGTGTCCCCTGCCTTGGCAGATGGATTCTTAACCACTGTGCCACCAGGGAAGTCTCTGTAGATTTTTTGATGACGGCCATTCTGACTGGTGTGAGGTGGTACCTCATTGTAGTTTTGATTTGCATTTCTCTAATGATTAGTGATGTTGAGCATCCTTTCATGTGTTTGTTGGCAATCTGTATATCTTCTATGGATAAATGTCTGTTTAGGTCTTCTGCCCATTTTTGGATTGGGTTGCTTGTTTCTTTAATATTGAGCTTCATGAGCTGCTTGTATATTTTGGAGATTAATCCTTTGTCAGTTGCTTTGTTTGCAAATAATTTCTCCCGTTCGGAGGGTTGGAGGGTCTTTTCATGTTGTTTATGGTTTCCTTTGCTGTGCAAAAGCTTTTCAGCTTCATTAAGTCCCATTTGTTTATTTTTGTTTTTATTTCCATTTCTCTAGGAGGTGGGTCAAAAAGGATCTTGCTGTGATTTATGTCATGGAGTGTTCTGCCTATGTTTTCCTCTAAGAGTTTTATAGTGTCTGGCCTTACATTTAGGTCTTTAATCCATTTTGAGTTTATTTTTGTGTATGGTGTTAGGGAGTGTTCTAATTTCATTGTTTTACATGGAGCTGTCGAGTTTTCCCAGCACCACTTATTGAAGAGGCTGTCTTTTCTCCATTGTATATTCTTGCCTCCTTTATCAAAGATGAGGTGACCATATGTGTGTGGGTTTATCTCTGGGCTTTCTATCCTGTTCCATTGATCTATATTTCTGTTTTTTTGCCAATACCATTCTGTCTTCATTACTGTAGCTTTGTAGTATACTCTGAAGTCAGGGAGCCTGATTCCTCCAGCTCCGTTTTTCTTTCTCAAGATTGCTTTGGCTATTTGGGGTCTTTTGTGTTTCCATACAAATTGTGAAATTTTTTTGTTCTAGTTCTGTGAAAAATGCCATTGGTAGTTCGATAGGGATTGCATTGAATCTGTAGATTGCTTTGGGTAGTATAGTCATTTTCACAATGTTGATTCTTCCAATCCAAGAACATGGTATATCTCTCCATCTGTTTGTATCATCTTTAATTTCTTTCATCAGTGCCTTATAGTTTTCTGCATACAGGTCTTTTGTCTCCTTAGGTAGGTTTATTCCTAGGTATTTTATTCTTTTTGTTGCAGTGGTAAATGGGAGTGTTTCCTTAATTGCTTTTCCAGATTTTTCATCATTAGTGTATAGGAATGCAAGAGATTTCTGTGCATTAATTTTGTATCCTACTTTACCACATTCATTGATTAGCTCTAGTAGTTTTCTGGTAGCATCTTTAGGATTCTCTATGTATAGTATCATGTCATCTGCAAACAGTGACAGTTTTACTTCTTCTTTTCCTATTTGGATTCCTTTTATTTCTTTTTTGTCTCTGATTGCTGTGGCTAAAACTTCCAAAACTATGGTGAATAATAGTGGTGAGAGTGGACAACCTTGTCTTGTTCCTGATCTTAGTGGAAATGGTTTCAGTATTTCACCATTGAGAATAATGTTGGCTGTGGGTTTGTCATATATGGCCTTTATTATGTTGAGGTAAGTTCCCTCTATGCCTACTTCCTGGAGGGTTTTTATCGTATGTGGGTGTTGAATTTTGTCGAAAGCTTTTTCTGCATCTATTGAGATGATCATATGGTTTTTCTCCTTCAGTCTGTTAATATGGTGTATCACATTGATTGATTTGCGTATATTGAACAATCCTTGCATTCCTGGGATAAACCCCACTTGATCATGGTGTATGATCCTTTTAATGTGCTATTGGATTCTGTTTGCTAGTATTTTGTTGATGATTTTTTTTTTAATTTTTATTTATTTGTTTATTTATTATTATTTATTTATGGCTGTGTTGGGTCTTCGTTTCTGTGCGAGAGCTTTCTCCAGCCGTGGCAAGCGGGGACCACTCTTCATCGCGGTGCGCAGGCCTCCCACCATCGCGGCCTCTCCCGTTGCGGAGCACAGGCTCCAGACGCGCAGGCCCAGCAATTGTGGCTCACGGGCCCAGCTGCTCCGCGGCACGTGGGATCCTCCCAGACCAGGGCTCGAACCCGTGTCCCCTGCATTGGCAGGCAGACTCTCAACCACTGCGCCACCAGGGAAGCCCTGTTGATGATTTTTGCATTTATGTTCATCAGTGATATTGGCCTGTAGTTTTCTTTTTTTGTGGCATCTTTTATCTGGTTTTGGTATCAGGGTGATGGTGGCCTTGTAGAATGAGTTTGGGAGTGTTCCTCCTTCTGCTATATTTTGCAAGAGTTTGAGAAGGATAGGCGTTAGCTGTTCTCTAAATGTTTGATAGAACTTGCCTGTGAAGCCATCTGGTCCTTGGCTTTTGTTTGTTGGAAGATTTTAAATCACAGTTTCAATTTCAGTGCTTGTGATTGGTCTGTTTATATTTTCAGTTTCTTCCTGGTTCAGTCTCGGAAGGTTGTGCTTTTCTAAGAATTTGTCCATTTCTTCCAGGTTGTCCATTTTATTGGCATATAGTTGCTTGTAGTAATCTCTCATGATCCTTTGTAATTCTGCAGCAGACATATTTCTTTAATCTCTTTGTGTCTGAGTATCTCCGGGACTCTACTCACTTTCCCAATGAAGTCTTCTCTTTCCCAGCTCTCAGCACCGCCTGCATCAGAGTCTTACAGCCCCTCCCTTGGGTAGCCCACATTTAGCTGTTGATGAAATTGTAATGTGTCTTGATGTTGATAATGTGTTGTAAGGGCCTCAGGTGCCTTGGGTGACCCTGAGATCTGGCAAAGAGGGTACTGGACTTGAGAATTGGTGGCTCTGGCCCCTAGCTCCAGCTCTGCCACTAACTAGCTTTGAGAGTTCTACAATTCAGTTCATTTATCTGGGCCTCAGTTTTCCCATCTGTAAAACGAGATTAGATGCTCTCTAAGGCCGTTTCTAATTCTGTCCAGGGAGTGATGACATTTGATGATCTTGGTTATTTATCCCTGGGCGGGAGGGTTGGGTAAATGTTTTACTCACTTATGGTAAATTCTGCACTCCCTTTCTCAGACCTGCGTTATCTTGCGGATATGTGAGTGAATTCCACACCACCCATTTTACAGATGAAGCCACTGAGATACAGAGCAACTGACTAAATAGTCACCACCCCACTCCTGGAGCCTCACATGACTCCTCTCCCAGGTTAGTTAAAGGGTTTAACAAGGTTGGGAAGGTGAGTCAGGCTTACACTTTAGAAGTTGAACCACAGGATTTTTGCTTCCTCTTACCACATTGGCATGTTATATAAAACTTTTCGAAGTGTTATTTAATCATCACAGTCAGCTTTGCCAGGGAGATATTATTATGCTCATTTTATGAAAGAACCGTCTTTGGATCAGAGTAGTAAAATGACTTGCCCAAGGTTACACAGCTTGTTAGGATCTGAGCTAGGTAGGCCTCTTGACTCCTAGTTGTGGATTGTTCCTTTCCTTGGCTTCTGATGCTTGTGGCACTGACTTTAACACATGGAATAACTTTTTAAATTCAAAGAGTTTTCTATCCAGTCTTTATTTTTCTGTCCCAGAACGTCCAATTCACTTATGTTAGGTTACTGACTCTTTTGGTTCAAGAGAATCTCCCTCTCTGGTTCTTTAATGTTTACATTTATGGGTTTGGGAAGTGGTAGGAATGAGACTAGGTTCCCTGGGGGCAGGAACCACCTTTTTTTTTTTCCCAACCTACCTGGCCCAGCAAGTATCCTATAGCTTTTGAAATTTGTCCTATCAACACGCAACATTTTTCCCAAAAACATGGTTTCTTTTCCTCTTTGCCCTTCATATTTAGCTTCCCATTTCTCTTTTATTTAAAATTATTGTAAATTAAGAGGACCTTTACTCTATTTCCAGGATACTACAGAGTGCAGTTTAGAAACATGTCTTACCCACTGGGGATAGTAACAATTTGACCTCATATGCTGATAACCCTGTGCTGCTGTTAGGGGGTCGCTACTTGGTTTCCTCAGAAACAGCAGAAATATGTTGGTGTGCTTTACAGAAGTGACCAGGATATACAGCAACATCCTTGGCCTAAGTTCTCCCAGTTGGGCAAAGCATTGCTCATGTATTCCCCAGGGTCATTTTAACTAAAATAGGCCTGGAGAACAGAGTGCAGAGAAAAGTTAAAAGGAAAATGAGAACAGAATGCAAATGCAAAGTATAGAATGAGAGGAAGTGGGAAAAGGTAAGTAAAGCAAAGAGAGAAAAGGATAGGGCAGAGGGGACTTCCCTGGTGGTCCAATGGTTAAGAATCCACCTTCTAATGCGGGGGACCCGGGTTCGATCCCTGGTCAGGGAACTAAGAGCCTATATACCGCAGGCCAACTAAGCCCGTGTGCCATAACTGGAGAGCCTGTGTGCCGCAACTACAGAGCCCACACGTTCTGGAACCCGTGTGCCACAATTAGAAGCCCGTGGGCCACAACAAAGGATCCCATGTGCCACAACTAAGACCTGAAGCAGCCAAGAATAAATAAATAAATATTAAAACAAAACAAACAAAAGAAGAATAGGGCAAAGAGGAGAATACAGAATCGGTGGAAGGGAGGTGAAGAGAGCAATCCAGAGCTCCATTAGCCTCTCCTATGGTGTGGGACAAATCAAGGAAGAGCAGCTAGTACGATAACTCCTCCTGATCTGATTTTGAGCAGCACATATCTTTTCTTATCCTCTATTTCCAGTGTCAGGTAGGGGAAATTTCTTTGTTTCTGCTATCAATTGGGGATGTGAATAGATGCCAGTAATTTTATTTTATTTTCTTTCTTTTTTTTTTTTTTTTGTATTTTGGCCATGCTACATGGCATTGCGGGATGGTTCCCCGACCAGGGATCGAACCCAGGCCTCTGCAGTGAAAGCACTGAATCCTAACCCCTAGGCCGCCAGGGCACTCCCTGTTTTATTTTATTTTTATTGATGTATAGTTTTACAATGTTGTGTTAGTAAGAAACTGTTATAAATATGTATACATTCTTTTTTATATTCTTTTTCATTATGGTTTATCACAGGTTACTGAATATAGTTCCCTGTGCTATACAGTAGGACCTTGTAGTTTATCTATTCTACATATAATAGTTGGCATCTGCTAACCCCAAACTCCCAATCCATCCCTCCCCCACCCCCCCCTTGGCAACCACTAGCCTGTTTCCTGTGTCTGTTCCTGTTTTGTAGATAGGTTCATTTGTGTCATATTTTAGATTCCACATATAAGTGATATCATATGGTATTTTTCTTTCTCTTTCTGGCTTACTTCACTTAGTATGATAATCTCTGAGTCCATCCATGTTGCTGCAAATGGCATTATTTCATTCTTTTTTTATTGCTGTGTAGTATTCCATTGTATATATGTACCACGTCTTATTTATCCATTCAGCTGTCGATGGATATTGAGGTTGTTTCCACGTCCTGGCTATTGTGAATAGTGCTGTCGTGAATATAGGGGTGCATGTATCTTTTCGAATTACAGTTTTGTGTGGATATATGCTCAGGAGTGGGATTGCTGGATCATATAGATGCCAGTAATTTTAATATTAGCCTCAGTTCACCTGGTTTATCAAGGAAAATGTGCTACAAAAATCACGTAAGGTATTCTAGGTCAACTTTCATGTTATTCGTTCATTCAGCAGGCACTTGATTGTTTGATATGTTTCAGACACTGAGGCTATAAAAATGAATGAGATATTGTCCTTGCCCTCAAGATGTTTATGGTCTGGAGAGGTAGACAGAGAAGTAAACAGATTCACAGTATAATGTGTTAAAGTATTGGGATATGAGTAAGCTGTGGTGCTTACCAAGCTGTGGTGTTACGGGTTCAGAGGAGGGCCCTTGATTCAGCCTTGGAGGGGATCTGGGAAGGCCGCCTAGAGAAGTTGTCATTCAGGCTGAGTCCCAAGTTGGCAAATTGCACGGTGGAGGGCAGGGAAGGGTATTCTTCCCAAAGGCAGGGAGCTCAGTCCTTTCAGAAGTTGTAGCTGTTTCATGAAGACATGAAGGATGTTTGCATGATCCAGTTTTTGGTGAATATTGTTCTGCTTCAGAAGTGTAGATTATTGAGACTTGACTCTGTTCGCTAGAGCACTGGTCCCCAACCTTTTTGGCACCAGGGACCGGTTTCGTGGAAGACAGTTTTTCTACGGACAGGGTGGGGGGGGATGGTTTCGGGATGATTTAAGAGCATTACATTTATCATGCACTTTATTTCTATTATTATTATATTGAAATATATATTGAAATAATTATACAACTCACCATAATGCTGACAGGAGGCGGAGCTCAGGCGGTAATGCGAGCGATAGGGAGAGGCTGTAGATACAGGTGAAGCTTCGCTCGCTTGCCCGCCACTCACCTGCTGTGCTGCCTGGTTCCTAACCAGTACTGGTCTGTGGCCCGGGGGTTGGGGACCCCTGCGCTAGAGCACAGAAAGTTAAAGTCCTTATTTTGTAACAATAATTCTCTTTTAAGGTGAAGACACTAGAAATCACACTTCCTATCTAGAGATTTTAAGGACAAAATGTAAACAAATTACAGCCTTTGAATTAGCAAATAATTATTAACCCTTTGTACAGTAAAAGAAAGCAGCTAGAATAGACGGCATATCCCTTTCTCATCCAACTTTTGGATTTTATTGTGTTCTGCTTTGTTTATAAAGGGATGTGTGTGGAAATTTAGGGTCTTTGTTTAGCTGCTTAGGATGTTTGAGTTAGGAAGGAGGAAAATGAGTTCAAGAATAATTGCTACTTTATGGCAGAACAAAAGAAATACATTTAAATAGCTCATTTCTCTGATCCCATCTACTGAACACAAGTAAGACTTGGTCGGGGACATTGTTTCAGAGAGACAGTTACTTCAACCAGATAAAGCATTTGCTCAACATTATTCACTGTGTAAAGTCTGCTGTGTCCATATTAAGAGCATTGATTTTGTTTTTTGAGATGCACATATAGCTGCATTAAACAGAAACCTTATGTGTATTCATTGGACAATACTGGGATTTTACCTAGATTAAAAGAAAAAAATGTGTTATGTGTGGATTAGGGAGGAATGCTTAGAAAATAGTACATAGATTCAGTGGTCATTTCTCAGTCATCTTCTTGATCTCTCAGTAGTATTTGACACTTCCTCCTCACACACTAGTTTCACTTGGCTTCCAGGATGCCACTACCTTGGTTCTCCTTCTACCTCAGGAGCCCCTTCTTCTCAAACTCCCACGTACCGCCCCGCCCTTTTGGCTGTTTCCTTATCTCCTCAGCCTCCAATGATGGAGTACTCAAATCAGTCCTCGGATCACTTCTCTGTCTACACTCATTTACTAAGTGCTCTCTTTTAAGAATTTAAATATCATTTATACCCTGAGAATTCTCAAGTATATATTACCAGCTTGAATGTCTTCCTGTGAACTCAAGACTCTTCTGTCCAGCTGCCTACGGGATATCTCCACTTGTGTATGTAATAGCTTCTTTTTTTAAAAAATTAATTAATTAATTTATTTTTGGCTGTGTTGGGTCTTCGTTGCTGCACGCGGGCTTTCTCTAGTTGTGGCGAGTGGGGGCTCCTCTTCGTTGCAGTGCATGGGCTTCTCATTGCAGTGGCTTCTCTTGTTGAAGAGCACGGGCTCTAGGCGCACGGGCTTCAGTAGTTGTGGCTCGCGAGCTCTAGAGCACAGGCTCGGTAGCTGTGGCGCACAGGCTTAGTTGCTCCGCGGCATGTGGGATCTTCCCAGACCAGGGCTCAAACTCGTGTCCCCTGCATTGGCAGGTGCATTCTTAACCACTGCGCCACCAGGGAAGTCCTGTAATAGCTTCTTGAACTTCAAATATTCAAAACATTAATCCTGGAACTTCTCCTCTCAAACCTGTACCTCTGGCAGTTTCTCCCCATCTCAGTTTCAGTTATATTGAGGACTCTCCCTTGACTCTGTTCTTTCTCTTTCTCTCATCATCCAATCCACCAGCCAGTCCTGTGAGCTCTACCTTAAAATGCATCCAGGGTTTGAACACTTCTCACCGCCTCCCTTGCTACTATTGGAATAGCCTTCTAAATGGTCTTCCTGCTTTTGCTCTTGGTCTCCCCCAGTCTAATCTTTTTTTTTTTTTAACATCTTTATTGGAGTGTAATTGCTTTACAATGGTGTGTTAGTTTCTGCTTTATATCAAAGTGAATCAGCTATACATATACATATATCCCCATATCTCTTCCCTCTTGCATCTCCCTCCCTCCCGCCCTCCCTATCCCACCCCTCTAGGTGGTCACAAAGCACCGAGCTGATCTCCCTGTGCTATGCGGCTGCTTTCCACTAGCTATTGGTTTTACATTTGGTAGTGTATATATGTACATGCCACTCTCTCACTTTGTCCCAGCTTACCCTTCCCCCTCCCCGTGTCCTCAAGTCCCTTCTCTAGTAGGTCTGCGTCTTTATTCCCGTCCTGCCCCTAGGTTGTTCATGACCTCTTTTTTTTTTTTAGATTCCATATATATGTTTTAGCATACGGTATTTGTTTTTCTCTTTCTGACTTACTTCACTCTGTATGACAGACTCTAGGTCCATCCACCTCACTACAAATAACTCAATTTTGTTTCCTTTTTGGCTGAGTAATATTCCATTGTATATATGTGCCACATCTTCTTTATCCATTCATCTGTCGTTGGACACTTAGGTTGCTTCCATGTCCTGGCTATTGTAAATAGAGCTGCAGTGAACATTGTGGTACATGACTCTTTTTGAATTATGGTTTTCTCAGGGCCCCCAGTCTAATCTTAACAGTGACCAGTATAATCTTGTTATGTGTATATCAAATCATACCACTCTGCTGAAAACTATCCACTGGGTCCCACCCAGATTAAAAACTAAAGTCCTTCAAGTGATCTATAAGGCTGCATGGGATCTTCAACATAACCCTCTCCCAGCTGCTCTGACCTCATCATCTATCACTTTCCCTTTGTGCTCTGGCCACACTGGTCTCCTTGCAGTTGCTCCAACATGCCAAGCCTTGGGACCTTTGTAGTTGTTTTTTCTGGAACACTTTTTCCAGATGTCAGTGTGGCCTCCTCCGTTACCTCCTTCAGGTTTCTGCCCAACTGTCACCTAATCTAAGCATTCCTTGACCATCCTATTTAAAGTAAAAACCATCTCCTGCTCTGTGCCTTCCTTGTTTCCCTTCCCTGCTTTATTTTTCTCCACAGAACTTATTACTATTTGACATACTGTTCATTCATTCATTCATTCATTCATTATTTAGATATTTTGAGTCCTGCCTACTGTGTACCAGGCACTGTTCTAGGAACTCTCTACTATAGTTTATTATTTGTCACCCATGACTAGAATGTAAATTTCATCCACTTTGTTTTGCTCATTGCTATAACCCCACCTCCTAGAACAGTACCTAGCACATAGGAGTTGAATGAATAAATTTATTCTTTTTTAAAAAATTTATTTATTTTTTTGGCTGTGTTGGGTCTTAGTGGCAGCATGTGGGATCTTTCTTTGTGGCGAGTGGACTCTTCATTGTGGCGCACAGGCTTTTCTCTAGTTGTGGTGCATGGGCTCCAGAGCGCGTGGGCTCAGTAGTTGCAGCATGCGGGCTTAGTTGCCCCGTGGCATGTGGGATCTTAGTTCCCCTACCAGAGATCGAACCCATGTCCCCTGCATTGGAAGGCGGATTCTTAACCAGTGGACCACCAGGGAAGTCCCAAAGTTATTCATTTTTAAACAAAAATGTATTGAATAAATAGAAGGTTGTGTACCAGTTAATAGATCTGTATGAACAAGACATTGTTCCTGCCCTCAAGTTGCTCACTCTAAAAAACACTTATTTTGAACTGTGCTCACTAGCAGGATAAAGTGATACATCATTTTGGAATTGGGGAGGTAAGAACTGGTGTGCGGGGGTATGGTATGGATATCTTCAGAGATGAAGTCCTGCTTTGTTAGGCTTATCAGTAATTTGCACTGTTTCTGGGAGGGCAGGATTGATGATAGCTCACTGCATTACTGGCTTTTTGGGTTACAACATCTGTTCTTACCTTGTTAGAGCAAGAGTTTCTTAAAAATCCCATTATCAGTCTTGGTTCTTTTTAACCTTCAAGGAACCATCTGTCATAACCACTTCCTCTCAGGCTTAGTGAAGGAGTTTACTATCTTTACCTTCCTCCATATCTGTAAGTTCTTTTCCAGAGACCCTGGCCATCCACTTACCAGCTGTATGGTCGTGAACCTCTCTGAACCTCAGTTTCTGTGCTTGTCAAACGGAGATGATGATGAATGACACCAGTCTTACTTCTTGTGAGGATTAAGTGACTAAATAATCTGCTGGTTTTGAGAACAGGAGAGTGGAAAGGGGAAGGAGGTAGAGAACAATTAAAAAAAAAATACTGTATATCTGTGCTTTATTTATTTTTTAAAATATTTATTTTTCTTTTTGGCTGAGTCAGGTCTTAGTTGCAGCATACGGGATCTTTGTTGCGGCGTGTGGGCTCTTTAGCTGTGGCGTGTGGGCTCTGTAGTTGTGGCACATGGGTTCCAGAGCACGTGGGCTCTGTAGTTGGGGCACGCGGGCTCTCTAGTTGTGGCGCGTGGGCTTAGTTGCCCTGCGCCATGTGGGATCTTAGTTTCCCAACCAGGGATCGAACCCGCGTCTCCTGCATTGGAAGGCGGATTCTTAATCACTGGACCACCAGGGAAGTCCGATCTGTGCTTTATTTTGAAAAATATAATAAGCATATGTTTCTTTTCTAATGAGAGTAGTGAAGATTTTATTTTTTAAAAACAGACTTTAATATATTGTTTTTTATAGAGTAGCAGGTTTATAGAAAATATTTCCTTGCCTCTCCAGCCAGATACTTACTGCTGTATTACATGAGGGAGATGAAATACTAGAACCTCACTGCAGGCTGCCCAGTGAGCTGGTTGGTATCTAGGTAGGAAAGCAGCCATTTCCCTTTACGTGAAATTAGAACTCAGGAGGTAGTAGTATTTGAGAGTCTCAAAGGGATTGATGATGATGATAATGACAACAACGGCAATAATGGTAATGGTGAACCTACCTTGATGAACAAGGCCCTGCACTAAGCACTTTATATGGATTGGCTTATTTTAACAACGTAACAACCATATGAAGCTGGTGCTATGAGAAGTAGAGCAGCGTAGGAGGAGGGAGCATAGACTCTGAGGTCAGACCTCCTGTACTGACATCTCAACTTTGCCAGTAACTAGCCATGTGGCCTTGAATAAGAAGACTGTGCCTCATTTTCCTCATCTGTAAAATGAGGGTACTAAGGTACCAGCCTCATCAGGTGTTTGTGATGATTAAGTAATGTAAGCCATGTAAAGTGCTTAATGTAGTGCTTGGCACATAGAGAGTGCTCACCAGATGTCAGCTGTTATCATAATCAAAATAGCTGTTATTCTCATTTAACAGATGGAGAAATAAAGGCTTAGAGAGAGGTAAGGTAATTTGCTTAAGTGGTACAGCAAATAAATGATGGAACAGGAATTTGCATTTCAGGCTGTCAGACTCCAGAGCTCTTGTTCTTAACCTTTACACTATACCACCCGTCGTGGGTTAAGAGGAAGAGACTGGACCCACAAGAATTGCATTTTGGGTTTGGACCTCCCTAACTTTTATCTGTGATCTTAAATATCTTGTCACTATAACATGTACTTGGTTATTCTCTGAGTTGAATCTTTCCTAGATCCAAAGAAATGAATGAGTGATGGATTAGTTGTAGTCTTCCCCTGCTAGGGATTGGGTGTTCCTGGCCAGGACCAGGAAATGGAGCTAAGCAAATACCTTTGTTCTTCCCAGTGCTCTTTGGACCAGAAGTAGGAGCCTGTCTCGTCTCATTTGTTATTATGATTGTCTTTCTTCTTAATGCAACTGGTAATGATGAGAAACAGAGGAAGCAGTATACACATTGAGCACTTTCTGTGCGCCATGCATTTTACATGGATTATCTCATCATATCCTTAAAATAACTATAAGGTAGTAACTCTTATTCCTATTTTATAGAAACAGAGAGGTTAGGAAACTTGCTTAAAGTCACAGTAAGTGGTAGAGCTGGGATTTTTTTTAAAAAATATTTATTTATTTATTTACATATGTATGCATGCATGCATGCTGCGCCGGGTCTTAGTTGCAGCATGTGGGATCTAGTTCCCTGACCAGGGATTGAACCCGGGTCCCCTGCATTGGGAGCACGGAGTCTTAACTGCTGGACCACCAGGAAGTCCCCCTAGAGCTGGGATTTGAATAAGCAGTCTGGCTCCAGAGTCCATGCTCTTAACCTCTGCACTCTACTGCTTCTATTTCTCTTCTACCTGTGTAAAGTACGTAGTATGGGTCAGTAGCATGGGACTTAGTAGGGCCAGTCCTACTGAAAAATGGGACAACTTTACTGGGCTAGGAATGAGGAGGCCTGCGATCTTGTCTTGACCCTGCCACCAACTTGCCACATCTAGGACTTCACTTTTCTCAGCCTGTTGTCCTCATTTGTTAAACAAAGGGGTTGCTCTACATGGTCTCTGAGATGGTCCTTCTAACTCTGATATTCTGTAATTGATCATATGAAGTGAGGAGGATAATACCTGCTCAGCTCCTTGATCTGGAGCATTGGTATTTGTGAGGTTTTAGGGAGCCTGCTTTGTGCAAAGGAAGATGATAGATTTCAGGGCAGAGAATGAGCTGCCTTCCTGAAGAAGGTTGATCTGGGCTCTTTTTTGAGGCTGGTTGCCAAGGGAACCTAGCCACTGGCCAGCAGCAGCCAGGATTGCTTTGGTTGAGGGTTGGGAACAGATAACTAGAACAAGCAGCACATTTAGGTTTCACTTTCCACCCCCACTCCCATTCACCACAGCTACCTGCTAGTTGTATACACTTTCTTTGTTAGGCACTGTTTTAAGTACTTTATAAAGTATCATATTATTTAATCTTCATAGTAATCTTATGAGATGGGTACTATTATTGTTCTAAATTTACAGACAATAAGAGTGAGGCAAATAGAGTTAAGTAATTTGTCCACATTTACTTAAGTGGAAAGTGGTATCAAACCCACTAAGTTGTACTGGCTTCTTGGTCGGACCTTGAAAAAAAATGCAGAGGGAAAACTCATTAGTTATTTATTAGTGGGTTTTGTTTTGTTTATTTGTTTGCCTTGTTTTTGTTTTATTTAATAGAATGACAGACACTTGGAATTGGAAAGGGCCTTTGAGGTAATACAATCAATCTCCTTGTCTCCAGACTTCCGTTCAGTTACAGAATTGCTTTATATGGTCCCCGGACAGATGATCATTTAAATCAGGGGTCCCCAACCCCCCGGCCGCGGACTGGTACCAGTCTGCGGCCTGTTAGGAACCGGGCCGCACAACAGGAGGTGAGCAGCGGGCAAGCGAGCGAGCGAACCTTCATCTGCTGCTCACCATCGCTCGCATTACCGCCTGAACTCTCCCCCCGCCACCTTCCTTTCGTGGAAAAATTGTCTTCCATGAAACTGGTCCCTGGTGCCAAAAAGGTTGGGGACAGCTGATTTAAATTATTTTTGAATACTTCCATTGCTGGGAAGCTCATCACTTCTTGAGGAATCCCATTATAGTTGTTTTTTTTTCTTTTCCATTATGGTTTACTACAGGATACTGAGTATAGTTTTGTGTGCTATACAGTAGGACCGTGTTGTTTATCTGTTTTGTTTTTTGTTTTAATTTGGCTGTGTCAGGTTTTAGTTGTGGCACGCAGGATCTTTCATTGTGGTGAGTGGGCTCTTCGTTGTGGCATGCGGGCTTCTCTCTAGTTGTGGCGCGTGGGCTCCAGAGTGCGTGGGCTCAGTAGTTGCACCATGCAGGCTTAGTTAACCCGCAGCCTCCGGGATCTTATTAGTTCCCCAACCAGGGATCGAACCCGTGTCCCCTGCATTGGAAGGCGGATTCTCAACCACTGGACCACCAGGGAAGTACCCTGTTTATCTGTTTTATATATAGTAGTTTGTATCTGCTAATCCCAAACTCCTTATTTATCCCTCCTCCACCCCCTTTCCCTTTTGGTAACCACAAATTTGTTTTTTATATCTGTGAGTCTTTTTCTGTTTTGTAAATAAGTTCATTGGTATCATATTTTAGATTCCATGTGTAAATGATATCATGTGGTATTTGTCTTTCTCTTTTTGACTTCACTTAGTATGATAATCTCTAGGTCCATCCATGTTGCCAAACATGGCATTATTTCATTTTTTTTTAACGGCTGAGTAATATTCCATTGTGTGTATATGTACCACATTTTCTTTATTCATCTGTGGATGGACATTTAGGTTGCTTCCATGTCTTTGCTACTGTAAATAATGCTGCTATGAACTTTGGGGTGCCTGTATTTTTTTTCATTGTCCAGAAAAATTTAACAGGTTTATATATAATTGTTATAAAATTGAACTGCTGAAACTTGTTTACTGAAACATTTTGACTTGCATTAATGCTTTAGGTCCCCGCATTTATATTAAAAATTCACACACAAATGAAAATGGAAAAATTGCCAATACCTGATTTCTGTCCCCTGTTTTTCCACCTTCAATCATATACTTAGGTACCTTTTGACCCCATGGGGAAAAAAAATCTAATGTTCAGAACTACCAATAACAGGAAGAAGAGAAATTTTTTTTTCAAGAATGAACTATGTCCCATCAGAGTGGATTCTTAAGGGTGTTTTCCATGTATGTGGCGTGCTAGCCGGATGTCGCTTGGCATAATTGTTACACGTTTGGCATGGATAGCACACAGGTTGGTGTCTTCAAAAAGCCCAGCCAGATAGATCTCAGTTTCCTCCTGCAAAGCACCAGTAGCTGCACTCCGGAAGCGCAGATCTGTTTTGAAGTCTTGAGCAATTTTCCGTGCCAGATGCTGGAAGGGAAGTTTGTGAATCAGAAGTTCAGTACACTTATGACAACGTCTGATTTCACGGAGTGCCATGGTACCAGGCCTGTAACGCTGAGGTTTCTTCAGCCTTCCAGTAGAGGGCACACTCTTGCGAGCAGCTTTTGTAGCCAGTTTCTTCCTTGGTGCTTTACCACCGGTCGATTTGTAGGCAGCCCGCTTTGTTCGAGCCATGGTGTAGAGACCTCCTTACTTACCCTACTTCTCCTTCAGCTGGAGCTTGGCTGCCTGTATCTTTTCAAATTAGAGTTTTCTCCGTATATATACCCAGGAGTGAGATTGCTGAATCATATGGCAACTCTATATTTAGTTTTTTAGGGAACCTCCATACTGTTTTCCATAGTGGCTGCACCAATTTACATTCCCACCAACAGTGTAGGAGGGTTCCCTTTTCTTCATACCCTCTCCAGCATTTGTTATTTGTAGACCTTATTAGTGATGGCCATTCTGGCTGGTGTGAGGTGATACTTCATCACAGCTTTGATTTGCGTTTCTCTAACAATCAGCGATGTTGAGCATCTTTTCATGTGCCTATTGGCCCTCTGTATGTCATCTTTGGAGAAATGTCTGTTTAGGTCTTCTGCCCATTTTTTAATCGGGTGGTTTGTTTTTCTGTTATCGAATTGTATGAGCTGTTTGTGTATTTCGGCAATTAAGCCCTTGTTGATGGTATTGTTTGCAAATATTTTCTCCCATTCTGTAGATTGTCTTTTCATTTTGTTTATGGTTTCTCCCATTATACTGTTGAATAGCTCTCACTGATAGAAAATTATTTCTTGTTTTGAATTGAAATCTAATTGAGGTATCTTCTCATCATTTATAGGCCTGTCTCCTGGAACCATACAGGGTATAATCCATCTTCCACATCCAATCTTGTGAATGTTTGGAGACGTTCTTCCTGTTTATAAGGAGTATTTGCAGTTTTCTCATAGCATCTAAACTTGCTTTCAGTTCAGATTGGTCTGCACAAAAGCATTCTCTGTCTCTCGCTATTTGCAAGTGCAGCCTTGCAACAAATTATGCTTCACATCTTGTGATTAGTTAGCACAGAGTGTGGGCCCTTCCCACATCCTTGGAGAATGAATGGTTAGTGAGCTGAATCTATACAGTTTTATATGAGCCTGGTGGGTTTGCAGTCCCCTACTCAGAATCTCTAAGACATCAGGTTGCTGCTCCGTACACACTGTCAGAGATCACGAAATGGCTGGAAGTTTATCCGGGCACTTGATGAAACTGCATTTACTTCATGAGGCCACTAGGTGGTGTACAACTCGCAAACCCAGACTGCCAGGGAGGGTTGTGTATAGGACAGTTTCTGTTTGTACTTGGAAATGCCATCAGAAGTCGCTTGGTGCAATTTCATGAAGAGGTTTTCTTAGGGGGAGGGGAAACATGTCTTGCATATACTTTGTCTTTCTCGGCTTTGTTCCAATTTTAAATATTAATTTGACTAGGATACTTTGAGTGATTTTCTTAGACAAGGGGCATGGATGGTCCATTTATTTATTTACTTATTTATTTGTGTGTGTGTGTGTGTGTGTGTATCTTCATGTATGAATGATGTCTTGGCTGGGTTTAGGATTCTTTCTTTTTTTTCCTTTTTGGCTGCGCCACACGGCTTGTGGGATCTTAGTTCCCCAACCAGGGCTGGAAGCTGGGCCCTCGGCAGTGAAAGCACAGAGTCCTAACCACTGCACCGCCAGGGAATTCCCAAGGATTCTTGAATAGTAGTCCTAGTCTCTACAAAGTATGCAGCCTTGTACTGTCCAGTTTCTAGTAATACAGATGAAAAGTCCACTGCCAATAGGTTTCTCTTTCCTTTGTAAGTAATAACCATTTCTCTTTGAAAGTTTGTAAATTTTTTCTTCATGCTTAGTGTTTCATCATGATAGGCTTAGGTTTGATTTAAAAAAAAACAAAACCCTGCTTGTCACTTGATAAACCTTTTAGACTTAAAAACTTAAGTCTTTTCTCAGTTCAGGGAAGTTTTATTGCTTTTCTTCTGTCTGTTTCCAACCTCCTTACTTTATAGATGAGGAAACTGAGCCCAGAAAGGTTAAATGACTTACCTAAGGGTCACTCAGGTAGTTAAAATGAACCTCAAGCAAATAACCTGACTCCTTTGATGAGGTACACTTTTATTGTATTGAATATTGCTCTAGTGAGAGAGCCATTATGAACTAATTAGAAATTTTTTAGTGAGACAGGAATTTTTCCAAGGGGTCATGAGGAAATGAAGAAGGAAGAGGAGATGATAGAATTCGTTAGGATTAAAATGTGGCCCATATGAAGGACTGCAAAATTCAGAAGTTCCTCCCCCAACCCCATTATCCCAGTTATTGGAGATACCCCAAAGCTCTAAAACTTAATAAAGCCAGGAACTTGATTGAACATTTGGAGAATTTGATATTTAGTTGTCAGAAGTTGGATAAGTGTGGTCATGCCCTGTTGTAAATATTGGAAGATATGTAAATGGCATCTGAAGGCTTGGAGACAGATATCATAAACTGTCTTATCAGTGGTCTGGTTTCTGTTTTGAGTTCCAGCTTGGGACCCTTTTCTGCTGGGAACCACCTGTTCCTGGCTCTGTTGATCTTTGGATTTCCCCAGCCCTTCAGTCCCTTTCAGTTTTGAAATGAAACCTACCCCAGAGGGTGAGGTCAGGTACCGAGAGGACTTTGACAGCTCACACCAGATTGTTTTCTTTCCAGAGCCGTGCAGTATGTGACTGTGTGAGGCATGAGGCGCAGCAGGCCGTGATACAGACTAATTGATGGTGAGTCAGCTGTTGGGTAAGACCTCAGCTAGGCAGCGTCATCTCTTCGGGTAACCAGGAGAACATGTAGACCAAACATGTTGTCTTTCAGGCTCAGAAAGTTGAAAGTTAAGAGCACAGTCACCAGAGGTCTACCGTGATCTCTCTGCCTTTGGTTTACTGAAGAAGGAAAGGCTTTATTTCAGTGTCTTTTCTCCTCATTTATAGAACCTTCTTTTCAGGAAGAAGCCAAGTCCCTGGCCTCTTTCTGCTGCTCCAGGAAGTTTCTAAACTTTTACACTGTGCCTCCTGGAATTGCTGCTTTGATGGGGAATGATTCCTCTAGATATCCCTAGACCACCCCCCACCATGCCCCCAACCCCTTCACAGAATGCAGCTTCCCCTCTTCCTTTTGTTGTAAATGTCGTTTCCACCATGTTATGGCACTTCACTTGGAATCTTTATAAGTGGAACTGGCTGTTTCTTCAACTTGCCCGTACCGCTTCCCCCAGTTTTGCCTGACTGCCCCTCAGCCTCATCCCCCAGCACTGCAGAGCTGCTTCCAGATCTTTAAATACTTTTTCCGCTTTGAGACTGCTGCTGGCCTGTAAGGCCACCTGATCCCTGTCCTTGAAGCTGGCATCTGTACTTACTCTCCCATATTTGTTTAGGACTTTGCTATTTGACCTCCCTTCCTGGGGTTCTGGCCCAGTCTAGGGGATCTGTGGCCAAAATTGGCCTGGGGCCAAGGATTCAGGATAGAGCATGGAATTAGGGGGGCTTGGTGTTAACTTCTCAGACATGGGCAGATGGCAAGCCAGAAGATCTAAACATCAAGCCAGTCAGGGATGGAAGGAACAGAGAAAATTTACTATCTGAAGTAAAGGATGTCCTTTGTAGGCTCCCTCTTTTCCCACTTTTCAAAATTGAGTTATTTTTTAGAACAGTTTTAGGTTCATAGCAAAACTGAGTAGAAGGTACAGAAATTCCCATTATTTTTTGAAAAATTGATCTTTAATTTTACAGAGAATATAGTAATCTAAAAAAGTCAAAACATTGTAGATTTTTTTAAAAAATTCTTGAATGTATTTTACTTCAGATTGAAAAATGAACAGCTTCCACACTGTTCATTGCAAGATACACAGTATCTTGTACAGTGCTGGTCATTTGAGGAGATGTACACACCTCAATTTCTCCTTCATGCTTTTCTTTTAGAAAGATACTGTTTACCAAAAAGAAACTTCAGCAGTACAGGAAAAACTATTTTCCCAATAAATGTACGAGAAAACCTAAGATTCCCAGCGGAATCAAGATTATCTTCCTGCTACCACTACCTTAATATAATCACATGCTTATTGGAACACTAGTATCTGCACCCTAAGAGTACATTTACTTTCAACAGTGAGGGTGATTCTTTTTTTTAAAAATAAATTTATTTATTTATTTATTTATTTTTGGCTGCGTTGGGTCTTCGTTGCTGCGTGCGGGCTTTCTCTAGTTGTGGCAAGCGGGGGCTACTCTTCGTTGCGGTGCGCGGGCTTCTTGTTGCGGTGGCTTCCCTTGTTGTGGAGCACGGGCTCTAGGCGCGTGGGCTTCATTAATTGTGGCACAGGGGCTCAGTAGTTGTGGCTTACGGGCTTTAGAGCATGGAGTCAGTAGCTGTGGCGCATGGGCTTAGTTGCTCCGAGGCATGTGGGATCGTCCCGGACCAGGGCTCGACCCGTGTCCCCTGCATTGGCAGGTGGAGTCTTAACCACTGCGCCACCAGGGAAGTCCTGAAGTTTTTTTGTTTCTTTTTGTTTTTTTTAAAGACTCACCCTCGGGACTTCCCTGGTGGCGCAGTGGTTAAGAATCCGCCTGCCAATACAGGGGACACGGGTCGATCCCTGGTCTGGGAAGATCCCACATGCCGTGGAGCAACTAAGCCCATGCGCCACAGCTGCGGAACCTTTGCTCTAGAGCCAGCGAGCCACGACTACTGAGCCCGTGCACCTAGAGCCCGTGCTCCGCAACAAGAGAAGCCGCCGCAATGAGAAACCTGCGCACTGCAACGAAGAGTAGCCCACGCTTGCCACAACTAGAGAAAGCCCGCGCGCAGCAACAAAGACCCAACGCAGCCAAATAAATTTTTAAAAAACAAAAAAAAAGCAAACAACCAAAACTTCAGTGTAGTAAGTGTAACATGGGTCTCTGCAAGTATTAAGTGTCTGAAATAGGCAGCTAATACTGGATTTAATATTATTTTATAAATAATTGTTCCCTTAGCAATAAACATAAGTCTACACATTCACAGTAGTCCCAGAAAATAAATACTATGATTATGCACAGTATGTATGACAAACTAGTTTCAAACAAACCAGTTTCAGCATCTTGATAAAAATTCAGATCAAAATAAAATGTGACTCTAAAATTTAAAACATTGTCAAAATAACATCACATTTAATCTTCCACAGTTTACACAAGTATTATGAATTTCCAGTTTTGGAACACATTTTTCTGTTGTGAATTAAAATACGAACATACTGAAAACTGTTAATTTCAGAACATTGTAGATATTTTGAATACTCCTGCTCCCCGCTCCCCTGTTTCAATTATTTCTGTATTTCCAGAGGCAACCTGTTAGTGGTTTAGAATGTACCTCCCACACTCTGTGTGTGTTTGCGTACATATGTATGAACCCAGAAATTTTCTTTTTTTTCTTTTGGCCACACCATGCGGCATGTGGAACTTCCCCGACCAGGGGTTGAACCTGTGCCCCCTGCAGTGAAAGCGTGGAGTCTTACCACTGGACCACCAGGGAAGTCCCAGAAAATATTTAAAATGCTATTGCCGTGTTTTATTTATTTACACAAATGGGGTCACATTTTATGTATCATTTTTATATTTCTTTCTTTGATTCAGTAATGTGCCTTGACAGTATTCCATGTTGGTACATAAAGATACTTCTCGTTCTTTTTGGCTGCTGTATAATATTTCATAGACTAGCTATACTGTATTTTATTTATCTGTTTTCCTATTGAGGGACATTAAGGTATTTCCAGTTTTTTGTTGTTGTTAATGATTCTTTTTGTGTTTAAAAATTTTTTTTTAAATTTTCCTTATGTATTTTTAAAAAATTTATTTGTTTATTCAACTTACTGTGTTTTAAATGTCAGCAATCTGTTCCTAGGCTTTTTTTTTTTCCTTTCTTCCTGCTCCCCGTAGATGATCTCAACTTCTGTGACAGCTTCAGTTACCATCGACGCATGGATGATGACCAAATCTCTCTCCAGACCAGACTGTCCAACTGTTCACATGGACAGCTCCACTGGGATGTTTTGAAGACTCAGCAGAATGCAGCCTTCTGCTCTTCCCCTCTTGCTCTTCCTCCAGTGTCCTGTCATATGGTAAATAGCACCACCACCCACGCAGTTGCTGGGCCCAAGGCCTAGTAGTCATTCTAAGTCCTACCCCTTCCCTTCCCACAGCTGACAACCAGCCTATCAGAGGATTTGTCCTCCCCAATATTTCTTGGATCCAGTTGCCTTTTTCTTCTTCTTCTTCTTTTTATAAATTTATTTATTTATTTTTGGCTGTGTTGGGTCTTCATTGCTGTGCATGGGCTTTCTCTAGTTGCGGCGACTGGGGGCCACTCTTTCTTGCGGTGCGCGGGCTTCTCATTGCGGTGGCTTCTCTTGTTGTGGAGCAGTAGTTGTGGCACGTGGGCTCAGTAGTTATGGCTCTCGGGCTCTAGAGCATAGGCTCAGTAGTTGTAGTGCGCGGGCTTAGTTGCCCCGCAGCATGTGTGATCTTCCCGGACTAGGGCTCGAACCATGTCCCCTGCATTGGTAGGCGGATTCCGTGCCACCAGGGAAGTCCCCAGTTGCTTTCTTCTTCATTGCCACTATCCTCTACCTTAGTTTCCTAATTTATAAGATACAGTATTTGTGAGGTTTAAATGAATTAATATATAAAAAATGCTGAGAACAGTGGATCGGCAGCTAGTATGTGCTATGTGAGTATTAGCTATTGTCATCATCCTTGTTCCTGTCCCCTTCTTCCTCTTCTTCCCCTTAGTCTACATAATCCACTCTCATCTCTGTCTCCAGTCTTAATCTTATTCTCCCCTACCTCCATTCTGTTCTCTCCATTGTAGCCAGAGTGATCTTTATAAAATGTAAGAATGATCATGATCTAACTCCTCTGCTTAAAAAAGCTTCAGTGATCTTACTATTGGGCTTTTGCATGTGTGTATTGTTAACCCCGCTTAGAATGCTTTTTCCCTTGGTCTTTGAATGGCTGGTTCCTTTTTATTTAGATACCTACTTTTAAATGTCATCTCCTCAGAGAGGCTTTCCCCTGACCACCTAATGATTATAAAGTAGCCACCCATATACATACTTTCTAGCACATCACCTATTTTAGTTCTTTGCATAACACTTATCAATAAGTGATATTTTTCTAGTTTAGTCACATACTTGTTTATAGTCTCCTCCAATTAGAACGGAAATTCTCTGAGAACAGGGATATTGTCTGTTTCATTTACTGTTATAAATAAAACATAGGACAATGCCTAGCATATTGTAAGCACTCAGTGAATACTTGTTAAGTGAATGATTAAAACAGCTTCATATCTTATGAGACCCTTCTTGGTCTCTCCAGCATCATCTGCCCCAATATTTTCTCTACCTTGATCTCCCCAGCTCATCTCATCTCTTCAGATATGCTTTCTTGCTGCAGGGCCTTTACATATGCTGTTTCTTCTGCCTAGAACATGCTTCCTTAAATGTTCTGCCACTGCTTGGGTATCTCCTATTGATCCTTCAAGTTTCATCTTAGGTGTAACTTCACCTGACTAGCCTTCTTAATCTTACAGCTCCGCGTGCATTGCCTTTGACTATCATACATGTTGGGATTATTTAATTGTCTTTCTCCTTCATTAAACTGTAAGTTCTATCAGACAAAGGCCTATGTCTTGCTCACCATGTATTCTTAGTCCTAGCTGCTGTGGGATAGAAGGATCCCTTGAGGTGGAGGTGGTGGGCAGGAGGGATGGAGTACTAGGGATATCACCTGAGGGCTAAGAAGGTGTGCCTTAGAATGTCAGGGGGAGGTCTAGACATTTGACCTGGCTCATTGTTATTCTCCTTATTCCACCTTTGGTGATTCCAGTGTTTGCCTGGATGAACCAACTAACATACTTGGGATGAACCATCTAACATGCTTGTCTCTCTCCAGGACATCTTCATAAAATAAGGGTAAGCCTGGCAGGGGACTTGGCCATGAAGGGGCCCTGAGTGCCTAGGATCAAGGTTGAGGATCTGGATAGGCAGATTATTTATTCCGAGTGGCTGATGGCAGAATAACTGAGTGGAGTGCAGTCCTAAGCAAGGAAGGAAGCAAAAGACCTTAGGGATAAGGTGAGGGAAAGATGAAACAGGAAGCTAAATCATTAGGTCAAAAACCTAGAGAACCAGGATAGTGGGTAGAGTGTAAGAAGGGACAGAGCAAGCAGTTCAGGATTAAGGGCATAAATAGTCTTTGGGATTACTAAAATCATCTATTAGCTGTCTTATTTCTTTAGTGTGAAACCAGCTTTTGGATTATAGGAACAATCAGGTATTTGACATATAAGGGTTTGAGCTAAATTTTGTATTGCTTTGTATTTTATGTGCTATTTAAAGTCAAATCCCCAGAAATCCTACCTTACCTCCCTCAATACCCCAATTTAATTTCTGCTCCGAAGAGCCTCCCTTCCCTCCTTTTAAATATACTAGGTTCAACTTGCTCATATTTTTAAAAAGTCTCCTGTACAGAGGCCTGTAGCAGTCTTGGTGCTCCCTTCAGGTAGGCTGAGGATATTCCCTTCAGGTAGGGTAGGCACTCCTTCAGGTTACCTCCTCCTACCAAACTAGGCATAGGAGCTAGCCTCAGAAGTTCAGGACTCCCTGCCTAACCTGAATTTGTGGAATTTCTCTCTGAATTTTGGGGAGGGACATGGGAGTGTAGAATATAGGTTGGGACTCTCTTGGTGAGGCGTAGTAAGGAGTAGTGGAAGACTGGCTGGGTATGCATGGATGGTAGGATCTGAAGGTTGAAGGCAGTGGGCTTCAAAGTTTCTGACCTGGAATTGTCCTAGAGTTTATGGCAGCATTAGGGGGCTCTGATGTGCCAAGCGGAGAATCTTGGTGAGTAGGGCCGGTCGTTACCCCTTAGAGGTGTTCTGTATGTTTTTCTACTTAGCCTGGCGCTCTTCTACAGACTGACCAGTAGCTGGCATCATGGTGGATGCTGAAGGGGAATCATTGGGATAGAAACAGTATTTACTGAGGAGGAGTGTCATTCTCTTTTTGACTGTTGGATGGAGTGATTGTGTGCACATACTGGGCAGTCTAAGGCCCGGTCACCTGGCCTGTGTGAGGTGAAGCATCTGCACTCCCTTCCTAGTGTTCCACTGGGGAAACCAACCTAAGGCAGCCAGAGATCATGGCCATTGTTAGTGATTTCCCCAGGAGTGCTCTCTGTCTTTGATTCCTCTGCTCTCTAATCCCCATGCTCTGATGTCCTGCCTTCTATTTTCTGCTTTGGGGGCCTTCAAATTTCATAATCCCTTCTGACTTATATTTCTAGCTTATTTCATGCCCAGCTTGACTCTTGGTTCTATGTAGTCCCCTAATTTTGACGTTGCCATTCACCCTCAAGTGAGGGCCTTCCTCCATTAGCCCTATTCCTGGAGCTATGGTTTTGAAGCTTTAATACATCAGAATTATCCATGGGGGCAAGTATTGAGGGGCTGGCTACTTATTTAAAATGCAGATTCCTGGTCTTTACTCCTGCTCTCCTGACTGAGTAGGTATGGGTGGTAGCCAGGAATCTGCATTTTGATTGGCCTCCAGGTGACTCTCACACCAGTCATCATCTGCAGACCATATTTGAAGAAACTCTTACTTAGAGGACTGTGTTGACCCCTGCTCCCCTAGAGGGGAAGGAAAGGTTTTTTTTTTTTTTTTTTTAAATTTATTTATTTTTGGCTGCGTTGGGTCTTCGTTGGTGTGCACGGGCTTTCTCTAGTTGCGGCGAGTGGGGACTACTCTTCGTTGCAGTGCGCATGCTTATTGTGGTGGCTTCTCCTGTTGCGGAGCGTGGGCTCTAGGCTCACAGGCTTCAGTAGTTGTGGCACACGGGCTCAGTGGTCGTGGCACAGGGGCTTAGTTGCTCCGCGGCATGTGGGATCTTCCCAGACCAGGGCTCGAACCCGTGTCTCCTGCATTGGCAGGCAGATTCTTTTTTTTTTTTTTTTACACACACTGTTATTTATTTATTTTTATTTATTTATTTTTATTATTTATTATTTTTGGCTGTGTTGGGTCTTCGTTTCCGTGCAAGGGCTTTCTCCAGTTGCGGCGAGCGGGGGCCGCTCTTCATCGCGGTGCGCGGGCCTGTCACTGTCGCGGCCTCTCCCGTTGCGGAGCACAGGCTGCAGACGCGCAGGCTCAGTAGTTGTGGCTCACGGAGCTAGCCACTCCCTGGCATGTGGGATCTTCCCGGACTGGGGCACGAACCCGTGTCCCGGCAGGCAGATTCTTAACCATTGCGCCACCAGGGAAGCCCCAAGGAAAGGGTTTTGAACCCTTTACTTAGATCCTAAGGTCCCAGGAACCTTAATCTGTCACCTGTCTTCCAGTGGGGACAGTGGATAACTGTCCCTATGTACTGACACCTCATCTTCTCGTTGCCATAGTAGGCAAAGATCCCAGATGAGGTAGAGGGCCTTAATGATTCCCCCTGGCAGGTCAGTACTTCTGGAGTATACTGTGGACTTTGACTTTGGACTCTGAAAGCAGGCTAGAACATACACTTTGAAGGCTGCCAATTGCACTTCAGATTTGCCTCTGGGATGCCTCTTTTTCTGTACACAGTGACCCTGCCCTAAAGTAGGCTGTCTTTTGGTCTCCAAGCTGTCGTCACTCCCTATTGCAGCTGTCCTCTAAACAACTTCCACTATCCTTCTATAAAACAACCCAGCCTTGTCTCTCTCCTTTTCACATCCTCTCTTGTATTCCTGTTACCTTATACAATCAAGTCCAAATGTCTCAGGTTGGAATAAACAGTCTTGCACAATTTGACCCAAATTGTGGCCTACAAGGCCTAGCAAGATCTGGCCTCTGCCTGTATTTTAAGTCTCGTTTCAAGCCCCTCTCCTCCTTATCTCTGGCATGCACCCTCACCTGCTTGCAGTTCTTTCAGTTCTCTGGCTTCAGGGACTTGGCCTAGAATACTCTCTACCCTGCTCTTCACTTCATTAATTATCACTTGCCTTTAAGTTTCAGTTGAGCATTATCTTGTTTTGGAGGTCTTTTCTGGCCTCTCCATACAAAGCAACACCATGTTATTATCTTAGCACCTGTTTGTTTCCGTTAGACCACTTAATGCTTTTTACTGGTTATCTTTCCCTCTTACTAGATTATAAGCTCCATGAGGGCAGGGACCTTCTTGCTCATGGTTTTGTCTTCAGTGCCTAGTGCATAGAGGTACTCGATAAGGATTTGTTGACTAAATTGCCTTTCACCTTCTTGTCAGTAAGTGTGTTGGTGCTTTGTGGCTCTGCAGAACTCTCACCCTTTGTGCATGTGTTACCACTGCCAGAGCACCCTTTCTCTCATTGACTGGTCAGATTCCTTCTTGTCCTTTACCACTTCTCTAAGCAATTCTTTGACTTCCCCAGGCAGTGCTAGTTCAATAGAGATAGCACTTTGGTCCTCTTGATTGGACTTTTCACCCTGTGTGGCGATCTTCCCTATGCAAGAGATAGATGGTATTGCCCTTGGTTTACAGATGACAAGCCAGAGGCTCTGGGAGATGGATTAACTTGGAAATGGCAGAAACGGGATTCAAACCCTGATTCAGAGGGTCTGTAGAGCCCTCACTCATTCTATTTCACTGTGCTTTCTCTAAAAGAAACCAAATAGCAGACCCAGAGACACTGGGTGAAAGAGGTGGGGTTTTTTTGTTTTTTTTTTTTTAATTTTATTTATTTATTTATGGCTGTGTTGGGTCTTCGTTTCTGTGCCAGGGCTTTTTCTAGTTGCGGCAAGTGGGGGCCACTCTTCATCGCGGTGCGCGGGCCTCTCACTGTCGCGGCCTCTCTTGTTGCGGAGCACAGGCTCCAGACGCGCAGGCTCAGTAATTGTGGCTCATGGGCCTAGTTGCTCCGCGGCATGGGGGATCTTCCCAGACCAGGGCTCGAACCCGTGTCCCCTGCATTGGCAGGCAGATTCTCAACCACTGCGTCACCAGGGAAGCCCGAAAGAGGTGTTTTTAAAAAAATTTTCTTAAATAATGGAAGTGTGTGTGTGTGTGTGTGTCTATTTTTAATTTTCTCAGAGTTAAACACAGTAAAGGGTAGACAGTAGTTCCTCCTTATCTGAGGTTTTGCTTTCCACAGTTTCAATTACTTGAGGTCTGAAAATATTAAATGGAAAATTCCAGGAATAAACAATTCATAAGTTTTAAATTGCACACTGTTCTGAGCAGTGTGATGAAATCTTGTGCCATCCTGCTCCTTGCCATCCAGGACGTGAATCATCCTTTGTTCAGCATACCCATGCTGTGTATGCTATAGGAAGATACAGTATATATAGGGTTCAGTACTATCCATGGTTCCAGGATTTGGAACGTATCCCACATGGATAAGGGAGGACGGCTGTACTATTGACAAACCATTTATAAGGATGATAGAGTAAAGGGTGACCATAATATTTAGAGGATGGTGTGTATTTCATGTATTCCCTTGATCATACTGTTGGTGACTCCTTGTGACAATGACAAGTCAACATACAACCTAGTAGAAATGAGCCAAGGCGAAACACTATTAAATTCAAACTAAAGCAAATGTCAGTCATCATTTATAGTTGCTTGGAGGTATTATGAAGAGTGAAATCTGAACATTTTTGTTGAGGGGGAAAAATGTGCAAAATCAGTGTGCAAAGCCTTTAACACATTTTGCTTAAAAATACATCTTACTATATTGATAAGGGACTAGTTGAGTAAATTATGGTGGATAGCACCATATTAATACAGCAGTTAAAAAGAATGAGACAGGTGCACCCACCCTCACACACACACACTCACACAGCGATATAGAACAATCTCTAAGATCTATTGTTAAGAGAGAACTAAAGCAAGCAAAACAGAGTTTGTGGCATGCTAGTATTCGTATTTGAATGAAAAAAGGGGAGGACTCTATATACTTGTTATACCCAGACTACCCCTGGAGGTTTGTTTTTGTTGTTTTTTTTGATATCTTTTTGTGTTGCTGAAATTTTTTTTAACCCATGTGTGCATTACCTTTTTAAAAAATTCTGATAAAAGCATAAAATTTACTGTCTTAACCATTTTTAAGTTCACAGTTCAGTCGTATTAAGTATATTCATATTGTTGTCCAACAGATCACCAGAACTTTTTCATCTTGGACAGCTGAAACTCTTACACCCATTAAACAGCAATTCCTCATTTTTCCTTCCCCTTCGCCCCTGGTAACCACCCTTCTACTTTCTGTTTCTAGGAATTTGACTGTTTTAGATACCTCATATAAGTAGAATCATATACTATTTGTCTTCTTGTGTCTAGCTTATTTCACTTAGCAGAAAGTCCTTGAGGTTCTTGTATGTAGTACCATGTGACAGCACTTCCTCCTCTTTTAGGCTAAATAATATTTCATTTTTTGTTTGTACCACATTTTGTTTATATATGTTCATCTCTCAATATATTGCCCTTTATAATTTTTTTTAAAAAGCACTTTGCTTCACCCTGTGAACCTGAAGAGTTGAATGTAAATGTTGTGTGTGTATGGGGCAACAGGAACATGGGTTGGGGGCAGGTTAAATGGTATCTCCCTAAACTTTACAGCAAAGAGATTGGTTTTTTTCTAGTGAATGATTCCCAACTTTATGTATTGGATTTTTGTATTTGAGATTTTTCTTGAAGTGAAACACATTTCTGCTAAGAATAGAACAAAAAAAGGGGAGATTGTGTTGAAATTGAAGATACCTATGTGTACCGTGTGTCTAACATCATTTATCCCTCCATTTGTGTTACTAGCACCACTCTTGCACTAGAAATCTTAGAGCCCCTCCCCCTTTATTGAAGTATAGTTGATTTACAATATTATATTAGTTTCAGCTGTATAGCAAAGTGATTCAGTATTTTTGCAGATTATACTCCATTGTAAGATAACCATTGTAAGATAATGGCTATAATTCCCTGTGCTATGCAATATATCCTTGTTGCTTATCTATTTTATACATGGTAGTTTGTATCTGTATCTGTAATACCTAATTTGTCCCTCTCCTCTTTGGTAATCACTAGTTTGTCTTCTGTATCTGTGAGTCCGTTTCAGTTTTACATATACATTGGAGTCCCCCTTTTCAATAACATGTTTCCTGTGTGTTGATTTTGTCTTCCTAAACAGAGTAAATTTTTGAGGGCAGGAGGCATGTCTTATGATTATATCCTATAGTGATAAGCATAATAGAAGTTGCTCAGTAACTACATATTCAAGAAAGACAAGAGAGAAGTGGATAAAGAGAGAAAGAGACTCCTCTGCCGAAGAGATGATTGCTTTGGTTTTTCTCTGATTCACCTTGTACTCTTCCCTAGTGAAGAATTTCTTCCACTTGCAGACTAAGGACATTGGAGGATTTGTGTCTGTGTGTGTGTGTGTGTGTGTGTGTGTGTCTGTGTGTGTGTGTCTGTGTGTGATGTTCCCTGCTGCAAGCCCAGGAGAGAGAGCAGAAGCTGGAATGGGGCCTTGAGGCTGTGGCCTGAGAGTATGCAGTGAGACTTCTGTGTTGTAGCCTCAAGGGAAGTCTTAGATTTCTACCCTCTACCTAATTTCAAGCTTGGGTATTCAGCTGTCAGTCAGCAGGGCAGCTGGACCTGTGTGTGCCTTAGGTGTCTTAAATTCAGTAGCACATAATAGGAATGTTTGATAAAAGTAATTTGTCAATTTTGGTGTAAGTATATGAAAGCACTTAACACAAGGCCTGGCATATAGTAGGTATCCAAGAGGTGACAGAGAGTGTTTGAGAAATATTTTGAAATAGTCAAATCTTTCCCTAGGTCCCCTACCTCTATTTGTGTGCCTCCACTGCTACCCTCAGGCTACAGAAATAGGGAATAGCAACATGGATTCCACCTTTATGAAGTTGCCAATTTCTTGTGTGTGGCTTTATGCTCAAGCAAGAAGTGTATTCTGCTCCCACATATTTGAGAGCAAATATATCTGGATCTAGGGATATACTCGAAACTGCGTCGCAGCTGAAAATGTTCCAGTGTACACTAGCATGGCTGGTCACTTTGGGCAACTTTCTTGGTAGGGACCTAGCCTGAGAATCTTAGTGGGGAAATCTGAATCTCTAGGGTAGTCATGTATAGCCAGGACAGCTTGTTGGGTGCAGGCATGGAGGAAGGGATAAGGTAAGGGGCAAAAAGGGCTCAGCTCTGTGTCATTTTCTGCTCAAAGGAAGATGTAGGCACTCGTGTACCAGGGGTAGTGTTCTGGCCTGCTGTGGCTTGTCACCTCCCTGTGAATGAGTCAGTTTTGCTCCTGGCTGCCCTGTAAGGCATTTGGGGTTTAGTAGGAGATATAATAGGGAATCTAAATCAGATAGCTTTGCTTCATATCTTATAGATCTGCAGGGGGGGAAATATGCCTCCCAGGATGTTTCCCATGTGCTGCAATAAGAGGAATCCCATCCAGATCTGTGGGGGTGTCCCTCCATCCGTCTTATGTCCACTCAGCTTATCTTGATCTTAAGCTTTTATCCCTTTCACCCTGTCACTGTTCCTGGCTTCTGGGAAGAGCAGGGAAAAGGGTGAGGGAGGATGGGCAGAGTTAAAGAACTTGTGGCGTATGTGGATTTGCTGCCGTTAAATCCTTTCTGGAACAAAGTGTAGATGTGGAGAGGAGGATGAGTGAGCAGGTAGGGGAACAAACACATGCTGCCTGTACTACTTATCTGGCACTCAGCCTGGACCCTTGCTTGGTATTATCAGTCTCTTTCTGTGTTGTTTCTCTCTCCCATGTAAAGCATAAGCATGTATACACATGTAATTTCATATCAATGGACCCATAACTTAATGCTGTTTTTTAAAAAATAAATTTATTTATTTTATTTATTTTTGGCTGCGTTGGGTCTTTGTTGCTGCGCGTGGGCTTTCTCTAGTTGTGGCAAGCGGGGTCTACTGTTCGTTGTGGTGCGCAGGCGTTGCAGAGCACGGGCTCTAGGAGTGCAGGCTTCAGTAGTTATGGCGCGCAGGCTCAGTAGTTGTGGTGCGCGGGCTTAGTTGCTCTGTGGCATGTGGGATCTTCCTGGACCAGGGCTCAAACCTGTGTCCCCTGCATTGGCAGGCGGATTCTTAACTGCTGCGCCACCAGGGAAGCCCTGGTTTTTTTCTTTAATACTGTTTTGTAATCTTTTTTCACCTTTTTTCCCAGCTTCATTGACATATAATTGACATGTAACATTGTGTAAGTTTAAGGTGTACAGTGTGATGATTTGATATATATATACATATATTGTTAACTGATTACCACAATGTGGTTAACACATCCATTACCTCACATAATTACCTATTTTTTGCGTGTAGTGAGAATCCTTTTTCATTGGATTATGTGTTATAGACATCTTTTCAGTAAATACAGAATTAATGGCTGAATTATATTTCCATGTGTGGATATACCATAATTTTATTCTCTTAGTATATAATATAATGCATTTTATTATCTTAGTATATAATCTGTTTATCTCATCTCTAATCAATGGTGCCTTCCCCGACCCTCTTACTTGAAGTTGTGACAACCTTCCTTTCCTATCTTCCTTCTCTCCTTTACTTTTCTTTATAGCATTTAGCCCCACATGCCATACAACATATTTTTTTATTTGTTTATTGCCTAACACGCTTCATTAGAATGTAGGCTCCATGAAAATAGGGATTTTAAAATTTATTTATTTATTTATTTATTTTTTTACTCTGCTTCTCTGTAACTAGAGCTTAGTACCAGTTCCTGGTACATAGGTGGTGCTCAATAAATATTTGTTGAATGAATGAATTTGTTGGATTTTTGGTGTGCCTGTTGAGATTTTTATTTGTAATATATTTGTTATTATGTACATTCTATAGTAAATACCTTGGTAAATAATCTTTATACACTTGTCTATGTATCTCCTTAGGATAAGTTTCAAGAAATGGAATGGCTGAGATAAAGGATATATGCACAGTTAGAATGTTGATTCATGGAGCCAAACTACCCTTAAGAATGTTAACTTATACCAGCAGTGCATGAGATTGCCTGTTTCTCCATATCATCAGTAACACTGGCTTGTGTGTTTTTTGTGTTCCTCATCTGACAGGTGAAACATTGTCTTGTCACTGTATAACATGGTAGTTGAGAATGTGACTCTGGAGCTAGCCTGATGGGACCTGAATTCTGACTCAGCCACTTACTGTGTGACCTTGGGTACGTCATTTAACTTCTCTGTACCTCAGTTTCATCTTTGGTAAAGTAAGGATGGTGATAGCACCTATTTCATGAGAAATAAATCACTTAATCCAAGTAAAATGCTTCGAATAGTAACTGAGACATGGCACTTAATCATGATTTAATTTACATCATATTTAATCATTAAATATGATTTAATTTACATTTCTTTGAATATTAAAGATTAAACATCTTTTCAAATGTATTTTGGACAGATGTATATATTTTTTGAATCACTTATTCATGTCATGTCCTTTGTACATTCTCCCAGTAATATTTTCTTAATAATTTGTAAGAGTTAAAGTGTTGACTGTTGTCTATAGTGCAGAATTGTTCCCAGTTTGTCATTTGTTTTTCACCTTTGTTTATGCAATTTTTTATCTGTCTGCCAGTTTGACATTTTTAAGTAGTCAAGATAATCTTTTACGTTATAGTTTTTGCTACTAGTTCAATGTTTAGAAAAGGCATGCTTCCCTACCTCAAAATTATAAAAATAGTTACTCATTCTTGTTGAGTACTTTGTGTGGGTGTGTATTTTTAAATCTTTAAATCTTTGATTCATCTGGAATTTATTTTGATATGAAGATAGCAGTTGAGATCTGGTTCTATTTCTTTTTAGTAGTGTCCCAAACCCCTTTATTGAAGGAGCAAGAGCAGGAGCCTTTAATCTCTTCTCCCCTCCCCTAGTTTGAAAGTAAGCTATCCTCGCTATAGCAAGTAGCAAATCTCCATTTTAGAGAATGAATTTAATATTTGGACTCAGTCAGTAGTCATTCATGTGTTAAACTGTGGGATGAATATGCTGTGTAAAGCAGTTTGGGATCAGAACTCACAGTTGATTCTAAGTGATGAGGCTGCTGGGCTCACTGGTGCAGCTTCTCTCCTGGCTCTGGAAGCTCCTCCTAAGTGGGTCCTAATTTGAGGACTTCTTTGATGGGGCCATCGTTAGTTTGGAATGATAAGTTCTCTGTTGTTCAAAAAACAAATGATGTGACTGTAGCAGATATTTCCTCACTCCAGCCTAGGTGTATTGATAGGGTATTGGTAGAGGGGGTGTTGAATGGTAATAAACCCATTGTGTTCTAGCTCTGTCCTCATCTTTTCTTTTTGGAACTCTAGTCCCACCCAGTTTTTTGCCTCTGACTCAAGATGGTGGGAGGATGATTCTTACACAACAGAGCATCCACATATTTCATGGCAGCTACTGTCTGCCAGAGATAATGAAGAAAGGTAGCTAACTCACACATGGCATATAGTATCTACCAGGAACTGTTCTAAGCATCTTACATATATAAACTCTTTGTGTGGTAGGTGCTCTGTACTGGGTTGCATAGTGTCCCCTAAAAATTCATATCCACCTAGAATCTATATGAATGTGATCTTATTTGGAAATAGGGCCTTTGTAAGATATAATCAAATTATGATGAAGTCATAACTTGATTGGGCCCTAATCCAATGCCTGGTGTTCTTATAAGAGGAGGGAGACACTCACAGAGGAAAGATGACCATGTAGAGATGGAGGCAGAGGTAGGAGATATGCTGCCATATACAAAGAATGGCAGGGATTACTGGCAGCCACCAGAAGCTGGAAGAGGCAAGGAAGGGTTCTTTCCTAGAGCTTTCAGAGGGAGCATAGCCCTGCTGACACCTTTATTTTGGAATTCTAGCTTCCAGAACTGTGAGAGAGTAAATTTCTGTTGTTTAAAGCCACCTAGTTTGTAGTGTTTGCTACAGCAACCCTAGGAAACCAGTGCATGCTATTATTATCATCTCTGTTTTCAGATCAGGAAACTGAGGCCCAGAGAGGTCAAATACTTGGAAATCTCTTTAGGCCACTGCTCTGCTGGCTGGGCACTCACTCTGAAGCTCTTGCTATTATTCTTATCAGCTCTTCACCTTTACCACAGCCTTCCCACTTCTGGTAGTGCTGAGGCTGAGCTGCTCAAATAGCTCCTTTCTCTAACACAGCAGGCTGCAGCATTTCCCCATCCTTGCCCACTTTACACCCTAAAGCAGAAATGCCTCTCAGGAGGCTTCTGGCTGTAGCCCGATCATTTCAGCAGGTCTCTTCCTGACCCCACCCCTCCAGGTGAAATCAGGCCTTTTTTTTCATTCCCTTGTAACGTCAGAAGTGTCAGTGACAATTCAGGGGAGGGTCATCAAGTTTCTTCTGGCGACTGTTTTTATGCTTCCCATTTTTGGCCCACTATATTTCCTGGAATTCCTGTCAGTAGACAGCTCAAGTCTTGTTTTCCTTTGGAGATTTCAGGATCTCACACGTAGCCCACGTGGTACATACCACAGTTCATGGCTGTGAGCAGAGAAGGAGCAACTTCATGGTAACACTGGCTGTGAGGGCCCTGGTCACTTGTTCTTGATTAACTCAACCCACAGCAGTGGCTCTCTCCCCTGCCAAAAAGAATGGGAGGATAAGGGTATTATTTGACCCAGCTCATCTCCCTGAACAGCACCTTGTCTGCTATGGGCTCTTCCGCTGGCATCCCAGAAGAGGTTTCCTCCCTCTGCATCCCATTGCTGGCTACAGAATCTTGCCTGTTTTCTAATATAGACCTTTTGCTTTGGATCCTGATCTTATTCTCAGCTCCTCTCACTAAACTGTAGCTCCAGGAACTCAGGAACCATATCTGTTTTTTGTTTTTTTTTTTAAAAGAAGGATATTTATTTTACTTTTTTTTTTTTTTTAAGGAATTCCTTTATTTTTATTATTTATTTATTTATTTTTGGCTGTGTTGGGTCTTCGTTTCTGTGCGAGGGCTTTCTCTAGTTGCGGCGAGCGGGGGCCACTCTTCATCGCGGTGCGCGGGCCTCTCACTATCGCTGCCTCTCTTGTTGCGGAGCACAGACTCCAGACGCACAGGCTCAGTAGTTTGGGCTCACGGGCCTAGTTGCTCCGCACCATGTGGGATTTTCCCAGACCGGGGCTCGAACCCGTGTCCCCTGCATTGGCAGGCAGATTCTCAACCACTGCGCCACCAGGGAAGCCCCCATATCTGTTTTGTTTGCTGCTGTATCCCAGGACTGAGTAAAGACTTGGCACTTATTGGCCCCTAAAGAAATGTTTATTGAATGAAAAAATGAATATTGATCATGAAGCTTTGGAATCCTGGTTTTTCTTGCTTCATGCTGAAGTCAAGGACCAGATTAAGAACTTAGAGGCCTCGGGACTTCCCTGGTGGCACAGTGGTTAAGAGTCCGCCTGCCAATGCGGGGGACACAGGTTCGCACCTCGATCCGGGAAGATCCCACATGCCGCGGAGCACCTAAGCCCGTGCGCCACAACTACTGAGCCTGCGCTCTAGACCCTGCGAGCCACGGCTACTGAGCCCGTGTGCCACAACTACTGAAGCCCGCGCGCCTAGAGCCCGTGCTCCACAGCAAGAGAAGCCACTGGAATGAGAAGCCCACGCACCACAACCAAGAGTAGCCCCTGCTCGCCACAACTAGAGAAAGCCTGCGCACAGCAACGAAGACCCAACGCAGCCAAAAATAAATAATAAATAAATAAATTTATAAAAAAAAAAACAGAAAAGAACTTTAGAGGCCTAAGCAATAGGAAGATTATGATGTTGCTCGTAATTTTAGCCCTCAGTATATATTTCAAAAACAATATTAAACACAAAGTAAGTATAAGGAAATCTAGCAAAGTATAAGGAAAACCCAGCAAAATTTTGATATTTACCATGGTGGCTACCTGGATAAATATAAAATAATTTAAAACATTTGTTATTATTGTTTCTGCTTTGCCAGTTCCCTGAGCATGTGCTGTCAGATAATCCTGCCTGGACCAGCCCCTTCCTTACCTTGGACTTCACCTTCATTTCCTCTTAACTCCATCTGCTGAAGCTGCCAGCCAGCCCCTTTCACCCCCCAGTGGTGTCCAGACCACTGAGAGCCCAGCCTGGGCTATGCTCCGGGCTCCCTGGGGCCTTGCCAAGAAGGTCAAGTAGAACATGCACACTGCTAAAGAGTCCCTCACAGTGAGAACTCCCATGCTGAGTTGTGATTTATAGTCAGCATAGCATTTTGTGCCACGTGATTACACTTACGCCATTTTTAGTTGTAGTAATCCGCTTCAGTGATCTTGGATGTGGAAAGTCCAGAAATTTTCCTGTGTTCCTCCTTCCTAGATCACTGAGAGAGAAGTCAAGATGCAGGCCCACTTTGCTTCCTGTGTTAACATGGGCCTTGTTGAGACCATTCAGTGAGGTAAGGTATGATTCTGGAAGTGAGCCCAGGCCTCAGATAGGCTGTTCCAAGGCTATGACCCATAATTAAATCCTATTACTGCTTGATTCCATAGAGTTTAAAATAGTGTTGGAAACCTCCTAGGAGAAAAGCACCACGGTAACTTCTTGGCTAAGGAAGTAGTGTGTGCTGGCCAGAGCAGAAGAGGTAGCCAAGGCTCCCAGGTTCTGTTCTGGACCTGTTGATTTGAGGTGTGACATTCAGCAATCTGAGATGGTGTCCTGTATCTCTGATAGTTTCTCATCTTTACCACAGAGACTGTGCTTGCAGGGAGAGCAGCGAACACACTGATCCCCTGTCCTGTAGGAGAGTCTCATCATTAGAAGTCTTTTCTTTCATTTGAATTTCCACGCCCCCCACCCTTTTTTTCTTAAATGAAGAAATATCTCCCACAGAGTTACTATAGGAACCCAGCAATATCATCCAAGTTTTACTTGACTTCATTTTATCAGAATTGCTTTCCTTTTAGCTGTGTGATTAGATTAGCTTTTGTAAGGGATGGGAACTTTGATAGGGTTTAGGAAAAGGAAGGGAAAGTTTGTGTGGGGCACACACCTTGGACAACCAGAGCATAGCATGAGGGGACCAGGTACATGATAAACTAGATTGGGAAGAACAAACTTACATCCCTGGAGAGCCAGGCATACATTAGATGTCTTTGCATATTTTCTTATTTAATATCATAATACAAATCAATAAGTTATCATCTCCATTTTTGCACATGGGGAAGCTGAAAAAGAAGTTATGTAACTTGCCCAAGGTCAGACAGCTAATAAAAGGCTGAGCTATGATTTATTTCTCCTCAGGTCTGTCCAATTCCAAAGCCCATGCTGTTTTCATAGAGCTCTTCTGTCTCTGACAAGATGTAAGAAAGGAGGGTGGGGAAAGAAGAGAAGATGGGGAGATACCATCTTTTTTTATCTCACAGCTTTGCTTGTTTAGACGTGTTTAGCCAGAGCATCCTGTTTATAGACTAGTACTAGGTTCTATATATAGATACGGTGCAACAACATATGTGGGAAAGATAACCAATTGACTGTAGGGGAGGGTTAAAAAAAGTCTTTGTTCTTTACCTCTAGGTCTTCACTGTAGTGTAACTCACACTGTCAAAACACCACTGGTAACTCTGGTGTACTGTTTAAGGCCCTGTCCTATCATCCAAATAAAACCTGTTCATGTGTTCCAAGGAATAAGCCATGATGGCGGCAGAGGTGAGGGTGTGGTGTGGCCTTACTGCATGAACTGGGAGCTGGTGGCACCTGTTATGTGACTATTACAGTGAATTATTACTGAGTAAACAAGAGATGTCTCCCTTTTGCTTTTTCAAGGGAGACCAGATGGCGGTGAGTGTTGGCCCAGATCCAGGGGAGCCTGGCCTCTGGCTGGCAGAGGAGACAGCTTAAGGGTGTCAGGTGATGGAATAAGAAGAGACAGGGCTGGTCTGTTAAGTGGTATAATTTCAGGGGGCACCAAGAGTACGTCTTGCCCCTCAAAGACTTGCCTCAGCTACTTGCTGTTGCTTGGAATTCCACAAGTGAAATTTCTTTCCCTTAAGTCTATTGAGACCCTATTAAAAATGAAGAAACTCCAGGAAAGGGTTTGATTATGAAGCATCTTGGTCATGTAAGTAGAAGTATGAATGAGTTTATGAGACTGATTTCTGAGAACTAGACTAAGGCAGGGACAGAGAGGAGAAAGCATTGTGCCCCCAGTCATAGTGACGGGAAGGAGACACCACTGAGGTTGAGATAATGGCCCTGAACAGAGAAGTTGGGTTCCTAAAGAAACACCTTGTTTTCTTCACAGTTTTGCCTCAGGAAAGATAAGGAGCTGAGAGTGGGGGGAAATGGAGGCTCTTGAACTCCAGCGGGGGTGCTGGGTAGAGAGATTTCCCCGCCAGTGTGCTGGATATGCAGTCATGGTGTTGTCTGGAGAACAGCTGACAGGCAGAATGTAATAAGGAGTGTAGGACCTTTGAGTCTGTGGTTTGCTCTGATGTCCTCAGACAAGACCATCACAGATCTTAGGAAGCAGGAGGCAGCTTCCCATAAATGATGTAAAATGGTGGCGCAAAAGAGGCCACCGATGACGACATGGGCAGGGTACTTCCTCAGTGGCCGCTGGTCACAGACAACTTTTGGTCTTGATTTCCCAATGAGCTGTGCTGAGATAGGGCTTTACCAGAAAGTAAAATAAGCCTTGTCCAAAGCAGTGACAAAGCACTTGGGGTATCCATACAAAGGTGCAGTTCCCTCTTGTTCACTAACTTTGTGGAGCCAAAATAACTAAGCCAGAGGTGCCAGCATAGCACCTGTGATTCAATTTTCAACTTTTTTGGATTGAATTCGCTACTGGTTGACTGTTCATCTTTCATTTACCAGTGCTCTCAAACTGCCTTTGTGATAGGAATTCTCACATCTTTCCTCCCTCAGGGAGTCTTTGACAGAGACAGCTCAAATCTCAGTGCCTTTCCCAGCTCCTCACAGTTGGGTTCATGGATGCCCTTTACCCTCAGGCTTCAGCTTCTACTTTGTCCACATTTCTACCCTAAGTCTGGAGCATTTTCTTTGGGTCAGACTTTTGGCTTCATTCAGGCCTCTAAGGTTCTCACTTCTTTCAGCACATTTCCCTAGAGAACTACCTGAAGAATGGTCTCTACCCCTCACCTCCTAAAGATTGACGTAATATGGACCTCCTTCCTTACTGGAATCAGCACAATTCTTTGGAAATTTCTGGATATACCACACCCTACCTCTCTTCCCAACCACCTTAGCCTCATACACAAGATCTAGTGATGCAGCTGGATCTGCTGATCACCAGGATTTTGGAGCCAGTGCCCCCAGCAGGGAGGAACTCCTGGGCATGTGCCCTGAGTGACAGTTCTGCCCACCAGTCTCTGCCTCTCCTCCATCTCACCTTTTCTTTGGCTTTTCCCTGAGAGGACCCCCTAGCCCTGTCCAGGACTGTAACCCCGCTGTCAGCCCCTTATCAGGGGCTGTGGCCTTTGCTTTCCAATCTCTTCTGCGCCAGGTCCCTTCTCCAATACTAGAGACTTTTCCTACAGCTACGCTTTGGTAAGTAGAGTTCTGCCCATGTACTGATATCCCAGTGTTGACCACCTTGAACTCTGTCTACTGCTCTTTGGGCTAATTAGATGTCTTGCTGGTCTGTACAGCTATGCTTCTGGAACAAGGCTCTTAGGCTTAGTTGAGCCCCTGTCCTGAATTTCATGTTAGCTCTCCAACTGCCTCTGCCTCAAAAAGAGCTTTTAATATGCATTTATAAAGCTCCAAAAGGGAGATAGAGAATATAACATTTCCTAGACTTATTTAACTAGAGAACCTTTTTTTTTTCTGGCTGAAGAAAATTGTTAAAATCTGACAGAGTATGGTGTTTGGTGGAGCACAGTTTTAGGAAATACAAGGCTTTATCCTAAAGGAATGGACATCAAATGGAGGAATTCCAGGTAAAGGTAATGTGACAGTCAGTGAAAAAAATTCTTTGGGGATAGGAAATCTCTCCTGGGGCTCCTCATTCAACAGGTGCCCACTGAGCACCTGCTATTTATGTCTCTCTGCTGGAATCACACCATGTGTTTGAGTACTTACTGTGTGTCTGCATAAGGCCGGCTCTGATCTGGAGTGGAGCCCAAGGTGGAGAAGGAGGTAGGGATGCTACATTCTTTCTCTCATGTTTAGGTCCTCTTCCCCTTTCCTCCAGCGGAAACAGGAAGTGGTGAATGGGGTGATGCCATCATGGCCACAGATACATCAGCTTCTGGATCCAAGGAAGGAGGGCTTCTGTGAGGCTTCTTTCCCTAGGTTTGACCTCTTCCAGGATTTCTCTAGCACTTTTGGGCACCCCATCTCTCCCACTCTGGGACTATTCATCTCTGCATTAGTCTCAGTTCTCACTGCTGGTTCAGGATTTTGACTTTACATATGGGCATCAGTGCCAAGCGGTATGGAGGTCATTTTTATGGAATGGGTGTGACATTATAAATTTTCTACTTTGCCTATGAAATCCCTCCTCTTTTATAGCTCATGGGCGGTCCAGACTATAATAATTTTTTTCAATCCTTCAGTGAAGATAAACGCATGTCTGGGAAGGGCAGTCTTGCAGCCATTTAAATCTGTCAGGGTGGGTGACTAAGTGTCAAGGGCATAGCTGGTAACCAAAGTGGAAGCCAGTCACTTCCTCTGAATGTCATTCTCAACCAGGACAGGAAAAGATCACTTGAAGCGGATAGAAGTCACTAAGACTCTTGACTAAGACCTTTTGAGACCCTGGTATATGGATCTTTACTGTCACGAGTGAGATCTTTGGTTGGCTGATCTTAACTCAGCTGGCTTGAGCTAATCCTAGAACAAACTAGATGGAAAGGCTCAGCGTTGAACTTTCCCTTAGGTATGGTGTTCTCTGAACATCAACAGATAACATCCTCCACCCACAAAGCCCCACCTTAGGGGCCCTGGCCTGTGACACTTGTCCATTTCTGCCACTTCCTCTGAAAGACCATGGTTTTAACTGTGAAGATCAGTGAGTGAGTTCACTTGCAGGAAGGTGGAAAGAGGGCTTGAAATGGGCATTTAGAGATCTTAAATAGAGCCAGTCAGTTACTTGGTCATTCTATAGGTGTTTATTAGTTTGTCTATAACTGCAGAAGGCTTACTTTCCCCAACTAGTCTTTCCTAACAGGCTCCCTACATGAAGACATTTCCTAAGATTCTTTCCTTAGACCTGTTCTCTCCTCCCTCTATAAACTGTCCCTGGGTGATATCATCTGTGCTTATCAAAAACTCTCAGATCTCTATCTCCAACCTAAATCTCTCTTCTTAGTTCCTGACTCATGATGACCATACACTGTTGATATTATAACCTGGATGGCTCTTAGGCATTTTAAACTCTACATGTCTTAAGCCAGATTACATTCTTCATCAACCCATCCTCTTCTCCCTATTCCCGCATTCCTTCCGATTTTTATTCCTCTTACTTTGTTCCTTGGTTTAGGAGCATCACCATCTAGGTTGATGAGTAAACTTGCTTCTGCATCACTGTCTTGCACTGTTCCACCACCAAGAATTTAATAGGCTCGGAGTGTAATATAAGATGTTTAGGATGTGTGTAGGTGGTTTGTTTCTTTTCTTTTTCTTTTTCTTTTTCTTTTCCTTTTCTTTCATGTAATTCTTGTCTGCATGGCATGTATAGTTGAATTCCACAGAGAAATTAACAGGTAGAAAAAATAAAGGTTAATCTGGGGTTTAGATTTTAAGTAAACTGGAAATTCTGGAAAGGAAACATCTGAGGGCTAAAACCTTGGGAGAAAGCTTCGTGGAAGAGGTGAGAGTCGACTGGGGACACCTTAGGTGGGGTAGGGACCGCAAGACCCCTTTGGGAGCATGTGCAATGGTGAAGGGACAATCCTCAGCTTGTTTCTTGTGCAGGCAGAGTGATCAGCACCTCCCCCACCAGCTACTTCTGTTCATCACTGTTGTACCTCATGCAGTTTGATTCTGTTTAAAAGGTTCTGAGAATTGAGTATCGTAGTGTAACCCATTAGTTAGCTGGAACCATCTTTTCCCTTAAACTTTTGGCTCAAGGTGTCATTCTGCAACTTGTGGAAACTCTGATTCCTTCACCCGGAATTCACCAGTTTCTCGGGAGCTCATGTATTTATGGTCACTCTGATTTTGATCTCTTGCTTCCATTAAATTAGTTCAGATTATAGACAGTCTTATTGTCTCAAGCATGCTGTTCCTGTTTCCATCCACATTGAACCAGATGGTAGAATTCAGATATCTCCCAGCTCAAAGCCTTTTTGTGTGTAGCGGACTTTATTAAAGTTTGGCTTAATGGAGAGTATTTTACATTGCAGCAAAGTAAGCAACTTGAATTCTCATACTGGCTATCCCTTTCCCTTAAAGTAATTTGTCCACCTTTCCATTAGGGATTCATTAATATCACCCATACATGTGGCCTTGGTGTCTCTTACAATCTTATCTTTCTTTCCTTTGCAAACCTTCCTTACTCTATTGCCACTAAGCGCTCCAAATACTTCTTACTCTATTATGCGAAGCAATTGAACTCTAACTCCCCCTCCCAGGTTCACCTCTGTATATCCAAGGTCCGCTGAAGGGCTCTGCTGAATAAAAAGCTCATCTACTTCTTAGCCACACAAAGGACTTGTAGAACCTCTTATGTGTTCTTCTATATTATCGTCTCTCTTTTGGAAGTATTTCTTGTTTTAAATAGCATTTACTTCTTCTTACCCCAGAAATGGTTTTGCTTTGAAGGATCTGTGGAGGGAAGGTAAGAGGCAATGTGAACATAAGCAGCAACCTACATAAAACCTATTGTGGGCAACGAAAAAACTCGTCTAACTGGGAAGAAGAATTCTTGTTGGGGAGTAGAGCTCAGAATAAATTCGAAAGTCCAGAAACAGACTTAGGTTTCAGTGGCAAAGGATAGTGTTTAGGACAAATGTCTAACCATTTAAAAGAAAATCTCTGTCACCTTCTAGTAAAATAAATTCTAGATAAATATTTTTATTTTTAAAATTATTGTTATTTTCATTTTATTTTACTTTTTAAAATTATTTTTTATTGGAGTATAGTTGATTTTTACAATGTTGTGTTAAAGATTTTTACATAAACACTAAAGTGATAAGTGTACTAGAAAATAGTTTTTTTAGTGTGGTACCAAAGGCAGAAACCATAAAGGAAAAAGTGTGGTGGATTAGCTTTAAAAAAATCACAACAAGTACCATAAACAGAATAAAAAGTAGGTGTCAACTGGTTAAAAAGAGTTTTCAACATATCTCTAATGTGTACAAAGCTCTTACAAATCAATAGGAAAAAAACACAAAAAGAAAATGGGAAAAGTCATAGAAACATAAATATAAATGACCAATAAAGCATATAGAAAAAAGCTGTTATTTATAATCCAGAAAACACAAACAGAAATGAGATATCATTTTTCAACTGTTATACTGACAAATATTAAAAAGAAGAGGGGCTTCCCTGGTGGTGCAGTGGTTGGGAGTCTGCCTGCTAGTGCGGGGGACACGGGTTCGAGCCCTGGTCTGGGAGGATCCCACATGCCGCGGAGCGGCTGGGCCCGTGGGCCACAGCTGCTGGGCCTGCGCGTCTGGAGCCTGTGCTCCGCAACGGGAGACAGGCTCCGCAACGGGAGACAGGCTCCGCAGCGGGAGAGGCCACGATAGTGAGAGGCCCGTGCACCGCGATGGAGAGTGGCCCCCGCTTGCCGCAGCTAGAGAAAGCCCTCGCACAGAAACGGAGACCCAACATAGCAATCAATCAATAAAAATTAAAAAAAAAAAGAAAAAAAAAAAAAGAAGAAAATATTTATTACTGTCGAGGGCTGGAGGAAACAGGATCTCATACTCTGTTGCTGGGAATAAATATTAATACATTCTCTCTGAAGTTCAGTTTGGCTATACGTATCAGATTTAAAGTATACGTGCTCTTAAACCAGCAATTCAACTTCTAGGTATTTATCCCAAGGGCAAGTGTACAGAGATGTATGTGTGACGATATTTATTACAGAGTTTATAAAGCAATCAAAATAGCCGTTGATAGGGGATTGGTCAAATAAATAGTGGTATGTCCATACAGCGATACACGAAGTAAATATATAATTATTGTCACAGAAAGATGGCTACAATATATACATGAAAAAATATATAGCATATGAACTTATTTCAGTTGAGATAAATATAGCCATAGCTATGTGTATATATTTTAAAAATCATGCAACACATTGTTAACAGAAATTATCTTTTCTAATTCAGAAACAGAAAAGCCACTTTAAAAAAATAGGGGACATCCCTGGTGGTGCAGTGGTTAAGAATCCGCCTGCCAATGTAGAGCACAAGGGTTCGAGCCCTGGTTTGGGAAGATCCCACATGCCGCAGAGCGACTAAGCCCATGCGCCGCAACTACTAAGCCTGTGCTCTAGAGCCTGCGAGCCACAACTACTGAGCCTACGTGCCACAGCTACTGAAGCCCGTGCACCTAGAGCCCATGCTCCGCCAACAAGAGAAGCCATCTCAGTGAGAAGCCCGTGTACCACAATGAAGAATAGTCCCCGCTCACCACAACTAGAGAAAGCCCGTGCGCAGCAACGAAGACCTAACGCAGCCAAAAAAATAAATAAATTTATTTAAAAAAAAATAGGAAATAGATTCTGACTTGAGGGTGGTAGGTGGGCTGAAACCAGACAATTTTTTTTTTAAACCTTGATGGGCTAGGTAATGAATAGTGGTGATAAAAGTAGGCAGGTTTTATGGTGTGAATGCGTGAAATGAATGAAGTGAAAAATGAGGTTAGGGAAACCAGTTAGGAATCTATAGTGGCAGTCCAGGCCTGAAATATGAAAATAAGGTGTCAGCTGGAGTAGGCAATGGGATTATAAGGAAAAGAACCAATCTGAAGGACATTTCATAGAAGAACCCACCGATCTGGTAGTCTATCAGGCAGGAAGAGGATAAAGAAGAAAGAATAACAAGTCACTGATAATGCCAAAGTGTTTGTCTGCCCTGTGAAGTTGGAAAATTACTCGTCATGACAGGTATGGTGGGGTAACTGGAAAGGAGAACCACTCTTCTAGAAGGGGAGACAAATTTGTTTCTTGGAGTTGAATTTGAAGGGCTAGAGATATATCTGAAAAGAAGTGTTCTTTAGGGTGGGGATTCCCATTTGGAGGAAAAAGTTACCTGTAAAAATAGAGGTAATAGGTAGGAGTGGGAACTCTCTAGATTTGACACCCTTGAGATTCTTGAAGGAGGGGTGGGTCATATCTTGGTTCTCCCTTTCCTGTTGGCAGTCTTGGCAGACTCTGGAGAGGAGTGTGGCATTGGTCTCAGTTGGAACCTGAGAGTAGAGCTTGAGGAGAGGTAGGATTGGGCAGTAATCATAATAAAACAACAGCCACAGCATTATTTTAAAATCAATCTGCCATTTACAAAGGCCATTATATACAGCAGCTTATTTAACACAATCCTGTATACGATGCTTTATTACTTTACTCCTTACTAGAACTGAAGTTCAGTTAGAGAATTAGGACTCAAACTAAGGTATTCAGGGCTCAAATTCCATTTCTCATTTTTCTACTCTCCATCTCTTAGAGTTGAATTTTCCAAGGAGGGAAAGACTAGAGCAAAAGCTGTAGCCTGGAGCTAGCAGTACCCACAGTTAAGAGGTGGAAAAAAGAAGAGAGCCAGGGAAGACATCAAGTCACTCACAGTCACTGCCCTGTCCCCTGTCCCTTGTAGGCCCTGACATTCCTCTAACCAGAGAATGTTGGATGTTCCATTGAATTCAAAAAGAAAAAAAAAGTCCTGATCTATTCATAAATAGCTTGAGGTGTTTTAAGTAAGGTTGTCTAGTTTGGTTACAGCAGAGTTAGGGTGGTAACTTAGTGTTTTATTGAATTCTGGCTTCATTCTTTTGAGAGCAGTACAATAAAAGCATACTGACTTCGACCCATGAAAGAAGGGCTTGTCTGAATTAATTACATGAAAAAAATATTTTTTTTTGTGAAGTCATTAGGTTTGTTTACTTTTGGAATCACATGGTTAACTCACTTGTGTATGCATTAGCTTGTAGAGATCCTAAGAAGACCTGCTTTAATGGGTAGAAAACCAGAATCAGTAGTTGTGGCACGTAGGCTCACTGCAGTTTTCCAACTGACAGTCATATTTATGGGATTAAATTATTTACCTAACCCATCCTGATAGCATAGACACAAAAAGCAGTTATTTCCTGTCAGAAGTTTGAATCAACAGGGTCCACTTTAAAGGGGTTCTTAGGCAATTGCCAGACTGGTGTCTGCTAAGAATCTTGCAAGGCATCCTTGCAGCCGAGTGGTTGGAAACTGTGGGTGAGTGAATGAGTGAGTGAACGAGTGAAGGACTGAAGGAATCTTTCTCCCCAGGCATGTTGAACTGTGTGAAGCATTCTTTCCACAACCTCACACTATAGCTTGGCTGGGTGGTTTGGGGACAAGTCTTAGATTCTGTATTGGCGGGGGGAGGAAATGGGGGCACCATGGGAAGTTTCTGCTCTGTGAGCTGGTGACTCCGTAGAGAGGGGACATTTCCAAAACCAGTATGCTGGTGTCACTTGAGTCCCAGTCTCATGATCTTTCCTCCTAAAAAGATCAGGCTGATGAGAAAGTCTCTGGAGCAAGTAAGGAGGCCCATGGAGGTAGGAGATTTCCTGTTGGCAACCTGGGTCTTACTCAAAGAAAGCAACTACTTTATAAGTCCTCTGTAGAGGCTCTCCACTACCTTTTCCTCCTCACTGCTTGGATTCTAAATTGGGAGCCTCTCGGGCTCATCCCTGGCTTTTGCTTACCCAGCCTGGCCCTGCGCTTTGGCTGTGTGCCATTGGTGATTTTATTTTAGGCCTGCTGGAAATTACACCCTCTATAAGGGTAAAGCAAATCGGGAGGTTCTGGTTCTGGCTCTAGAGGGACTGGGGCCTGTCACCTGGCCCTGCCCTGTGTTTCCTGGCATGCTTTCCTGGCCACCTTTTTACCCTTACACAGTCCTCCAAGCCCGTATTTCTGCCTGGGTGAGGATTAAAGACTGGCTTCTTCAGCGGGACTGTGGGGGCAGGAATCAGTGCTTTGGAAGAAGCTTCTGACACCAATCTCCATGTTCTGCTTTAGGAAAATTACTGATTTCATACAGATGATCTAACAGTCATATTGAGGCTGGTTGGGGGACGAGGACACGGAGATTCTTCATAGCCACAAAAGGATTTCCCACTGGGTTTCCTTAAGCACTGAACCTGCTTTTCAAAATCGAATTTGATTTTCATGCTTTAAATAACGTGCAGTTATTTGTATCAGAAAAAAGCGTTTGAGATTTTCTAGGCAGACTTCCTTGTTTCAGAAATGAACACACTTCGGGAGGTCCAGGAATGGCAAAGCCGTGCCTGTGCCAGGGAGCTGAAGACTCAGATCGTGTGAAGGGGCTGAGGCAGAAGGGGCAGACGGTGTGAGAGGGCGTCTCATTCCCTCCTGGAGGAGCGTCTCTTGGGCTGTTTTTCAGGTGAGGCAGGGAAGATGCACTCCTTCCCCCGGAATGCCCTGCTCACATCCCTCAGATTGGGTAATTCCTGCTTCATTGACTTCTGCCTTAGTCTTTTCAGACTGAACACCAAATGACATGGTAATGCCTTAGTATTTGATATTTTTAAGGCACACTTAAATAAGTGAAAACCTAAATTACAGGATGTGAATGACTGAATGCAACTTTGTGAAATTCAATGTGTAAAAAAAAGCCTAATACTAAGTTAGCAAAATGTCAGTGGAGGATCTTCAGGGGGCCTGATTTAATTGGTTGAGTAGATCTATTATTAGAATTATCCAATCTATAATAATAATCATTCATTTATCAATTATTTATTAACTGCAGAGAGTTTTATGATAATTTGATATAAACTGATAGGTATAAGACTAATGCTGTGGAGCTCAGAGAGGAGAGATGATTTTTACCTTTGGATCTAGAGAATCCGGGTTTTGTGAAAACAAGTTTCTTTGTCTTAACACTTTAAACGATCTTGCTTATACCCTAGTCAGAGGTAGTGTTGATACAAAGGAAAATCTATTCTCCTCATTTATATTATTAAAGTTCTGAATTAATCGCAACACAGTGTATTTATTTTCACCGTGTTTCTTTGCTAATCTCTAGAGCAGTTTTCCGAAGAGCAGACCTTTGGTAAATAAGAGCAGTCCACTCTCTTTTATTAGATAGTGTCTCTGCAGCTAGCAGATGGAGGCAAGGGTGTGGACCCCATCAGGGAGGCCACTCTTTCAAGAAGCTTGTCTGTGAAGAGAGGAGAGTTGGTGAAGGGGGGACACAGGATCTAGGGAGGGTTATTTGTTTTTTGAGACCCAAGCATGACCTTGTGCTGTGGGGAAAGAGCTGGGAGAGAGGGAGAAGTTGAAGACAGAAAAGAGAAATAAAAATTGTTGAGCAAGGCTCCAGGGGAGAAGGGTCTACTGTATCCTAAGAATCGGTAGAGAGATTAAACTTGAACTGAACAAAGGACAAAGCCATCGCTGATTTTAACTGCATCACCACCACAACACCGTTTATTGCTTTCCTACCTTTTGCTAGTACTCTCTTGAGCACTTTTAACTCTCATTTGATAAGGGTGAGGGATGTGATGGGGCAGAGGGATTTGGTAAGATTTTGAGGAGACAGTTTCTTTCTGTTGGGCTTTGTTTTCTCTGGGCAGAAGAAATTGAAGTCATCTGCCGGGAGCAGGTGGGATATGGGGACAGTAGCATGGTTTTTAAAATCTGTTGTGCCAATGGCTGTAATCTGGAGACAGGGAGGAGGATAGCTGAGCCGTGCTAAAGACCCAGCTAATATTGGAGACAGTGATTTTCTAGAGGAAGTAGCCCTCATGATGAATGATTGCTTTAGCAGTGCTCAGCAACTTGGGGGTTAAAGCAGAGGACATTCGTATTCAAACAGGAGCTGTGATTTGTGGGGCAAATGGAAGACTTGGAGTAAGGGGCGTCTCGGATATTGGTAGTAGAGTGGTTGTCTACTTGACTAGAGAAAGAAGTGAGTCTAGGAGAGGACTGATAGGCAGCAAAACGATGAGGGGGGTGGGTATCGAGAGGCTGGAAATCTCAGTGAAGTTGAAGAAAAACTGTAGAAGACAAGACAAGGAGAGGTAGAAATATAGGAGGATATAGGAGAACATGAGCAGGCAAAAGGTGTGACTTGGAGTGGAAAGGCAGACTCTGATCAAGGGGCCAGGTCCTTGATGACCAGGAGGTCAATAGCTTACAGAGATGAGGAGGAGCGTTGTTGTTTGGTATAGTCCTCAGCAAAGGAAGGATTTTTTTTTAAGGTTATAGGAATAATGACGTTAAAGCAGCATTGAGACAGACCATCTGTTTCTTCTTTTGGTACCACTGGATACTGAAGGATGATTTTATGGCAGAACCTTCATTGTTCAGAAACCAAGTTCCTTAAGGACTGTCAGGTTTCAGCTAGGGGAAAGGAGGCCAGAACCATCTTTTAGGCCTGCCTTCTGCACAGCTGGCCTAAGTACTATGGAGTTTCAGTAGTGGGGCGGCAGGTAGTTCTGGCCAAGTGGGATGGCCTCCACAAAGTATTGGGCCTGTAGGCACAGTTTGCAGCAACAGGGACTAAGTACTCTTGCAGGCAAAATCCCATTTGGCCACTAAGGTTTTTTGAACTGTTCAGGATCAGATTGGGGCCAGTGCTAATCATCTGTGAGAGGCTGAAGGGAAACTTTAAAGGTTTCTTGCTTGAAACTTTAGGAGTCATTTGACTCTTGAGCCTTTCTATTCCTGTGGGGTCTGGAATGTATTTTTCCCTCCACAGTGACAACAAACAATGCCCTAAAGCCCACATTTGAAAGGGTCTGGAAATACTCAGATTATTGTTTATAAAGATGTTTTTGGATTTTCAGTGGCTCAGGATTTCTTTGACATTGTTAGTACATGACTCCAAACATTTAAGAAAGAAGCCTCCAAATAGATGAAAACGAGCAAGCAAGTAAAATCCTCACAATTCTTTTGCTCCTTCTTAACTTGATTAATTTACACCACCACCTTGGCTGTAAAACCAGACGTGAACAGCTCAGAAAATGATTGCCTAACCAGCCATTTCACCACAGGAACCTACTAAGCACAGCTATGTGGCCCCTAGCAGAAGAGGCTGTGTGGCTCAGAGCTTGGAATGCATTGCTCCCATGGCAGTACTTTCTAAATTGTTTGTAATTGGTTTTGTCACATAAAAATGAGAAACTTCTGTATGGCAAAGTCATCATAAACAAAGTTAGAAGACAACCAACAGGCTGGGAGAAAATTTTTGCAATGTATGTGATAAACAATGGATTAAGGGACTTTCCTGGTGGTACAGTGGTTAAGAATCCGCCAATGCAGGGGATGCGGGTTCGAGCCCTGGTCCGGGAGGATCCCACATGCTGTGGAGCAACTAAGCCCGTGCGCCACAACTACTGAAGCCCGCATGCCACAACTACTGAAGCCCGTGCAATCTAGGGCCCACGTGCCACAACTACTGAAGCCCGCACGCCACGACTACTGAGCCTGTGTGCTGCGACTACTGAAGCCCACGCACCTAGAGCCCGTGCTCCGCAACAAGAGAAGCCACTGCAATGAGAAGCCCGTGCACCACAATGAAGAGTAGCCCCCGCTCGCCATAACTAGAGAAAGCCCACGCACAGCAACAAAGACCCAATGTAGCCTAAAAAAAACCAATGGATTAGTATCTGTAATCTATAAAAGGTTTCTAAAAATCAATAAGGAAAAGACAACAAATCCTATAGAAAATGGGCAAAAAATACAAATAGGCAAGTCACAGCAGGGCAAACTAGAATTTTGTCTAAAGAAGTGCTTATCCTTGAGCGCAGAGTTCTCTGGACAAGAATGTTTATTGCATTGGTAAATATCCATGAGTAGGGACTGTGAAATGCTATGTGGCCATGAAAACATTGAAGTAGGTTCTGTATCAGTGAAGAGAGCAAGTATACCCTACAGGACTGCTATAAAGAGCCTAGTGAGACTAGGGGTCCTGAGTTTTCTGGGGACAATTCCAGCTTTATTTTCAGTCAGTACATTTTGTTAGATATGCCACAAAATGTAACCTTTTTATGCCTTCATAAGGCCTTAATGTAAATAAATTCACGTCCATCTCCCCCCCCCCAAAAAAAGAAGAAGCAAGTACAGAGCAATATGAATAGAATGTTCCTATTAATTTTTTTTTTTTTTTTTTTTTTTTTTTTTAGTTAAGAAGTGGATTTATTTAGAGAGAAACACACTCCGCCGACCAGAGTGTGGGCCATCTCAGAAGGTGAGAAAGGCACCAGGGTATGGGGTTGTCAGTATAAAGTAGGTATAGAGTAGGTAATTTCATAGGCTAATGAGTGGGAGGAGTATTCCAGCTATGTTAGGAAGGGGCGGGGATTTCCAGGAATTGGGCCACCGCCCACTTTTTGATCCTTATGGTTGGTCTTGGAACTGTCATGGCGCCTGTGGGTGTGTCATTTAGCTTGCTGATGTGAGCATATACTGAGGCTCAAGGTCTAGTGGAAGTTGACTTGTCTGCCTTCTTGGACCCATTTGGTTTTAATCAGTTTAAGTCATGTCCTCGGGCTATGTCATTCTTTCAAAGGTTGTGCCCTGCCTCCTTCCCTCCTGTTTCATTCTTCCCCTCAGAGATTTTATTCCCATATTCTTATGGGAAGCAGAAGGGCGATGGTCTGTCTTATGTAACTGCTTCCAGGCTGAGTAGGGGCATCAACCCTGCCTGTCAGGAAGTAAAAATCTCTGGATGCCTGATCTAGGGGCCCCAGGGGCAGGACAGCTCCTTGTTTTAAGTCAGTATGGGCTGGAATCCTCACATAGCCATCATCTTGGTGTGGAACAGTTGTAATTGTTTCCATAGCTTTTCTATGAATCTCCCTGATGATGAAGCACTTTTTGTAACAGCATCAGAGTACTGATATGATTTTAGATGCTGTCCCATCCAAGGTAGTCTCCCAACCAGGTGTTAGTGCCCAAAAAGTCACAAAGAAACAGCATAGGAGACGTCCCCAGTGGTGCTGACGATGAGCGGGAGTTGGTCTAGCTGGTCTCAGGACTTAGTGAAGCTCAGGTTCTTGATGTCGCCTCGCAGAAAGAATTCAGTGAGAGACAAAGTGATAGGTGAGAAGTGGATTTATTTAAAGAGAAACACACTCCACAGACAGAGTGTGGGCCATCTCAGAAGGTGAGAAAGGCCCCTATTAATTTTTTTAAAAAATATTCTTATTTATTTGATTTGGAATGTATTCATCCTGTTTTAAATTTTAATAGAGGGTTCCTTTAGGTTAAACAATATTTAAGGCTGTATTATTATAATTATGACATTAACAAATGAAACATCAAGTTTTGTCTTCATGTAAGATAGAAGATTTATTTCCCATCCTCACCTCTTCCTCTCTTTGTTTAATCTGGTATTATAAATTTTAGCTTCTGTGAAGAATTTAGGGACCTCTCACCACCCCTCCCTTCCTGGAACGAAAAGGATTCCTGAGGAAGGCTACTGGGCCATGGTGCCTACAGTTGCAGTTTCTGGTGTGATGAACAAAGGAATTCAAAGCTCAGAATTCTTCTTGCCTAGGATCTGCTCCTTTTTGGTATTCACAGCCTTGCAGAGCCTCTCAGTCTCCTGCCTCAGATGCAGTGGAAGGGACAGGGGCCTCCTTAGGGAGGCCTTTCTTGCTTCTTCCCCTAAGAAAGGGAAGGTAATTACCTGAGTGGCCTAGGAAGGCAAGGCTTATTAGAGCTGCCCTAGGTCTTGGGAGGAAACCTGCTCCTTGCACTTGTCCTTACCTCTCCTTTGGAGAAGCCTCTCAGCTGGTTTTAGGCACCCACCAACCAAGGTGAAAGGAATCCTTGAAACTGACACCTTAGTTTTGCCTAGTTCCCTGGCGTTTGAAGCTACATATAACCCCTTTGTCCTTCTTTGGGACAGAAGCACTGTGTTCCTTAATCACATTCTCAGTGTCAGTAGACCCCAATATGGGTGTATGGGAATTGGTTTAGACGTGTAATGTAGGCTTTTCTCTGAGCTGGAGCGTTCACATAGAGTGATGTAATAGAAACTTATTTAAAACCAAAACTGACTGCAGCCAGTTCTGTTCTAAAAAGGGTAGTACAATTCATATTCTTAGGGAAAAAAGCATTCCACCACAGAATGGTAGTGGTGAGAGAGTGAAAGTTCAAAACTTAAACTTCTTTATGTTCCATAGTGCTGCTCGGAGTGGAACCTGGAGTAGGTGGTTCATAGTGGGGCTGACTCTGGCTGTGGGTTGTTGGATATCAGAGGTAGGGGGATGGAGAGCTAAGTTGCCCTGAATAATATGAGGGGAATTTAGTTTCCTGAGGGAAGGGGAGACCCCTCCCAAATGAGAGAAGTGTCTGGAGAGGGTGAAGGAGCCAAGCAACATGGTAATATAAAACCCATCTGTCTTTTCATAACTTGAGGAAAGGCTGATGAACACATAGTGTTTTGATGGAGTTTGTATATGTGTATATTTTTCTTTTTGGTAAAGCATGGAGAAAGGGAACCAAGTCCCACATCTGGGACAACTCAGAGCAGAGGGAAGAGACCAGTTCCGGGAGGTGAGATGTGAGTGAGATCAAAAGTCCAGCAGGAGCTGGAGCCAGAGCCAGAAGGGACTGCTAAGAGTATTAGCTGCTGGGAATTTGCAGAAATTGCGAGAGGCTATTGGATAGGGGGATCCAGGCACTTCTGTAACGTGCCCAAAGTGAGGGTGGTTGCAGCTAACATACGATTGCTGTAGTGCTGTGTAACTCACAGACCGTTTAACAGTGATCCACCCCCACCCCCGCCCCAAGAGCTTTCTGATGGAGGTCTGTTTGTTGGATGCTCCAGGAACTGTCCTGATATTCCCCTTTCTGCCCAACGGAAGCCATTTTCAGTTTAGACTCCAAAAGGGAAACAAAACTTGCCAACAAAGGGCTTGTCATTCTCTTCCTTTCCTGTAATTTACACAGACCCTGAGGACGCTTGTCACAGCCAGAGAGCTGTGGCCTCCCCAGCCACGCTAGCACTGTGTAGGGAGTGAAGGGAGGTAGGGAAAGTTTTCCACGAGGTACTGGGACTTGAAGACTGCTCTGAGCAAGTACCTAAACAAATATTAAGGCTCCAGTGAGGGCCCTAAAGACGCCAAGGTCTCCATGTAGCTGGATTGGGAACAGGGCAAATCCAGCCAGTGCCACACTAAATAAGCACTCTTGCTTATTCCTTAGGGAGGAGAACTCAGTTGATGGAAGAACCTATTGTTTAGTCTTAACATCCACTGTAATTCCAAACTTTGAGGACAGTAGAGATGAGTGGGCTTTGACTGCCCAGCATCATTCTCCCGTCTTAGATAAGAGCACCTTGATTTACTCTGAGGGACCACCTCCTTCCTACTCTGAGATCAGGTTCTGGTGTAGTAAAGTCCATCCTTTGGTTCTAGATGGAGGACACATGACTGTGCCGGTCAGAGAATGGCAGTTAGCATGGGCATGGTCTGAAATTCAGGCCAATCAGGACTCTGGACTTTCACTGGAACTGTTAAGAAGTGAATTCTCATTTCTTTTCCAACTGGATTGCCAAACCTGTAGAATGTACATAATCCTGAGGCTGCTGGTGACCATCTTGCTGCCCCAGGGGGAGTTCTGAAGCCAACACAGATGAAAGCTGAGCTGCAAGATCGAGAGAGATGGAGACTAAATGACATCTTTTGAGCACCAGGATCTAACCATACCTTAAGCTAGTCTAACTCTGGATATCTCTTTTACATGGGTCTAGGCTTTCCCTTTTTTTTTTTCCTTTTGAAAGTGTGATTTGGACTTTTTGTCACCTGCAGCCAGTTGAGTGCTAATTCAGGTCATCATGAATTATATATAGTTCTCACTGTAAAGTGTGGTTTGGCTTTTCTTAACAGTTTTGTCCTAAAGCGCTAAATTGTAAGTTTGCTCTATGAAGCAAATGAGACCATAAAGAACCTAGTATCATCCTCTCTACATAGAAAAAAAGTAATTTTTTTTTGAAGTAGATATTAACTACAGGAAGTAAGGAGGGAGGGAGGAAGGGGAACGGGAAGGAAGATAGGGTGCTGAATTAAAAGAACCCTGAAGCCCGTAGGTATCTAGGAACCTTCAGACCCTATTGGGTCTTCCTGTTCTAAATGCCCCTAGCGCCCTATACTTTTCCCTAACCCTTCATCATAGTTAGTAATGATATGTTTATGTAATATTTTGATTAATGTCTGTCTTCCTCACTGACCTGGCAATTCCACTAGGGCAGTGATTTTACTCAATGCTATATATCCCCAGCAACTAGTTCAGCGTGTGGCATTCAGCAAACATTTATTGAGTGAATTGTCACATATAGTTACCGAGATTGGACTGACCCTCCTTGATTATTGGGGTTAAGATTGTGGCAGAATTGGCAAAATCAGGGAAAGCTGTCCCTGTCCCCTTTGTATCTCCTATACTACCCACACCCCCAACACATATAACAGAGAATTTTTGTCTTAATGAGGTAGTTAAATCAAACCTCTAGTGCTATATTGTTATAAGGTCATTTTATTGAGGAATTAAATAGTGTGGTGGTTGACTTAATATGTGGAAAGCCTTGCAGAGGGGTGGGTCAGATCTGTGTGATTAACAAGCAGTCTTCCTTGCTCCTTTGTCTTTATAAAATGATCTATTTAACTGAGATAATCCACTCTCACTCAGGCTTGCCCAGAAATGTGTCAGAGGCTGTGGGAAGGCCCAGGAAGTCGATGAGGGAGAGGTTGGGGATGCTGGAGACTTGACTCTCTAGCAAGAAACAGACGCAGTAAAAAGTGGCCCCTGGGAGGAGAGGGGGTGGATATCCTGCAGCTCGCTCCTTCCTCCCTCCTGCTCTGGGCTGGGCCCAGCAGGAGCTCCAGTACACCATCCCACCCCCTGACTCGCCTCCTCCCAGATGAAGCTGTGGTTCATCCCTTCCCCCAGCCTGCTTCCCCTGAGATGGGGAGAGTGTTTCCCAAGGCCCACGTGACTTCCACTGGCAAGTGACGACTACAGACGGTTTACCAGTCGGTAAAACTGCCAAAGGCTTTTGTGCTGTAATAATCCTTTTCCTGTTTAAAACTCTGGGGATTTTCTACTGTTGCCAATAGTTTTTCAAGTCAGCAATTACAGCGTAGATTATGTAATGGCTAGGTATTAAAAATAGAAAAGACCAGAGTTTGCATCTATTTTAACCAAATCAAGAGCAAAGGGAGGGGAAAGGAGGAGAAGGAGAGACCAGAGGAGGAGGGAAAAAGAAATTACGTGACAAGAAGCAGTGAGATCTCATCATGTGACTGGACAGTCAGCCCACAATTTATTCTGCCCTTTTCCTGCCTTTCTTGGCCCCAGCTCCTGCAGTTCCATCCAAGGCCTCCACAAGGGAGGGGACCCTGCCGAGAATTCTGAGGACTCAGGACCCTCTTGGATATTCCTCAGCTCAGCCTTGGGGTGTTTGCCTGCCTCTGACAAGCAGAGTGACTAAGAGGGGAAGGAATTGAATTTGGTATTCTTCCCCAACCCCCCAAGTCCAGGACTCTTGTGTCTTGGTTTCTAAGGTCTTAGCGCTCTGATTGTTTCTCTTGTTGCAGTGTTACCATCAAGGGGTGGTTTACGGGGGAGTCTTTAGCATCCCAGATCTCTACCAATCCCTTGCCAAAGCCACCCCAAATAAATATTCAGTGCAATTAAAAACCCTGTATTCACTATGAAAAATGGCTTTGGATACTCTCAACCCTCCCACTTCCCCACCCCCACTCCTCTTCCCACTGGATTGCTACCTCTAAGCCTTTCATCTAGGAATTCAAGGCCTACCACTGGTTTGTTCTTTTGTGACTTCTCACTAATCCCCCACCCCTACCCTGAATCAAGAGATCTTTTTGTTTTCCTAGAGACCTATTGAGTTACTTTAAGGACCTCTAATGGTGAAATTTTAGGTGCCAGGTGTGTCTGGAGTAGGGAGGATATTTTTGTTTTTTTGTGTTTTTTTGCAATTTATTTAATTAATTAATTTATTTATTTGGCTGCATTGGGTCTTTGTTGCTGTGCGCAAGCTTTCTCTAGTTGCGGCGAGCGGGGGCTACTCTTCGTTGCGGTGCGCAGGCTTCTCATTGCGGTGGCTTCTCTTGTTGCGGAGCACGGGCTCTAGGCGCGTGGGCTTCAGTAGTTGCGGCATGTGAGCTCAGTAGTTGTGGCGCACGGGCTTAGTTGCTCGGCGGCATGCGGGATCATCCCAGACCAGCGCTCGAACCCATGTCCCCTGCATTGGCAGGTGGATTCTTAACCACTGCTCCATCAGGGAAGCCCAGGGAGGATATTTTTTGGAAGGAGGATTTCTAAGGGCCTGACAGATCACTTCAAAATACACCAGGCTTTCTACTGTGTTACCACCTATACATAGGAACCCCCAGAGGGAGGTTTTGAGTTAATCACTTACAGCCTTTGAGCCTACATAGAGCCCGTGCTGAAAGTACCCTACATCGTGGGTCTCAGGTGGCAAGGAGTGATGGGCACTTTGAAGAAGCAGCTCACTGTTTCCAAAGATTGAACCCAGATAGTTTTGGTGGGGTTAGGGAGAGAGATCTGAAAGTCTAGATCATCAATAGAATTAGTTGCAGGCAGTATTAGAAAGCTACTTCCTCATCATTACTTCCGTCCACTCTTGTACCTATCCCAATCACACTTCATTCTCAGAGCCTTCATCTGTACTGGGGGTGGAAAAGAGTGCCAACAGCTCAGAATAATACTGGTGCCGGCTCCATCCAACACCACCCAGCACTGCCCAAGCTAGTGGAAGTGCAGTGAAAGGAAGAGAGGTCTAATTTAGGAATTTTAGGCATTATTTCACTAGATAGGAGGGAGAATCTGGGGACCTTCCTTAGGGCTTTTCAAATCATAATATCAACCTGGACTGGGAAATGCCCATGGGGTGGCACCGCTCTTGTAGGTTTTTAGTTCTCTGATACTGGATTCCTATCTACATTCTCACCAGAGGCTGACTTTGGTAAGGACTGTCTAACATCTGATATGGTCCAGATTTTAACTCTTCCAACCCACTATGTTCATTAATGCACTTGAACATGCCTGATAAGTTCCTGGCCTCAGGTGTGGTCAGTGTCATTGCAGCATCAGTTGTCTGTTATCTGGACAGGCTGGCCACTCCAGTTAGTCAGCAGAAGTTGGAGGTCACAGTGAGTATCTGCCTTCCCACATCCCATCCCACTCCTGAGGCTTTAGCAAGGCAAGGAGTCCACCGCAGTACCTGCCTTAGGGGCTGCCAGGGGCTAGAGTCAATCCAGGACTAGATCATTAGCAAGGTCTACAAAGGAACCCTTTCTACCTAAACTCAGCTCTCTCTCTGCTGTGGCCTCCTTCCCATTCCCATCCCCATGGATAAGACCATAAGGAGACATCATAACTTGACCACAGCAATGGTGGGTACACTGGTCATCCCCATCCTTTTCCTGAAAGAGATCACCCTTTCTGTCATAAAGATATTTAAGGGATTTTCACCCCTCAACACACACAGACACACACAGACACACACACACACACACGTGTGCACACATAGAGGTGGTGCTTCTAGTGTCTGTTGCTTGAGATAATACTAGTAGTCACAAGCTGGTATGGACAGGGTAACATTTAAATAGATTTAATTTTTACTCATCCAACTGCATTGACAAATTTGAGGCACAGTAGTGCTTATGTATATGGGATATTCATTTGGGCCACAGACAGTGTAAGGTGTAAACGGGTAGAACTCTTGCATTAACTCCACTACCAGGGGAGAGAGCTAGACAACTATCTCCCTTTACCGCACACACTACCACATCCCTCAGACCCCTTCTCTGTCCCGTTCTGACATCAGATTCAGAAATGAGTTTGGGGGACTTCCCTGGCAGTCCAGTGATTAAGACTCCAAGCTTCCAATGCAGGGGGAGCAGGTTCAATCCCTGGTCAGGGAACTAAGATCCCACATGCTGTGTGGCATGGCCAAAAAAATATTAAAAAAACGAAACAAAACAAAAACCAAGAAACAAAAAGAAATGAGTTTGGGAAATGAGCCAAGACAGGCTGAGGCTTAGGCCTCAGGACTCCACCTATTTGCTACAACTCCTCTGGCTGGAAGTACCAAGAAGTAGTACCTGATATGACTCCAGCCACACATGGAGCTACTCTTTGTCACCTTACAGAAGATGGGGGAGGGGAGGCAGAGAGAGGGAAGAAGAGGAGGAGGAAGGAGAGAGGGAGAAGAAGTAAGGAGAGGAGGGAAGGAGAAAGGGATGAGGGGACTGTAGGCTGAGCCTTGGGGCTGGGCAGAGCCAGATTGACAGGGACATCTCTGTTTCCACCTGGGACTGACAGGCCAAGCAGCCTCTCATGTTTGAGGTGCTGAGTCTTGGGGAAGTTAGCAGGGGATGTCTTGGCAGCCTGGTTCAGCCGTGGGGTAATCTGACTCCAGGGTTGCTAAACAAGGAGCAGTGCCAGCCCGTCCGCTGTACTCTAGTACCTTCTTTTCTTCCAACCAGACAGACAGGCCTAAGCTCCAAAAACTCATCTATTTTGTCACAAAAGGCAGATGAGGAACAACTCACTAGTACTTCCTGCCCTGAGGGGTTTGCATTTTAAAAGGATACCTTCAGAATATTACTTCTATTACTCTTACTATACGTATTACTAGAACTTACTTCTCCTCCAGTCAGTTTTGGTAATTTAAAATTTTTTCTCAAAAAAATTTTTAAAAAGTCAAAGTTTAAAACTATTAGCATAAAATTTTCAGTCTTCTCTTGTTTTCATATCTCCACTGTATTTAATCTTCCCTTCTTCATTCCCAGTATCATGTATTTAATGCTTTATGCCTTTTTGTTTTTGGCTGCACCGTGCGGCAGGTGGGATCTTCGTTCCCCAACCAGGGATCAAACCCGTGCCCCCTGAAGTGGAAGCGTGGAGTCCTAACCACTGGACTGCCAGGGAGGTCCCTCATGCCTTTTAGTTTTGTTAGAGGTCTATTTTCTTTTTCTAATAACCAGCTTTTATGTTATCATCTCTATTGTTTTTTTGTCTTCTATTTCATTGTTTTACTTTTTAATCAGTTTTAAACTAGTTTTGTAATTGAAAAGTAATACAAAGGGTCATTTTCTCTTATAAAAAGACCAGTTACCCAAAAGAATGGACAAAGGATTAAAAAAATAATTTTATGTGGCTTACAAACATAAGATCTTACTTACAAGTAAAATAATGCATCTTTAATGGTGGACCTCTGGGCTTGAGCGGGGAAGAGAGGCATCTTAGAGTGAATGCCCCGTGGAAGGAAACCTGGGTTGCAACGCTGAGGCTGCAGCTCCCAGCTTGTGTTTTATTTACTGGTATTAGTCAAGGTACAAACCTCTGTTTCCTCCCCTGTAAATCGTGACTAAGAAAAAAATGGCCCCACCTGTCTTACTTCATTGGTTGTATCAAATCAGGTACTGAATGTGAAGGAGATAAGTAAGACACCTGAATTCCCACTCAGCCCTCTGCCCCCAGTCTTTCTTCTCCCGCAGGTGGCAGTAGGGAGGGGTTGTGGATGAACTCAGCCTAGCCTGGCAGGGCTGCGTACCAGGCTGTGGCCCTTAAAGGAATATTATGTTGAAGGGAAGGAAAGGATCTTATTCTCTCTTTAGCTCACTGTGCCTGCTCTCTTTATCTCTTCTGCTCTCTTATCTCTTCTTCAGCTAAGTTTTGTTTTTGATTTTACTTTTAGGTTTTATAATTCTTATTCTGTGGAGAAGTGAATGGGAGGGGTAGGTGTGCTGGAAACAAGCCCCAAGAACTGGGAGTCAGGAATGGGTGGTCTATATCAGCAGTTCTCAAGCGTTTTGGTTTTGGGACCCTTTTTATGCTCTTAAAAATTATTGAGGACTTCAGAAACTTTTATTTATGTGGATTGTAGCTATAGATATTTACCATAGTACAAATATGGAAAAAAGTATTAGAAACTGAGGCTTTAAAATTAGTTGTTAACTATTTTAAAATAATAGTAATAAATCTTTTATATACTTTTTATAAAAAATATATTTTCTAAAAGAAAAAAATTAGCGTAGCTGTATTGTTTCATAGTTTTGCAACTCTCTTTTATGACTGGCTTAATAGAAGACAGTTGGATCCTCGTACCTGCTTCTTTTTTTTTTTTTAATTTAAAAAATTTTTTGGCATGTTGGCTCTTCGTTGCTGCGCGTGGGCTTTCTCTCGTTGCAGCGAGCGGGGTCTACTCTTTGTTGCAGTGCGTGGGCTTCTCATTGCGGTGGCTTCTCTTGTTGCGGAGCACAGGCTCTAGGCATGTGGGCTTCAGTAGTTGTGGCGTGCAGGCTCAGTAGTTGTGGCTCGCGGGCTCTAGAGTGCAGGCTTAGTAGTCACGGCACATGGGCTTAGTTGCTCCGCGACATGTGGGATTGTCCCAGACCAGGGCTTGAACCCATGTCCCCTGCATTGGCGGGCAGATTCTTTTTTTTTTTTTTTTTTTTTAATAAATTTATTTATTTATTTATTTTTGGCTACGTTGAGTCTTCGTTGCTGCACTCGGGCATTCTCTAATTGTGGCAAACGGGGGCTGCTCTTCGTCGCGGTGCATGGGCTTCTCATTGCGGTGTCTTCTCTTGTTGCAGAGCATGGGCTCTAGGCGTGCAAGCTTCAGTAGTTGTGACACACGGACTCAGTAGTTGTAGCTCGTGGGCTCTAGAGTGCAGGCTCAGTAGTTGTGGCGCATGGGCTTAGTTGCTCTGCGGCAAGTGGAATCTTCCCGGACCAGGGCTCAATCCCGTGTCCCCTGCATTGGCAGGTGGAGTCTTAACCACTGCACCACCAGGGAAGTTCCTCATACCTGCTTCTGTATTCAGTCTGTTGTGATATCTTGCTTTGGCTGGAGTAGATAAATAAAATTCGGCTTCATACAGATTTGTAGTTGGAAAAAGTAGGAGTATTTTATTTATTTATTTTTAAAAATTTATTTTATTTTATTATTTATTTGGTTGCACCAGGTCTTAGTTGCGACAGGCGGGCCCCTTAGTTGTGGCTTGTGGGCTCCTTAGTTGCAGCATGTAGGCCCCTTAGTTGCGGCTCCAGGGCTCCTTAATTCCGGCTCCAGGGCTCCTTTAGTTGTGGCTCGCCAGCTCAGTAGGAGTACTTTAATAGCCTTTTCAGATAATTGTGGATATCTTCTTTAATATGTCACCAAAACTGGACAGATGGCAGTTTCTGAAAGGTTAGTTGCAATGTGAGATCTGAAACCATATCAATGAATTTCTCATACTCAGCTATGTTAAATTCCATTGGTTTGTCTTGCACTTTGAATGGGTCTTTTATTCATGACTGATTTTGTAACATCATGCATTGGTCATTGGAAAATAATGGCTCAGTGATTTATGCAGATCTTCCAAATGTAGACACAGTTCAGTTCATAATACCACATTTGTTAATATTATCACTGATTTCATCACCAAGTCTAGGTATTGGGAAGCTGTCAAGCTCATCCTGATTTTCACTTGACAGCTCAAATTTTATCGTTAGCAAAAATTACTATCAGTTTTTCTTGATTTGACAAGTTCACTTCATTCATTTGCAGAACATGTCTGCTAAATACCCAAGTCTGAATTATCATAGTTTGTCAATTGTTCTTTCTAATAAAAATGGTGTTCCACAAAAAAAAGCAGGTAGTTTAGCTCCCAACGCAAACAATAACGTAAATGCATCCAGTACTTCAGTATGCAGCAGAAGTGCTTTGTGCAAGGCTAGTAACAAGATATGCCCTCAAGGGTCATGTTTTAATAAAATTAATGATTATTGCTCCATTATAGACATTCTTATGTGAAGTTGGCCTTTTTGTTAAAACATAAGTGCTTGGGGGTGAAGAATATGACTTCGTTGATTTGCGTTAAGGCCCCAGCAGTTTTATCTACTGTTGCTTTTGTATTAGTGCAAATGTTAACAAAGTGAATACTACAGAAAGTCTTGGTATCATTATAAAAATAGTCTTTACTTCTCTGACCACCCTGGAAGGGTCTTCGGGAGCCCCCCAGGAGTCCAGAGATCATAACTGATCTATGTGATCATGGGCAATGATAGCTTGTGGGATCGAACACCTCAGTCAGCCTACCTGTGCCTCAGTTTTCTCAACTGTAAGGAGGGGCCTGGGTGCGTTCTCAGTTTCTCCACACTGTTGGACCCTGTTCGCTAGTTCTTGAAGCCCCTTTTCCCCCAGCAACTGTGCTACTGCTCTCTTTTCTCTCTTCCTCTCTCATGTCTCCTTTTCTCTCCAAAGCTCCTCCTCAGCCCACTTCTTATAGGTGGATGTCCTCCTTGTTTCACCTGCTCCTTCACTCCTTGGGTGATCTTATCCCCTCCCTGGTCTTTAACCATCACCCGCAGGCTGACAGCTTCCAAATCTCTATCTTTAGTCCAGATATCTGTCCTGGGCTCAAGTTCTATGATTTAAGCTGCCCCTGGTACCTCTCCACCTGTATGCCTGATTGTGTCATCGTCCCCCACACATAGCCAGTCTTGGTTCATCCTTCATCCACCTAACTAGTTAAGCCAGAAGCCCAGGAACTCCCCTTATCTGGCCCCCTTACTTCCATCATCTAATCACCCAGGCCTATCAGTTCTGCCCCCTAAATATTTTCCCGGTCACTCCCTGCTCTCCAGTTCCGCCACCACTGCCTAGGACCAGGCCCTCATCATTTCTCACTCAAACTATTGCAAGAACCCTCTCCCTGGTCCCCTGTCCTCCCTTTCCAACCTATACTTTACAGCTCAGGCTGGAAATCTCAAGATACCTTCTCACAGGTTTTTGGATTTTTTTGCATTAAGTAAATACATATTGTGTGCTTACTATGCCAGGCACTGTGCAGGGTGCTGGGGATACAACACAGAACACAACAGACAACAGTCCCTGGCCTCCAGCACTCACAGTGTATGAGAGAGAAAAAAAATACAGGACACAGGGAATCATGACACAGTGTGATAGAGAGAAACGGGGGGGGGGGTGCTTGGGAACCCCTAGAAGCCTTAACTGAGGGTTAGGTAAGTCCAAGGGGTGGCCAGGGAACACTTCCTAAAGGAAGCAACACTCAGACTGCACAACTGGGTGGGAGTTAGCTAGAAGTGGCGGGAGTGTGGTGGTGAGAAAGCTTTCCTGGTAATTTGATCATCTCATTTCCCTGTTTAAAACGCCCTTTTGAGCTTCACCATTGCCTGTAGTATAAAGTCCAAATTCCTTACCATGGAACACAACCTTTGTGGCTTCATCTGCTATTCCCCTGTATTCAGCCCGAGTTGCTTTCAGTTCCCCCAAATCCCGGCTCACTCCCTCACAGTCCCTGGCCTTTGCATACACAGTTCCTCATGTCTTCCACCCTTCCCACCCTCTCTGAGTTACCAGTGTCAACTGACTCAGGAGACCTTCCCTGACCTCTCCCACGTAGACCTCGTGGCTCCGTCTCCTGTGCTGCCCACCTGTGCACACAGCTGGACTCGTGTGCATTTATCACATCATTAGAGCCCATCCCAGTGTGTCTCTGACTCTTGCTCCTACCTGCCAGTGCAGGATCCCAGGTCCTGCCTAGTTCCCACTCGCTCACCCCATCAGCATTTTGGGCATCCCCAGGGTGTGTGTCTCCCATGTGCTGGTGGATAAGGTTAGGCAGTTTAACCCCCTACCTCCTACCCCCACCCCTAGGTATCTTTTCCCCTCCTCCAGCTCTGCAACCTCACTTTGCCCCTGCCACACCCCATGGAGCTATCAGTTCTGCTGGACATTACCACACCCATCAGGCACCCCGCCCCTGCTAGGAGTCACTGACGTTTTGGCATGAGGTCAGCCAGCTCCACTATCAGAGCAGGGCTATGGGGCTTCTGGTGCCCCCATTGCCTTATAGAGCCATTGGCTTTGGCTCCACAGGTACGTCTAAATCACAGTTACCACCCTGGCTCAGAATTACCCCCTCCTTTCCACAGAGCAAAGCTTTTGTCTCTGGGTCAGCTCACTGTACCTATTTCCTTCTTCCTTTAGAAAGAGTTATTTCCCAACAGGTCTCCCAACCGCTTATGCAGATAGCTTCCCAAGGTTCTGCCCACCAGCGGGCCAGACTGGTGTGACCTTCATCACCTTCCGTCTCCAGCCTGGAGGCAAACAATGTATGGGTATTTATCTATTTAAAGTAATAGATTATATAAGCAGTACTGAATATAGCTTCATCATTAAAAAAATCCAAGCTGTTCAGAAATACATAGAATAAAAAGGTAAAGCTCCTCTTCCACCCCTTCCCCTGTCTTAAAGCTTACACTACTGGTAGGTACTGGTTGGTTAACTATTTGGTGGAAATGTTCAGACTTTTTGCTCTGCTCTTACACATGTGTATGGCTTGCATAATGTTTGAAAAATTATCTCTTTTTTCCTCCCTGGATTTCCCCCTTTTCCACTCTCACATTCATGGAGCTTATTTCGTCTTGAACCAGCTCTCCAGATTAGAAAATGGAATCAACCTTCAGGTGTCTCTGGCTTTTGTGTATCAAAAGCTTACACACTTAGGGAAGCTTCAGGATTTGCAGAATAGCTCATCGAAGGAGAAGGATCCTCTTGCACAGTCTGAATACTTTGACTAGAAACAAGATGGAAGAAGGATTTCACCTGAAGTGGCAAGACCCCCAACTCTTTGCAGCCTTCCCCTCCCCCAGACTGGTTGGGGGCAGGAGACACAGGGGAGAAAGATCTGTGGTCTCTGGAGTCCCACCCTGCCTTCAAGCAGCTCACCTGGGCAGGCAGGAGTAAGATCCCAGAGAGCGGTGGCCGCATGGTGGGACCAAGCTGTAGGGATGCAGGCAGCCTGGTCCTAGATTCCTCGCTGCCCACAGTGGCACAGAGCAGCAGAGGCTGCTAGACCTGGCCTCAGCCACCTTCACAGCCCCTTCCTGTGTCCCATGTCTGGCACTTCTCAGGGTTCAGACACACCTAGAATTAAGTTGCCTGTTGGCAGGATGGAAACTCACCATAAACATTGAGTTGAGTTATAGAAACTAAAGTTTGGTTTCTTGCTCACCTGAATTTGTGAACTGAGATTTCTTCCTGTTGCTTGTACCATTCATATTTTGCCACTTGTGAAAAAGATTTCACAATATATCTTGAAAATGTTTCCATAGAAGTAGATATAGATTTATTCTTTTTAAAAAACAATATTATTTTTTTAAAAATACAGGCTCATAGTAGGAAATTCTAACAGTACTGAAGGAGAAAGCAAAAGTTCTCCAGTCATCCATTCCCATTCCCTAGGCATAATTACTGCTAACAGCTTCTTGAGTGTTCTAGAAATTTCCTATGCAGATAAAGACATGTATCTATTTCTGTGTAGCTCTTTTTATATACAGATAACCTCAAACTACAGGTACTTATCTGCAACTCTTTTGATTCTTTATTTAACAATTTGACCTTTATTGTTAAATAAATTCTATTATTTAAGTAGATATAGTTTAACTTTATTTCTTTCAGTGATGCCCAGTATTCCATAGAATGGATGTACCACATGTGTTTAACCAGTTGATTGGCCTAAATTTCCAGATTTTTATTAAGGGCACAATGAACATAATAATAGCTAGCATTTATTGATCACAGACATAGTTCTTAGTATATGGTAAGTCACATAACCCTTGTAACAGCCCAATGAGATATAGGCCCTGTTATTGCCCCTGCCTCACAAATAAAGGGACTAAGCCACAAAGAGGTCAATAACTTTCCCATGGTCACACGTGTGGTAGTACTAGGTCTGGAATTTGAATCAGGCATCAGGTCCCAAGCCTAAACTTTAAATTAGGACACCACAGTCCCTGTGTATATGCTGTGTACCTGTGCTGAGATATCCATAGAATACATTTGTAGCAGTGCAGCTGCTGGGTCAAAATAAATGCATGTTAAACTTCAATAGTGCTAAATGATTAGGAGTTTATTTTATGAAGAGAGCAGTGTGCTTCTTTTCATAATCAAGTACAGAGCCCACTTGTTTCCTGAGAAGAGAAGGGCCACACCTCTTGTGCCCAGAGACCTCACTAGGTAAGGATGTTTTCTTTGCGGTGGCCGGGGCTTCAGCTCTGAATCCTATCTAGCCTTCTCCTCTCTGGGCTGGACTGCGCTCCCAGGAGTCTTGGTAACCATGCTTATGCCCTATTACTAAGGCCACAGCCACAAGCTGCCAGAGAATTCAGCCCCTGGACTCCTGTTCTCTCTGTACCGTGTTGGTCTCTCAAGGGCAAGGGTACTTAACAGCTAGGAGACTGCCCAGATTCCAGTTTCCTATTCTATCTGCAAGAAGAGAAAATGGCAGCCACCTAGAGAAACAGTTGGCTACTCTTTACTTCCCCACCTGAAGCTCCTACATCTAACTGCAAGGGACATCAATGTGGGGCTTCTAGGCCTGGATCTACCCCGGACCTGCACAGAAGTGGGAGGTCAGAGTATGTGGCATGGCTTCTCCATGGCAGTGGAGAAAATGGAATCAACTTGATCTAACAATTCTACTTAAAGACTATAACCTAAGGATAAAAATAAGGATGTGCAGAGTCGGAATTATATATTGGCCAGCACTGTCAGTAACCTAAAGAGGCAATAACAAGGGATTAGTTAAATCATGGTAGGTACACAGTGCAATACAAGAGATCCATTAGTTTACAGACAAAACCGTCCGCAACTTATCGCTGTGTCAGTGGTTCTCAAACAGGGGTGATTTTGCCCCCATCCGCACCAGCATGGGATATTTAGCAATGTTTGGGGATGTTTTTGGTCATCACAGCTTGGTGAGGGGGTTCGGTGGGGTGTGCTGCTGGCACCTAGTGGATAGAGAGAGGCCAAGGATGCTGTTAAACGTCCTACAGTGAATGCCCAGGACAGCTGCTCACAGCAAAGGGTTATCCAGCCCAAAATGTCAGTAGTGTTGAGCTGAGAAATCCTGGGCTACAGGAGGGCAGGCAGTGCCCAGCATGTGGCTGTCGCCATGACACTCTCTGTTTTTGTGAACAGGGGCAAACACTTACGATTTATTCACCTGTAGCTTGCCACTGTTGTAAGTGATTTACACCCATTAACTCATTTAATCCTCACAACAAGTCTGTGAGGCAAGTTCCACTATGATCATCCCATTTACAAATGAGGAGCTGAGGCACAGGGCTGTAAAGTACTAGTTCAAGGTTCCCATGGTAGCAGTCTAAGCTTGGCCTCTCACAAGTGCTCATGGCAAGTGCTCCAGGACTTCTCTCCCCTCTCTGCTTCTTCCAGAACCTGGGAAGCACCAGGGGTTGTTTATATCTGTACAAAGAGAAAAAAAAGAAAAAGCAGTCAACTGGCCCTTCTCTTTGATTCTGACATTTCCAGTGGCTTTTGTATTTTTTTCTTCAGAGGGTTTAACTGAAGTGAGTACTGAGGGCAGAGATTATGGACAACCATGAAAATTTACTTGTTGAGTTTACACGAAAAAATCCTCCTGTCACTCCTGCAGTGGTCTCTTAGGACTCTCTCAGCCTCTGGGCCTACAGTCTGGGCTGCTTGGGTAGTAGATTTGCTTAGACATGAGAGCAAACTTTCTCATCCAGGAGGACAAGAAGGAGCTGGTGAGCCAGTTTTGGGACACCAGGGACACAGGGCTGTTCTGACTAGGGCCATAGTTTGGATGAAGTGGATACTTCTCCATAGGAGGCCTCCAACAGATGGGAAGCTGTAAATGGGGTGAGGATGGTGGAAGAAGTGGGAAGGGATCTGTTGGATCAAAGCCAACTTTTCACCAGAGGAAAAATTTATTAATTATAGGATGCCGTAGGATTGGCTTCGCCTCTTGAGTGTGGGAGTAGTAAGCTGTGCTTTAAACAAACAGCCCCATCACTCAGCAGTAATTAGCAGCAACAATAGGCATCTTCACAGGACCAGACTGACAGGTGGCTCACAACACACAGCCTCGAGCCTGGCCTGGAACCAGGCTTGGATGCGACACCTGTGGAGCCAGTCGGCCCATGCTGGGGCAGCCCAAGAGGCACCGGCACAGAAGTGACATACTCATTCTTGGGCCATTTGCTGGAAACTTGCTATGTACTAGGCACTGAGAGGAACGCAAAAGAAATGTAAGACACAGACCATACCCACAGTCAAGAGAATTGAGGAGACAAGATTAAGTTTGAAAAGTTATAGTAGCACAGAAATATAACTGTCCCCCCATATCTGGGGATTGGTTCCAGGATCTTTGCCCCCCTCGCCCCTGGAGATACCAAAATTCATGGATGTTCAAGTCTCCCGTATAGAATGGTGTAGTATTTGCATATAAGTTATGCACATCCTCCCATATACCGGGTTTTTTTTTTTGGCCACGCTACGAGGCTTGCAGGATCTTAGTTCTCCAACCAGGGACTGAACCTGGGCCATGGCAGTGAAAGCACAGAGTCCTAACCACTGGACCGCCAGGGAATTCCAGTATACTTTAAATCATCTCTAGAGTACTTATAATAACTAATACAATGTAAATGCTATTTCAATAGTTGTAAATACAGTGTAAATGCTATGTAAGTAGTTGCTAGCGAGGGGGCAATTTCAAGTTTTGCTTTTTGGAACTTTATGGAATTTTTTTTTCTCAGATATTTTCAGTCCTTAGCTTGTTGAATTCACAGGTAAGGAGGGCCAACTGTATATTACATATAAGGGATGTGGACCCTCAGAGCCAAATGGGAATTCTGGACCAGGTGATGGAAGGGAGAGAGGTCTGTATCACACTGGCATGTTTCTTGTAAAAGAAGTAGGAAACACAAAGAAGAATAGAGAAGAAAATGAATCATATTAATTAACACTTGTCAGAGATATACATTGTTACTATTTTGGTTACATCCTTTAAGATCTTTTTTCTGTGCACATATATGGGTATAAACACACACATTTCATTACATAAATGGGTTCATATGCTCATGTGGTACATACTGTTCTTTGTCTTGCTTTTTATACTTAGCGATAAGTTGTGGACAGTTTTCCTTGTCAGTAAACTAAAGATCTCTTGTATTTCACTGTGTACCTACCATGATTTAACTAATCCCTTGTTATTGCCCCTTTAGGTTACTGACAGTGGTGGCCGATATATAATACCGACTCTGTGCACATCCTATTTTTATGCTTAGGTTATAGTCTTTAAGTAGAATTGTTAGATCAAAGAATATGCGCACTTGCAGCGGTTTTGGTACATATTGCCCAATTGCCTTTCAGAAAGGATATATCAACTTAGGCTCTCCAGTCCTATGAAAGTGTCTCTTTCACTACATCCTTCCCAACACTAGGTATTATTATTATTATTTTTAATTGCAAATTTGATAAGCAAAATAGTGTTTCGTTGTTACTGCTTTATTTTTCTTTATTATTATTATTTTATCACTTGGACTTTTATTTTTTTATAGGCCAATTAGTCATTGGTAATTCCCTTGACAAATTGTTTGATTATGTACTCAGTTTTCAATTGGAATAGTCTTTTTTTTTCATTTTGTTTGTGCAGTATTCTATTATTATTATTTAGTGTGGTTTATTCTTTTTGTCTTACTGATTGATAAGGGTTCTTGATGAATATTCAGTCTATTAACTCTTTGTCTTTTTTATATTACAAATATTTTATCCTAGATTGCCATTTGCCATTTAGTTTTGTTCAGTATTTAAGCATTTGTAAAACTGAAATGTCCATGCAATCGAGGTGGTCTGTCTAGGCTTTCCGAACCACTGGGCTGGAATGGCCATGACTGGGAGCAGGGAGGCCCATTGGTGGCCCCTGCACTGGTACCAAGGTGGCAAGACGAGGCCCACAGTTAGGACCAGGCTGGAGAGGATGGAGCTGTGCAGTTCAAGACAGAGTAGAGGTGACCAAGATGTGGTGATCTTGAGTGGGGGAGTGAAGAAGGAGGGAGAGGAGTCTGGGGTGACTCACAGGGTGCTGACCTGTACAGCAGAGTGAGCAGGTGGAGGGTGAACCGGAATCGGGAATACAGGAAGAAAGGGGTTGGGGGTCAGGGGCAGAGATTGTCATAATTCCTCTAGGGATTGTTGTTGGAGTCTCCTGGTAGAGAGAACTCTTTGGTATTTGAATCTCTAGGCCTGGCCTGGCTTCTGTCTTTGTGTCAAGCTCGGAGAGGCTTTTCTCTGCTACAGAATTATAGATTTAAATAAATTCTCTCTTAATACTTTGTTTCGTCTGTTTTTTTAGATTTTTTTTTTTTTAACTTTTTTTTGCAAACCAACACTGTTTTATTGTCAACAGAACCTGCCTGGGGAAGTAGGAGGCCCACTGTGCCCCCGGAGGGGCTATGGACCTTGGTTGTCTGGGGCCCGTGGGAGAGATGGGTCCGTGCAGTGAGAACAGCTCTGGCCACCACTGGCACCTGGGTGGTCAGAGGCAGGGTCTGGGGGGCCAGCAGGGGGCATGGGAGCCCCCGGGGAGCTGGGTCTTGGCTCCCCCTGGCTCATCTGCAGGAGGCCAGTGAGGGCGATCGGCTCAGGCCCACTGAGCCAGGCAGTGGAGCAGCCAGAGGATGGGATGGGGAGGACCCAGGGGGACATTATTGGGGGTGGGAGCAGCAGTTTCAGAGAGTCCATCACCTGCTGAGGGCCCTGAGACAGGTACAGGGGAACATGCTACCCACAGGGCAGCAGAGGGTCAGAAAGAAAGACGCCTTCACAGCATGTCCCTGGGAACCCTGCATCCCTGGGTGCCTGCTCTCCACTCTGATGTCCTGTTAGACTGGACCTGAGGCCTCTGCCTGAGGCTGCCTTGTACAGAGGCCAGAATGAGGGATGGCATGAGGTCCGGCCTGAGAAGGAGGTGCCTGACCCACAGCTGGGTCCCCACACCAGCCGAGGTCCGCTTGAGCCTCATAGTTTGGGTCCCAGGATGCCAGCAGGGTCATCTTTGACGGGGCCACCTCCCAGGTCGTCTGTGGGGAGAGGGGAACTGGGGTTCCTGGGGACCGCTTGGCAGCCAGGCCTGGGGGCGGCCAAGGCAGCAGCTGCTCCTTCCGATCCAGGAAGGCCTTCGGGACCAGGGCTGAAGACTGTCCTGTGGGGTGTTCTTGGCTCCCCCAGGGCTTCCTCTCCAGAGTCCCAGGCCTGGCCAGGGTCGCTGCCCGCCAAGGGGCCTTGTGCCTCGGGCACCTGCTCTTCACCCGCGCCCCGCTGCCGGGGGGTCCAGGGCAGCATGCCACATCCAGGGGGAGGGCAGGGCAGGGCCCTGCGCCGCCCACCCTGCCTGCCTGGCCCCTCCCGGCTCCCACTCGGGCCCAGCTTCCGTCAGCGGCCCGTGCTGCCCTGCGCGCCCCTGCGAGCCCAGGTTGCGGCCCACCTCGCAGGCTTTACATTTAAATCTGGATGGAATTTGTCATATTTTGGTGAATTGTGAGTTAAAGATTTAACTTTTTTTCCCCTAAGTCACTAATAATTAAAACATCTATCCTTGCTCTTGTGATCTGAAATACCACCTGTGTCTTACAGTATATTTCCATGTATATACCTGAGTCTGCTCTAGAATTCTCTGGTGTGTTCCACTGAATTGTCTGCTCCTCCACCAGCACTGTTCTGATCACATTTTCTTTAAATATATCTAATAGGTGCTAGGGTAAGGTGTACTTCACACTTTTTTTCCTCAGAATTTTCTTTGTTCTTTTAGGATGGACTGCAAAATCATTGTAAGCCCTGCTCCTTTGGACTGCACAGTGGGAGCTGGAAACATGGGTGACCCCACTGGGACCCTTTGTATTCATAAGCACCAAATATACCAGGAGCTGGGTTTGGTGAGCCTGGACTTTCTTCTTGATACAGAAATCACATGGGGCCTCTCTAGGAAGAAGCCCCTCACTGCCATTGACTTGGGGCATCGCCCAGTCTCTGGCCCGAAGACAGTCCTGTGGACCCTCAGAGCCCCTGTGTCCTTGCTGCTGTGGCTGCTACAGCACCCAGCCGTATGCTCCCCACTGTAGCCAAGCCAGCCTATACTGGGGTTTTATTCTCCATCTTGCAGGGAATCTTGTCTCTAGCCAGTGCCCTCAGTGCCCTCTCCGAGCCTGCTCTCCTCTAATGATTTTCTGTAGGTTAGCTCTGAGGATCTTTTCTTTTCTTTTTCAATATTTATTTATTTGGCTGCCCAGGGTCTTAGTTGTGGCATGCAGGATCTTCATTGTGGCGTACAGAATCTTTAGTTGCAGCCTGCAGGCTCTTAGTTGCAGCATGCCTGCGGGATCTAGTTTCCTGACCAGGGATCGAACACGGGCCCCCTGTATCGGGAGCGTGGAGTCTTAACCGCTGGACCACCAGGAAAGTCCCTGGGGATCTTTTCTTAATCTGTTCTTAAATGTGTTTCTTCTAGAGAATTCTTCATAATTGGCAGCATTATGATGGCTTCTTCCTAGTTTCTTCTGTGCATGTAAGTTTTTCCCTATTTCACATTTGCTAGGCTTTTTCTTATTTAAGTGACTTTTTCAGGGTCTTTTTTACTGAGGAGTCATGAACATACCGTAAAGTCACAAATCCTAAGCGTACATCTCAGTGAGTTTTTATATATGTGTACACTGTGGAACTACCACCCTGATCAAGATAGGTATTTTAGAGTTAAGAAGCTGTTGGTGGGAGGTTGGGTAGAGAGGGAAGTCATGAGTGTGTCCCCAAGTTGCCATCTTTTTCTGGAACTGCCTTTAAAGAGTGTTAAAGGAGGGAGCCACATGTCAAGTCTATACGGTATGTGGAGAGCAGAATGGTTAGGAGTGATGGGTCATGTTTTGGTCCTCCCCCTTCCTAGCCATGGGACTTTTGTGCCTCAGTTCAACAACTGTAAAATGGGAGTAGATGATAGCTCTTACCTCACAAGGTTGTCATGAAGATTACACAAGGAAGTACATGTAAGTGCACAAAAAATGTTAATTGTTGTTTTTGTTTTTATCAATGAGGAGGAGGAGGCAGTAGTTCTTAATGAAGGGCACACATCAGAATCACCTGGGGCACTTTTGCAAAATATACATTCTCAACCTGGCCAGATGTACTGAGTCAGAATCTAGATTTTAAACACCTTCCCAAGTCATTCTGTTGCTTACGTTGGTTGAGAACCCCTGGGCTGGAGGTGGCCATGACAGGCTGCAGGAAGGTCAGTGGGTGGCCCCTGCGATAGTGAGGGCTGGAGAGGATTGAGCTGTGCAGATTCAGGGCAGAGTGGAGAGGTGGCCAAGATGATGACCTTGGGTGGGGAGCAAGGAGGGAGGGGAGGAGTGTAGGGTGACTCACAGGGTGCTAACCTGAATGGCGGCTTGAGTAGGTGGAGGATGAGCCAGGATTGAGAATACAGGAAGGGGGGGTGGGGAGTGGGCCAGAGATTGTTATAATTCTCCTCGGGATTATTGAGTGGAGGCTTCTGGTGGAAACACCAAGTTAGTATTTGGATCTCTAGGCCTGAGCCTTTGGTGTTTTTCAGGGAGTCATCACTGTGAAGGAGGTAGGTAAAGCCATGGGTCTAGTCGTAGAGTGAGTGTAGAAGGCAGGAGAGGGCCAAGTTCACAAGCATCCACCTCTGGGAAGGCCTGCGTCCACTACTTCCTCCCTCCTTAGAGACAGAGAAGCACTTATTTCTTGTGTATTAATAGCCCCCTTGCTGAGGACTGTTGGGGAATAAAATCAGTCTTCTCACTTGAGGATGAATAATAACTGTGGGTCACTTCCTTTCCTCACAGGTCTCAAGGGTTTCCACATCCGCAGACGGAAGAGCTTAATCCTCCATCAGTATCCTCCGACAGCGCATTCAGTTGAGGGCAGTGTCTTACCTTCCGACGTCCGTTCACCCTCATGCTTCACACATACTCTACCACTGATGGTTTCTTAGACTCTGGCTTTCGTCAGGCCCTTGATATCCACCAGTTACCCTTTGGTAAGAGATTAAGCCATTCCACTACTCTCCCAGAGGCATTTGCATTTAGAACGACAGGTATAATAGAAATAATGGAAGACGTTGCATTCCTGAGGGAAGGCGATCCTGGAATGAATTATTCATTTGCTCATTCTAGAACATCCCTGTCCAGTAGATCTTTCTGCACCGAAGGAAATGTTCTTCTGTGCTCTACAATACGATAGCTGCTAGCCATGTGTGGCTAGTGTAACTGAGGAGCTGTGTTTTTCATTTTAATTAAAGTTAAATTTAAATTGACAAGAGGAAAGCAGGCATTACTAGGTTGCATCCACTGGATTGGTGAGAGACCCCTGACAACCCACTTGCCTGCCCTACTATCCGAGCGCCCCCCAAAGGTAACTTTAAAAACGGGTCTTTCCAAGGTCGTGGGAAAGGACTTGGTGTGCCGCCACCACTTCTGCCTTTGGTCTCTGTGCCTTCCGCAGAGCTTCCAGCAGCGATGCGTTGGGACAGAGTGTCTGGAGGCTCACGACCTCTGTGGTTCGGAGGAACCACTGTGAGGCAGGCCCAGGGAAGAATTTGCCATTTTCAATGGAGAACAAGTGGCAGTTACTAATTATGATGACTTTGTACTTTGGATCTTGATTTGCTACACCTTTCTTTATAATAAGCAGTTACTTAAGAAATTAGGATGTCTTAGTTAATCCACGAAACAGGTATGACGAGCAGCTTTTTTTTTTTTTTGGCTGTGTCAGGCAGCATGCGGGATCTTAGTTCCCCAACCAGGGATCGAACACATGCCCCCTGCATTGGGAGCACGGAGTCTTAACCACTGGACCACCAGGGAAGTCCCAAGAGCAGCATTTTAAGAGGTGCAATTTCTTTGAAAAGTGGATCAAGCTCATGACCTTAACATACTAACTATGTTTGTAAATAAACTCATGACATAAATCCTTAGTGCTTCTCTGAAATATGGAACGTGATAATCGAGCATGTGCTTGCATTTGTATTTGGGTAATATTCCAGTATTAGTTTCTTGATTAAATATGTGTGTGATCTTGGGACTTCCCGGCAGTCCAGTGCAGGGGGTGCAGGTTCGATCCCTGGTCAGGGAGCTAAGATCCCACATGCTTCGCAGACAAAAAACCAAAACATAAAACAGAAGTAATATTGTAATAAATTCAATAAAGACTTAAAAAAAAATGGTCCACATCAAAAAAAATCTTAAAAAAAAATATGTGCGTTATCTTAAAAAAAGGAAAGAAAATGGGTCTTTGAAATCAGATGGGCTTTCTTTTCCCACCCCTCTAGCCTTGACCCCTCAGTGTGTCTCCCCCAAGAAAGCAAGATGTCTGTGGCTGTCCCCCACAGGCCTCTCCTAGCCCTAGTTTTTCTCACTCTTTGCCATAGGACACTGCCCATGCCTTTCCTTCTGCCCTGCCGCCCCCTCTCTCTATTCCTGCTCGTGCCACGGTAAACCCTACTTCCTCCAAGAAGACTTCCCCAACTCCTGTCCCTTCCAAATGAGGCCAGTTTTAGGGCTCTGAACAGATTCCATTTGGCTTCCCGGTTGAGGGTGGAGGTGGCAGGGATGGATCTTAGGAAGATGTAGCTGCAGGATGGATGTGCATTAGGTCACTGCATTTCAAACTTCCAGTGAAAAATTTATGTCCCAACTACTGCACACACCTACATACAGATATATAAAACTGAAACACAAATTTTGTAAAAATAACACTCACTATGTATGATGCATTTGGATATTTTCTGTTCTATTTATTTTTTAAAGGAAAATGCTGGTTATAACCCATTGAACTGATTTCACGACCCAGTAATGGGTCACAACCCACGGGGTGAAAAATGCAGAGTGAGATCATTGCTGCTCAGCACAACTCTGAACACAGCCAGGGGGCCCTGTGCAGATGGTGCCCCTTGGGTGCCTCGGAGAGCTGGCAGCTGATGGCCCTGGCGGCGCTGTGGTGCACCTGGTGCTGCTCTGCTTTCTCCGTGGAGTCTCCTTTCAGGGCCCCAGTTGGTTGTGCCATAACGTGGCCACAGATGCTTTCTCAGTGCTGTGGAAGGAGGTTGAAGTCTATAAAGCACTCCATACACCTGACAGAAAGATGCTGGCTCAGTGTGAAGTGTCACAAGGCTGTATACCTCATCCCATTTGTTGAGGCTCCTCATGGAGACAAAAGCTTCCAGGCCCCACGGGGCTCACTGGTGCTGCTCACCTGGAAGGGCTGTGAATAACAGACAGAATAAAAGCAAAACAGGGAGCTCTTGCATGCAGCGTAACAATGACAGAAACATCTTCCTGCTTAGAGGATGGATGATAAATATACATAAGGAACATTCCAGGGGGCAGTGAGTCTTGGAGCCCCATCTCCCTTTGGAACTGGAAGTTACTGAAAACCGAACCCACAGAAATAGCTACTTCAAAACCCCTGCATTTAAGCCAGGTGTTTTATCCCTCTGAGAGCCTCAAAGTCTGTGGACATTTACTTAGCACACTTTTCTAAGGAAAGTGACTCTCTGATTTCTCAACCCACTGCAGAAGAAAATTGCCTGGAAGGGTGGTGGTAGGTCTTTTCCAGAGAGAGACATGTAGATAACAGGAAAGTAAAAGCCATGGGGAAGGATAGAGAAACAGTAAGAAGGGGACACAATCATGTTATTATCTAGTTCCTTAGGGAATGTTCCTAATGACCACTTATGTGGGAAAAGGACATTTTTTAAAGCATTAGAGAACGGTGGACCACATTTTAGCAAGATTTCACTTTAAAGTGGTTGGCCATTGAAGTTTCACTTTTCAGGAAAAGTATTCATGAGAACCTCAGTGATTCTGGATAAATTAGGTGCTGTTGAACTGCCCCTGATTAGGGCTAGTCATGGGTTTGAGGCATGCTGTAATCTCAGGTTCACGGGCAAGTCCTCCCCACCCAGCCCTAGTCTGCCTCATAGCCTGAAACCCCTCCATTACTGTTACTGTTGGGTTCCTTTGTTCTCCTGTGTGAATTTGTGAATAAATTCTTTCCAATCTGAAAGCTTCTTGGTAGTGGCTCCCGGATATTCTGAAGGTAGATGTAGAGAGAGAACTCTGATCTGGACCCTACCTGAGGATGGGGTGGCCTAAATGACCAGAGGGCAGGACAAAACCACTGGGATTTGGGCTGTGGTGAGTTTTTAGGGAGCAGTGGGGGGCAGGCTTGGAAGCCGAGTTCCACCCTTTTCACTGCTTTCACTACTTGAGGACAGCCCACTCACTGAGACAGAGCCAGGTCTCTGCTTCTCCCCTAGCCTGTCCCCTCGCAGCTCACTGGCCACCTGATCCCCAGCTCTGCTTCTGTGAGTTACCCTGAGTGACTGCAGGGGGTGCTCCAGTTAAGTAAGGGGACCTCAAAGAAAAGCCAGGTGTTTCTGAGACAAAGATCATTTATTCCATATCAACTAAGAAAGCAACCTTTAAGTAGAAGGCAGTGGGGTTGGTGGTGTGTCACACCACCAGGAGGTTTCTGTCTTAACAATAGATTGCCACATAGTATGCATGCATAATACATTACAATTCTAGTGTTGATATTTACAAATGCCCTGTGACTACAAAATGAGGAAATTTCTCCCAGTGGGGAGAATAACAACAATAAACTAAAATAACAATACCAAAAGTCTTTGAAAAGATCTCAGGGGTTTGCGGGACTTCTGCGGTGGTGCAGTGGTTAAGAATCTGCCTGCCAGTGCAGGAGACACGGGTTTGGGCCCTGGTCCGGGAAGATCCCACATGCCACGGAGCAAGTAAACTCGTGCGCCACAACTACTGAGCCTGTGCTCTAGAGCCCGTGCTCCTCAACAAGAGAAGCCACCTCAGTGAGAAGCCAGTGCACCGCAACGAAGAGTATCCCCCGCTCGCCACAGCTAGAGGAAGCCCGCGAGCAGCAACGAAGACCCGATGCAGCCAAAAATAAAAATAAATAAATTAAAAAAAAAAAAAAAGATTTCAGGGGCTTTGGCCAGAAATGAATTGGGGCTTGGTCAAGTGGTGGTTCCGAGAAGCTGCCTAATGGAATTCTTTTTTTTTTTTTTTGGTAGGAATATAATGTGAAGGGTAGAGAAAAACCACTCGAGCTTAAGCACTCTAACTAGTGGAAATTAGATTCTGATGATGAAATCACGAATGATTTTAACAGCGAGAAGAAGGGGCATCAGCAAAAGAAGACCAACGAGCTTAAATTTTCAATGAACCTACTGTTTTCTCACATGTACGGGATACCTGGTGTGTGATACACCCATGTCAGAACGTCCAGAAGGAGCAAAGTCCAGAATTAGACGAGATTGTAAAGGAATCCCAGCCAGCACAAAGGTTGCTTGTCTGCTTCCTTATTGAAGCCAAGAGGAGGAACAAGGCAAAGACAGGCCTTCTGCTAGGGGGAAGCACAGAGTATTCATGTCAGAGAGAAAGAAAAAAGGTGCCCAATTCCCATTTGCTTCCAACTCTGCCTCCCTTGAGAATAGTCCCCAAACTGAGGAGAAAAAGTAACATCGTATGGAATGAAATGAGGCTCCCGACGGTAGAGGAGATGTTAATGGAACCCTCTTCCCGGGGGCAAAGACCACTGTCACATTTCCCATCTAGGTTGACTCACGTCCCTGAATCAGTACTTCCAGGGAGAGGCAGTCTAACTAGAGACAGATCCATTTATTAGTCCTTGATTTCAACATAGATAAGGAAACTGAAACCTGTCCTTTTCAGCAATTTTTAAAATTTAAATCAATAAAGACCCACTAGGTAGGCTTCTCTAAGCTAAAGATGACATAGCTCTGGGAGGGACAAGTAAATGGCTTTGGGGTGACAAAGTCAGGATTTCAAACAGTCTTATCAGGGTGGAAAAAAGAGGAGGGAATTTTATAAGGGAAAATTGAATATATTTGGGTTCAACAAATGTAATCATCCAAGTGCGTAATGGGGGTGCCTGAGATGGGCTTGTGGAGGGGCCTGAAGGGGCTGGTTTTCCACAGGCTCCTTGTGGACCAGGAGTGGGGGGCTCAGGGGAGCCCAGCCACACGCCGGAGGTGCCAACCTGGAGCAAAGGAGGGGGTGCAGCCCATTTCCACTCCCTGCTCCTTAGGACACGCGGCTGTCCAGTGTGGGGTGCAGGCTTCTGGAGACTAACAAAGAAGGAAACATCCAGGGCGGGTCATCAGGATGGAGAGGGTCTGGGGACAGGGGAGTGGGTGATGAGGCAAGGACCGTCAGCTTTGGGAAGAGAGGTGAGTCCAAATATCTGAAGAGTCTCCTGAGAGTGAAAGAGGGGACAATTCTGTATGTCCAGAGGGCAGCCCAAGTTAGAGGGAAGTAGGCCTAGGTTCTGTTTGAGGAAGATGCACTGTGTCTTCCCTGTCAATGGAGGGTTTCTACGGCCTTGGGATGGCCTCACTGCCAGGGACATCTCAGAGGGGATGCCTAGCGAGGTGGCATGAGGATTCTAAAGTTCCTTCCCAAGATGTTCCCTCTGCCGTGGACGAGGAGTCCGCAGAGAGCGCCTTTGCCCAGGCACTTTGGAGTAAGTAGCTGTACAAGGGCAATTGGAGTAAGTAGCTGTACAAGGGCAAAGTGAGGCTCCGGGTTCAAGTCCTGCTTTGGTCACTTTGCGTGTGACCTTTGACTAGTTACTCTCTGCACCTTGGTCCCTTCATTAAAAATATGGATCATGGCAATAGTACACTCCTGCCAGGACTTCTGTGAAGTTTAATTGAGTTAAAGCGAGGCATTTAGAGCTATTCCACAGCCTTGGTAAGGGCTGTGTACCCGATAGCTTCAGTGATGGTCATCCGCCCACTGTCACCACCACCGCCGCCTCCACTGATTGATCACACGGTGCTGGGGGAGTAGAGGTGAGCGGGTGGGCTCCCTGCCTTCAACAAGTCAAAGCCCAGTGTGGAAGGTGGAGGACTGTCGCATGTGGGGATGGGGTTTGGGGGAGCACGGGGCACGGCCACTTGCGGAAGGCTTGTGGGGCGGGGTGGCAGTCCAGGGCCTCCTTCCTCTGAGACCAGCTCCTGAAACCATGGCTTGGCTCCACAGCATTTCCAGGCATCCCAGGGCTGCTGTCTCGTCAGTCCAGCGCTCTCCTGGCTGTTTGCTCTGGAGGTGCCCCTTCTGCACCCCGTCAAGTGCTAGGACTGGCCAGGCTGGCTTGGCAGGTTGGGGACCCAGGGCCCCCTGGCACAGGGCCCCCCGGCACAGCTGGGGCCCGAAGACCCTATTCCTGAGCTTTAGGGCCCCAAACGCTAAAGCTCCCTGTGTGCCTCCTCTGTGCCCGGCACTGTGCTGGGTGTCCTCCTGCAGAGTCGTAGCACATCGTATGCCGGGAGACAGGTGGTATCAGTCATCCCCATTTTACAGCTAAGTAAACAGGCTGAGACATTAAGTGTCTTACAAAGGGCAGGGCCAGGACTTGGACCGAAGGTTTCCAAGGCCAAAATTGGGTGCCATTTCCATACCCGACCAGAGGTGACTCAGCCAAGAGCCCAGCCCTTGGGAGGAGTTGGAGCCAGAGTTCTGATAACTGACTACTCCAGCCCAGGGGAAGGGCCAGAAGGGCTCTCAGAGCCCTACCCTTCCAGGCCTGTCACCTGCTCCCCGAATCCCTGCCTACTCATGAGATCCCCCTCACGAAGCCAACGCCCGCCTGGGAAGTGCTCAGGGGACCCCGTCTTGCAAAGTGGTCCCTGCCTGCTCACTCTTCATGGAAACATCTCTCAACCAGTGGTCATTTTAAAAAAGGAAGGCAGTGGTTTAGGGAAAAAACATGTTTTTTTAAGTAGTGGTGGCCTTTTTTGTTCCCTAAAGACTTTTTTTTTTGAAGAACAGTTTCAGGTTCACAACAAAATTAAGAGGAAGGGTTCCCATGTACCCCCCGCCTCCACACATACACAGCCTCCCCCAGCGTCAGCATTCCCTGCTGGATCCATGTGTTTGTTACAGCTGATGAATCTATGTGGTGACCTTTCTCCCAGAGTTTTATCTGAACTTGCTTGAAATTGAAAACATATTCTGTGTGAAGAGAATGTGTGGGAACCTGTGCGTGCCCTCCTGTCTCTTGACCCCCTTCTACCACCCCACCCAGATTCTGCAGAACCCGGATGTAGTTTATGACCCCTGCTCTGAGGTGGGGAGAGTTAGCGCTACTCTTTGTTAATGATCTCTTCCCCAGATTGTGCCTCTAGAACCTAAGTTCCGTGTGGCAGGTTTTAAAAAAAATTATGCTAAAAGATACATAACACATAATTTACCATTTTAACCACTTTTGAGTGTACAATTCAGTGGCATTAAGTATATTCACATTGTTCTGCAACCATCACCACCATCCGTTTCCGGAACTTTTTCTTTTGTTTGTTTGTTTTTAACATCTTTATTGGAGTATGATTGCTTTACAATGTTGTGTTAGTTTCTGCTGTATAACAAAGTGAATCAGTTATACATATACATATATCCCCATATCTCCTCCCTCTTGCGTCTCCCTCCCACCCTCCCTATCCCACCCCTCTAGATGGGCACAAAGCACCGAGCTGATCTCCCTGTGCTATGCGGCTGCTTCCCACTAGCTATCGATTTTACATTTGGTAGTGTATATATGTCCATGCCACTCTCTCACTTCGTGCCAGCTTACCCTTCCCCCTCCCCGTGTCCTCAAGTCCATTCTCTACATCTGCATCTTTATTCCTGTCCTGCCCCTAGGTTCTTCAGAACCATTTTTTTCCAGAACTTTTTTATTATCCCAAACTGAATCTCTCTACCCATTAAACAGTAACTCCCCATCTTCTCTCCCCTCAGATTCTGGCAACCACCATCCTACTCTGTCTCTATGAATTTGTCTATTCTAGGTAGACCTATTCTGGGTCTGTTCTCATAAGTGGAATCATACAATATTTGTCTTTTTGTGTCTGGCTTATTTCACTTAGCATAATGTCTTCAAGGTTCATCCATGTGGTAGCATGTGTCAGAATTTCCTTTCTTTTTAAGGTTGAGTGATATTCCATTGTAGGTATATGCCACGTAGTTCTATGTTTAATTTTTTGAGGAACCGTCATACCGTTTTCCACAAAGGATGCACGATCTTATATTCCCATCAGCAAAGTACAAGGGTTCCAGTTTCTCTATGTTCTTGCCATCGTGGCAGGGGGTTTTTGTTTGTTTTGTTTTGTTTTGTTTTGTTTTTAAAGTTAGATGTGAAATGCGTATGAGACATGTTTTTTTTTTTATAGCTACTTTATTTATTTATTTATTTATTTTTGGCTGTGTTGGGTCTTCGGTTCGTGCGAGGGCTTTCTCTAGTTGTGGCAAGCGGGGGCCACTCTCCGTCGCGGTGCGCGGGCCTTTCACTATTGCGGCCCCTCCCGTTGCGGGGCACAGGCTCCAGACGCGCAGGCTCAGTAGTTGTGGCTCACGGGCCCAGTTGCTCCGCGGCATGTGGGATCTTCCCAGACCAGGGCTCGAACCCGTGTCCCCTGCATCGGCAGGCAGATTCTCAACCACTGCGCCACCAGGGAAGCCCCTGTTTGTCTTGTTTGTTTGTTTTGTTTTTTCTGGCTGCACCGCCCGGCATGTGGGATCTTAGTTCCCCAACCAAGGATTGAACCTGTGCCCCCTGCATTGGGAGTGCAGAGTTTTAACCACTGGACGGCCAGGGAAGTTCCAGCGCTTTTTAATCTCTTGTTCATGGCTGTATCCAGAGACTAGGACAGTTCCCAGCACATAGTAGGTACTCAATAAATATTTGTTGGGTCAGATGAATCGGCTTTGGTCTCTAGGCAGCTGTACCAGGGAGCCCGTGTACCTGTCAGCAGAACCTTCCCCTTCTAGGCCTTGCTCAGCTCTGAGAATCACCCTTTTGATGGGGTAAGTTATCTACAGGTGCCCACTGGTGTCAAGAGAAATGGTAGCGCCGTGGAGGTCAGGGAATCGAACATGCTGGCTAGCATGGGAGTGTTTTTTAAACTGCGGGTCTCGACCCATTTGTGGCTCGTGAAACCAGTTTTTAGTGGTTAAAAGCATTTACTAAAAATGAAATCAAATAAAAATATTAGGGCATACTACATGGAAGAAAGAGTAAGTATCATTTACCTGTATCATTTGTGAAACTTGTTTTTTTGCGTAATGTTTGTGTACATGTGTAATAGATCACCAAGAGTTTGAAAAACACTTTTGTTTAGGGTCTGTAGCCTCTGCCTGAAGAATTCTCACAGCAGGCAGCTTACTACCTCACAAGGAAGCCCACACCATTTGGGGGTCTGCTGTAATATTGGAATATTCCTCAATGAGCAGAAACCTTTGCTTTGGGGCCCTACTCTGTGCCGGAACCTGTAATGGGCACTGTTAGCTAAACTGCCCCCACTACTACCTATCCCGTGTGGGAAGCAGCCCAGCTGTGAGGTCCTGCCTGCAGGGCAGAGCCTTCTAGCACTGTGTCTTTTGATTGGGGTTCATATTAGACACACTGTTTTTCTCCAGTGAAGGCATCTGCATACGGGGACGTCTGTGTCCCATTTGACAGGCAGGCAGGCCTCCCTTGGTTCCTAGACAGATCTAGTCTAGGATGACTGCTTCCTTGTCTGAGGTGTCCTCTGGGCTCCCCACATCTAATTTACTGCATGCCCCATAGTCCACATTTTAAGTCTGGCCATCCCACACTTCCCCTCCAAGTCTGATGAAAATTCCACCCACCATTATTGTGCGATGCTGAGGCAGATGAGGAGAAACAAATGTACTTATAGATTTATATTTCTTCTTTCTTCATCACTTCTGGGGTTATGTTACGAGCCACGCCATGCCCAGGCCTGGGTTCCGTGTTCACCTAGCTTTCCTGCATCTCTCCTACCACAGCCTTGTGACACAAGTCTTGTTGCTTAATTTTCTTCTCCTCCTCGTGGAGGAGGCTCTTACCTCTCAGAGGGCAGTAACTGTTGCATTCATCTTTCTGTCCTTGGACCTCGCACATGAAGTTTGTGCTCCATATGTATTTGTTGACTGGATGGATGTATGAATTTTAAACTTCTTGAGAGTAGAGACTGTCATTCCCTTTCTTACTAATTCCACATCTCAGTCCAGCCCAGGTCTGAGCCCATAATAAGGCTGATAGTTTGGCCAATTGATGGGAGTGCTGGAGAGTCAACAGGAAAAGTTTCCCAGGTCCAATTGGATTTTGATTCTCAAGGAAATAAAACCCAGAGGCTAGATTCTCCCAAATACCTGGAGTGCCTGTCAGTGAGAGGCCAGATCCTATCACTTGTGCCCATGATCCTGGGCAGTGAGAAGGTGGTATGGTGAGGTGGGAAGAACTTGGATAATAAAACAAGAGAGGGGCTTTATGTGGACCAATGATGATCAAGTGCCAGGAACTGAGGAGTTTGGTTAACTCAGCTCTCTGCCCCAAGGTCCAAGTCTAAAAGAAAGAGACAGAGAGGGAAGGAAGGAAGAAAGGAGAACGAGAGAACAAGAGAGTGTGCCTAGACTTGGAAGCTAGATCAAACTGGACCTGAATCCCCTTTCCATCTCCTTTAATTATGGAACTCTAGACATGGTATTAATCCTCTGAGTCCTGGTTTCTGCTTCTATGGAATGAGAATTAGATAATACACGTGACAGGCCCCCTCACTGTTCTTGGCACATGGTAGATAATCAGTAAATAATGGGAAGTTTTAGTACCATTGCATCATGTTTGGCATGCCTTATCAGTGTAGGTCCAGCTGATACAAGCCAAAAGAGGTCATTTATTAGAAGAATCCTAGCTCACCACCTTGAAGAAAGGGTTGACCTTGAGGCCTCAGGAAGGCCAGGAAAATTGGACCTAGACTTTCAGGAACAGGAAGGCTGCCTTTGGACAGAGGTAGTGCCAGCCTCCTTGTGTGATCTCCAGACAGAGTCTCATTGGCAGGTTTGGATCCTGTGCTGACAGTCCCACTGGGAATTGAGGGAGATGGAGGTCTCCCTCAGAAAAGTGAGGTGCTGTATCCAGAAGAAGGGAGGGCAAGATGGCTAGACGGGCAGAACTGTTGACCAGGACACATGAGTTTCCCCTCCACTCCCACCTTCTACCCGAAACCTGGTGCTCAGGTAGCCCACTGGCTGAGCCCTCACGTGCAGAACTCTGTAACTACTGTTACCCCGCTCCTCCCCGACTCTCTAAATTCCTCCACCAGTTTTTAGTCTCAACACACTGTGTGCCCAGCCTGGCCTGGCCTGGCCCTGAGCAGGAGGGTAGCATCTCTACTCAAAGGGCTGCCCTGCTCAGGGCCTCCTGCCTCCTCCCCATCCCTGCACAAGAGCTCCAGGCCCACCTACTCACCCGCTCTTTACAAAGTTCTGTACACCCTACAGAAAAGAACCTCAGGCCAGTTTTTAAATTTTCAAGTATACTTTTTCGAAACTGAATCTTCTTTTTACTTTATACTTGGCCCCGTCCTGTGTTCTTAGAGAGGCTACCGGAGACCTTGGGTTTCCAGCAGAACAAGAGGCTCTACTGAAACAGACCGAGAACACAAGTACTGAGATTGCCCAGCATCCTTAAGTGCCACGTCCCCCACAGGGCTGTGGGGGGAAGGGTTTGGGGGAGGGACCCACCGCGAGCTTGGCCAGCCCTCTGTTCCTCTTGTCTCCCCTTTTCTGCTCCCGCTATTCTAGGCAGCAACATCGTCCACTCAGGACATCTAAAAGGCCTCCAAGCCTGAGAGTTCACAGTAAGGGGCCTCAGGCCCGAGGAGGCTGAGAAGCGGACCCAATGCCCGAACCCGTGTCCCCTGCATTGGCAGAAAGATTCCCAACCACTGCGCCACCAGGGAAGCCCCTAATAGGCATTTCTTAATTGCTACTGGGTTTACAGATTTTTTCATATTTGGTGGCCAGCTGTACTTTTGTTTTTGGTTTCCCAATCATCTATAGGGGTTTTTGTCCATGTCTAGGCCTTTAGCTTCCATCCAATCTGACATACTACCAGTGTCAGGTGAGTTTCTAGAAAGCCATCCCTGCATCCTGCAAAGTCACCAAGGTAGGGGCCCCCGGGAAGGGTTGGCCTGCCCAGATGCTCCCTGCAGGGTTTGTTTCTCCTACAGAGGCCTGCCCCAGGTCGTGGAAGCCAGGTGACAGTGAGGTGTGTTCTCTGAGAGTGGGCTTAGCTGGCGGCCAGGAAGCCAGCTGTGTACAAAGAGCAGTGCAGGGTGGCCGGTGACGTGTTGTCAAGAGCACCGTCTTGGAGTCAGAAGAATTGTGGTTTCATCTTACTTCTCTTACTAATGTGAATTTGAGCAAATCCCGTCCATTTACTGAGCTCTAGTTTTTTCACCTGGTTAATGGGCGAAATCTCAGGGACCAAATGAACGGTTGTGAAGGCACTTTGTCAAGCGCTGTACAAATGGGTGATATGGTCAGAGGGAACCATGTTGTGAAGGGGACTGAGAAGTGCCTCGCGTAGACAGTATGAATCTCAGTCCACCACCCTCCTGAGATCAACTCAGTTCCAACCCTGAGCTCCCATCTGGTCTGACGGGGAGGAAATTCCATCTTGGTCCCTATAGGCCCCTTCCCAGTAAGGGTCACCCCGGAATCCAGGAGGCTCATGGTGCTGCCCGGGAAAGGGGCCTTCTATGGGCTGTCCACTCGCATGGGCCCTGGTGCCCTGTGAGGCTCCGACCCTGCCTCCAGGCCACAGTCAGGCTTCTGTGCCCAGGGTCAGATTCCGTCTGGTCCTGAAGCTCAAAGAGGACAGATCCAAGACCTTCTTGGAATGGGAAGGGAGAAGCAGAATACAACCATCTAAACACAAGTTAATATCTGAGAAAGTAACCTGGCCACGCCTAGAAGACATTGGAAGATATGTCCTCTTGTCCAAATACTGTCACAAACTTGCCGTGTGGCCTCTGGCACGTTACCCATTGTCTCTGAGATGGTTTCCTTAGCTGTGCAATGAGGGGTGGGTTTCATAACCTCTAGAGCAGCCACGGGTGCTCTCCAGCCTAGAGTCTGCCGGTCCTGGGAGGGGACGAGGTTTTCTTTCATTTTGATGTGCCTGGCCTTTCCCAGTCACAATCACGTGACCTGGCCAGGAGCCCTTTAGCAGCGTGGCCGACAGAATGTTACCGAGGCGTGCTGCTGGTCTGATCTGTTCGGGGTCTGTAGCTCTGTGTAATCTTCACAGTAAATATGAGCTAGCTCTGGGTTGCTAGCTCTCAGTACATTGTCTCACTGGTTGCCAGTGCTCTCAGTACATTATCTCATTTAATTTGCATTAATGCTTGTTGGGTTGGTCCTATTTTTCATTTTATAAGAGAGGAAACAGAGACCAGGTAGCTTTCCCATAGCCAAATGGTGGGTGAGGGGCAGAACTGGCCTGACCCTGATGCTGAGCTTTCTAGCCCACTGGGTTGTGTCCCCTCTGGGGCAGAGGGAACCTGAAGGCAAACGTCCTGGGATGTGTGTGTGACCATTCTGAGAACCAGTCTGGGAAAACCCTCCCCGAGGAGACTCCCAGGTTCTCATGTCCCCCAGACTCCTGAACGGTTGGGGAGAGGGTATTGGGAGGAGCATAGAAACTCCTGGGGACGAGGGTTCTCTGGGGGCAACAGTAAGCATCTCTCAGAGTTCTGGGGTCTCTGCCTGGACAGTAGGCCCAGGACCATGCCTGCACACCCATCCTGCAGAGGGCTGTCCTCCTTTCTCCACTCATGTTCCTGCAAGGGTGGTCCAGGGTACCTCACCTGCTTCCTCCTTGGGCCGGGGTTGGGGTGACATCTGGGTTTGCATCCAGGCAATGGGTAGGCACATGCCATTATCACCATGCACCCCCCGAAGGCAGAGACCCACATCTGGGCCTCACCACCTAGAGACGGGTATAAGCCAGCCTGCAACGGTGCAGTGACACAAGCAAGCCTCCCCTTAGTGATTCTGTCACATAGGTCCCTCCACTGCCCCCACAGAGTTACTCCTACTAATTTCAACCTCTCTCCCCTTCACCCCGTGGGCTGAAAAATTGATTGTTGAAAAAGAGAAAATCTCTAAATAAGACCTTATGATCCTCCAAAGATGCATTCTATCCAACTTTCCTGATGAACTTGTTGGGAAATGGTACCTTATTTATCCAAATCTTAAGTCAGGTTTGGGATTATATTGATTCAAAAATCATGTTGGGCCATTTCTTGCCATTTGTACTTACTAAGCTCTTCCTAGGCAGTACTGGGCCAGGCACTGTGAGTACAAGAAAAGTTCTAAAGGCCAGCCTTCATTTTACAGATGGAAAGAGGACAGCTCAGAGATACTAAGGAGCTCGGCCAAGGTTATACAGCTACTTAGGGGCCGTCGTGGGTTTGGAACTCAAGTTTCCTGCCTTTTGGCCCTGTGCTCTTTCGACAGCATCTTACGCAACTTACGCTATGGTTGAAGGAGCAGGAATGGCACCTCTGGAACAATTACAGAACTCTTAGAGGGGAGCAGAGTTCCCCTTGTTGGTGATTTCCCACCCACAATGGGCTTGTTGCCAGTGTCTTATGTTGTTTACTTATATATGCTTGTCTGGGGGGTTGTCATTTTCTTTTGAGACACTGGGAAATCCCGTAATTAAAAAAAAAATCAGTGAAATTGGATTCCTATATCTTTGCCCAGTTTGTGCTTCTTCAGTGTGTGTGTGTGTATGTGTGTTTTGTATTCTAGCACTTTCTATCCTCAGACAATTTCACATAGGTTGGTCTGGGGGAGGGCTCTCTATCTATGTGTGCTTTACCTGGGGCACAATGACAGAGACAGAGCAGAGTGGGAGTGAGGTGCGGGGAAGAGGCAACGGGCGCCCATGAGGAAAGGAGGCATCATGCCCTCTTACTCTCTGGGGGGCTCTGAACCTGGAGGAGAAGGGGGTCTGCCACGGTCGTGCACTGGTGGGGTGAGATGGTGTCTCTGGGAAAAAGGAAAGAGGCTGGTAAAGGGTTTTCTTAACCCAGAAATGTATAGGTTTTGAAGGTTCCTGACAGTGTCAATGTCATTCATTCATTCACTCAAATAACCCTGGAAAGAATGCAACAAATAATGATCTAAAATCACCTCTGGGGGCTTCCCTGGTGGCGCAGTGGTTAAGAATCCGCCTGCCAATGCAGGGGACACGGGTTCGAGCCCTGGCCCGGGAAGATCCCACATGCCGCGGAGCAACTAAGCCCGTGCGTCACAACTGCTGAGCCCGCGTGCCACAACTACTGAAGCCCGCGCGCCTAGAGCCCGTGCTCCTCAACAAGAGAAGCCACTGCGGTGAGAAGTCTGCGCACCACAATGAAGAGTAGCCCCCGCTCACCACAACTAGAGAAAGCCCGCGCACAGCAACAAAGACCCAACGCAGCCAAAAAAAAAAAAAAAAAAAAAAAAAAAGGAATAAATAAAATCACCTCTGGGCAAAGGCCCTGTGTCAGGTTCCAGAAAAGATGTGTCTTATGTCTAAGGATGTGTCTTGGTTCTGTTCTGCCCTCTCTAGGAGAAAATCAGCCTCCTCTGGCCCAAAGGCCTGCCTGAGGGTTTCCACTCAGCCTCAAGGGCCCTGGAGAGACTTCTGGCTGGGCCGGGCCTCCTGGGGCTGGGGTGTGGGAGAAGGCTGCCATCCACACCGCTGCCTCACCAAGATCAGACGGGAGGGAGCGAGGTGCTGGGGAGCTGGGCCTGGCTTCCAAGGAAAAATGCCACCGCAGCTCCTCTGAGAAGCCAGTGGGCTGAGAGCAGGGCTTGGAGGATTGTGGGTTTCCAACCCTCCCTGACTTAACGCCCAACTTTTTGTCAGAGAAGATGAAAACAACCAGGCCCACTAATGAGAAATGAAACCAGGTTTGGATCTCACGAGAGATCAGAAAAGAGTATAAAAATGGAAACCAGGGGGACCCTGGCACAGGCTGGGTGCTGGCCTCAGGGGTCGCCGTCCTGGGTCGGGCTTCCCCGGGGCCACATCGTGGGGAGAGACGGGGCTGGGTGGGGCAGAGCCGAGGGTGGGTCACGTTTCTAACTCCTGTCTCTTTGGAGCTGTGAGTCAGACACATTTTATCTTACTTGTTTTGACCTTCCATGAGGCAACAGCTGGAGGTGGGGCAGAGAGACAGAGCAACAAGTGTGCTGGTTCTTCTTTTGGCCCATTTAGCAACTTCCTGTAATTTTTGAGCAAGGACAGGTATAACGCCTCGTGCCCTGAGATGCGTAGTCTCCAACATATGCTCTGACCTCAAGGTTGTCTGGCTCAGCCCAGTCAAAGGCAAATTCATTGACTGTAGGGAAATTGTGGACGTTAAATAGGCCCCCTTGGCTGGGCCCGACTGGTCGGTTATTCAGCAAATAAATTTGGGCACCTACTTTGTGCCTCGCACAGTGAGGGGCCTCCAGGCTCACGTCTCCTTCATGCTCCACTCCTTTCCCCTTTATCACTCATTTTACCAATGACAACATGGCACCACAGAGAGAAAACCACAGACTTGGCCTCTGTCTCTGAGTGAAGTGTGCGGCAAATTCAAATGTATCTGCTACAGAGTCTTCCTCAAGTAATTCCGGGTGCTTTCCAAACTTAGCAATTCCCTAAAGAATGGGGGAGGAGGCAGGGGAGCTTTCCAGGGAGAGGAGCGGCATGTGCAAAGGCCCTGTGGTGAAAGGCCACAGGGACCTTCCAAAACCTGAGGGAAGGCAGTGTGACAAGGAAGGAAAGGTTGGGCTCCTGCTGGGCAAGTGGAGCCTCTCTGTGAACCCCCTTTTGATCCCCCCCACTTCACCTAGGACACCTCTTTTTTTCCTCAGATCTCAAATCTGGAAAGCCTTCCCGGAGTACCTGGAGGCAGTCAGGTCCTCTGTTAAATGCCCTCTTATGCTTACCCTCTGGACCCTAGTGTCTCCTCAAAGGGAGCTCTGCCGTTCACGGACTGAGGCTGTTCAGCCTTCTGTGGCCTCTGGCTGGGGTGGACCCTCTTCCTCCCGCCTGAGGGTCAAGCCTTAGCCTGGAAGTGTCCCGGAGGGGCATGGCCGGAGCTGCCAGGCGTGTGACCAGGGCCTGCTCTGTGCCCGAGGGTTAGCCCTGCCCCAGGAGCTCTGGGGGCTGTCAGGCGCAGGGTTGCAGGGCCACTGGCTGACAGGAGATGTGACAGGACTTTGCAGTTCTGTCCATGCCATCAGCCCATGACCCCGTATCCTGGGAACAGCCTGGCCTCATGGCTCTGTGCCCTCCTCAGCCACCCAACATTGTCATTACCTAGAACTGATCCACCTCTGCTCTAAAACAATTCTAGAATTCCTGCTCTCTGGTCGCAGCCTTCTCCCTTACAGAGTTTTCATCCACGACTCCCATCACTCCCATCCTCAACCTCACAGAGTTCCCCAGCACCTGCCCCAGCCCATCCTCACCTCCCGCTCCCGAAGGCCCAGACCCTTTCCATCATGTCACACCCCTCTTCCCCAAACCCGCCACGCCCTGCTCGTCGGTCCTTCCGCTGCCCATGGCTGGGCTAGACATCCTGGCTCTGGGTCAGATCAGCCTCCTGCTGCCCTCATCTCCTCCATGGGGGGACTGGAGCCACTACAAACTCGAGGCCTCCAGCGTTAGTCTTCTTCTCCCCAGGATGGTTCCAAGCCTCCCCCGCAGCCCTCCACCCATCACCTCTCCACCCCACTCCTGGTGAACAGCCCCAATCCCACGTCTCTGAGAGATCTGAGGTCACCGGGTGGGGAGCCCCTGCTGTCGTGGAGGCATGCTGCTCAGTCCTCGGAGGGAAGCCGGGGGGTTGGGGGGAGCGGCCCCAGCAGCAGCCAGTGCTGAGTGCCGCAGGGCTGCGAGGGCCTCGCCACCGCTGCCCCGAGTGTGAGGCTCTGCCGGCCCATCGTCCCGCCGGCTCTCAGCCTTCTCCCTGCCCCCCTCCTGCTCCCTCTCTCTCACAGGCATTACTCCCCACTGAATCTCTTCGCTCCTAATGCCACTTTGCACCTGCTTCAAGGGAATCTGGACGGGACACATCACCTGCCTGGCTCGCCATCTGCATGTTTACCTGCCTTGGCTCCACCCTGCACACCTCCTGAGAGGCAGCTCCTTGCCTGCCCAAGGCTAACCCTGCCAGCGGGGCGGTGGGCCCCCTCCCTCGTTTGTCCCTCTCAGGCCCCACGTTCCTGGGAGCCAGCATCCCCTCTTCCCAGCCTTCTCCTTCCCTCTACTGCCCTGCACTTGTCCTCGCCAGCTGGCCTTCCTTCCCTCAAAGCCACCAGGGCCACCAAGTTGCTAAAATCCTCAGCTACATCTCCATCTTTCCCACCCTTGGCCTGTGCTAAGCCCTCTCTCCTCCCTGAGCCACCCCAGCTCTTGTCTCCCGGGACCCCACTCTACTCTCGGCCTTCTGCCTCTCTCACCTCGTCTCCTGGCCCGCGGCTGACCCTTCAGTGCCTGTGCCCCCAGGCCTGGGGTGGGATCCTCTTCTCAGTCAGCTCCCTCCCTCCATGGGGAGATGGTACCCAAATGCTGATTTGCTGACCACTCCCAAATTCCATCTTTCAATCAGGACTTCTTCCTGAAGTCCAGATTCCACCATCCAGCTGACAAGGGGATTTTTCCACTTGGTTGTACCATGTGTACCTCAAACCCAGCACGTCGCAGGATGAATTCATAGTCACCCCATAAAGCCATTCCTCTGGGATCTCCAGAGAGTGCCACCACCATCCTCCAAGTCACCCAGGCCACGAATCGGGGCAGCCCCCTCAGTCCTCCCTTCCAGGTTGTCACTAGGCACTACCAGTTCTACTCCTACACTCCCTCCCGACCTGTCCTCTCCTCTCCTCAGCGCTGCCACCGAACGCGGCCTTCATCATTTCTAATTGCACTGCCATTGCCATCACTTAACCCTATACTCTGTATCTCTCCATTAGATTTCTCGAAATGATCCTTCTGAAAGGCCTGTAATTCTGGATGGGGAAGACTTCCATGGCTCCCCATTGCTTCCTCACCATTTATCAGCATCATCATTTATCAAACTTTCTCCATGTGCCGATTAAATTCTCTCTGGATCTGGTCTTGCCCTCCTCTGTGGGCTTCTCTTGACCCTCGAGGGTAGCCAAACTGAATCACAAATAGCTCCCAACACATCCTGCATTCTCATGCCTCAGGGCCTTTGTACCTGCCCCCTTTTTTCGGGAGCGCTTTCCCCCGTTCCTCACCTGGCTAACTCCTACCCATCTGTCAAAGCTCAGATCAAGGGCTATAATCTCCAGGAGGCTTAGCAATGGCGTTCCTCTTCTGCTTTTCCCCAGCACCCTCTGCAGAGCCCTGTCTACCAGCGAGCTGATTGCCCTAGTCCTGTTTCCCCTATAAGACTGAGTGCTTTCGGAGAGTCTGGCTCATTTTTGCGTCCCCAGCACCTAGCACAGAACTGGCACATAGCACTAAAGAAACATTAGTAATGAAGGAATGCGTGAGTGAACAAATGAATGAATTCTGCTTGGAGTAGGGGGTGCTCATTACGGAGAAAATATTTGAGGTGTGTCCAAAAGAAGGACTAAGATTTTGTCAAACGGGAATCTGATTGGAGGAAGGCGTTCCGGGGACAGGGAATGCATGCGAGAGGCGTGGAGGTTTGGGGGGGGCGGGTGGGTTGCCTTAGGGGAACTGCGGCTACTTCTGCAGCTGGAGGCAGCTGGAGCAGAGGTTGAGTGCGCAGGACATGCCAGAGACGGATCTGGAGCGACAGGATGAGGGACAATGAATAGTGTGCTCTGCGAAGCCTGACTTTGCCCAGTACAGAGCAGGGCAGGACATAATGAGTGGTCTGATGTCATGAGGAAGGTGGGCAGTGCCAGGCCACTGGGGGGTCTGGGGAGGAGGTGACGGGACTGTGGTCCCGTGCAAGCCGGAGAACAGAGAGCAGGGCCAGACTTGAGAGGGGTTTAGATGGCAGTGACCTGGTGCCAGAGGAGGTGTGAGGGCTGTGGGGTGGTGATAAGGTGGTTTCTGGCTTGGGTTCTTGGGTGGATGGAGAAGCCCTTCACCAAGATGGTAGCCCTGGAGAGGAGCAGGTTTGAGAGCAAGAAAATGAGTTCAGTTTTGCTTATAAGATAGGGCCTGAAATGTATACACTGGAAGGGGCCATCGGGCTGGGAGAACTTTTTGAAGGTCCCATTCAAGGCAGAGCTGGGGGGAGGGGGTCATATCCAGGTGTGTTCAGATCAGACCAGCTCCAAAGAGCTGATTGTTAAATTTTCAGGAATTATGTGAGACAAAAAAACCTAGCTACTATTAAACCTAGCTATTATTTAAAAATTAAACCTAGCTATTATTAAAAAATTAAACTATAATAAAACTACAATTAAATAAATTATATTAGGGCTTCCCTGGTGGTGCAGTGGTTGAGAATCTGCCTGCCAATGCAGGGGACACGGGCTCGAGCCCTGGTCTGGGAAGATCCCACATGCCGCGGAGCGACTGGGCCCGTGAGCCACAACTACTGAGCCTGCGCGTCTGGAGCCTGTGCTCCGCAACGGGAGAGGCCGCGATGGTGAGAGGCCCGCGCACCGCGATGAAGAGTGGCCCCCGCTCGCCGCAACTAGAGAGAGCCCTCTCACAGAAACGAAGACCCAACACAGCCAAAAATAATTAATTAATTTAAAAAAATTTAAAAATTAAAAAATAAATTATATTAAAAACAAAGATAAATACTCAAAACTCATCACTTCCTAAGAATTTTACAATGTTTTACTATTTATGCCTTTAAGATTCTTTACATCTCTTATGTCTGTGGAAATACTATATAATGTTGTGTTGCTGTGCTTTTCTTCCCAGCTCTGCATACAGTGACATCACATCGGTAGCTTGAAATCGGCCATGGTGGGAATATGTACACCATGGAAATTGGCAAACACCACAAATCAGGGCTTGATTTATTGTTTTGTTGACTATCTAGACTTAAGAAATTTATAGAGGAAATGTTAACAAGGCACATTAAATTAAATCTAAATGTATGTTGTGCCAGTGGCCAGTACATTGTGAATGGCACAGAAAAATCGAGCACATGTTCTTCCAGTATTCAAAAACCATTATCTGATTCAGTAAGGAAGTTGCTTACGCCACGGACAAATGAGTGAAATTCCAACATATATCTTTATTGTTTCACTTTTTCCTTGCTAGTTGGCACAAAAATATGTACCACCATTCATGTTGGAACTACACTCATTTTTCAATTATAATTATAGGTTGGTTATGGAATCAGTGGGTTGGTAAAAAACAAAGAAAGCATTCTGTAAGACTAGAGTTGCTATACGCAATTGACAATAAAGAGTACTGCATATATATATATATATATATATATTTAAATTAATTTATTTATTTATTTTTGGCTGTGTTGGGTCTTCGTTGCTGTGCGCAGGCTTTCTCTAGTTGCGACGCACGGCCTTCTCATTGCCGTGGCTTCTCTTGTCGCGGAGCACGGGCTCTAGGCTCGTGGGCTTCAATAGTTGCGGCGCAGGAGCTTCAGTGGTTGTGGCTCGCGGGCTCTAGAGCGCAGGCTCAGTAGTTGTGGCGTACAGGCTTAGTTGCTCCGCAGCATGTGGGATCTTCCCAGATCAGGGCTTGAATCTGTGTCCCCTGCATTGGCAGGCGGATTCTTAACCACTGCGGCACCAGGGGAGTCCCAAGAGTACAGTATATTCTATTATTACTTGTAAATTGCTAAACATCCTTTATGTCAATAACATTTATAATAAACTCACATATGTGTATGTATGCAGACACTTTTTTCTCCAGCGGGTCTGTTGTTTAACATTTGCATACCACAGGGCTGATTTCCTTAGGCTGAGGAGTGACCAGAGACTTGACTCTTTGAAAGGATGCCCAGAAGAGGGAGGGAATCATCGGTGGAAAAAGCTCCCATCAATGCAGAGAGGAGTGGTGGGTAAGTGAGACTCAGGTGGAGGGATTAGCCTGGATGGGTGAAGAAGAGTCCCCGAGAAAGGAGTGGAAGTGGACAGAACCCGGGGCTCACTATTTTCTCTGCCGTGTAGGATGCAACCCATCTTCTGGGAGCGTGAGGCAGAGACGAAGTGAGGAACTGAGGCGGTTTGATCACGCTGGTCGGTGAGGGGCAGAGGAGGGACCTGTGAGGATGAGGCTGACTCAGAAAGACAGGAGACCAGGACAGCAAAATCCTAACCATGAGCACCAGAAGGTGGGGTGTCAACCAGGTTCCCCTCCTGGGCCCCGCCCTGCAGGATGGATTGTTTTATTAATCTCCCAGGATGATCCTAAGAGGAAGTGGAAGCTGGGAGAGGTCAAGTCCTCTGTCCACGGCACACAGCTGTTTACTGGCTGAGTCAGGATTCGAACACGGGCAGGGCGGCTCCGTCGATAAGGAGCTTGCACAGCACTGCCTTTCTCCTTAGCAAAGCACCTCAGACTGTACAAACTGGAACTCCTCCAGGACAGAGGTTGGCAGTGCAGGTGTTGCACGTGTCAAGGGCTTGAAGGCATCAAAAGGCCTGGCAAAGCCACCTCACGCCTCTGGCCCCAGTCTGGCGTCCGTCTCCCAGCATGCTCGTGACACCACTCCACAGTGTCTACGGAGGCTCATAATAACAAATACGGGCTTGCATTATTTTCTATATCTTTGTTATTTTCTTTTCTAATAATTCACCTTTATTGTATTTTTAAAAATAAAGTACATGACAGATTGGAAATGTACAAAATTAGGCCTTCACCTTCAAACATTTGAGAAGCACTGTCTTAACCCACCCTTCTTCTTCTTTTTTTTTTTTTTTAATATTTATTTATTTAGGCTGCGTCTGGTCTTAGTTGTGGCCAGTGGGATCTTCGTTGGGGCATGCAGGATCTTTTAGTTGCAGCACGCAGACTCTTAGTTGCCGCATGCAAACTCTTAGTTGCGGCATGCATGTGGGATCTAGTTCCCTGACCAGGGATCGAACCCAGGCCCCTTGCATTGGGAGTGCTGGACCACCAAGGAAGTCTCCTAACCCACCTTCCTAATCACATTGCTCCCCTGCTGGAAGCCCTTAGTGATTCCCACTGGCTACAGCAGAGGTTTCAAATGGTGGGTGGGGACCAATTCATGGGTTGGGAGCTTAATTAACTGTGTCATTACCAGCATTAAAAAAAGAGAAAAAAGCGGAGTAAAATAGAAAATATGAAGGTTTCACATGTGGTAAATGCACTTTGCTTTATACACACACACACACACACACGCGTATATACATATATACAGTATACACACATATGTATATATATATTTCATATAATGCATATGTGTGCTGGAGTATGATGAAAAATGTCTTTCTTCCTATGATCACCGTAAAAAAAAAGTTTGAATACAGTGGTCTACCAGATAAAGACAGCACTGCCAGCCTGACGTGCAAAGCCACAGAGGAGAGGCAATTGCTGAGGGAGAGCAGGCAGTGCTTCCTGGGAAAAGGGTGAAGGTGAGCAAGGTTTAGAGGATGGATGAGCAGAGGGAATGACATGAGCAAAGACCCCAAAAGACCACGACCTTCATGCCTAGATTGTGCTGGTGCTCCAACTAGGAATGGGTCTGGTCCTGGCCTCCAGGAGCTTGCAGGTGGCATGAGGACTGCACTCCCTGTGATGGGAGCTTAGAGGAGGGAACCCTTAAGTCTGTCAGGGAAATCAAGGGAGACTTCCTGGAGGTGGCAATACCTTAGCTGACTTCTGAGGAAAGAGCTGGAGTTCACCAGGGGAACAGGGGTGTGGGGAAGGCTTGCCTGACCAAGTGAGTGACTTGTGAAAAGGCATGAAAAGCTCCTCATGCTTGGGGATACAAGTCATCTGATGTAAGTGGAGCGTGAGCTAGGGAGGGGCCTCATGTACCATGTTGAGAGTCAGGATTTTGTTTTGGCCTGAGGAGCTATGGAGGAATTTTGGGCAGAAGAGTGACGTGAGTATACTTCCATCTCAGGACTCTGGCAGCCCTAGGAGAGTGGATTACCGGGGAGGGGACAGCAGGGAGGGGACCTGTGGGCCTGAGGTAGGGCAGTCGGGGTGCAGAGGGTGGGCAGGATGGGGGGACTCAGGAGGAGCCAGCAGAACAAGGCCACCCATCAGCTGACTGAGTGGGCAGCAAGACGAGGGGGGAGGCGAGGATGACTCCAGCGTGGCTGACTCGGGAAACTGGCTGGATGGTGGTGCCTTTTCTTAACCACTGAGCCACCAGGGAAGTCCTTGGATGGTGGTGCCTTTTGCTCAGATAACACATGAGGCAGAGCAGGTCTAGGCAGGAGACAGTGCATTTAGTGTTGAAAGTGGCACTTGTAGGTGGGTGTGGCACGTAGCAAGGGGGCTAGGTTAGGCCAGGGGCACAGGCGGGGGAGAGTGAGAGAGAAAGGGCCGTAGAGCGAGCCTCAGGGAGAGAGGCGCCGTGGAAGACTGAGGGGAATGGTCTTTGAGGCACAAGGTCAAAAAACTTGGGTCCCGGGGCTTCCCTGGTGGCGCAGCGGTTGGGAGTCTGCTTGCCGATGCAGGGGACACGGGTTCGAGCCCTGGTCTGGGAAGATCCCACATGCCGCGGAGCAACTAGGCCCGTGAGCCACAACTACTGAGCCTGCGCGTCTGGAGCCTGTGCTCCGCAACAAGAGAGGCCGCGATAGTGAGGGGCCCGCGCACCGCGATGAAGAGTGGCCCCTGCTCGCCGCAACTAGAGAAAGCCCTCGCACAGAAACGAAGACCCAACATAGCCAAAACTGAATAAATAAATACATAAAAATTTAAAAAACAAAAAACAAACCAAAAAAAAACTTGGGTCCCAGGAGCCAATGGGGCAGAAAAGACCTAGGAAGAAAAGCAGCAAGGCAAACGCTTAGGAAAATCAGATCTCCCCAGGGGCTCCTGCGATGCGGCCATTGGGAAGCCACTGACACCCTTGGCAAGGGCGTAGCTCAGGGTGGAGGGGCAGAAGCCAGTGGCTTGGGAAGTGAGTGGAGCGGACACGGAGGGGCAGAGGGAAGCGGGGCTGCTCTAGACCACATGGAGCCTTTGTGCGAGTTGGAAGGGGCCCCTCCTTCCTCCAGGCAGATCTGGAGCACACGGGCTTGGCGGGGGAGGGACCTGGGTGGCCTTCAGCCCCATGTGCCCCGCAGTGGGGCATCTGCATGCCGGGGCCCTGCGAGTGTGGACCAGCCCTGCTAGAAACTGACTGGGCAGGAAGGAGAAAGATAGTCCTTGACCAAGGGGGATGCTGGATCACGTGAGGGAGTATTTTTTAGGATGTGAGAGCCTAGTGCACGCTGGCTGGCTCGGATGAGGGAGGGGAGCCCGTGAAGAAACAGAGTACAGGACCGGGGCCTGCAACAGGAAGCTAGGTGGGAGCCTGGGCAGGAGGAGGCAAGCCTGGTGTCCCTGCCGGGGGTCTGGGGAGCCGGTCGCTGAAGGGGAGCAGGGCTGTGCGCCTGGGGCGCGGTGTGCCGGCGGTGGGTGCTGCAGGCAGCACTGAGCTGAGAACCTCGGCTCTGGGGCTTGGGAGGGGACGCCCAGCAGGGACACTGGGTCTACCTGTCCTGAGTGACCAGCGGCTCCGGGCACCGAGACCGGGCGACATGCAGACTGCCGGACAGCGGGCCTAGAACGGGCCAGGCTGCGGAAGGTCTTGGCACAGAGCTTTTGTATACTTAGTATTTTACTTTCTATTATGGAACATTTTCGAACACACCCAAAAGTTGTGGGAAACTCAGATGAACCCTCTTACACCTACCATTTAGTTTCAACAGTTATTACTGTTGTCAGTGTTATGTTATGACCCCTCCTTTAAGTACCTTTTTAAAAATTAAAAAAAAAAATTTATTAGACTTTATTTTTTAGAGCAGTTTTAGGTTCACAGCCAAATTGATCTGAAGGTACAGCGATTTCCCATCTACCCCTGGTTAAAATCTTTCGTACTTGAAAATAATTTTAAACTTACAGAACTTGCAAGAAGTTGTTTCTTTATTTTTAAATAGTGTTTTTCTTATTAGAGAATATATTCTCAGAATGGATACAGAATAAAACTGAGATCTTCATGATCCTACCACCCAGAAAAAAGTACTGTCATTATTTTGTTGTCTTTCCTTCCAGTCTTTTTTCTATGCTTATATTTGTATTTTCAGTTGGACTGTTATATCCAGAGACTAACTGGCTTCCTGTCTGGTGTGTCCATATGAGCTGGCTCAGTCCCAGGGCCTTCCCCCCCCGCCCCCCCAAATCCCTCCAGAGAGCCTGCTGAGAGCAACAACAAATCAATCTGAGTTTGTGATCTGTGGCTGCCCTCATTCCCCGGGCTCCTCTCTAGCACTCCTTTAATTTTGGTTTTTCTTGGGTAATATTGGTTGGTTTCTGGTGGGATGAGGTACCCAGTGCTCCTTGGACCATCCTCTTGCCCACCTCCCACGCTCATCTCTCTGGAATTGGGACATCTGTGTCTGAGTCTTCTCCCCCGCTCACCTGAGAACTCTGTGAGTGGAGGGCTCAGATCTGATCCATCGCTCAATGTGAAGCAGAGTTGGCCTCAAGAAATAAGTCTAGAATTGAATCAACCTGCTTCTTTGGCATTGCCCAAAGAACTGCAGACTCAGAGTGCCTTACACTAATTTAGCCACCAGCACGGTGTCTGGCACAGAGTAGGTGCTCGATAAATGTGTTACTGCTGCTACCAATAACCTAGAGATTTCCATCCGTGTCAGGGTTCCGCTGGCTTTTCCTCCTTCCCTTTCCCACCTTCCCCCTCCTTCCTCCGGATGGTAGAGAGACAGACCATTTTGACATGCCAGAGGGAAGGTGCCACCCTTGGTCCCCCCCATCGTCTGTAAGTTAGGAGCAAAGCTGAGTTGGCAATGGATCCAAAAGAAACAGCTCCTGTGCTGTGGCTATTTTATATGTTTGCATGGCTCAAGATACCAGTTATCATTAGCAGCAGTTAAAACTATTTCAGGATCAGTTCAAAGCTGCCTTTGAGGTATTTTAAGTTGGACAAAAGTCCTCCATGTGTCTAGCTTTGAGCCAAGTTTCCTGGTGTCATTAGAAGCCCCCTTGTATTTGGAGACTGCAGTCTGTATATTTTGATTGCCTGAATATTTCATAAATTTCAAGGGTGTTTGTCAAAAGTGGGTTAACATCTCCAAAGCGGTTTGGACTACATTATGAGTCCCACTCCCAGCCTCAGTTAAATGGAGGGAACCGTGGAGATGGGAGAGGAGGGGGACCTGCCTGGGGTCTTTCCTTAGAGCCAGTCCCTCTGGCCAGGCAGAACCCCTGGGCTTCTGTGGCCCAGAGAGAGGGTGGCAGAAGTCAGAGCAGGAAGGGATGAGGGCTTGATCTTCTAGGGCTGGGGCATCGGGAATTGGGAAGAAGGCGGGAACCCAGTTTGGAGGGCTGGGCTGTGAGGAGGGGTGTGGGGAGGGCTTCCGAACACCTTAAGAAGTCTTCATATTTGACTGAAAGCTAAGAACAGGGAAAGAACCGGTTTTGGCATGTTGAACTTCTAGGGAGTTAGTCAGCAACTTGTTCTGACCAACTGTTGGTTGGCCCTGGTCTTGACCCTGGGCCTGGAGGACTGCAAGTGGCACTGGGGCCTGGGATCACTGTTCCCTAAACATCTCCGGGACCCTCCAGGGTGACGATGGGCACCAGGCATCTTGCTGCCTGCTGACAGAGTGGGTTCAGCTGGTGGGCTGAGTGGGGCGGCTTCTGGCTGGAAGGCTTTCAAACCAGGTGGTAAAGGAGTTGAAGGGCGACCCAAGTGGGAGGAAGAGGTTCTGGAACAGTGGAGAACTGGAGCAGGGAACGCCGGGCAGGCATTCTTTGTCCCTGAGCTGCGCCCAGGACCCAGGAGGGGGACCAGGAAAGGAAAAGCTGTCCTGCCCCGTAACCTCTGGCTACAGTTGTTGTGAGTGCTGGGCAGTTCCCGCTCAGCAACAGCGGGGCTGGGAGTTGAGGGTTTGTGGTTTGGAAATAAGGAACCCGCTGGTGCCTTGGGTTTCCCCACAGGCTTTGCTTTGGTCAGAGCCCACCCAGACTCCCTTGGGCTCTGCTCCGAATCCCTAACTGGATTTTTATGCAGAATTCACCTCTTTGCCCCTCTTTGCTGCTTGAGGACCTGATGCCACGACCCACTGAAGGGGAACACTGGAAGCATCTGGGGCCCCGCTCCCGGGAGCTGTGCCATCACCCCTCCCCAGCCCCGCACTCACACCAACCCCGGGATGGGGCCTCGGGAGGGACGAGCCAGGGCGGGAGCTACGTGGAGTGGGGCAGGCCGAGGGGGAGCTTGCTCGTGGGGCAGAGTCGAGAGGTAGGAAGGATGGAGGGCGTCATGTCCTGGGCTCCGCACAGTGGAGGAAGGGCAGAAGGCGGGATGGCCCATGCTCAGAGCGGCATGGCCGGGACTGGGTCTGCTTCAGTGGGTCAGCCTGCATACACACATCGGCCTTAAACTCTTCGAAACCGGCCTGTTAAACATCTGCATCCTGGTTTCATTAGCTTGTCAGCCATGGTGATGGGACCTGCCTAGTTTTCTGGGCCAGTAAGTGTGCCCAGAGGCTCATAAACGTCAGGTGCCTCCAGTAAATGCGATATTAATACTCAGTGTAAATGTGTATGCAAAGAAATCTGTGAAATGAAAGGTGGGAGCTGAATTCTGTATGCATGCTACGCAATTTCTTAGTGGTTTTGAACCAAGAACGGTAGTGTGACTGTGTGTTTGGGGTGGGTTTTACGTGTGCAGGATGTGTGCACAGCGTGTGTGGGGAGTGCATTTCTGTGGACATGTATGTGTGTGTGAGGTGGGGTAAGGAGGGCGTGTGTGTGTGTGTGTGTGTGTGTGTGTGTGTGTGTGTGTGAAGAGAAGTCCCAACAGATTGGATGGAGACAACACCAGCTACATAATTTACGGGGCCTGGTGCAAAATGAGCATTTGGCCTCTTGTTCCAAACTATTGGGAATTTCAAGACAGTGACAGCAGAGCCTCCGAACAAGCTTGGGCCTTGCTGAGTGCAGAGCCCCTGTGACTCCCCAGATCGAATGCCCATGAAGCGACCCCGGTGAGAGAAAATACACCTTCTGTCTCCCCTCAGCCTTCTTTTGCTGCCTTGAACAATCCTTAAATCCCTGTCTGCTCTCTCCCCATCCAGCTCCCAGGGTGACCTTGACCTTGGGAGTGTGAGGCGCCCACCAGAGGCCGCGGGGCGAGGAGCTGCAGAGCCCCCGTGCCCAGCAAGGGCTAGTGGTGCCTTTCCTGCCCTCCTGGTGTTGCAGTCTGGGCCTCACGGGGGGCCCCAGACTCCATAAAGTGTCTCCAGGCTCTTTGCTCAAAATGATCTCCTGAGAATGTGCGGGTGCCTTCCCAGGCCCCACTCGTCCCCCCTGCACCCCGGGGCCCTGCCCACCACCCTGGGGACTTGAGGGCTCAGGCTCCTTCCCGGGCCCCCAGTGTGGCCCCAGCAGTTGTCAGGCAGTGGAAACAGGGAAGAGAAGGAGGCACACAGTTTCTGGGGTGTCCCCAGTGCCCACCAAGCGCGTCAGTTCTCAGGGGGCCCCGACGGGCCCTGCCATGGGCTTGCGCCGCTTCACACGACTGTCCTGGGGTTGGGGGCAGACACGGCAATGGGGGCCAGGGAGCTGGGCCAGCAGAGCTCACAGCCCCGAAATCTCAGTGAGGGGCTGTGGAGGGTGGGGACACCCTAAGTCCTTCCCGTTTATTGTCCTGATTCGCCTCTTCTCGGGTTAAATGCGGTGTGCCTGCTTCAGAGCACGCTCGGGAGATGCCAACGGGTAATAATGAGGGTGTTCCCACCCCAATACCTATATTTGTCAATAACTAACCACGATTTCCTAGGTCCTGGGAAGAGGCAGTGGCACCTGACCTGCCCCAGCTGGGTTAGCGCGTCACTGCACCATTAACATAGCAGTTCCAAGGTTCCTGAGTGGCTTCTGGGGTGTTCCAGGGCTGGCCATCTCCCAAGGCTTAAGGGAGCTGGAGAACTTGTGTCACCATTTTCCTGATCTTCACCAGAGACCCATCCCTAAACTCAACCCTTTCCAGCTCTCCTAGTAACCGTGAGATCCCCCTGTGTGCTTCTGTCTTGGGGACCCCAAATGGGACTGTGTGGAGAGCCAGCCTGGAGGGCCTCCCTGAAGAGGGCCACCTGCCTCAAGTCCAAGGACCCAGAAGTATAAGGGTTGCGGGGAAGCATGGGGCCAGGTGGGCTAGAGAGGGAATGTGGGTGCAAGTGGTTGGGCAGGAGTGCAGATGCTATAAACTTGTTAATCACTGGCTGTGGGGCTTTGCCTGCCCCAGAGCGAGAGTGACCAAGGCCCTCAGGCGGGGGCTTTCTTCTGGCTTTTCAGAAAAAAAAAAAAAGGTGGCTTGATTTAGAATTTGCCAATTTCTGTGGTATAAATGCTCCCACCAAGTCTGATTTCAAGCTACCAGTTGGTTTAAGACTGGCTCACAAAATTCTCCAGTATTTAGCGATCAGCTCTCACTCACTGCCCATTGGATCACTGTTCCCATCAGAGGCCGTCAACAGAACAAGCCCCAGGACCTAGCCGTACACCTCTCTGAGCCCAGCACCCCTGCCCCCTGCCTTTATTTGCAAAGTGCCCCTACATGCACTGGACAGCTTGGGCCTGAGACAAGACATTTAGCCCTTCAAGCTCCTTGTGTTTTAGAGTCCCGGAGCATGGCGGCTGGTCTGCCCTGCAGGTCGTCACGACATTCTCTGAGGGGATGGATGTGAAATGACTTGGCCAAAGTGAACACCAAACCCAATCAAGTGAGCACCACGACCCGAGTCCCAGGGGCCTCCTATCTCTAGTCCAGGGCAACGGGGAGACCTGACCTCACCGTCCACCATGTTGGTCTGAAAAGCCACAGCGGGGACATGTAGCAGTCCTAGTTAGCTAGCTGGCAAGCCACCTTGCCTCTTACTTCCCTCGGTCACATGCCAGCCTCCTCATTCCTTCCCACTTCCAGGGGACCAGGTGTTCGGGGTGACGAATACCAGGGAGCCACAGAGCCACTAGGTCAGCTCCCTGGGCCACAGAACAACACCCATCCCAGGGACCGGGAGTCCGTCCACAAACGTCCACTTGCAGAAGGGGCTTCCTGGTCTTGTGGGTGCAGGGCCATTCCTCTGGGTGCAAGTTTTGCGTTATGCAATCTTCTCGGAGACCCACCTGCCCCTGACACCTTCCCACTGACTCCACTTCCCCCTCCTCTGGGCTCCTGGAATGGCATGATGGCCCCACCTCAGCCAGGCAGCTGTGACGAGAGGTGTTGACCCAGCTGCCTCTGTGCTGGCTCACTGTGTCAGGTGGAAGGGACTGACACAGCCGCAGGGATGAAGGGTCTTTCGGCATGGTCAGGGACCCTGGGACCGTCCATAGGCAGGACTGGAGCCAGGGTCCTCTGGAATTCAGCCAGGCACTGGGTGATCAGTGGTACAGGCGGCTGGTGAGAAACAGGCTCTGGGCAAGGAAAAACAGCCCAGAGCCACAGGTGTGCCGCTGGTTCTCGCTCCTCTCCTGTGTTCATCTCTCCTGTTTGGTGACGGCACTCAGCCAGGCCTGGAGCCCAGCAGAGAGCACCTGCTGGCCCCGGAGTAAGTTTCTACAGCGCCTGGAGACAGACGTGCACGCGCAGGAGACGGACTTGTGAATGAAACCCCACAGCCACGCTCGCTCAACTGGGAGCGGACACACCAGCGAGGGCCAGAGTAGAGGGCTCCATGGAGGGGCGACATTTGAACGGGGTCATAAATGTGGGCCCCCCAACAGCTCCGGTCACCCTGCACAGGCCCAAGTCAGGCTCCAGCCCTAGGACTCCCAGATCTGCCTTCTGGGCATCCATGGGGTGGCCCGGGGTGGCCCTCCACCCTCCCACCCCCTCCCCCAGCAAGAGGTCCCACAGCCAGCCTCCTCCATCCAAAGCCTTCCAGACTCTCACCACTGGCTTTGCCAACATGGCGGACGTTTCCCCCTCTTGGAACAAAAAGGAGTGGAATTCCCCGGCTGCTCTTTCCACGAATGACTGGATGAGGGGATGGACTACAGCACCTGGGGAAGGGGCTCTTGGAAGGTTCCTGGAAGGTGAGAGAGGAGGAGCCGATGGTGGGGCCCACCCAGAGCTAGAGCAGGAGCCCGATTCCGGATTCTGGCACCCACTCCCATAAGTGCAAGATCCGCACCAGCCCACTTCAGGGTCCTAATGTGGGTGCACGGGCCAAGGCTTAGCCCACAAACATGCTGACTCTGAATTAGGTGTGATCAACGAGGGAAAATTACTCTAACAATTGCGTTCATGGAAAATGTGTGTGTCCCCTCATTTGTAAATCTGTTTATTTCTAGACATTCTTGATTCTGAGACTCTCTTTCATCTCCCTCTCCAGAGAATCTTATGGGATTCTCTACTTGGTTCAGAACGCATGAGAAACACCTAGCCCTCGCCACATGGAGCAGAAGCGCATAAATGTAAGCTCCTTTCCCTTAACCACTCAAAGGGGTCACTCGAGGTTGATGCAAAGGGGGCTTCTCCAGTCTAGAAGCTGATGGGCCTCTGGTCCCTGCCTCCCCCTTCCTTCTCCAGCTGATGACAAATACCTGGATATCGTAACCTCCTCCTTGTCCTCATCTGTTATTCTGGGACATAGGCTGGGGAGGGTACCTGAGTAGGCCCCCTCTGACCCAGGCTGGCCTTTCTTGCAATGTGGGTGGCAGGTGCCCGTCCCGATGATGAATGCAGGAGGGTGAGGTACTGATCCTGCTCGATGGACAGGATGCTGGCAGGAGGGTAGGAGGAGCTGGGCGGAGCTTCCAGAACAAAGGCAAATGGGGAGCCCTGGGGGCCCAGGCTAGGCATCAAAAAGGCTCTGCAGAGTGAGCACGCTACAGCAGCTGTCCGTCTCTGCGCCCAGCGGTCGGTCAGACAACCCTCACCTGGTCCCTTCTGCCTGCCCATGGCGAATACCGAGCAACACTTTGCTTAGAGAGGCCTTAGTTCTCCAGCGTGATTGCACCAACGCTGCTCTGTGGCTTTCTCTACCTGGTGTGGGTTGCTGCTGCAGTTCCAGAGGAAAGCAGAGGGATGGCCGGGAGTGGAGCCAGGAGCCGGGAGGGCCGCCGGGAGCATGCCTTTGTCCTGGAGCCTTTTGATGGAGCCAATGTGGCCCTGCACCTCTGGCTATACCGCTTTGAGGTCATCAGTGACCTCAACCATTGGGACCACGCCACCAAGCTGAGGTTCCTGAAAGAGTCCCTCAGGGGAGACGCCCTGGAGGTCTACAGTGGGCTCAATACTGAGGACCAGGGGGAATACGGGGCTGTGAAAGAGACCCTCCTGAAGACCTTTGGGGGACCCGGGGCGGCCCACAGCTACCAGCCCAAGGAGATCCTCTTTGCCAACAGCATGGGTAAGGGCTACTACCTCAAGGGGAAAATTGGCGAAGTGCCCGTGAGTTTCCTGGTGGACTCTGGGGCCCAGGTCTCCGTGGTCCACCCGAGCTTGTGGGAGGAGGTCACCGATGGCGACCTGGATACCCTGCGACCCTTTGAGAATGTGGTGAAAGTGGCCAACGGGGCTGAATTGAAGATCCTGGGTGTCTGGGATACAGTGGTGTCCCTGGGCAAGCTGAAGCTGAAGGCAGCTTTCCTAGTGGCCAACGCAAGTGCGGAAGACGCCATCATTGGGACTGACATGCTCCAGGACCACAATGCCGTCCTGGACTTCGAGCATCACACGTGCACACTGAAAGGGAAGAAGTTCCGCCTTCTGCCTGTAGGAGGGTCCCTGGAAGACGAGTTCGACCTGGAGCTCATAGAGGAGGAGCCCTACTCAGAGGAGGGGCGGCAGCAGCTCTCCTATTGAGAAGCCCCCTTTGCCTCACCCCCCCAGATATTGGCGGGAGGACCCACCACGGTGGAGGGGAAGGGCACGTATCCTCAGGGGGTCACTCGGCTTGGCCAGCCCTCTTAAACCAACCCTCGCCCTCCTGCTCCTCCTCCCTCTGCAGGGGCCTTAATCTGCCCCTGATGGGGGAGGCTTCCATTGGAAAAGGAACAGGTGAGGGAGAGCAGGCTGGCTTTCTTGGGGGGCGGGGGGTGGGTCCTTGTGGTTGTCAAGCTGCTGTTGGTGGCAAAGACTCAGAGGCTAGAAGAAGGTTCCAAGAAGGCTAGAAATGATTATCTTTGGGAGAGGACTGGGGGACGCCTTCAGGTTCCCTGAGATGTGGCTCAATTACCTTTGGGCCCAGGTAGCCTGTCTCGGCTGGGCTGGGTCCTGGCTGGGCTGGGTCCTGGCTGCAGGGTCCTTACAAGCAAGACCCAGCCCTCATGGTGTGGGTCACAGCTGCCCTGGGATTCTTCACTGTTGGGTCTTCCCACCTGCACAATGTGTCTTTCCTTCTGCCATTTGCTTCGAAACCCATTGAGCCTTGTGCCAATAATTCATTACTTCAAAAACCAATAAAGGTTGACTCATGGGAAAACCATGTAATGTGCTGATTGGGGATGAATGGAATGGATGTGAGAGGGTGGGGAAAACAGGGAGTGAATGGAGAAGAGAAGGAAGGTTCAAGTATTTACGGAGGGTCTCGCTTGGAGATAGAAGAGAATACATATACAGTGACGATATATGATAGAAGAGAATACATATACAGTGACGATATATCTTGGATTTTCCAAGACAGCCTCAATTTCAAATATCTTGACTTATTCCCTCCATAATTCTTGTCATTTCTAATCTAATCATGATTCCTCTAATCATTACAAACTACAATATTTTAGTATCCAAATCGCCTCTTATAGCCAAGAGTGACCCTAAAGTTGTGGTCTTGATTGGGGGTTGGAAAATTATGGTTATTGTAAACAACTGAGAAAGTATCTGCCTGCGAAATAGGTTCTTACAGCCGCCTGGGATCCAGGACTTGGAGGCAGAAAGCAAGGCTGGGGGCCAAGTGTTAATCTGCATGGGGCACCCAAGGGCATCTGGAGGGTAGAGGGGGCGGGGCAGCGGGAGGACATTCCAGATCCAGAAAATGGGGTCATCCCTCTTAAGGGCCTACCTCATATTTGCCTTCCAAGTTCCTGCCCCTCTCTCTAGAACTCAGCAAGGCTGGGAATCTGAAGACTCCCTGGTCCGAAGGGAGACGAAGGGTGCAAAGCTTCAAGACCTTTTGATGGGAGGCAGGAAGGGCACCTTCCCTTCATGAGGGTGGAATGAGCTTCTCCTGGGAGTTTCCACCTGGACATCCCTGAGGGAGAGAGAAACAGCCTGAGTGGGAACCAGAGGTGGGGACGAGCCTTCTTCTAAGAAGCCTCTGGGGACTTGACCTTGAACCTATCTGAGCCGAGAGTGGCTGCTTGTCCCTTGGATTCCAGCTATGATTCTCCTGGGAACGGAGGCAACGCTCAGCCCCTAATCCCTTTGATTACTGAAGCCCCTTCCCTGGGCAGCCCAACATCTTAACGGGCATTAGCTCCATCAGCCCCAGGGCACGTGGGGCCACAGGCATTCCTGGATCAGGAGGAAGTCTTTCCCCAGGAACGCGAGGACTGGAGAAGGGGAGGCCCAGCCAGAGGCCTCGGCTCGCAGGGGAGAAGGAGAAGTGGAGAAGGGGGTGGTCTCGTGGCATCCAGGCCCTCCATCCCCCTTCTCAAATTTGGTTTTCAACCCCTAACAAATGCAGCTTCTCTCCTAGGCCAAACCCTCCCCCCAGAGGACAACGTAGGTGGCACCTCCCTGTGACCTGGCTAGGTCCTTCAGATCCTAGCCTCCTGCTGGGCTGAAGGAGGGAGGGGAAAGAGTGGGTGGGAGGTGGACAGGGGAACGGGGTGCCAGGCCAGAATTTCAGGGCAACACCCAAGTTGTCCCCTCCCTGCAATTCCCCACGCAGACAGGGTGCCGAGCCCTGTCCTGGGTGAACAGGATCAGGGTGACCTGTGTCCCAGCCACAGAGACCCTCCCTGCCCTGCTCTGAGTGAAGAGAGTGTCTGACCACCAGGCTCTCAGCCAGCTCTCTCTCCTGGAGTTAAGTGAGCGCCTGGGGTGAGCCCAGCCAGACTGACACATCATGGCACAGGCCCCCGGGGAAGAAGGTACTAAGTGGCGGTTCTTACCTGGAGACCAGAGTGAGACAAGACAGGTGCTGCGTGTGTGTGTCGGGGGGCGGTTCCCAACGCAACTGTATGCAGGGAACCTGAGGTGCAGGATGGGAACGCTGCTCTCCTGGGAGCAGAGTGTCAAGGGGGAGGGGGAGGCTGGCGAGCAGCCAGGTAAAGTGGGCTTTGGCCACAAGTCACAGAGGGCTGGACCCCTGGGTGGGGAGTTCGCACCTGACTCGCACACAAGTGTTTGAACAGTGAAGGAGCAGGAAGATTCACCTGGCTTCTGGGTATAGGATAGAGTAAGGCAGCAGCAAAGAAGGCAGCTTGGAAGCCATGGCAGTATTCAGACTGAGGGTCTGAATTTGAGATGACAGATAGGAGGAGACAGATGCTGGCAATGACATGAAGGTCTAATCCTGCTGCCCATTAGAATCACCTGGGAAGATCAATTAAAGATGCCGCTTCTGGTGGTCCTGAAGTGCAGCCAGGCTCGAGAACACCTGGTCTTAATCCCAGCTGTATCCACCCCCTTGTGACCCAAAGTGTGATCCCTGGACCAGCAGAGAGGCAGCGACAGCATGACCTGGGAGCTTGTTAGAAATGCAGGATCTCATCCCCACCCAGACATGCAGCAGGACCTGTACTGAACAAAATCTCCAGGTGATTCCTACTCACACAAATGTTTGAAAATCCCTGGCCTAGAACATTCTGATACCTCTAGTTAAGGGGCAACTCACGGCCCCCACCAGACATACTCTTTAATAATGACCACCTTACACTAAATGACTACTAATTCCGCCAACTGTGCTAGATAATTCTTCATGCTTTTATCCAGCAAACATTTATTTTATTTTTAAGCTTTTGTTTTGCTGTAACTCCAGACTTACTGAAAAGCTGCAAGAGTAGTACGAAGAATTTCCATATATGGTTCACCTACTTTCTCCAAATATTAACATTTTACCGATTAACTTTATCATTCTCTCTCACATTCTCCGTATCTAGATGTATATGAACCGTTTGAAAATTGCAAATATGATATACATGTACCTCTAAATACTTTCGTGTTTATTGCCTAATAAACAAGGAATTCTCTTATATAACCACAACACAAGGATCAAAATCAGGAAATTAACATTGACATAAATATTACTATTATCTAATCTACAGACCTTATTACGTCTTCCCAATTATACCAATAATGACCTTTATAGTGAAAGAAAACAATTGTTTTCTGATCCAGGATCCCATTCAGCCACGTAGCATTTAGTGGTCATGTCTCTTTAGCAAGCTCTAATCTGAACAAGTCCTCAGTCTGTCTGTGTCTTTCATAACCTTGACATTTATGAAGAGGCCTGGTCAGTTATTTTGTAGAATGAGAATCTACATTTGGGTGACTCTGATATTTTCTCAGGATTAGATTCAGGTTATGTGTTTTGGGCAGGAATACCCAAAAGTGATATTGTGTCCTTCTCAGTGGATCATATCAGGAGGCATGGGATACCTATTTGTTCCATTACTGGTGGTGTTAACTTTAATTAGTTGGTCAAAGTGGTGTCTGCCAGGTTTCCCCCCTGTAAACTGCATGTATTTTCCAGGTATAATTTTTTTATTAATTAATTTATTTATTTATTTTTGGCTGTGTTGGGTCTTCGTTGCCAAGCACTGGCTTTTTCTAGTTGCGGCGAGCGGGGGCTGCTCTTCGTTGCGGTACATGGGCTTCTCACTGCAGTGGCTTCTCTTGTTGCAGAGCTTGGGATCTAGGCGTGCAGGCGTCAGTAGTTGTGGTGCACAGGCTTCAGTAGTTGTGGCGCACGGGCTTCAGTTATCTGTGGCATGTGGGCTCAGTAGTTGTGGCTTGCGGGCTCTAGAGCGCAGGCTCAGTAGTTGTGGCGCACGGGCTTAGTTGCTCCGCGGCATGTGAGACCTTCCTGGACCAGGGCTCGAACCCGTGTCCCTTGCATTGGCAGGCAGATTCTTAACTAGTGCGCCACCAGGGAAGTCCCCTTGCCTGTGTAATTAATGAGTGTCTTCAGGGTTGATGCTCTGAAACTATATAAGTAGCCTTTCTCGTCAGTCACCCACTAGATCTGTTGATGATCCTTGCCTGCCCATGGTGATTTTGTAATTCTACCCTTCTACATTTGTTAGCTGGCACTCAACTCTAAAGAAGAGTTTTCCCTTCCTGTTTGTTTATTATTTATTTATATAATTGTAGACTCACAGACTCTTGTTTTATTCACTGAGTTATACTCTGTTACTATCATTATTTGTTTTGATGCTCAAGTTGTTTTAAATTTGGCCTTGGGAAACCCTTCAAACTGGTTTCTGTCTTCTTGGGACATGTCCCCACCATCATCTGAACCCTTCTTTATTTTCTGTCACAAGATGTTCTAGGTTCATCTTGTACCTTCCCTGTACCACCCCTGAAATTGGCCATTTCTCCAAGGAGCCCTGGTTCCTTTTGGTGGAGTCTGGTATTTAGAAACCAGGATCTGGGGGTTGGGTGTGCTTATTACTACTAGGGTGTCATTACTCCTAGATCCTCTCAGTGGTCAGAAAAAAATATAGTACATCTATGTATGTTTCTGTATCTATCTGTACACATACTCTCTCCATATATTTGTATTTCTATATATTTAAAACATGAGTTCATACGGAATCTCCAATTCCAACCCAGCATCACAGGGTTTATTCTAATCTTCCCCCTTTCCATATTTGCAACTTCTTTCTCCAATGAGAAACCTGACTCCAGGTTACTTATTTGCTCTACCCTCAATACCCAGAAAGTCGTTTCAGCATTGCTAACCCATAGCCTATGAAAAACCAACCCAGAAGCAACCAGTTATTAATCACCTACCCAGTGCCAGGTGTGGGTGGGCCTTGGCAGCAAATAAACTTTCATAAACTATGAAATCAGACTGCAGTTATCATAAGGAGAGCTAAGGTTCCCAGGTATGCTTAGGTGCCAGTCTATGGTTATTACTTTACCTTAAGGACACAGTGTGTCCATCAGGAGGGCAGCTGGAGTCAGAGACCAAAGGCCACAAGTCCGTCTCTTGTGGCATGCTGAGGGAGTGGCCAGCCTCAACGTCCCAGACAGGTGACCTGGCCTGCCCACCTGGTCCTCAGCCCCCGAGGAGACACCGAGGCAGCTGTCAGAGCTGATGCCGCCACAAGTTCCAGTCCCATCCGGCACTGTCCTGGCCAGAGCGCACTCTTGCCAAGCAACCCTGCATAATGAATGTGGCTTCCTTGGCTGGGCCACAAAGAGGGTGAACCCTGGTCCCGCCACTCTAGCCACCCACTCCACCCAGCTGTTGTTTCTCACCGTGGGCTCATAAATCGGTTCTCAAGTTCTGACTGCTCAGATTCTGTGGGCCAGCCTCCCCCAAGCCTGGATGGGGGTGAATTCTCCACCTGTCGCCTGTGGGACTCGCCTGGGGCTGGCCTTGCCCTGCCCCTTCTCTCTGAGCTCCTGTTAGAGCGTCTTCCAGTCCTGGGAAGTGTGTGAAGTGAGCCCTGCCCTCTAGGGGTTTACAGTCTGAAGAGGGAGGCCGCCAGGCAAAGGAACCCTGGATCTTAGAGTGGCCTGGTGTCGCGTCCCCTCCTCACTGCCATCTGTGCAGGGGCAGAGGGAGGGTCACGTGGTGGGGCTGAGGGCCAGGAAGGGCTCCACAGAGGAGGTCTTTAAGCTGAGTCTCAAAAGACAAATGGTTGCTTCCCAAGAGGATGCATGCAGGGCAGAGGGAGAAATGTGAGGGGCGGGAGGGAGGCAAGCCGGGCTGGTGCCGGCTAACGGGGTGACTGGGGCAGGGGAGACGGAGGGCCAGGTGGGAGGGGCCTGCACGGCCTTGGAGGAAACTCCAGAAGGCCAGGGATAGCCAACGCCGGATTTCTTCACCTCTAAGAGGCAATCAGTTCAAAAGTGCATTATAAATGTAATACTTTTTGGAGAAAGAAAAAAATCAACCCTGTTAGCGTTAATGTATGCACCGACGGTATATCCTGACTTAAAAAGCAGTAAAACGTGTTTGTGGTGGATGCGGGGGGGCGGGGGGGTGGGGGTGGCTGTGGGTCCTTAAGTAGAGAAAACACGTGACTTCATCTCAAGTACCAACTCAGACCCATGCAGCTGCCTGATGGGAGGTGCCGCACAGTATCCTGGGACTGTGTTCAGACACGGCCAGGGAGGTGCCGTGATCGATTAGTGCTGTCTGTCCTGGGAGCAAGTGTGGAGAATAAGCACCTGCCTCCTCTGCTGTGTGCAACCAGGGGCTCTTCAACCTTAGGTAATGGGAAGGCAGGGAGGTGACACGATGACATCTGTATTTGTAACACACCTGAGCCTCTCCACAAACTCAGAGATGTGTGAGAAATGTCATTAAAAAAAGTGTTTTTTTCCAAAATTAAAGCTAATTATGTCTAACTCTGAGCCCCCATTCAGCCAGGCTCTTAAGACAGTCACTCTCAGTCATTTTGGGGGCATTTCCTGCTCTGGATTGGGGAAAGGTCCCAGGATCTTATGTGGCACTGAAGCATGGAGGGGAGGGAGGCTGAGAGTCATAGATGCCCATGTCTCCGTCCACAGGATCCCTCTAGGCCACGTGACTGTGCCACGCACGGTCGTACAAGGGGCCTGGGGTCCTGCCTTCCTAGGGACACCAGGCAGCCCCTCCCTGTGATGTCTTATCACTTCTCAGGATGAGGCTGCTGAGTGGTGTGTGGTGTCTCTCCTCTCCAGGACTGGCTACTGTCTGGCCCCTGTCCGGTGAGATCTGTCCCCTTCATCTCCTCTCACTCACCCTGAGGCCACCCCACACCTCCCGTCCTGGGCACTCCAACGAACATATCATCCTCGTGGGTTTGGGCAGGTACGGAAGACGGGAGGGGAAAGTATCTTCTGTCTTACAGGCAACACTGGCTTTTGGCCCAGGGACGTAAGAGAGCCCTAAAAGCCCCGGCTACTTGACTGAGATGGAAGAATCAGGAGCAAAAGCACACATTGGTATTTTCCTGTTCCACAGCCCACAGATAGGGCGCAGGGAATAAGACAGGGTCAAGGGAGGTTGTGTGGTGGGGATTTTGTGCTGCTCGGGTGCTGGCTGACCAGGCTAAGCAGGCTCAGGAGGGAAGGCGGCCGATTCCCAAGGTAACAAGGAGGAGGAACCAGCAGGACTCGGGGACCTCAGTTAATGGGGTGTGAGAGTGGGACAAGCCTAAGGCAGCAGTTCTCAGCTGGGGGCAGTTTTGCCACCAGGGCACATTTGGCAATGTCTGAAGACCAGTTCGGCTGTTACAACTTTGGGGGGTGGGGAGGTTGCTAATGGCATCCTCCGGGGACGCTGGAAAGCATCCTACAGTGCACGTGACACCTCCCACCCCACTCCCAGCACAGAATTCCCCAGCCCCAAATGTCAGCAGTGCCGAGACTGAGGGACTGGGCCTGACGTGACTCATCGGTGCTGATGTGGCCATTTCTTTCTAAATTTCACGAAACCCCTGCAATGTAGGTTTTATCCCCATTTAACCGATGGGGAAGTTGAAATTGGGAAAAATTAGTCTGCCCAGCGTTGCTCTAATGGTAAGTGATTGAACTGAGGTTGGTGTTGAAGCCTGCCTGACTTTAGAGTGTTCAATTCAGTCCACCGGAGCGGTTTGGACAAACAAAGATTTGGCTAAAATGAGTTTAGGTTGTTTGCATTTATTATAAATAGAGCAAGGCAAAGTGGGTGAAAATGAATTTGAATAGCTGAAATGACCAACAAAGAGGTCGTCATTAACTAAACAAGTGTATAAGGTATTTGCAAAACTCATGAACATGTTAACTGTGGTTGGAAACATTCATTGTTTTTATCACATTTTTTTATGCAAAAAAATTCACAAAAATCATCAAACAAGTAGAGGAGAAATATTGGCTGAAAATAAATTAGGAGGGGAAAAAAACCCCTAAAACCTTACCAAAATTCCATAACCATTTTTTGATTGTTGCTTATTATTGCTTGATGATTTTTTCATTGTTTAAATTCCTTTTAGTGTTTTTTTTTTTTTTCTTTCCTTTACAAAAGCAGTAGTGCTCCTTATAGGAAAACCAGAAAATTAGGTCAATCCAAAAAAATATAAAGAAACATCATGAAGAACCCTGCACCCACTCACCCTCCCTAGGTCAAATGTGGCATGTTTTTCCAGACCTTTCTCCATAGACATTCATATGGATGTATTTTCCTTCATTCTTTCTCTTTCACTCTCTTTTCCTTTTCAAAAAGGAAATCCTCGTTTTTCCTTTTTAGCAAAAATAGGATTATGCGGTAATTTCTGTTTTGTAAATTCCCATACTGTGTTTGGCCAATTCCCTATTTTTGGAGACTCAGATTATTTCCAACATTTTGCTGTTACAAACTGCACAATACAGTAATGAAAAGGAACGTACTGCGACCACACGACACACACAAACCTCACCGCCATACTGTTGAGTGAAAGAAGCCAGACACAGACATGTACGGTGTGATTCCATTTATAAAATATTCTAAAACCAACAAGTAAAACTAAACTACAGTGGGTACAGATGTCTCCTCAGGAGGCAAAATTATAAAGACAAGAAAGAATGTGATTAGGGCAGAAGCGGGGTTGCCCTGTCCCTTTGGGTTATGAGAGTTCTGTGTCAGGAAGGGCATTTAGGGGCGCCTGGGGGCTAGCAGCGTCCTGATTCTTGACTGGGTGGTGTTTATAATAATTTACTATGCAGCACATTTATGTTTTATGTACTTCTATCTGTATGAGTGACATTTCACAGTAAATTTTTTTTCCATTTTGATATGTTGGATTTTATTACCTTTTAAAATTGTACAAATAGTGCATGTGCATGAGTTAAAAAAACACAAGGGAAATGTAGGGAGTTAAAAAAGAAAGACGAAAGAAATCCGAGACATGAAACAAAAAAATTCCATTCTGCAAGTCAAAATAAAAAGATATTTTGCATGCTAAAAAAGTGTTATTCCAATATATTAAGAAGTCCTTTGATCAGGAAAACAGCGCAAGACTTTCTGCAACTATTCATTGACAGATCAGACTCAGTCTCACTGAATACAGGATGGATCATGACATTATCTTACCAGCCACAGGCAGGTGACTAAATGTATGTGGAGATGGTACCATGTCTGTGAGGTATTACAATCAATAAATTCTTTATTAGCCGTTCAGTAACGTCAGCAGTGGATGTCACCATTTCAACCTTCAATAGGGAGACCCCCAGTTCCGGTCCTTTTTTTCCCTCTGGTGACTTTCAGTGAAGGTTTTTCACATTTAACAGAAGTCTCACTCATAGTTCTAAAAGTGGTTTTTCACTGTCCTGCTTTTCCTCAGCTTCGTTTTCAGATCCTGCTTCGGATCCAGGAGGAGAATAAAACTGACCATCAGAAAGACCACCAGGTATCAGTGCTGCCCTCTCCGGGGCATCCTGAACTCTCAGGAGTCTGTTTTCTTCTTCTGCCTCTTGAGGTAACACCTTGAAATCCAGGAACCACGTCTCGATCCAGGCAAGGATGGAGGAAATGATGGGCAGCACGTAGCCGAAAGCCCCTTGACAGAAAAGCTTTGAGAGGATCACTTTTGCTAGTAAAAGGGCACTGGTCACTGCTGTCGTCAACGCTATGGCCCACCAACGGTGCAGTCTGCACACGGCATACGCAAGTATTAACACTTTAGATCGAAAAACTGCCAAAAGAAATATATCAAAATACGAAGAGTAGTAGTCATACTGCACCACCTCTTTCTCTAACGTGTTCTCAATACCTCCCTTCACATTTAACTCTATGACCCACAGTAACGTTACAAATAAGAGGTCAAAGGTGACAAACAAACAGAAAGTCCTCCTGACGTCAGATATGCCTTTCTTTTCCCTTCCTTCATAGGACTCAATCCTGGCCATGAGTTGAGTGGGGTTGATGGAATGGACGTCTGCGCAGGGAAGCGTGCGAGCTCTGACCCCCCATGAGAGCGTTCTCCATGTCTTCTGGCAGGGGGTTCATCCTGCAGGAGGGTTAAAGGAGTCTCTCTCCAGCTCCACCATCCCTAGAGAGAAGAGATCTCATCAGGTGGTTCCGGGCCGGCCGCCCTAGGCTGCACAATAACTTTTTTTAAATGAACAGAATTAAAAGAAATAGCTAAAATATTAACTAGAAATTTAAAGCAGAGAGTAAAACTATTCTGAAATTTAAGCAAAATACTTGAAAAGGCACAAAAGGATGCACTCCACTTGCGTGCTACATCAAAATTCCAATGTTTGAAAAGTAAGGTGGAGTATATTTTTTTAGACCAAATTGTCCTTCGGGCTGAATTGTTTTCCTCTCACCTTGTTCTCAACCAAATTGTTTTCTTTCGGATTGGCTTTTGTTTTTGACCAAGTCATCTGGATTATTCTAAAGCTCAGGCATTTTCCGTGACCCTCATTATGCTGCCTTCACACAACTCTGATGGTGATGAAGTCCTTAATGTGCAGTAGAAGCCTCACTCCCTGTGTCTCACCATCTGTCCTTGGGGCATATGACATTGGAGACTACTGTCTGCCTCAGCTCTGAGCCAGAAGTTCGTCTCTTATTCATTTACTCACTCACCCATCCATCCATCCATCCGTACTTCTATCCATCCATCCATAAATGTGGGTCACTGAGCGCCCACCGCATGCCAGACACTGGCCTTGGTGTTGGGGCAGAGCCGCAATGGAGAGTTCAGCCTCTGCTCTTGCACAGCTGCATTTGAATACCAAACAGACAAAAAGACGATTTGTCCTGTGGTGATAAAGAGAAATGAAACAGCGTGAGGGGGATAGTGGATTGAAGTGATGGGGGATGTGCAATTTTATGCTGAGGGGGTCAGGGAGGCCTCATGGATAAGGTGATATTTGCGCAGAGACCTGAGTGAAGGGAGGTGGCCGGGATAGCATTCCAGGCAGGAGTAGCGAGTGCAGAGGCCCAGCCCACAGGCCAGGGCGGGTGGAGCAGAGTGAGCGAGGGGTAGGGCGGTAGGACCTGAGCTCGGGCAGGGTGGCCAGGGCCAGATCAGGTGGGGACCCACCACTGACGAGACACAGATGTGCTGTTGAGCTGGATGGAGATCCACAGGAGGGTTTGGGCCAGCGAGGAAGGCTGAGATCTGATGTCTCTTTCAAAAGGGTCATGGATGGGGGTTTGGGGAGAGCCTGGGCTGGGGTGAGGGCAGCAGAGCCAGGGAGGAAGCTTTGCTGGGCCCAGTGCTGTCTGGAGCCCTGAGACCCCATCCCGGGGCCCCTCCTTGCTCTGCTTTGCCCTACGGGCCTCTTCATGTAACCTAGGGCCTTTGCTCTGTGGTGGCCCCTTCACTCTGGAGACTTGGCATCGAACCTGCCTGGCGACAGCCCCTCTGTGACAGGTGCATTCATGGCCAAGTACAGGAGTCTGTACTATCTCTTAAAATGCATCTGTCCAAGGCGCCCCTCACTTCAGCCCGTCAAGAACATTTGGATCCTCATTCTGTCAGGCAGTCTGGGTGCCAGCTTGCTACCTGGGGGTCATCCCAGATGCGGAGAACATGCCAGCCACACCTGACTCCAAGTTCCCGGGGTCCTGTTGAATGGGTCAGGGCTAAGGATAGTGTTCCGTTCACGCCACCTGTCGCTGTCTTGCTGGTCGACCCACGTCCACTCATTTAACCTTGGTGTGGCCACGAGTAATTTGTTAATACAATATTGAAATTTGCAGGTGATTTACTTTTTAAAAATATGCACTAGAGCAGATTCCACGCTAGTCCTGTAAGGACGTTATCTCATTTACTTTCAATCCAAGGAACTTTCTTGAGTTGGGAAGAAAGGGCGGTGTTCCTTCTGCTTCTGACAGGTGACTCAGACCCACGTCGACTCTGCCGCTGCCTCTGTGGAAACCCCCGGAAGAGGAGCCCCAGTTCCTCTAGACAAGGTGCGGTTACCTTCTGCCCTGAGGCAGCTCCCTGCTATATGCTTTGGCAAGTTTATTTCCGCTACTTAAAGGAAAACACACTCACCTTCCCTCTCCTCACTCTTGACCCTCATAACCTCACCCTTGCTTAGTCAACCTCACTTCCCCCCGCTTGCAAAAGAAAAGACCGGAACGTTTGTCATTATGCACAGGCAGTGCTCTTATATGTCCATCCTCCTTGTTCTCTACAAGAGTGGACCTGAAATGACTTCCAAAATTACATACATTGAAATAGGATTTTTATTTTTGGCCGTGTGGCTTGCAGGATCTCAGTTCCCCGACCAGGGATTGAACCTGGGCCACAGCAACAAAAGCCCGGAATCCTTATCACTAGGCCACTGGGGAGCTCCCTAAATAGGAAATTTTAAAAATAAAAATCAAGGTCAGAGAAAAGACTAGGGGGAATTTAGGGCACCAATCTACGAATCACAGGGTCTCACATAATTTCTAAAGGTGAGGTGTGCCTTTGGCTCTGAGCTTCCTGGCAGCCAGAGCAAGAAGAGAAAGATGATCAGTTTCATGATTCACCGTTTCCCTGAGGAAACACACACCCTTTCTTCAGGGAAAGCAATGAGATTCTTGCACTGAGTTCTGAAAGTTTGTTTTGCCCAACATTAAAGGATCTAAGTATGGTGAAGAGAGAGCAATGTCACCCAGGTCCTCCTGCCCTGATCATCTGTTTCCATTGATGCCTCTTCTAGGCCCCATGCTGTTCCATGCCCTGTGCTAGTCTGCACCTGACCGGCAACTACTTTGACCCAAGCTTTTAACTCCAAAGTTGCAGAGAATGTCACCATCTCTGTAGTTGCTCAGAGTTCACACTTGAAGTGTGGCGTCTTCCTTGATTGTCTGGCTAGAGCACTAGCTACCTTTGGTCTGAATTGGCTGTTAGAAAGATACATGCAAATGCTGGGACTTGAGGAACCTGCATTCTTTTGATGAATTCCTTGAAGATGTAGGCATTTTAGCAAGGCCCTCTCTCAGAGCCACCCCTGCACTGCCTGCTTTCTCTTTTTTTTTTTTTTTTAATTGGTTTTTTTTTTTTTTTAATATTATTTATTTATTTTTGGATGTGTTGGGTCTTCGTTGCTGCATGCGGGCTTTCTCTAGTTGCGGTGAGCGGGGGCTACTCTTCATTGCGGTGCACAGGCTTCTCATTGCGGTGGTTTCTCGTTGCAGAGCATGGGCTCTAGGTGCACGGGCTTCAGTAGTTGTGGCACATGGACTCAGTAGTTGTGGCTCGCGGGCTCTAGAGCACAGGCTCAGTAGTTGCGGTGCACGGGCTTAGTTGCTCCGTGGCATGTGGGATCTTCCCGGACCAGGGCTTGAACCTGTGTCCCCTGCATTGGCAGGCGGGTTCTTAACCACTGTGCCACCAGGGAAGTCCCCCTGCTTTCTCTTTGAGAGCTACCCTGCAGGGCTGAGGGGCTTAGGGCTAGCTTTGCCCTTCTGAGTAGCAGCAAGGTGAGGGACCACCCGGAAAACGGCCCCTCCTCCACCCTGTCACCTTCAGTCCCTGAGTCATCCTTTCTCTGCTCCTCCTTTCAGTTTAACCACTTCCTGCCCACGATGTGTTGTCTAAATAGCACAGTCAGAATGACATATCTGAACACTTCCCTACCCTCTCATGTAGTTTTCCCTTCCAGGCTGATTTCTTTCTGAAGTCAGAATTTTGTTTCCTGAAAATCCAAGTTACGTTCCCAACACTCCTGCAGCTTCTCTCCTTGCTAGTGAAATAACCATAATTGCTCACAGGCATTAAATGTTTCCTGGCCGTCAGGCACTGGGCTTTCCATACTTCATCTCCCTTAATTCTCCCAAAGAGACTCAGGAAGTAAATACTCTTATTATCCTCACTTTACAGACCCGGGAAAATAGAGCCCATGACACTTGCCCCAGGTCACCCAGAGAGGAGAGGCTGGAGTTGGCTTTGGCCTGTGGCTCCATCCCACCAGAGTGTGTGTGCTTGACCGTCACCCAGGACCCCCTTCTGGGGTATCTAAGGGACACAGCGCTCCCCCTAAGGATCTCTCCTTCCACTTGGCCAGCCCACTCGTCTTTGTTGATCAGAATTAGCTCCAGCGCTTCATGAAAACATCATCTCCTACCTTCTGTGCGCTGCGAATATCAGCAAGGCCAGGCAGGAGTCGGTCAGACGTTCTGTTTGTAACTAAATGAACTTTCCAGCAGATGGATGTTGGGTCTCTCATCCCACTGGCCCCTGTGCAGGGCTGGGGACTGCCTCCAGGTGTGACCCAGCCTGGCATCTGGGTGGCCAACAGGGTTGGCTGGGCTGGTGTGTTTCTCCCTTTTCTCTGTCCCCTCGGCCCTCCAGGTGTCTTCTCTCCCGGGTCACGGTTTCCCTGAAGGTAGACAGATCCCCGACACAGAGCTCCCTGCCTTGACTGTCCTCGATCATCTCCGCCCCCGGGTGAGACCAAGGGCATCCTATAAAAGGCGCCCCCTCCTCCCCCAGAGCCTCAGTGAACCTCTCCAGCCCCCGAGTCCCTCGGCCACCAGCTCTGTCGTGGCTTTGGGGCCATACCCTTTGCTCCTGCGCTGGCTCTTGCCTCAGCTGCCCACTAAATCCTGAGCCTGTCTTCACCAGAGACACTGCCTTCACTCACAAGCAGGGAGGCTCCCAGAAGCTCCAGCCAGGCGGAGCCTGCCCTCCTGTTTGCCTGAAAGGGGCTCCCCCTCTCTCTCCCAACCTGCGGCTTCCTTTGCCTCTGGGCAACCTATTCACTCCTAATCAGCAGCCCCCATCCACCTCATGTGGGCTCCACATGGACGCCCCAAGAGTCCCACATGGGACAGAGGGGGAGCAGAGCTGACTTGACACCCAGCCAGTGCCAAGCCCTGAACAGTGCTTCCCATGGGGCCCTTGACCCCTGAAGGCTGAGGGTCCCAAACTGATGGGAAGGAAGGCCTAGTGGGCAATGGGAACAGGGGCTGCTATTCCAGAGTCTCTGGGCAGGGAGCCTCGGTGTGTCCCTCCTTGTCTAGGTCACAGTGACATCTAAGCGGTGGACAAAGCGGCACTCGGTGACAGGGACTTGGAGGCTAAGTAGGAGGTGTATTTAGTAAATACCGGTTGAATCAATAGAGTGATGTCACGGGGTCTTCAGCCCAAAAAACGTGGTAGCGGAAGAACGCCTTCAACTCCTCTACAGGTCGCGCTCCCCCAGGAGCAGTCTGGGTTGCTGCCACAGGGCCTGCGTCAGGGTCAGGATTGGCTGGGCCACGGCAGGCTCAGAGGGGAGTTGGGATCCGGCGGTGGGTGGGAGGTGGGAGGGAAATGACTTAGCAGTGACACTCCACAACTGTCTCGTGCCTTCCGCGTTTCTGCCCCACTAACTGGAACCGAAGGCCCCTCCGTGGAAAATAGGTAGCTGCACTCAAAGCCTTAAAAAAGGTGCTCTGCATGGAAAATAGATTAGAATCGGACACATTTGCAATTTGCAAAAATGGAGGCAAGGGAGTGTGGGGCTCTGGAGTCAGAGCTCACCGGCTTCGTGGACTTGAGGCAAGATGCCTCGGCTCTCTCTCTCTGCTTCCTCGCCTGTGACATGGGCACGATGAGGACCTCAACCCCAGGGCCGTGAGAGTTCCCCAGGGCACGGAGCAGAGCACTCAGCACTCAGCACGTGCGAGCTGACCGTGATTAAGACGTGGGTCCGAACAGCATTACAAAGGGCACTTTTCATCAGGCTACTGTGAACCAACCAAGTCAGGAAACCTTGGAAATAAGATTTGTCCTCTTGCAGGGGAGGCTATCTTTATGTGAGAGCTGTCCTCATAGTTACCTGTGGTTCAGAGTCTCCTCTCCTCGGCCACAGTAAACGGGGATCCTGAGTCTGGGGCAGGACGTAGCTTTCTTCCATGTTGCTGGCAATTTAGTCTTTGGTGGGTTCAATTTGGAGCCTGACCACAGAGATGGGTTCTAGAATCACATGTCCTAGGAGGGTCCAGATGTGTCCCTCCTTTTTGGAGAAAGCAGAAGAGCTAGGCTACTTTCCCCAAGCAGAAATACCAGAAGGATCCTTTTTATCATAAGACCCTCAGGCCATCATAGTTTACGTCTAGGGCATCATAAAGACCCTTCAAAAATTTCAGGTGGTTTTTACAATAAGAAGTCACTGGTCAAGAAAGAGAAAGATACCTCTTTCCTTCCTCTTAACTCTGAACGAGCGCTCGGCTGAGGGAATGCGCTTCAGGATGGTGCGCTCGGCTCAGAAAACTTGCCTGGCCGAGGACTTGAACGCCAGTCAGCTGCGCTAGAAAGGCAGCTCCAGAGGGCAGGGTTTTGTGTGTTTTGTTCATTGGTTTGTCTTCAGCTCTAAGATAGAGAGACTAGGCACTCAATCCCTATTTGTCAAATGAATGAATAAATGTGAATTAACCAAGGGGGTAATATGTAAAAAAACGAAATCTCTGAAATCAGGTGACTCTTCTCCTCTCAGTAACTTGTGCAACACAGGAGGTCCTTCCCCGTGTGGTGTCTCCACACCACCCATCACACACCACGGGCTCCCAGCCACGCCCCAGTCCCAGGAGCTCTCCCTTCCCCATCACCTGCCTCGTTGCACCGGCTGTTCTCTTTCCCCTGCAAGGCTTCTTATCCAACACCCACTCTTTCTCCAGGGCCCAACTCGAATGCCACCACCTCTGATTTCTCACTGCCCGTCCCTGTAAGACTTTATTCCACCACCGACTATATTGCGTCAAACTGTGAGTGCATCTCCCTCTTTTCCACCAGACCACGGGCTGCCGGAAAGACGGGGCAGTCTCGTTTGCCGTGCGGCCCCGAACGCAGCCTGCGTGGTCAGACCGGTCGCAGGGAAGCCTATGGAAAGCTAGGTTTTCTGGGATGTTAAGAGAGCGAGCGCATGAGCAGGAGAAATGGGAGGAGAGCAGCTGGGAAGCACTTCAACCAGAGCCACACAATCAAAGCTCCCATCACAGAATCCAAGGGCTGAAAACTTTTGGCCAGCAAATTTTCCATGAAATTAAAAGGAAAAAGAAACCTGATTCACTCAGTTCTGTAAGTAAAAACCATGAAAGGCTAAACTGGGATACAAAACATCCGGAAGACCAAAATTTCTTTAATAATGAAATAATTTATTATTTGTTAACAGTTGAACAATACAGAAGTTTACACATACACAGCAAAGATTCTCTGAAACATGAGTAGTTCTCAAAATGCACGTACTAACTGTAGTAAAAAGCACCATTCTCTATGTCTTGACACAGGATTTACATTGGCATCGTATTTACATAAAGAAATAAACATCTGGAAACAGAATTTCATACTCTCTCATCTGCTGCTCCCTGTTTAGGCTGTGTTCACCGTTAGGAAGATGGCCCCCAACGCTGATGGTTCACAGCAACATTCCCAGAGCACCAATTCTAAGGACAAGGGGTCAAGGCAAGCTTGGTTCTCTGGTAAAAGCTAAAATGAAGAAAGCCCTCTCAATCCTCCACACGCCCCAGACAGAATAAGAAATCAAAATTTAAAATCTGGGTAAATCTTTGAATCTAGTGCTTTACTAATTCTCATTTTATGATTTTGAGAGAAGACAAAGATATTCAACTTCTTCAGCCATTCGATAGCTGACTCTAACAGTGCCAGGCAGTTATTTCTTCTTTCAGAAGAACACAGGGTAAGAAAATCATCCATGTAATAAATATTAATGAAAAAATCATGATAAATCACATATCGTACCCCCCAGCCCCGGCCTCATCCCCAGGTTATTTTTGAAAACAAAACATCCCCCAGTCTACAGAGATCTGATAGTGTAGAATGAGAAAATCCACCTCACCTAAAGGGGTCTTTGGGTCGTCTTCTGCCAGGAAGGATTTTTAAAATCAGGAGTAGCCAGCAACCTAAACATACTGCATCCAAGAGTTAATTAAACATAGAAAAATAATAGATTGACATGTAGGAAATCGCCTTGCAGCCTTTGACTTTCTGGTGTTCAACACACAGGGCCGGTAAAGGGGAAAGACAAAGAAACTTGGGGAAACAAGTAAAGAAGAAAGAAAGGAGTGAGATTCGGGGGAATAAAGCACAATGAAAGTGGTATCCTTGCCAATACAGTATGATATAAAAACCTGAATCACGTGTATGTGTATACTTTTCAAAAATAAGTTTTTTCTTTAAAGGATGGGGGAGAGGCAAGAAGAAAGCCCACGAAATCCATTATCAAGCCCCAATATGTTGTTAGTTATTTTGAGCATCACAATTTTACCTAGTTTACACACCCCAGGATTTGCTTTTGGCCACTTCAGGGACGGAGAAGAGAGGCCCCTAGGAAACCCCAGGTAAGGGCCCTTTGTTTCTTTTGAAAAAAGTAGAGGTTAAAGGAGAATGCCCACTTTTTAAAAAAAAACCCTCAAAGCACTCAAGCGGCCGATTGCAGGGTCAGGGCCTTCTTAGTGCTCAATTGTGAATCGACACTGAAATTATTTTCGTTTTGGGTTGACAGGAAGAAAAATGTAGGTCCTGCTCAAAAAGGTGACACTGAATCACTAGCATTAGATCTGTGACTAGAGAAAGGAGCCACGGTCGCTATCAGCACCTTGAATTCCAGATCTCTGCTTAGCAAAAGAAAACAAATACACCCTGGGTGCCTGCCCGCCATTCTAAGACAACAGGCATGGAAAGCTAGGTTTTCTGGGATGTTAACAGAAGCACACATATATTTTCTCACTGCATGAAATTAAACTGCACTACATACTCTTTACTTTCCCATTTGCATTGCAATGGTATCAATAAGAGTGTAGACTTGTTTTTAGTTTCTTAAAACCAGTTTTCACATAAAAATATGCATGCGCTTATATTTACACACGTCTATATTTACGTACAATAGTCAAAGTCTTAAAGGCTGGGGCTTGTATCTTTGCCCGTCCCCTCCCCGCAACAACCCTAACAGAAAGGTTTTTCATTTTGCTTAAAAAAACAAAACAACAACAACGACGAAACAGAACCAAAAAGACTGTATAGCTCTTAACAGTTATGCTGGTGGATCAGTGAATGACACGACAGATTGGCGCATCAGGGCGGCTGATCAGCCACGTAGGGAAGGGGGTTAGCTGCCTGGGGCTGAGTTTGCTGGTCCTGAAGGTTACAGTTTTGGTTAGAGAGAGGCCTGTCTAGCATTCGGTCTACCTCAAGATTTGAAAGTCGTGTCTAACCCTGGTGTCAGTTTATCACAAGTGCATTAAAAATATAGAGATCTATTAAGTTCCACATTTATATGGCATCAAATTGAAAAGGACCAGACAAACAGTGCAAAGGTCAAATAATTACTATTTTATATTGGGACAGTACATTTCATATTTCAACCAAAAGACAAAAATGCAGTTTAACTCAAAGGCACAACAATTAAAACACAGAAAATGATGGCATCTCTCAGATGCCTTACTTCTAAATTAAACAAACAAATACACAAGTTTTGTTCCCTTCCCTCCCCCAACGCAAGCCCACAAGCTTTTGCCAAAGTCTTGAGTTTTCGATGCCGTACAGGATCTAGCATCGTGGACTTGTGAGGCGCTTGAATGTAGCAATTAAAATGCTTGCGAGGTCTAGCGAATGGCATTCGAAAGGGACCTCAAAGTGCAGGCATATCTTTTTCAAACATGTTACAGGCTGAGCTGGCTCTTTGAACACTATCACTCTGCTTAAATTCAGGAAGCAGGCTTTAAAAATGCAAAAGGCATACAAGTTGTATTTCAGTGCAAATCTTCAGCTGGTAATTGGAAAAGATTCCAACAATAAAAAAAAAAAAAAAAAAAAAATCCTTTGTGTCACCTGCCCCTGCCCCCACCCAAAGCTGAAATGGAGAGAAAAACAGAACAAAACGAAAACAGAAGAATTACAGATGACTTTGGAATCATTTAGGAATCACTACCTCCAATTAAAAAAATTTAATACATTAAGAAATCAATAAAAAGAAAAAAATAAACACAAAAGTAATCTTTGTTTCGACTGCTCTTCACGTCTAGAATGAGCTTCCGTGGGGAGCGCGCTTGAACTTTTAGTCGTGGGCAAGGAAGAGGCGCTGAGGGCGTGAGGCTAGGGCCGGGGAGACCACAGGCCAGTGGCGGGCACAGGCGCTGCCGCTACTGGTTCAGCCAGGGAGCCCTTAAGTTGCAGTGCGGCTGTGGATTTTAGGAATGTTCTCATCACTTTGTGACACACGCTCTGTTTCAGCGTCACAGGTTTTACAAATGGTTCGAATTCAATGAAAAAGATTCACCAGAGGCTGAAAACATCGAGACCTCAAAACTATGGATGCAAAAGTATTAAGGGGAAATGAACCGATTCTGTAGATACCTACATACAAAGTTTCTAGAACATCTATAAAAGCACAGTCATAAGAATTTTTTTTCTATTACATTAGTTTATATAAAATGAATAAATAGTATTTATAGCTTTAATGTGTCTTATGTACATATACATGTGCTCCGTTTTAGCTTAAATAAAAATGCTACACAGTGGGAGACCACTTAAGGGAGAAATCATAACCAAAAAGAAAAATCAGCCTTTTAAACTATTAACCCAAAAGCCTCCATAAAGAAGTTTCTGGGTGTGTCCAAAAATAATCAATAAGGAGAGGAATGGTAGTCACACTGTACCATCCCCTCCCGTTCACCTGCAACAGAGAGCAGAAATGTGGACTTTTCCTTTCACTGATGATGGACACTAGCTCAGCTAGCGCCAAAGCTCAGTTATTGCTGAAAGTTAAACAGGAAAATAGATTAGAATTGGACCAAATGTCACTTATTTGGGGAAAAAACAAAAACAAAAAAAAAGAGGCATCATCAGTTTGTGTTAAGTGGGAAATGGAGATCTCATTTATCTCTGAGGTAGGAAAAAAAAATGTTCCAGAGACAAGGAGCATAGCCAACTTGGAGGGGAAATGTGCCTTGGGAGAGCAGGACACGGCACGGTCCCAAGGACAGCGCGCAGAAATAGACTGTACCGTTTTGTTCGTGAGAACAAACGATGCTGGAACTTTTATAGGCTGTGCCACCCCAAAGACATGCTCGCAAGACGTCCGTTTGAGAGTGAGAGATACTGCGGCCGTCCACACGCGGGTCGGGGGCGTTGGCGCGGGACGTGTGTGAAGGGTGTGTTTTCTGGAGGTATTCCTGCCTGCTCACGGGCGGTGAGGGCCATGGTTAAGCGCTCTTAAATCCCACTTTCAAAGCTTCCTTTGGAGTTCTGAGATCAGGATCTCAACTTTAAAAGTTTGTTTCCTTCAGTTTCCCAAGCACAAGACACATTCGGACATTTCTGCTAGGCAAGTCACAGAGGAAGCCAGAAAACTTCAAGGAAGGTCTGGTAGACTACAGGGGGACAGTAAATAAGAGGGGGAAATTGCCGAGATGTGAGTAAGTGCTTATCCCATCTAAGAATTCTTGGGTGCTTCAAAGTGATTGGAATGTACAGTCTGTCAGAGACGAATTTTTATGGCGAGAAAGAGAGAAGCCAGAGGATGCAATCAGAAACCCACAATCCTGGTCGGCGTCCCCCAACTTCTTAGAGGGACGAGTGGCGTTCAGCCACCCCAGACTGCGCAGTAAGGGGTCTGTGATGACCTCAGGTGTGCAGGCTGCACTGACTCGCTCGGCGTGTGCCTACCCGACGCCAGCAGGCGCGGGGGCCCGCTCAACCCCATGCAAGATGGGGATCGGGGATCAAAACAAGAAAAAAAAGAAAAGAACAGAAAAAGAAAGCGGAAAAAAAAAAAAAAAAGAAAACGAAACCCACACTCCTAAGCACTTCCTCGACAACTTTTGCACAGCTGCTTTTGGTGACGGTGGAACACGGAAGCTGACGTGAGAGGGAATTGTGGGCAGGTCCGACACGCTACCTAATCGGAGCCGACGGGCAGGACCATCCGGGCGGCAGCCGAGGCGACCACGCTCTCCTAGAGCCCGAGACGCGTCTTGGGACTGTCCTGGAGCTTCCTCCTCTTGACGCTGGAGCTGGAGTAGCCCTCGTCGCTGCCCAGGCTCTGCGTGCTTCCCCGCTCGTCCGAGTCGCTCACGCTGCTGCTGCTCCAGTCCAGGTCGCCCGTGAGGTCGTCTGTGCTTTCCACGTCCACGTCGATCTCTTCTGTGGGGGGGACGAGACAGCGCGTGGTGAAGGCCTGCTTCGGAAGAGCCAAGCGACTGGGCGGCCGCGCCGCTCCTGGGCCGCGGGGCCTAACCGCTGCAGGAGAGGGCGCCTGTCCCCGCAGGCCGCGCCCCTCCACTTCTCCGAGCCACGGGGGCTCTCAGCTTCCCCTCGGCTCCGCCTCTGGCAGGCGGCAGGGGGCTGGGGAGGGGCCTGAGGATGCGGGGCCGGGGGGGCTCACCCCTGTCGGAGTCGGAGCGCTCCGAGGAGCCGGAGGAGCCGGTGCTGTCCGTCCGTATCCTCTCGATGCCCAGCTGCTCCAGCTGCCTCTTCAGGTGCCGCTGCTCTCGCTGAAGCTGGTCTATTTGGTGAATGGCTTTTCTGTCACAGTCTTCAAGTTTCTGCAGGTCAAAGGGGTAGTTGTTGAAGGGCACAGGCGGATTTCAAAATTGGTAATGACCCTGCACCTCCCTGCCTTGCGGGGAAATACGGCAGTTTTCCTCAGAAGCCACTGGCTGTGTCCCTTGTCAAGCTTCTCGCAGGGACAGGGAGCTGCCTGGCCGGTGACTCCTGTCTACATCCAACTTTTTCAGCATCGACAACACTTTGGAACCTGCGCTGCCGCGTGGCTTCCGGGGTGAGCTGACACTCTAGGGTCCAGCACCCCTCAACTGTGATAGTGGAAAGACTGTGGCAGGAACCCCCAACCTGGTCTCCCTTGTCTGTGGTGACGCCCCAAACACCTACTCCCTGAGCTAGAGCACTGCGTGTGACGGGCGCTTAAGAAACACGCTTTCCTTTAGAAGTATGTGTATTCAAGTACGTGTCCCAATTACATAGGCGCTTTTTTTTGCGTCATGCCAAATCTCTTTTAACTTCTGTCTGTTGGCAGGAATAATATTCCCTTTTGAAGTCCTGATTCTAAATTGTCCAAATAAGAGCTTAGAAAACACATTTCCATAGACCATTTTGTTTTTACAAATCTGTTCTCTAGCTTCTCAGATAATTCTTCAGATAATTATGAAGATTGTGTGACTGTGGTTGTTTTGCTCTAAACAGAGGTTCTTTTCCCTCCTACAATTGCCATGTATGCAGGCTATTAACCATAATTCAAGTGACACGTGTCCAATTGTGACTCTGACTATAGAAACGTGCTAAACAGTGATTTTGGCCGTGGCTCTCAGGAGTTACGTTACCCTTTGCTATTCAAGCCATGTACTGAGTGCTGACTCTGTTTCAGACCCCCCGGGAGGTGCTAGAAATACAAGGTGAATACAAAGATCTGGTCCCCTCCCTTGTCCATACTCTAACAGCGTGGACAGAGACAACCAAATAGTCACACAAACCATGGTCAGGTGTCAACTGTGATAAGTGCTAAGAGAGAGAGAGATCCAGTAATAATAAGGACCATCTGTTGCAGGAAGGAGGTGACCTAGTCAGGGAAGGTTTCCCCGCACGGTGATACCTGTGCTGAGGTCTGAAGGATGACAAGAAGTTAACTAGGTGAAGAAGGGAGGGGAAAGCGTACCAAGCAGAGGGAACAGCATGTGCAAAGGCCCTGTGGTGAGAGAGCCTGACAAGTGCAAGGGACTGAAAGCAGGGCTGAGGCAGAGAGGGGAGCCTCTGGCACAAGCTGCTGCTGCACAGGCAGGGGAGGGCTGGGTCGGGCAGGCCTGGTCATACAGTGAGTGTGTCCTGAGCCATGGAAGACTTTTAAATGTGGTGACATGTTGATTTGAGCTTTGGCAGGATTGCTCTTGGGAAGCCTGGAGATTAGCTTGGGGAAGGCCTCTGAGGAATTTACTACAGTACATGATGGAGTTTATGGAATGACAGCGGGCTGTGACATATGTAAGTCTTGTTGACACGTGGCTAAGGAGCAAGATGATCATCAGGAGCAAGGATGACCCTGAGTTTCTGGCTTGTACGTGAGATGGACAGTTGGATGGACAATTTAACTTCTGGCGCACAGGGGTGAGAACTACTCAGTTGGGTTCTGGACATGTTGAGTCTGTGAGTCATCCAAGACGCTGACTTGGATGGAGTTGGAGGAGTTCAGAGGAGAGAACTGTCCTGGAGACGGACATCTGCTGTCCCTCATAACAACAAACAAACCCTCACTGGGCAGGTAAAGACAAAAAGGCATCCCAGGATGCACTTACCTTTATGTGCAATTTGGCTTTTGTTAATAAACTCAATGTAGTGTGTCGATTTGATTCTGGACCAAGTGGCACCAGCCCCTTCAACTTTTCCAGGCACAAGCGAAGGTGGGCCCGTCTACAAAAACAAGATCACAGTAGCATTTGAGACTTTCAAAGCCAGCCGGAAGGCACCCGGGAGAACAAGCTCAAACAGAGTATGAAGTCGCCCAGCCCAGTGATGGCAAATGCCACCAGTGACTTCCAGCCAAGTGGACATCTTTTTTTTGGACATCTTTTGAAATTACACAACTCTGGTAAAAAACCAAGGAAAAGCAAAATCCATGGTTTTCTAAAGTTAAGTCTATAATATGCATGAAGGGGTAGAGACTAATATCTACTATTATTAAGCACATGAATCAGGTTATCTCCAGGTTTCTGGGTTATGATGTGACCTACAGAACATCCAAGTTCAGAAAGTAATGACATGCCAGTGAGAGAATCCTTTGAACCCATACTGTTCTCTCCCCTTTCAGGACCACTAAATCACTACAACTATATCTTGCTGTATATAATATTTATCCATGTGAATGATGAATGTGTATGGTTATTCATTACAACTTTATTTGTAATAGCAAAGATTAAAACAACCCAACTCATCCTCAATAGGGAACTGATCAAATAAACTATGGTATATCCATACAGTGGAGTACTATGCAGCTATGAAAGAGAATGAAAGTGTACTCTACGTACTATGAGGAAAGAACGTTCAGATATACCGTTAAGTAAAGAAAAGCCAGATACCAAACTGTGCATATAACATGCTATATCTTTGGGTAAAAATGGAGGAAAAATAATTATCTAAAGGCATGTTTTCTTGTATGACATAAAGGAAGCTTGGAATGATACATAAGAAACTAGTAACAGTGGCTGGGCAGAAAGGAGTCAAGGGCTAGTCGAACAGGGACAAGGAAAGGGGGGTAGTTTTTTACTGAATAATTTGTTATACTTTTTCATCCTTCAACCATTCAAAAAGTTAGATGCATTTTTTAGAAACAAGGAAAATGCCCATCAGTGGTATTGCCATACTAACAAGCATGCTGACAGCTGGAGAGAACCACCAACAGGTCTTGCCGTGTGGCAGAATGGCCCAAAGGGGCAGAGCGGGAAGACGGCAGCATGAGGCAGAAGCCGCGGAGACCCACGGGGGAGAGTGCATTTAGTACAGACTGACCAGAAGCACAAGAGTCCCTAAAATTTTGGAAATTAATACTTCACTGAAACCTTGGTTTAGGCTTTATCCTAGAGGCTAGCAGATTCCATGAATGTGAGAAACAGCCAAGATTCAGAGTTTTTGCTTCAGCCCACCACCTCCTTCAAGTCTTCACAGGCCATTCCAGTCCACAGTGCTTCCTCCATTTTCCGAGTACGTATTTGTTTATCCTATTCATTGGGAAATTCACTGTTCTGACTGAATATTTTGGTATTTGTGACTTAACCATTCATTGCCAGCTCCTTAGAAAGATGGGGCCGCAACTTAACCATTGCTGGGTTGCCTTGGTGCCTTCCCCTCCCATAGGCTTAATGCACGCTTGCCGCGTGGATGGTGTCGTCTATTCCACTAGACTTCAAGCTTCTCGGGGCAGAGTCCATCTCTGCTATGTCTCTGCGCCTTCAGTAGTGCTCAGGGTCCTGGGGTTTTAGGTACATGTCCACTGCCCGTCCCCACGGCAACCTGGAGAAGAGCTCCTGGGAGCCTGGGAGGCTATCCTCCAGCTGAACTGGGAGACAACCGGAAAGCTCAGTTTGCCCTTTTTTCCCTCCTAAAAATTTCACCGTATTAGCAAAGGTTGGGATCGAAAGAAGAAAACTGCTTCAGAAAGCTCGAATACAGGTCAACATGCCTGATATTGACCAAGGCAGTCAATTCACACCCTTCACGTCAAGACTTCAGGAGGTTCCCCCAAGGCAGATCCAACAAGTGGTTCTGAGCCCTCACTTCACCTGCTTCTGAGCCTCCTTTCTCTTCTGGCTCTTGAGGTTGTCCTAGACTCTCCAAGGTCCCCTAAGCCCTGGCGAGCTAGAGAAGTCCAGCATTCACTCCTGAGCTAGGAAGAGGTAGCGGTACAAGAGCCTTACTATTTTACAAGACTCCCGCTTGCTCTGAAAACCTACCCACATGGAATGGCCACCAGCAAAGTCATATTAGAGGTTTGCTCCTCCAACTACTACATGAGGAGAAAAAAACAAAAACAGAATTTGTGTATAACAGGTACTTGTTCACCTTGGATAATATTCTTCACAAAGAGCCATGAAAATAGGTCATGTTATTAGAAACACCATGAGAATGTATGATTAGTCACATACAGTTATTCTCACTACAAAGTTTACAGGCTGTCAAGTTTTTTAAAAAGTTCAAAAATTAAAATTAGATTTAGACATTTTTCAGCCTGCTCATTGCAAAGACTACATGATTCAGAACAGTGTCATATTAGTCCTTTTATGATGTGGGTTTATCTACAGATATGAGTATGTAAATTTTTAAGGAAGTTTGTCTACTGATAAAAATAATAAAGTCATCTTTCCATGCATCGTCATTTCTAGTTACTCAGGGAGTCTAGCCCAGAAAGTACAATTTTCACTACCCAAATGTGGGTTTCTGAAGAACACTCCCAGTTGTGAAACTTGAAATAAGCCACTTGACTACTTCAAGTTTAGGCTTAAACATGTTCATTCAGTGTTTTCTGACCTAGTTTTATGGAAATAGGAGCACAGTGCTTTCTGGATTTTCGTAGACATTCAAAGCCAACTTGTATCTTTGGCAGTACCTGCCTCGGCCCGCTCCAGCGCCTCACTGCTCCAGCCCGATGCCTGCCCTGCCCGCCTGCCGCCCACCTGCAGACACATCCCCGGGCTGGTGCCTGGGCCACCCTCAGGGGAGGGATGAGGTACGTGAAGCAGGCTCAGTACCATCATGTGATAGTGAAATTCAATTCCTGAACCAGACAAAAAAGCAAACAGAACCCCCCCCCCCTCTGTAGCAGCTCCCACTGAGGGGCCTCAAGCCTGAGACACACCCCGCCCCCCTCTACCCCACGCCGGGATCCGGAACCCTTCAGCCAGCCGTGAGCACCCACGGAGTGCCCAGGTCCCAAACAAGTAGAACAAGCTCCTGTCTCAGCTCTCTGTCCTCAGTCCCGACCACGCCTGTGCCCAGGGCTCTGGCCTTCTAGAAGGAGCCTGCTGTCCCACGGTGAACCAGGCCTAACCCCTCTTTCAGGAACTAGCAGGGGTTTTTGCTACATTTCCTCAACAGGAAGCTACCTGGTACCCGCATCTGACCCCTACTTGGATCCCCTCTCATCACATATTCAGACAGAGCTCCCCCTGTTGTCAAGAGCTGCCTCCCAGCTCCCCACCGGCGGCAGAGAAGGGTAGTCAAGTCCTGGCTCCCTCCTGCCCCAACTGCCTCGTCTCTCCACGCTGATCCAATGGACTTTGACAAACCTCACCTGCTGACTCTTCAGAAATATCACTCTCCTTACTCTGAATGCGCTGATATACCTTTGGTCTCCGGTAGCACACAGAAACCAATCTTTGAGCTACAGTCAGTGATTGCTCAGAATCAAGTGTGGCCTATGATAGTTAAACTAGATACAAACTAGAGCTTCTCTTCAGTAAGCTTTTTTTTGTTTTTTCTTTTTAGTATCTCAAATTTTATTTATTTTTGTTTTTAATTATTTTTATATTCTGAATCTGTCAGTCACTTTACAACCAAATATTAGTGTAGTGATTAAGGGTAAAGGTTTGGGGTCCTGGCCCTGCCACTTATTTCCTGTGTAGCCTTGAGCAAATTACTTAACTCCATGTAGCATCCGCTTCCTTGGCAGTAGAGGGATGATGACAATGCCTCCCTGCCAGGGCTGTCGTGAGTATTAACTGAGACAGGGTATGGAAGCCCCTGACCAGGGTCTGACATGAAGTGCTCTGTATGTGGCAGCAGTCATTCTTTCAATTCTAGCTTCCTTTGAGGAAGGATAATTGCTGGGAGCAAACACAGATAATTATAACCCTATCATATTCCTTTCAAAATCAATAGGGAACTCAAGAGTATCTCACTGGGTAAATAGAGGCTATCTGGTAAAATCCAAATTCACTAAACTCTCCCTTAAAGAAAACTGACATCTTTTGTCATTAAAAGATTTAATGGGGGCTTCCCTGGTGGCGCAGTGGTTGAGAATCTGCCTGCCAATGCAGGGGACACGGGTTCGAGCCCTGGTCTGGGAAGATCCCACATGCCGCGGAGCAACTAGGCCCGTGAGCCACAACTACTGAGCCTGCGCGTCTGGAGCCTGTGCTCCGCAACAAGAGAGGTCGCGATAATGAGAGGCCCGCGCACCGCGATGAAGAGTGGCCCCCGCTTGCCACAACTAGAGAAAGCCCTCGCACAGAAACGAAGACCCAACACAGCCAAAAAAAAAAAAAAAAAAAAAAAAAAAAGTTACACTGTGTACAGAGGTACTGTTTAAAAAAAAAAAAAAAAAAATCAGCAAGGACTTTATAATGCTAACCCATGCTAAAGGAAAGACTCCTTTGGAGCCACCCCCATCATGTAGAGGCAGGGCTAGAAGGGACTCCAAGGTTGGGAGGGAAGCATCTGAAGCACACCGAGACCCCTGCCTACATCTCTACTGTGATGGCCAAAAGAAAACAAAAATTGGGGCAAATATGTATTGACCTTGGAAATCCAAGCACATCTCTGGATGTGTTATCCACACCCAGAGAACCTAAAATATCTCATGTACAATAGCAAGAAGAAAGGAGAGAATGTCTAAGAACAAACTTAAAAGAGTTTGGGAAGGATCTCTGGGAAGAAAACTATAAAACTTTGCAGAGAGACGTAAGAAAATCTGAATAAATGGAAAAAACAGCACTTTCCTAGATATGAACCCTCAAAGTAAAAATGTCAATGTTACCCAAGTTTGTCTACAAATTTAACGTAATACCAAGAGAAAAAAATCCCAACCGTAATCTTTTTAATGCTGGGAAATTAGTCTAAACCTCACCTAGAAGAATAAGTGTGTGAGAGACCTCCAAAATTTTTGAAAAAGAAGAATGAAGAGGATTGTGCGGTACCAGTTATTAAATTGTATTATAAAGCTGCAGTAATTAAAAACAGAATATACTAATACAGGAAAAGATGGACAAATCAAAGGAAGAGAAGAAAAAATTCCCAGGAACAGACTTTAGGAATAGATATGAATTTAGCATATAATGGAGCTAACACTGCAAATCCTTGGAGAAAGACCAGATTATTCAGAAAATGGCAGGGGAGTGGGGAGATTAACATTAAAATAAATTCCAAATATATTAAAGATTTAAATATAAAGTATATTTGGATACCTCACAGTTCTGTTGTTAGTTTTCCTTCACTCTTGTCAGCCATGAAGTACGGAAAATTAATATGCAAGTGAAGGAGGTCATCAGTGAAGTGGGCTCTGGGCTGTTGGAGGCGCCACCCCGACCCGAGCTTTGGCACTGACGGACAGCACCGGGGCTCACCAGTGCGCTCTCAGACAATTCTGAAGGCTGCTCTTTATATCTCTGCCTCCAGACTCAAGATTTTTTTTTTTTTGCCGCGCCACCTGGCATGCGGGATCTTAGTTCTCCGACCAGGGATCAAACCCGCACCCCCTGCAGTGGAAGCATGAAGTCTTAACCACTAGACCGCCAGGGAAGTCCCCAGACTCAAGCTTCTTTGATTTTATCCATGCCTCTCTCTCAGGCCAGCAGATTTGTAAATTGGGAGAAAGATGCAACAAAAAGAGTAAGATTACAGGTAGAGATTATGCTACCTGCAGACAGTGCTCCTGAATTTACTCTGTCGTCCCTAAAGTTCTTCCTGACTTGGATGCAGTCAAGACCAGGAATGGTATGAAATCAGGTGTGTGTGTGTCTGTCTGTCTTTGTCTGTATTGTGAGGGAGGCACTGTTATCAGATATTACTCTTCTTTATTGAAGATGTAACTGAACTCTCTCCGTCAGATTCTCACAGTGAAGCGTATGACAAAAAAGAATCAGGTTGGGACAGAGCAAACAGTATGGCAGCCAGTTAAGAGGGTAGATAAGTAATTAGGTTTGTAGGTGGAAATCTTGAAATATACGCTTGGCTCTTTCATTCATTTATTCCTCTAGCATTTCTCAAACGATTACTACACACTGCCACCTTCCTAGGTGCTGGGGATACGATGTTGAGTAAGACCAAGTCCCTGCCTTGAAGGTACTTAAAGTTTAGCTGGAGTGATCAAACATGGAAACAAATTATTGCAGAATTATTTATATGAGCTACCTTCAGACCATGACAAATATCAGCTCCCACTGAAAGTTCTACAATGGGCTCCCCTTTGCCCTCTACCAAACATATTCTTTCTTTTCCCTCATCCACATCTTGTTTGACTTAACTTCTCCATAAAGGTTTCCAAGCTTTCATAGCCTATCAGAAGCTTTTTTTCCTTTCCAAATAGATCACATTCATTCATTCGTTCATTCACGTGCTGCAGACCTGCTATGTATTTAAATGTTCTGCTTCTTTCATTACCAAATAATAGAAATGACCAAGTCTTCTATTTCGTGTTAACCCACTGGAGCCTAGAAATAATAACGCACCTGCAGATGCTGACCTAAGAGTAGAATCTGATCTCTTTGGTAATTCATGTCCCTTCTCTTTGAGGAAAGCCCTACTTAATGAACATGATACACTGGACCTCACTGAGTACTAGTTTTCATTAAAATTGGGCCTAAGATTATTTCCAAAGAAGAAAAAAAGAGTTGCATAAACAATATCTATTTCCTCTCCTACCTTTGTGTGGACACAGATTTAGCCAATTAAATAGCTTTGTAAATCCTATAGGATAATTGGAGGTTGAATAAAAATAATTTCAGATATGGGTATGTATGAGCTGTATAGTGATTTTAAAAAAAGGATATTTAGTATAGACTAAGAAGAAACAAATCTTAAGGGGTCAAAAAATTACTCCCTAAAAGTGATTATAGGTCACAGAGATCATAACCTTCTCCAGATTTTGGGTTGAGAACAAAGCCTTACTGGGTTAAACAAAAAATCCAGGGGAAGACTACAAGTCACTCTCTGAGGAAGAAAAGTACTCTCCTTTTTCTAAAATGGACCCTTTATAAATAATTGCCAAATGCATCATTATTACTGACTTAAGTGGAACCTTGGAAGGTTTCAAGATTTCTCATAACTGTGATCGTAATCTTTGTAAAATATACAAAGATAGTCATATGCTTACTGTATGGGAACACGGCACTCAGTGAGCAATGCGGAAACAGCAATTCATCGTGGCTACATTTTAAAGTAATAAAGTCACTTCTCTATTAAAGTATTAAATACATAAGTATATATTTAATATTTCCTTTCTAGAGCCCAATTAAAAAAATACAAAATATAGATTATAATTAGTACTTGCTAGCTCTGTCTCACCCTTTGACTATTAATGTCTATGACGAAAACTCAGGGAGTGCCTCCAATGTTCCCTGTAGGGGATTGGAAATTGGTTGAATAACCAGCATGTCTCTTCTTCATGTTCTTCCAAGAGGTACCGTCCAGGAAAGATGGATTCTAGTAGTACAAATCAGTGTGCGCCTCCACACCGCCACCATAGACCACACTAATACCTATACTCTTCCTTCGTAATAACCAGGCCATGCCCTTAGCCCCATGTGGCAACAATGTGGATTTATTGCAACATCCTAGAGTGAAATCTGAATGTGGTCAAGGGCGTTCAGAAGCGGTAAGAGTGGTGCAATGCATACCACAACTCAGGATCCTACCCCTTCCGATATAAGGAGTTTGGCCATTCTCTTGGGTCAAGCAAGACCCAAGAGAAACCACTCTAGGGAACTGCAATCAATTAGAATATCTTGCCAGAAGAGACCTGACTGGAATGGTTTCTCATGACAGACCAGATGCCACTGAAATACTGTTTGACCAGCTGAAAACAACAACTTAGATCAGGCTGCTGAATCCTCCTCACAGAGCACACAAAAAAATCTTTTGTCATAGGGTCATAAGACTCTGGCAGAGGTAATCTCTCTAGACCAGCTGCCTAATTCCAGAAAGGCCTGCATATGTACCATTCCAGAAAAACGAGTGTCTATAATTAAAGGAGATACTAGAACCTTCTTTTGAAAAGGAGCCCATTCCAGCACCTGACTCCTGACCCACTGGCTGCAGTGTATATGTGTTCACTCAGCCTCCATTTGCTGAGTGGCTTATTGAAAGGCATTCAAACAAGAGGAGTTCCCAGCTAAGGAAAGGAAAGAGCAGAATTATCATCAATAAAGGGCATATAACAACAACCAAAGACTGAAAGGTTTCCCACATCCCAACAATAATTAATCAGTAATTCCAATGGGAAACGAATAGCAATTTTAAAATATATACAAATAAACCCAGGAATACCTTTTACAAGAAACGTGAAAGATCTATACGGAAACACCAAAAAGCTTTACTTAGAGACAGAAAAGAGATCTGAATAAATGAACACACACACCAAATCCTGGACGGAAAGCTCTAAGATGTCAACATGAACTTTTAAAGGTTAATTTATATTGGAATTATTTAATTTGGATTTTGAAAATCCCCCAAAGAATTTGGGGTACGGAGAATTGAAGGACTGACTACAAAATTCATCAGGAAAAATAAACTGGTGAAAAGAGCTAAGAACATAGTAAAATAAAAAAAGGAGGAGGAGGGAAGAATAGAGATTTGCTTTACCAGATCCTGAAGTGCATAAAACCACAATGATTAAAACAGTGTACGCTGGCACAGGAAGAGCAGGTGGATGAGTGGAACAGAAGAACAAGTCTAGAAGCAGACTTAGCCATAAGCAAGAATTCAGTACACAACAGAGGCGGCAATTTCAGATAGTGAGAGAAGACTGATTCCGTAAACGTAAATGACAAACTGAACAATTATACGATACACGAAGAGGCAATCTCTTTCATATATATCCTTCATATAGTAGAATTTTTTCAAAATAAAGAAAAATATAAACTCCTCAGTAGAAAATTGGGCAAAGGTTATTTAACAGGCAATTCACATGTACACAAACTGTCAAAGATATGAAAATTGTTAAACTGTGCTAGTAGTACAAGAAATGCAAATTAAAACAAGTTTGTGTGTTTCTGTTTGCTTTTTACTTATTAAATTCATAAAAGTCTTAAGGTAAAATATAAACTTGTGAAGGTACAAGGAAAATATGACCTATAACCCACCTGGTGGGCAATCCAGCAGTCAACATCAAAAACCGTAACAATGTGGATACCATTAATTCCACAACTATACATTTACCCTAAGGAAAGAATTATGATGTTGGACAGAGAATTAACCATAAGGTAGTTTAAGCAAGCATCATTTATATTAGCAAAATACTGGGAAAGGGCTTCCCTGGTGGCGCAGTGGTTGAGAGTCCGCCTGCCAATGCAGGGGACACGGGTTTGAGCCCTGGTCCAGGAAGATCCCACATGCCGCAGAACAACTAAGCCCGTCCACCACAACTACTGAGCCTGCGCTCTAGAGCCACAAGCCACACGTGCTGCAACTTCTGAAACCCACGTGCCTAGAGCCAGTGCTCCGCAACGAGAGGCCACCGCAGTGAGAAGCCCGCGCACCGCAAGGAAGGGTAGCCCCCGCTCGCCGCAACTACAGAAAAGCCCGCGCACAGCAACAGACCCAACACAGCCAAAAATAAAAATAAAATAAATAAATAAATAAATTTAAAAAATTACTGGGAAGAACCTAAAATAGGGGATTGGTTATATGAGTTATGGCACATCCATATGATGTAATACTGGGCATTCACTAAAAGTAATGTTAGAAAAGGAGATTTAACGATATTGGAAAATGTTCATAACATAGCTTGAAAAGAAGCAAATTATTTACTATATAATCCCATATTGATTTTTAAAAAGTATGCACAAAAGTCTAGGCGGATATAGAACTTAGCGGTTGCTACTGCTGCAAGGCCTATTACATGTAATGTTTATTTTCTTTGTGCTTTTCTGAACTTTCCAATTTTCTACACTAAACTATTTTAAGTTACTTTCCAAAAAACAATTGCAAAGATACATTTCAAAGTTCCATTGGTTTCCTTGGGCTGCTAGAATTACGGATGATTTAATTTTTAGTATGATTTTCTATATTTCTCAAAATTTTCTACAAGATTAGTTTTTAAAAAAAGAAAGAATGACCACACACTCACCAAGGGTGTTTCCTTAGGAGGCTAGACCCACAAAATTACTTACAATGCAGAGAAGCACAGGTCAAGTGACAGACGTATCTACAGTGAGACTAAACGGAGCCCTCTGCCCTGGGGGCTTGGTCTCTGTGGGCTCTGGATCCCCAGCACCTAGCACCCAGCATCTTTGGTGCTCCACGAATGCCTAGTCTATTGAATGAAAAATACCGCTGCTGCCACCAACACCACCTCCCGCCTCCACCATTCTAGAAGTCTTTTCTTTTATCTTCCCACCAATGCCAAGATTATTAAATGGGTGGTGTTGAATATAGTATTCTCATATTGGAGTCCTGATGCACACCAACTCCCCAGAATCTCTAACGTGCCTCAGAAAAGGTTTCCGTGTGAAAAAACTAACACAGGTATGATTAACTTCCAATATTAAAGAGAAAAAAAATCCAATTACTGGAAGTTCTTTTCCTCAGTTGCTTTTTTGTTTTTTGTTTTTTTGAGAGCCATGCCAATCTTTTTAAAAAATGTGATGTTAAGGTAAAAAATGGCAAGGGTATATTAGCCTTTAGCAAAGTGGTATTGTTTTATAGGATTCAGCTACTGAAACCAAGGGGACTACAAGTGCAGCTGTTCAGCGGATCACCAAACCCTAAAATCTTAAGCAGCTACACTATACGGGAGAAGAGCCCAACAACTTTACCCTCCCTCCCCCCACCCCGGATTGCAGCAACCAGTGCTTGGTTAAATTAAGTAAATTTGAGTCCTGACTTCCTTCTCTTCGGCTCACATGCTCTAGACTAGAGAAAAAATGCTCAAGACCTTAGAAGACCAAATTCCAAAAAAGAAAGGACAATAAGGAAACTAGATAACTAACCTTTCAATAAGCAAAAGTAGACTGGTCACATGGAAGCAATCTGAATTATAAGCAGCTTGCTCAGTGATGACTTCAAATCCAATTTTCTAGAAACTTTGCCTCCACAGCCTCCTGTGCAGACTGTTTCTGTGTCTTTCTCGTCAGACAAACTACATTTCTCTAGGATAGAGACCATGCTGATTTAATACCCCAGTATGAACTTACTTAGTACCCAGTACTGAGCACAAGCTCTTAAGACACTGTAGGCAGAAAATAAACATTCTTGAACTGCTAAAATAAATGATAGGGACTAAGAGTCCGCATGCTGCCACTGAGACCCGGCGCAGCCAAAATAAATAAATAAATATTTAAAAAAATAAAATAAATGATAAAATTGACATCCTGTGGTATTCCTGCAGAAGTAAAAGGCACAAAGCTGTAGTAAGCCTAAGAGCCCTTACCTGAAGGGATGAAATTTTAATAATAAAAATAAATGCCTAAAAAAAAAAAAATGCCTAGGGGGAGGAGAACTAGAAGACTTTTCAGCAGAAATAGTCCCAGTTTACCCAGTTCACCCCAGAGGCAGGAAGATGGGAGAGAATGTAAAGATGAGAAAGAGAAGCCACATCTGACTACCTTTCTGTCTTCAGAAGAGATACTTTGGAGTTTCCAGTTCGTGATACGTAAATCCCTAATGCATAAAGACGCTCTGATTTCAAACACGGTCAGTCACAGTCACAGAGAAATTGAAAGGGGAGAAGAAGGATGGGGAGAAGCACATGTGCGAGGCACACTCACCTTGCATCCATCTCTCTCACACATGCTCGCGTGCACGCATGCGCGCGCGCGCGCACACACACACACACACACACACACACACACACACACACACACACACACACACACACACACACACACACACACACACACACACACACACACACACACACACACACACACACAGTGGAGTAATGCTAGATCTTTGCCCTGTTCCAAGATTCTCCTTCCTAGTCAGGGCCTGCTCTGCCCTTTCACTGACGAAACATGTCATTCAGATCCTGACTATCAGAGTCAGGCTCCCTCTTCAAAGAGGGTTTGCATGAAATAACCACATATATTTACAGAACCATCATTACGTATCATCTTCTTCATGCAGGCCACCAAGAAAGCCACTCAATCTGGATGGGTAGCCTGTACTTCAAATTGATGCGAGCTCAGAGACCAGAATGAGGCTTGTTAAATGGTTTGGAGCCCTGGCTGCACATGAGAATCACCTGGGGAGTTTTTATAAAAAAATACTAGTGCAGACTCTCAACCCAAGCCAATTAAATCAGAATTGCTAGGGGTGAGGTCTGAGCATTGGTGTTTTTTGGGGTTTTTTCCCCTAAAGCTCCACGAAGAATTATTAATTTTTTTTCAGCATGGTAAAAGCAAGTGGTTATGTCTTTTTTTTTTTTTTTAAAGATCTTTACCAGAGATAGAAGAAAATGTGCTTTAAAACACTCCACAGAGAGGGCTGGTTTTGACTATACAAGATTGGAAAAATATTGATAATTGTGGAAGCTGGGTGATGGATACATAGGAGTTGATTACATTATTCACTCTACTTTTGTATATTTGAAAAGTTCTATAACAAAAAGTTACTTTACAAAATCAGCAGAGGGACTTCCCTGGTGGTGCAGTAGTTAAGAATCCGCCTGCCAATTCAGGGGACGCGGGTTCGATCCCTGGTCTGGGAAGATCCCACATGCCGCGGAGCAACTAAGCCCATGTGCCACAACTACTGAGCCTGTGCGCCACAACTACTGAGTCCACGTGCCACAACTACTGAAGCCCGTGCACCTAGAGCCCGTGCTCCACAACAAGAGAAGCCACCGCAATGAGAAGCCCGTGCACCACAACGAAGAGTAACCCCCGCTCACTGCAACTAGAGAAAGCCTGAGCACAGCAATGAAGACGCAACGCAGCCAAAAAAAAAAAAAAAAAAAGGCATCCGCAAGAGACAAAAAATAAATAAATAAAATAAATCAGTAGAAATAAAAATTTGTTCTCTTACCCCCAAGTATATGAGTGTATGTGTATAATGTATTTCATATAAAAAATATTTTTTAAAAACATTAAAATAAAAGCTTTGCAAGTGATTCTAATGTGCAACCAGAGTTGAGAATGACTAGGCTACGTCATTTGAAAAATAAAGATTTAATTAAGCAGCAAGAGGGAATCTAGGTGAGAGACAAACTCCAGCTTGTGGCAAGATGGAGCCCGGTGAGGGTGGCCGGCCTCGTCTGAGTGCCTCACCATCTCCAATTTCTGCTATGCATACATTTGACTGACTTTTGAGAATCTTTATTCACAAGTGAACTGTAAATACACATATACACATATGTATTTGTATGTGTATCTATATATATATATATATAGATCTATATCTATACCTATATATCTGTGTGTGCATGATTTAAGACAGCGCTACCAATTATATTCAGTAGCATGTAATTTTTAAAAAACACTACTTGTAGAAACACTGCCTCTGACCTAAAATGCTTTGGCCTTAGAATAGTCACACAGAAACGCATTGCTCGGGAAGAGCAGGCTGCGGGGGCTGAGGATTGGGGGTGTTGTCTTTGGGTCTATCTAAGTGATTTACGGGCAGTGCTGATTAGAGGGCCCTGAGTAAACTCTTGTATCAGGTGCTAAGTGTGGGAAGTCAAGAGCTGCAACTAAGTCTCAACTTAATGAAAAAACAATACATCAAAACTCCCCCCATCCCACCCCCAGAACCCGGCAACTCACCTATTCTTCTCCATTTCATTGTGAGTGGATCTGAAAGAGGGAACAATAAAAGTAAGATTATTCTTGTCTTAAAGGACTACTCCAACACCAACACAATTATTTTAACTGCTTTCTCTCCCAAGTTGGTAGGAGAGAAGACAGAGAAAGGGCTCTACTAAAGAAATTAGTCCCTTTGGGGAATTAGATAAATGTAAAGATCTAAAACAGAGTTCAAGGAGAAGTGACAAACTAAGAGGCATGCATTCCCTAGTGGAAAAGTAGTCCATTTTAAGAAAGGAAATAAGAGGGTTCTATTTACACAAAGAGGAGAACAGCCGCACACTGCTATGTGAATTTGGGCTGTATAACACCGCAAAGCTCTCTTCAGGCCGAGTGTGCAGCAGTGGAGATGGGGCACCCCACCCCAGCCCTGCCTCCTCTAGGTGTGCTGTACACCAAAATTGTATGCTAAGTTGTTTGACTATAGGATACAGTTTAAAATGGATAAAAATAACCCTTCTTCGCTCAATCCTTCTACTCCCTGAAGTTGTTTTATCATGTACAACCTCCTGAAAGATGCTACTGTTGAAAAGCTACCAAATTATTTCAGGAAGAACTAGCCAGCGTAAAGACGATAGGCTAGTTAAGGCAGCACTTGGGGTGGAATCTCAAGTCCAGCTTTGCCACCGACTGGTACTGTGAAAGAAATAAAATTCCTTACCATCCCGTCCTCGGTTAACCCCTCTGTAAAATGGAAATAAAAATGACCGCCAGTTGTCTACCGAACAAGCGTGGATCAATGAGGTAGCAACTGTAAAAGTGATTAGAGAGTCTTGGATGAAAGCAGAGGTGTATGTGAAATCATACTCTTAGTGTGTTTATAGCTGACCCTGAATATAAGGTCTGGTCTAAGGATTTATGGACAGGTTTCCACAGAAGTCATAAGAAATCAGTCAATGTGGCTATTGTCTTTCTCATACAACTCATGTCTAACTAGTTATAAATAAACTTGAGGAACCTCCCAGCATTACAAAGGAGCTGAATCTTGACTTTACTTATGGAAATTCTCTGGACTCTCATCAGTTCAGGAGAGATGACACCCTGCCTCAGGTCGAGAATTCTGTGGGGCCATAACTGGAACCTTACCGGGCCTAGGAGATAAATTCTCACAGTAATCATGGAGGAACACTACCTCTGTGAGCGCTGAGCCACTCATTTACATCAAGAGGCACCACCACCAAGTTCATTCACACCAGAGGCTGGGGGTGGGGTGTGTGCGGGGTAGTCTTGAATGGGAAATTTCCAACCCAGCACTAAACTTCTCTTCCACAAGGCTTCTGGGGTGTCAATTTTTATTCACGAGGAAAAACAAATAAGATAATGACAGTAGTTTCAATTTTAGAATATTTGTTTTCTAGATAAAGGACATGGGAACCTTAAAACTGGTTGACTTAAAAGCTTTAAATTGATTCACTTGGTTATCCTTCAGTGTTCTTCAGTTATATTTTTCTGATGGTATACTTCCTGCAATGGCCATCAGGATATCACAGTTAACAAGAGTCTGGCCTGCAACTGCAACTGTTTGGCTTTAAAGCACGTGGCATTCTGGTTTTAACAGGGAATAACAAGTTCAAAGCCTGACAGATTTTTTAAATGGATGAAAGTATATGATGAAAGCTGGTCAAGATTTCCCTGTTTAACCGTAGACAAGGACCATTCTGGGAAGGTGGTGGAGGAGAGAAGGGTGGATATTTGAAAAGAGCATGGTCTCTGATTAGAGAAAAATCGCAGCACACAGGGCACTCTTACCCAAAATTTCTGGATTCTTTGAAGATACGTATAAAAATATTCAGAATCCCCAAGATAATCTTTTTAACAAATTCCATAAGCAGCGTAACTCCTTCCGAACTTTGAACAGAGCTTTGGAAACTATAGACCTTATCTGATTACTTAAGAGTGTTGAACATATGGTGATTTTTACAAGCGGACTTATACCTAATGGCTAGGGCATTACTGAAGTACATTTGGTTTAGTGAAACTGAATTTGTCTTTAATAAAAAGCAGGCCGTTCAAAAAATGACCAGTTCATAGACTGCCTGCCAACTCTGTTGATGGGAAAACATTTATATTTTAAATTAAAGCATTATAAGAATATACAGATACTTTGTGTCAAAATCATCTTCCTTGTGTCAAAATCATTTTCCATGTGATTACTGAAAAGATTTGATAACTCTGAAATCACTGATAAAGGTCAAATGTCACCATTTAAAAATATATTCTAACAAAAAGATAACTAAGCCAAACCAGTCCTTGGTTTAAAAAAGACGCACCCTGTCAAGTCAGCTATATGGCCACTGTCTCATAAAAGAACTGGGTGGCAAGTGCTGAACTTCCTCTTTCACATTAGTGCCAATGCCTGCTTTACCAATTTAACAAAACATACTTTTAAAAACTCTGGATTGCAGTTCTAAATATTTAGTAACTGATTTCAAAAATCAGTAGGAAAGAAAAAAAAAAAAAAAGATTCCATCTCCCTGTAGTTCTCTGGATGATTCTAAGACAATCAATATTCACAATTTCATTTGTTTTTGTTCTTTAAACAAGCAACTAGAGAAACTTAAGATCTGCATTTTCATTTCCCAAGAAGTTTGATATGTAGCTAAATCTTATTTTTTATTGTCCAAGGAAAAGTACCCCCCTAGACACCACAAGCAAAGAGCCCAGCATTTCAACCTGAATTAACAAGAATAAACTGTTACCAATGGTTATGTAAACCAGCAGTAATCTTTCTATAGCCCTTACCTCAGTTCAAAATCCTGACCATATATGGCCTTGGATATAAGTCTAATTCAAATCAAGGGGTCAAACTGCATTCTCTGGGGAGATGTCTCACCGCTCAGGTAAGGGTCATTCTGAACAGGTCATGAAGGAAGTGAGTACATTTAAACAAAACAACCTGCTCTTGCTTCATATGTTTGCTTGGTGCCATCTTCAGGTTTAATCATGGTCTCTCAGAAATCCTTGCACCACTTAAGTTATTGCACAAATTCATTATTAGTCAAGAGTATGGACAACAGTGATAGCCTCCGGTCTCTAACCATGGAAAGCAAACCAAACCCATTGACAGAAATAACAGAGTTTTTCCCCAAATCCGGAGTTGCAGCCATTTCCCCAGGAATAAAGCTGGATATTAAAGAGAAGAGAAAGAATCTATTTCTTGAATTGAAATTCTCAACTATCATTATTTTTCTTTCCTAATCAACTTTGGGGCCAAGCTACTTCTCTTCAACAACATCCCCTTCTTTTCCTCACCACTGAACATCCCCTCAACAACTTTCCTGTGAAACTTAGAAAAAAATGAAACTCAGAAAAAAACAGAGTGCTAAGGATTAAGCTTAGAAAAAAAACAGAGTGAAAACCTTGAAAAAAAGTAGAGTGAAACTTAGAAAAAAATAGAATGCTAAGGATTAAGCCTTGACTATTAATGTGAGCGATTCCTCTCAAATCATGAGTGGACAAGGATAAAAGTAACAAATGAGCTACACTTATCCAGAAAAATAAACCAAAAGGCTGCAACCTTCTTCCAAAAAAGTTTTTAAAAATACTGTAACAAAAAGCAACACAGATAAATTGTTGTATACCATTGCGTAATACAAGTCAGCATTAACTGTCTTCTTAAAGGCTGTCAGTACTCACGCACAGTTTTACTTGTTACCACCTTCAGATAATGTTAAAGGTGGGAGGGAAATTTACAAATTTCAAGAACTACCAGGCAACTAATTAACAGATTCATCCTTCGTGTGCCTTCCTATTCAAGAGCTCGGCACATACGTGCTGTTCACTCATATCCTGTGGTTCTTCCAGTGCTAAGGACAATGGGGTGAACCAAGGACAGAAGAGGCAGCAAGGACAAGGGAGTTTAAGGTTTAAGTGGGAAACCTCGAGCTTTTAGTAGTCTGTATTATGCCACAGAGGCTAACCAAGTACAGTTACTCGCAGGGAATTTTCATGAGAATGGGAGACGGATAAGGATTCTAAATCAGTGTTGAAAATGTCAATGTTTTTAATTTACTGGAATAAAAGGTATAATTGAATGAGTCTAATAAAAACAGATTTCCTAGCTAACTTATATATTAAGGGCAAAGAGGGGAAAAAAGGGGTGCAATAGCATGAATGGAGTACTCAACATGTACTAAGAAGTACATTCGGGGTTTTAGTATGTGATTTCATTGACCATTGACCAGTATTTACTTCCCAGTGAAATTTACAAATTTCAAGAACTACAAGGCTAACATAAAAGGGTTGTGGCATATTAATATTTTAATATTATATGTTCCTGCATCACCAAAAAGGCAGGTTTTAGCCTCAGTCGTTCCTCTTTGCCGTTATAAATAGAGTGACAAATTAGATTATCAGACACATAACTGTATTTAATTTACATGTCAAATATGAAATCCTATCACCTATGCCAAGTCAGATACTCTAACACGTTTATAAAATCTTTACTATGAAAAGTAAAAAGTGGATAATGTCCAGTATTTTCAGTTATAGAAAACTTGCCCTGAATCTGCAACTTCTGAAGGCAAAATATTGTCACTGTTGCTAATCTCACTTGAAGTTTCCACAGATTTTTGTTCCAAAAGTGAAGAAAAGCAAAATTAAGTTTTAAAAAAAGTTCATAAAGAAATAGAAAACATTTCCATTTCTCTTTTCTTTTCAGTCCCCTCAACCTAAATAGAAGGGCTTCCTCCAACGCCTTAAGACCATGTGTACATTACTGAATCATGATCGCCACTTCATTTACATGATTATAACCCTGTTATAATCACAACAGGCAACGTCCATTCTGCAGTTTGTGTCATCTACAGTATAACCTAAAAGAGAAAGGGAAATATTTACCAAATTACCTGCTACTGCTGTTATTCTTCTTGGATTTGCTCCTCCGTTTTAAGGCATCTCTGTCCTTGTTATTGTATGGTAACATGGAGGCATAACCATGTTCAGCTTCTAGAAAACCGGAGGATCCAGTTAATGAATGAGCCCCGAACATTCAACACTCTCTCCCCTCCACAGTATTTCCTTTTTAAGATTGATTTATTTTTCGTTAAAAGAAGATTGTGGAAATAATTAAACGGAGCAAGGTGGAATTCTTAGAACAATGATTGGTTTTTTTTTAATTGAGTGAATACCCTCAGTGCGGAGCAGGTGTAAGGAGCATTCCAGCTGCTCATTGTTGAGAAAGACACAGCAAGTCTCATGGAGCCTGGGTTTCCCACTGGCAACGTCCAGCAGGTTGGTGTGTATTAAGTGGGACCAGCCTCAGACGAAGGTGCGGGGCAAACACCGGGAGCCGGAGCCCGGGAGGGAGGGTGCGGGGCAGGGGAGGCGCTGCTTCTCTGTCTTCGAGACCCGGCACCAGGCCCACTTGGGGGCCGGCTGGGACGAGCCCCAGTGAGGTAAACCAAGGGCCTGGCTGAGGGGGCCCCGGGCCCCCCACTCGCGACGGGGTGCGGAGGGGGCGGCGCTCCGTACCCCGGGGCAGCGGTCCCTTTTCCACTCCCATTCATTGCCTTTGGGGCAGCGGCGGCCTCCCTTCGGACCGCGCGTGGGGAGAGCTGGAGGGGTTGGGAGCGCTCGCGGTCGCGCTCTCAGCTCCTCCAACTACCCCCGGAGCAGCTGGGCACCCGGACCTGCGGCTGGGCCCCTCAGAGCCCCCAGTCCCCGCTCGGGCCGGACTCCTCCCGTCCCCGTGCACCTCTCTCCCGCCGCTCCAGGTAGTCGGCCGCCTCCAGCAGCATCTGGATGTTCATCCGAACCGCCGCCGCCATTCTGCACCGGGGGCCGGAGGCACTGGACCAACCCCCACTGGCCACTGGCTCGCCGCCGCTGCCGCCGGACACCCACGCCCCGCTGTGGACCCCGCAGAGCAGGGCTGAGAGAAGCTCTCTGGCGACCACGCTCGCTGGAAGGGGGAGGGGACCGGTGAGCCCGGCACCACCGACACCGTGACAGAACCCAAAGAAGAGCAGCAGCCGCCACCGCCGCGGAGTGTTTATCTCCGATTCACCGTCCCCCCGCCCCCAGCCCCTTCTCTTGACAGGCCCGCTTCGGCTGCGTTCCTCATTGGGCACCCCAAAGAATGCCCCGCCTCTGGCCCTGTCCGATTGGGGAAAGGCATTACGGCTCCGCCCCTCAGGGTCCGCTCCTCTCGCTGGTTGGTCACGCTTGACAAGGCCCGGGCTCCACCCTCTCTTTCCAATTGGTGACAGGATTCGCAACTCCGCCTCTTGCTCCTTCCCTGTTTTCCATTGGTTCTATACCGACAACCGGGCCCCCTTTTGCTTTGTTAGTATTGGCCAAGAGCTACAGAAAGCAAGCCACTCTGCCTGTCTCCCATTGGTGGAGCCTTCCTACACCTCCCAGCTACGATGACGTCACCTTTCCCCAGGCCAGCGAGCCCTGAATGTCTGGTGGTCAGCGGCCCGGCTACTCCTCACGGGATCTTGCATGGGCCGTCAGGGCTGACCCGGGCGCCGAGCGGCGCTGATTCACCGGCCGCCGCCGGGCTCGGCTCCACCCGACCCCACCTCGGACCTGTTGCCGGGACCTGTCTCCGGGGAAAAGTTCCGGGGACCTGCTGGGCGTCCCTCGAGTGGAAGCTGGCACCGCGCGTCACCTGGGCGCTCTGCCCCGCTCGGGTTCGGGGCTGGATCCCTGGGCCTGCCGGCCGAGACCCGGAGGTTACAGGCTTCCCGAGGTCGAGGGCCCAGCCGCGAAATCTCTCCGGAGGGAGAGCGGCAGACAGCCCGACGGTAGGGCAGTGGGCCTGGGGCTCCGGCGAGCGCCACGTGGCTGAGGGGCTCGGGGAAAAGCCTGTCTCCTGTCCAGTGTTCGCCGCCCAGCGTTTTTTTTCTCTCCTCAGAAAGCGCTGGAACAGGGAGGCTGTACACAGCGCTGAGCTCTCCAAAGGCACTACCCCCGCCCCAAGTGCTGGCTAATTACTCCCTCATGCGACTGGGTTTTAAAAGCTCAGAAACTTCCTGTACCTACAGATTGGCGTTGAATTCTGAGATTCTTTGACATAAATCTCTTTCGGCGTCTTTCCTTCCCTTTTAATTCTAGAGGAGAACACTCGAAAAGAATCCTTCCTTTTCAAGACGGCTATGAATGGTGTTTGTGTGGTACCAATATAAATGTACACAGACAGAACTAAAAACTTTATTTAGGAATGGTTCCCTAAGCTATCTCAAGACCCAAGTTACACTGTTAATATACTGACATCTCCATTTTAAGAAACGGAAATAAAACTCTTGGTAAATTGAGAATCCTGAATATAGAAATGAGTAAAGCATGAACATATTTAACAAAGCTTTTTAGAAAAGTTTATTGTTGCCAATATGTGAAAACAATAGCCTGTCAGGTAACTTACCTACATTATTGCTAATCCTCAGTATAACCCCATTAGATAGGTTAATTATCTACATTTTGCACATGAGGAAACTGATGCCCAAGAAGCTAAATGACTTTCCTAGACATCCATTCAGCCAGAAATGGAAACTGAACCTAGATCTGTTTCACTCAGAGCCCATGGTGTCAATGCTCCAGTTGGTAGCTGCTCTAAAAACAAGACAACTAAGAGACGGATTTCCATATGAGTCACAAACACTGACACTCAAACACTGGGGAAAAAGAAAGAAAAACATTACGATGGTAAGTTTTAAAATGTGTCCTTTTTAATGGTTGACAAATCCATTAAAATGAAATAAACTCAACAGAATTAATACGTAGAATAAATGCAGTAAAACAGGCCTGACATACAGAACACATATTTTCTGGTTTTAATGGTTAATTGGATCTAAAAGGCGATTCTTTATGAAAACTAGTAAATATTCACCTTTACCACTGAAGATAAAGGTTCTCAAGAAAGCACAAAAAAGCTAGAATGATGGGGATATAAGTTTTAAAGAGTATGTTTTAACTGCAAGTTATCTGTAAAACAAATTTGAAAATCATAGTGAAATGAATACAATTCTAAAGTGCCCAAACTGACAGTAAAAACACTTTGATTTCATTACCTTAATTTTGGATTTTGTATACTTCTATATTTTCTCTTTGATTTTATTATGAACACTCAGAATCTCTTTATTCTTTCCCTTACCCTCAACTCTTTTTTTTAAACCCAGTCTTATTTCAAAGTCATGATCCTTCCCCTAGAATTGCCCTGATTGAAAATCACACTTATAAAAAATTTAAAAAGGAAAAAAGTTTGAAATCTGAGATATAGCAAGGAACCATTTAAACACCAACAGGTCTATCTTAAACTCCAAACAAAAATACTAAGTTAGATAACAATCAGAGAATTAGACTAAAGAATGGACCCCTTTCTGTTCCTTGGCTGTGGTGGAAGACATGATCAGTAAGCCAGCAATACCAACCAGGAATTAGTATCATGAAGAACTCCAAAGGGCATTTGGTGCCATCTACTGGACATCAAGCAGTAAGTATAAAACAAAGGGTTTTTTCTTGTTTTTCTGGAAATTATTTTACACAAATACATTACAATGACCAGTTAAATAAGATAATCTGAAAGTACAGATTTTGAAAAAAGAAATGTAATCCTAAAACAAAGTAGAAGCAGTGACTCCCAGCCTCTAGCACTTCAAAGGCATTACATAAGCACTGACAGATTGATAGGCACAACCCCCGAAATAAGAATTCAAAATTCCAGAATGTTTGAACCTGAATTTTATGACCAGAATTTTGAATAAAAAGCTATCTGTAATAAGATAAACATAGGCTGACAATGGTTTATATCTTTGACCAGGCATCAAGCTAAACTAATAGAACTGGGGAGTAAAAGAAAATATTGAAAATGGGAACCACAAAAGATTATACTTGTCAGATAATCTTTACTACATATTTTAGAAAGCCCCAGTTTCCTTCCTCTGAGGGGTTTATACTCCAGGTGGGTATAGGACAGTATGTAAACGCCGGTGCTGAGGGGAAGGTTCATTAAATGCAACGGGAGCTCTGCCAGAGAGGTGCCTTTCAGTGAGTACCTCAGCGTGGCAGGGAAGACAACTGTTGGTATTATAATCCTTAACTGTCTAAAAACTTGCAAAACTGCTGAATTAAAAAACACTATTTATAACTGAGTTTGACATAGTTAACCACTATGACATTAAAATGAATTCTGTTTTATAAGTTTTTGAGGAATTGATTTTATTCTTCTAAGTGTAAAAATCAGAACTGTAATTTTCTGCTTTAATATCAGTCCCTTTCTTTGTGGCTACTTTGGACACTCCAATATCATGATACCCAATATCACAAAATTAAAATTTAAAAACCTTTAAAAACACTGCTTTGCAAAAGTTAGTTATTCCACAAATATTTGCTACTTTAAAAATAGAGCAATGGCTAGACAGAGGTACATACATTACACTGAACACTATGTAGCAGTTAAAAAAAGGTAGAGGTACATATGTTGGCATGGAAACATCCCCAAGGCAGTGCTGAGTAAATAAGTTGTAAAATGATCCCTAAAGCATATTATTTGTGTTAAAAAAAAAGAGGCCGAACTGTGTATTTTCCTCATTTCCAACACTAACTCTGTTACATACATACATGCATAAGATCTGGAAGGAAACACCACAAAGGATTCACAGTGAACCAGGGCTGTGCAAAACAGACTTAGCTGTCAATGTTTTAAAATTTTTATAGGAAAAATGTGTTCATTTATGAGTTGGGTAACTAAAGGTTAACTTAGAAACCAAGGGAAGTGGAGTGAAGTAAGTCAGACAGAGAAAGACAAATATCATATGGTATCGCTTATGTGTGGAATCAAATGAACCTATTTATAAAACAGAAATAGAGTCACAGATGTAGAAAACTAACTTATGGTTACCAAGGGGGAAAGGGGGGAGGGATAAGCTGGGAGATGGGGATTGACATATACACACTACTACATATAAAACAGATAACTAATAAGAACCTACTGTATAGCCCAGGGAACTCTACTCAGTACTCTGTAATGACCTATATGGGAATAGAATCTAAAAAAGAGTGGATATATGTATATGTATAACTGATTCACTTTGCTGTACAGCAGAAACTAACACAACATTGTAAATCAACAATACTCCAATAAAAATTAATTAAAAAAAACACCAAGGGGAGTGGTTAAGTGAAAAAAGTTTACTGAACTACATTCATGAATTCAACAGATACTTATTGAGTGCTTTACTGCGTGCCAGGCACTGTGTGGTGCTGGGGCTACAGCAGCAAACAAGACAGAAGCCCTGCTTCTGAAAGTTCAAAGTCTAGTGGAAGAACCAGACAGTAATAGATGAATATAGAGTGTCAGGCCATGATAAGCTATAAGGAAAAGGAAACTTTGCAGAGCATGTGGAGAAACTGGAACCCTCATACATTGCTGGTGGGAATGTAAAATAAGGCCGTTGCTTTGGAAAACAGTTTTGACAGTGCCTCAAAAAGTTAAACATAGAGTTACTGTATGACCCAGTAGTGCCTCTCCTAGTTATATACCCAAGAGAGTTGAAAACATATGTTCATACAAAAACTTGTATATGAATGTTCATAGCAGCATTATTTGTAATAGCCAAGAAGTGGAACAACCCAAATACCCATCAACTGATGACTTATAAATAAAAATGTGGGGACTTCCCTGTGGCGCAGTGGTTAAGAATCCGCCCGCCAATGTAGAGGACACGGGTTCGAGCCCTGGTCCAGGAAGATCCCATATGCCATGGAGCAACTAAGCCCATGTGCCACAACTACTGAGCCGGAGCGCCTAGAGCCCATGCTCCGCAACAAGAGAAGCCACCGCAACGAGAAGCCGGCGCACCACAACAAAGAGTAGCCCCCGCTCGCCACAACTAGAGAAAGCCCGCGCGCAGCAATGAAGACCCAACGCAGCCAAAATAAATAAAATAATTTTTAAAAAAGTGGTATATCCCCAGAACAGAATATTATAAGCCATAAAAAGGGATGAAGTACTGATATATGCTACAACATAAATGAACCTTGAAAACATTATGCTATGTAAAAGCAGCACAATAGGTGCTAGACACAAAAGGTCACGTATTGTGTGACTCCATCCATTTGAAATATCCATTTAAATGAAAACGTCCAGAATAGGCACACCTTTAGAGACAGAAGGTACATTTAGTGGTTTCTGGGGTGGAAGGTAGAGGTGGATGGGGAGGGATGAGGAGTGACTTTAATGAGTATGGGGTTTCTTTTGGGGATGATAAAAATATTTTAGAATTAGATAGTGGTAATAAATACTTAACTCTGTAAATATACTAAAACCACTGAAATGGTATTCTTTCTTTCTTTCTTTCTTTCTTTCTTTCTTTCTTTCTTTCTTTCTTTCTTTCTTTATTAATTTATTTATGCCCATGCCACACGCAGCTTGCAGGATCTTAGTTCCTTGACCAGGGACTGAACCTGTGCCCCCTGCAGTGGAAGCACGGAGTCCTAATCACTGGACTGCTGGGGAATTCCCTGAAATGATATACTTCTAAAGGGTGAATTTTATCTCAAGTTTTAAAATGCTAAATAAAAAGAGTAAAACAGGGTCAAGGGATAGAGAGGGAAGGGGAAGCTACTATGTTGGACAAGGTGGTTAGGAATGAACTTATTTTGAGCAGTGACCTGAACAACATAACCATGCAAATCTACTAACCATGTAAATCCGAGAGGTAGGGGGAGGGGGAGGGGGAGGGGGAGGAGGAACATTCCGGGAAGAAAAGCAAGTTGGAAGACTCTTCAGGTAGATGCATACCTGTTCTCAAGGAACAGCAAGGAGGCTAGCAGCGTGGCTGAGTGCAATAGCAAGGGTGAGGCTGCAGGAAGCCAGGTTCCAAACTATACAGACGTGTAGACCACAGTAAGGATTGGTCTTCACTCTAAATGACAGAAAACCACCAGAGCCAGGAGCAATGTGACCAGATGTACATTTTAAAAGGTTCACTCTGCTGCTAGGTGGAGAATAAACTGAGGCAGAAGGGAAGGAAGGAAACCTATTAGGGGGTTACTGTAGTAGTCCAAGCAAGAGAGATGGCTTCTGTTAGTACAGATGGTGAAAAGTAGTCAGATTCAGTGTACATCAAATCACAACATACACTTTCAATATCTTAAAATTGTCTGTCAATTATATCACAATGTATCTGGGGAAAATAGTGGTTGGATTCAAAATATACTCTGATGTTAGAGCCAAAAGGATTTCTAATGAATCAAATGTGGGGCACAGGAGAAAGAGAGGAGTCAAGGATGACCCCCTAAGGATTTTGCTCTGAGCAAAGGTGTAAATGGAGAGGCCACTTGCTGAGATGGGGAAGCCTCTGAGAAGAAGACTGGGGAGGGAAATGAGAATTCAATTCATCTTAAATTTGAGCTGCCTAATAATCCAAGTGCCTATACAAGCCTGGAATTCAGTAAAATGGTCAGGCTAGAAGTATAAATTTGAGAGCCATGGCGGAAGACGTTTGAAGCTATGTGGATGGATGACTTAACAGAGGGAGATTGGAGAGTCCATGGATTGGGCCCTGGAACACTCTTAGCATTTAGATACTTAGAAGATTTGGCAAAACTTATGTCTTCTGAGAGGCAGTAGCCTGTTAGAGGAAGACAAGGATGCTCCTTTTTTCGTATTCTTACAGAATCAGATGATCTGATGGATAAAAGTTCCTTCAAACCAAGACTTCTATTAAGATCAGAGGTGTCTTATCTCTGGATCTTTAAAAATTTCCTCCTGTTCCATTTCTTTGGTGTTAGCTCACAGAGAGTGAACCTATTGACCTACCGGGTATTCTCAGATTATTTCTTTACAAAGTATGCTGCCTTGAGGATCTCAAGTCAAATCTCTACTAAAACCATACTAAGATGACAATCCAAAAACCTATCATCTGATTTCTGATTTTGGGCATATTATTTCATCCCAGAAGTTTTAGCTTCCCAATAAGACAACAATTGGATCTCATTTCTTTAGATGTGCAAAAGTGTGGTCAGAAAGTCCTTGTCATAGATAATTTACAGATAGACAGTATTTTGGAGGGTGGGGGTATGGGATTCTATTTAGCTTACCTGGCAAAAAGTCTAAGCAAAATAATCCACCTGCTCGGGGTAGTGACACTTGTGCAATGGGTACTACAAGTTGTGCAGCTGATGCAGCACATTTAAATATTTAAGTACTGAAGGCAGTATAAACATTAATCATTTCTGCCTCTAGGTCTGAATAGCCTCAGGTTTCTCATCTGGGAATGGAGATAATAGTACCTGCTCTATCTGATAAGGATTAAATGAACCAAGGTGCTCTGTACACTGTATTATGCAATGCAGTCATACTACTATTATTTTCTTTACAGGGAACTAATTTGCCAGGAAAGCTTTTAGAGACCTACAATAGGTGGTCAAATTTCAGATGCAGTATGGATTTAAAATCCAGCTAGACACTTGTAAAATCATGTACATATAAGAATAGTAATTACATCATTAAAAAAAATAAATTTATTTATTCGTTTATTTTTGTCTGCATTGGGTCTTTGTTGCGGTGCACGGGCTTCTCATTGCGGTGGCTTCTCTTGGTGTGGAGCACAGGCTCTAGGCACACGGGTTTCAGTAGTTGTGGCATGCAGGCTCAGTAGTTGTGGCTTGTGGGCTCTAGAGCACAGGCGCAGTAGTTGTGGCGCACGGGCTTAGTTGCTCCGCGGCATGTGGGATCCTCCAGGACCAGGGCTCGAACCCGTGTCCCCTGCACTGGCAGGCGGATTCTTAACCACTGCGCCACCAGGGAAGTCCCCACATCATTTTTTTTTTAATACCAAAAGATAAGAAACAACTTGAATGTCCAATTATAGTCCATCCTACAACGAACTATAACTGCTGCCCTTAAAAAAAAAGGGGCAATACAAGAAACAATCTTAAGATGTAGTAGTAAATGAAAAAACAATAGGTGCAAAATAGTGTGTAGAGTTTGCTTAAATTTGAGTAATAAGATACATATACATATATTATATGCTTGTGTATACATGGAATATCTCTGAAAGGATACACAATTAGCTCATCACTATATACCCTTTGTGCTGTCTAAATTGTGTTCCATGTGTTTATATTACTTACTCAAAAAAAATACAACAACACAAAATTTAAAATCTAGCCACAAAGCCTCAAATATCACTGAGATATGAAACAGAACAGGTAATAGTCATTATCTTCAATATAAAAAGAGCTTCCTTCAAATAAGAAAAAGAAAAGCTCGTCAAAAGACAAATGGAGCCAAGGTCTGGAATTAGTATTACACAAAAGAAATATACATGGCTAACACATTCTTAAAATGTTCACCTTCCTTAGAAATTAAACAAAACCAAATGCCATTATTTTAACCTTCAGAGTGGAAACTTAAGAAAAAAATACACTCAATACTGGTACATGTATATGAAATGGAAATGCTCATACTTCACTGATGAGGGCCATGGGGCAACTAAGCCCGTGTGCCACAACTACAGAGCCCGCATGCTCTGGAGCCGGTGAGCCACAACTAGAGAGAAGCCCACGCACCACAACTAGAGAGCAGCCTGTGCACTGCAACGAAAGATCCTGCGTGCCACAACTAAGACCAGATGCAGCCAAAAAATAAAAATAAATATTAAAAAAAAAAAAGCCTTAAAACATGCACACAAAGGGTAAAACATGCACCCTTTATCTCACCCAGCAATGCCACCTCCAAGAATGAAACATGAGGAAATAAGGCAACAAGTACAAAAAGATACGTGTAACAGGGATACTACTCACAGGTGTTGTGTTTTGTTTTGGTTTGGTTTATTTTTGGCCGCACTGCATGGCATGGGCATGTGGGATCTTAGTTCCCCGACCAGGGATGCAACCTGCGCCCCCTGCATTGGAAGGCAGAGTCTTAACCACTGGACTGCTGGGGATGTCCTGGTGTTGTATTTTGTTTTTTTTTTAACCCCTAAATAATCTACTCACAGCTTTAATTATAACAGCAAATCATGGGAGGGAAGGCAATGTTCACCAATAAAGGATTAATTAATAAATTACAGTATCAATATAACCAAGTAGCTACTAAAAGCTAAGTTTCCAAAGAATTTATAAGAGCATTTAAAAAAATGTTCACAGTATGGGCTTCCCTGGTGGCGCAGTGGTTAAGAACCTGCCTGCCAATGCAGGGGACAAGGGTTTGAGCCCTGGTCTGGGAAGATCCCACATGCCGCGGAGCAGCCAAGCCCGTGCACCACAACTACTGAGCCTGCGCTCTAGAGCCCGCGAGCCACGACTACTGAAGCCCGCGCGCCTAGAGCCCATGCTCTGCAACAAGAGAAGCCACTGCAATAAGAAGCCCGCGCACTGCAACAAAGAGTAGCCCCAGCTCACCGCAACTGGAGATAGCCCACGTGCAGCAACAAAAACCCAACACAGCCAAAAAAAAAAAGTTCACAGTACATGGGAGTATAAGGATTAGTAAAAGAGAGCAGCATAAACATTCTGATCTCTTTGGGTAGGGGCAAGAAATACATACCCATAGGAGCCTGGAAACACATATACCAAAATATTAATATTCTGGTGGTAGATTATTGGCTGATTTTTGGCTATTTTCCCCTACTTTCTGATTTCTCCCAAGTTTTTTTTTTTTTTTTTAATTTTTTAAATAATCAGCATGTATTGCTTTTCTGTTGGGGAAAAATTGGTATTTGGGGGGCAAAAAACACAGAAGATACAAAAATCCAGTTATACTTTTTCATTCTTCTAATTTTTAAACTATAAAGAATCATGATATCTAAGTCTATGCATGAAAAAAGAAAATGTGTAGGGAGATTCTTTTACCTAGTAATAAAAGTATCAAATACAAAAGGGTAGAAGTATTGCTTTATTTGAGAAACTTACTTCTAAATTACTCTTATGTGTTTTAAAAAGTCATAAAGAACATCCAAGAAGAAGACATACACAGTTTCCATAGGAATAAGGACAAAAAAATGGGGTTGATGATTGCCCCAAATGAAATTTCCTAAAGGAAAAAAATGTAATATTTAAACTTTTTTTGAGGCAGGGTAAGTGAACTACACACATCATAAATAAAACTTTCTTACTTTACAAGGAGGAGGGACTGTGATCCTATTTTTGATGCATATTAAATACAAAATACAAAATCCACTGTTCTGATCAAGATGAGGGGAAAAAAAATCATTCTTCAATATTTCAATTCTCATGCAATAAAATCCAAAGGTCTGTTGAATCCACCTTTTCGATTCATGTACTGCCTGTGATGAGAAAATTTATTGTTATTAAAAAAAATTCTGGATTCGTCTTATAAAAGAAGTAATCACTTGCTTCAGAAATTAAACCTATAAACCATTTTTAAAATGGCAAAGTCTGGGGCAAGAAGTATTCAAAGTTAAAGTCCAAATAGAGGTACGGAAATATACTTCCAATATTATTTGGGAAGATTCTACAGACTTTAAAAAAATCAGCTGAAAATCCATATTTATTTTAGGTAACACTAAACACCTAGCTAGTTTAAGGAAATAGAGAAGAGTTTCAAAATACATACCCATCAAGCAAATCTGATTTCACACTGTACTAGTTCTCCCCATAAGACCTTAATTGAAGGTAATTTTACAATGGACTGTTGATGATTCTGGTACTTTAACTCACAGCAGTCTCAAATCACACTATTCATATTCTAAATTAATTGGAATATTAAGTCTTTTATCAGTGATAAATGTAGAGAGGAAGGCAATGTTTGAAGATGTCTTGACTTTTCCATTCATTCATTGAGATTTCAAGTATGGATTGGTTTGTTCTGTGGTATTAATAAAATATACCTATATTTAACAGAAGGATATTTACAGTTGAAATCCTTATACAATCAATTTAGGTAAATAATTCAGGAGGAATCTATTTTAAAACCTATAATTATAATGAAATTAAAGCCTAAAGACTTGAGACTATGTTATTTTGAAGAAAGAACTACTTAGAGCCCTAAAATATTTAAGCCAACTACCCTTCTTTATAATAGTTACTAGTTCACATGTAAATGTGAAACTATTTTAACACACAAGAATACAAACAAGGAAGATTAAAACAAGGGACAATATGGAAACTATTAAAGTAAGGGACTGTTTGGAAAACTGCTACATTTCCTACAAACATCATTATCCCATAAAAAATTCTTTCCCAAGCATATAATTTATATTAGTTCAAACATAATAATGGCAGCTATGCATACCTATACTTCCTCTTCTGAGACACATTTATGGCATAGGCATTTACAGAGCCATCCACCTTTTTCCCCTGGAGAAAAGCAAGAAACAAAAACCAAAAAACAAAACACACACACAAACAAACGAGCGAACAACACACCAGAGAAAGAACATATTATATGCCTTGATCAAAGAGCTGCATCCCACAGACCCTCTTTAACGGCAAGATTCATTTAAGCATGAGGTAGTCCAATGAGTGAAAGAATTTTCAGATCCTGATGATATCCCATGATATCCCAAGCATTATAACTCTGTTCACATTTTTTATAGTCACACATAAGCAAATAAACCAATATTCAAACCAACAAACACTCATGGTATATGTATTATGTGCAAGACATACAGGGAAATTGGGTAGCAGAGCCTCACCTTTTCTGGTCAAAGAATTCTTAAAAACCAAATACAAGTTATGGATATTTTCGCTAGAAAAATCCATTCACAAAAATTTAACTTATGACCTTAACTGATGGCATTCTCAAATCAGTCACCATTCCTATCTAAATCCCATTCCTTACATAGGCCTTGAAATTTTGATTTTTAAATCAACAATCAGAATAACAGATGCTAATGTTGTATCACTTGTATCTCGGACTTTTTTTTTTTCAGTAATTCCTTTATGGGTCTTTTGATTCAACCTGTTCCACTTTCTGTTCCTCATGCCTGAATTGCCTTCCCAACCCCCATCCAATCTTCAACCATCTGGTTCTTATGCATCCTTCAAGGCCCAATTCAAATGATCCAGCTGCCAGGAAGCACCCTCTTCTCTAACTCCCATAGAATGTTAACTGTGCTTTCATCACAATACCCTGCATTTTCTACTCTGCATTATCATGATGTATAACATCATATACATGATGTTATTTCCCATCAGACTGCAAGCTCATATGGAGCTTGATGGAGGGATATGGGTGTGAGTGACCTTTGCAACTGTCACATCCTAGGCTACTGCACTTGCAGGTACTCAGAAAATGACTGTTAAATGTATGAACACTGCCAGTTAATGCCACCATGAGTGCATGTGCAGGCACACACACATAACCTCCCTCCCCTATTATTACTCACGGGCGCGTACCCTGTTTAGCATACTTATTAGATATCTGTGTTAGGCCAAAAAAAAGGATTCTTATCCACTGGCATGCGCAGGTGAGGTATATATTTGAAGTTGAGCTAAAACAAGTATATTTGGTCTTCCTTGTCTATTCCTGTTTTCACTGCATTTTGGGGGCTGGGGGAATACTGAGTAAATTACTTAAGGTGTATTATTTTAACCTCCCAAGAACAGGAGGTAGGCATGACTTGGAAAAAAAGTAAATGATGCTACTAACCTTTTTACTAAGTTCAATTACTAAAGGCTTTCTGATTTTTGAAAACTATTTGCACAGTTGTATATTAATAGCCCTCTTCTCATTTACATGCTGGAATAGAAAATTATCCATTAATAAGCATAACCAAACTTTGAAACTTTCTAGAATGCTAAAATGGAAGGGAAAATAAGTGACTACATTGGCATATGAAGAGGTTCCACCATAGATTAATGATGAAATATCACAAGATACACATTACTGAAAAATACAAATGAGCTGAGAGACTTTGTAACTGATAGTCATGAAGCCAACTGCATACGAATTAAATTAACATCCTTGTAGATGTCATTAAAAAAACAACTGACATCGTTTGTTCTTGTGGTACTCCATAATTTTTATGGGATCTATAAATTCTCACCTAATTTCTCCTTTATACACAAACATTTAAAAGACTACATTTAAAAGTAGTGGCTCCATCTTTACATCTGATTCTCAGGAATTTCAAACATAACGTCCGGCAACAGTAAAACCAAAAGAAAAGAATTCTAACAGTGAAGGTCCTTCACTATTCTAAAAACGATAAAATTTAGTTGTCTCATTTTGGAGATATTTTTATTCACCCAATATATGTATTAATAAACCAGTTCACTTATAAAATGCTCTTTTGAATAACAAATAAGGGTTTGGTATATTCAAGAAAAAAACCTGAGACATAAACTGCATTAAATTCTAAAATGGGGTTCACATAACCATTTGTGAGAACAAGAGCGCATTCTTAATTTTCTCACCTCAAAACAGTCATGCCTCTGGTACTCCTCTTAGGTCATACACTGTCATTTAAAAAAATACATGGGAACCCCACATAATCACATCAGTTAGAAGGAAACTCTTATAGCACCTGAGATTACCCCACTCCATTCACAACTCAATGGAACACAAGATTAGGGGAAGTGGATTATTTTTGACAACTCTCCTCAAAAATTCCAACTTCAATTTGCAAAATTAAAAGGACTTAAAATTCTATAAAAGAAAGTTTTAAAAATGTATTTTCTCTCTCTCCACACACACTCTCCCTGCCTATCCTTACTAGTTTCCTCTCTCTATCCTCCCTTCTCTCTTCATTCAATTTCCTCTCTCCCTCCATCTCCCCTTTGCCGTACTTCCCTATCTCCCTATCTCTCTCCCACCTCCCTCTCTTCATCTCCCTCTCCACAATCCCTCCTGCTTTTGCCTCCCCTACTTCCTTATTCTCTCCAGTATTATGATCAGGGCTAGAGAGCATTCAAACTCCGGTCAACCCCTCTTCTGAGCTATGAGATATGCATTCAACTACGCAATGCCATCTTTATCCGGCAGCTGCGCTTCGTTCTGTTTCACAGCACTTCCCCTTCCTATAATCCTTTCTTTGGTTAACCCTATCAGCCTGACACTTCAGAGTCATCACTGACTACTCACCTCCATCCCACCACCACTAACTCTGGTTCCTGAATGGTTCTCAATATTCCAGCCCCTCTTCTCAGTTCAGGCCTTCATCATCTTTCACTGCACAACGGCAGTTCTCTCAGCCTCCCCTTTGTCCTCCACGAAGCCCCAGGCCATCATTCTAAAACACACATATAATCTGTTACTCCCTTGCTTAAAAACCACTGCTTCCTCTCATCACCTGAAGAATCAACTCTAAGTTCCTCAGCATGGCGAAGGCTATCACAAGCCTTCTGCGATTTGCCTCCCACCTCTATTTCTAGCCTCATTCGTAGCCACCAGCCCACCAGCACGCTTTCACTAGTCACTGAATTTGAAATTCCCACAATACTCTATGCTCTTTAATGCCTACATGGCATTGTCATGAGCTTTTCCCTCTGCTTCAAATGATCTTCCTCCTCTTCTTTGTCTGATCACCTCTACTGGCCCTTTAAGATCTAACTCAAATATCCCAGGCAAATACTCCCTGAATTCCAATGGCAGCTCACCACTTCCTTCTCTTTGCTTTCAAATCCCTTCACACAGATAGTTCCTGTCTTCTAACAAAAAACTTGTATCAGTGGAAGAAATTACAAGTGATAGTAAAAGAATATGGAAAAATGGGACAGATCAATTCAAATAAGAATACTTAACTGGCTACATGTTTTACTTACTTTTGTGGAGTCAAAGGAGGCAAATCCCATTAACTTCATCATTTCTATTTCTTCCTCTGTTTTGCCCTCCAAGTCTTCCTCTACAAAAATAAGTGATAAAATTTTAAACTCTGTATCATTCTATACATATAAAAAGAGAGGTGGGGCTTCCCTGGTGGCGCAGTGGTTGAGAGTCTGCCTGCCAATGCAGGGGACACGGGTTCGAGCCCTGGTCTGGGAAGATCCCACATGCCGCAGAGCAGCTGGGCCCGTGAGCCACAGTTACTGAGCCTGCACGTCTGGAGCCTGTGGTCCGCAACAAGTGAAGCCGCGGCCCGCGCACTGCGATGAAGAGTGGCCCCCGCTTGCCACAACTAGAGAAAGCCCTCACACAGAGACGAGGACCCAACACAGCCATAAATAAATAAATAAAATAAATTAAAAAAAAAAAAAAAAAGAGAGGTGGCTTACCAGCAGAGAATATAGTAAACAATTAGCTAAAGACTTGAGTCTAATGAAAGAAACTCCTCAATTTGGATAGCATATAACTTAAGGGGCAAGGAAGGATTGCACTCTCCATCCTCCATCGTAAGAGACTGCTTAAAAGTACATGCTTGGGGGCTTCCCTGGTGGCACAGGGGATAGGAATCTGCCTGCCAATGCAGGGGACACAGGTTCGATCCCTGGTCCAGGAGGATCCCACATGCCACGGAGCAACTAAGCCTGTGCACCACAACTGCTGAGCCGGTGCTCTAGAGCCCGCGAGCCACAACTGCTGAAGCCCAAGTGCCTGGAGCCTGTGCTCCGCAACAAGAGAGGCCACTGCAATGAGAAGCCCACGCACTGCAATGAAGGGTGGCCCCCCACTCGGCAATGAAGACCCAACGCAGCCAAAAATAAATAAATAAATATTTAAAAAAGGACATGCTTGGAGCCTTTAGGAAGGACCACCTTTAATATCAGACAGAACACTAGTTTTGACGATATTTCCAAAATATAATATTCTCTTGTTTTTAACTGTCCTTCTTGTATCTAGAGCACCAGATAACCAGCAACTAAGGTACAATTAAAACAACATCTCAAAACTACATGCAATGAACACTATAAAACACTTAATAGTTAAATGTTCAAAAATTATACTTTTATAATTTTGTCATAACTGAAGTTATCTAAACATGGCTGTACTTTTCCTACAGTTATTTATCTAATAACATTACCAGTTATCTGACGTTCTTTGCTCTTTGTTTCTTTTGTTTCTTTCTTCTCCTCATCTCTTCTTTCTTTTAGTCGAGAAGGGGAAGGAGATGTGGATCTATGTCGTCTTGGGGACCTAAAATTTAATAAGTTAAGATGTCAGAAACAGAGACATACCTGGCAACTTGTGTTGATGAGCACAGATATACATAAGTGCCTGCAAGGTAAAGCCTGAACAAAAGCCAGGAAAGCCAGGAAAGCACCAGGAATTTGTTCTCCAAAGCAGAATGAGGAAGAAGGTTCTGCCTTAGGCCCTGACTGTTAGCAAAAAATTATTTATTGTTTAATCATCAGTTACACTCAGTATAGCTACGGCAAAAAATTTTTCTGTAAGGCAGAAAAAAGCAACGAAACAAACAAATGTGTCTGATGCTTATTAAGAATCAGAGTCCAAGGACTGCCCTGGCGGCGCAGTGGTTAAGAATCCGCCTGCCAATGCAGGGGACACGGGATCGATCCCTGGGCCAGGAAGATCCCACGTGCCATGGAGCAACTAAGCCCGTGCGCCACAACTACTGAGCCTGAGCTCTAGAGCCCGTGAGCCACAACTACTGACGCCTGCGTGCCTAGAACTGGTGCTCCGCAACAAGAGAAGCCATCACAATAAGAAGCCTGCATGCAGCAACAAAGACCAAACACGGCCAAAAATAAATAAATTAATATATAAATTTACTAAAAAAAAAAAAAAAAATCAGAGTCTACTTCTAACATTCTTCCAAGATCTCGCATTCTTGATTATATACTTGAATAAATTATTATCACCAAAAGTTAATTAAAAAAAAAAGACAAAAATACAAAACACTTATTTCTTACTCTTGCTAAGCTAAGTGCTTTTCATGTATTATTTCTCATTTACTCCTCACGGCAACTCTACTATGTGGAATGTTATCAACCCCATTTTATCAGTGGGAATGTTAGGTTTAGAATAAAGTGGGATAAAGTTCCCCTCATTTCATGAAATTATAAGTCCCTTTGTAAGTGATAACAACAGAGTCAAGCGCAGCGACTACGAAGCTGTGGTAAAACTTCTGGTTATTTTCTGCACTTACCTGGAACGTCTTCTGTGAGGGGATCGAGAGCGGCTTCTTCTCCGATCTCGCTCTCGGGACCGGGACCTTTCTCGGCGCCTGCGTTCTCTCTCTCGGGAGGTGGACCGGGACCGCCTACGCTCTAATATAAACACAAAATTGTAGAGCCGAAAATTACCTCCAACATCTACTGGATGCTGCGCCGACCAATAGTAATATAACGCGCGCCATTTCTAGATGTCACATTAAAAAAGGAAAAAAGACGCATGAAATTAACTTTAACAGTATAGATTTAACCCAATATATCCAAACTATTAGCATTTCAACATGTACTCATTATAAAAAAATGGACACTTTATTCTTTCTTTTTTCCGCATTAAATCAAGGAAATCCGGTGTGTATTCGACACTTAAACAGCAGTTCTCAATTCGGATTGAGAACATGTTAAGTGCTCAATAGCCCTATGTGGCTCGAGGGCTCATTTAACTTTTAAGATCAACCCTGATTAGCTGAAGGTGATAAGAACTAACGAGGGGGCAGAATCGAGGGACTACGTGACATCTCCCGATCCAAGTCCTGGCTTGTCTACCTCTCACTACCCCCTTCATGGGGCTGGGGCCAGAAGACATTACGAGGTAAGCTCCCTGCACGCAAACTCCTAACCATCTATTTCCCTACTATAAAGTGGGAAGGAAACCCTGAGCATTTAAGAACCTGGCGGTATCACATGCTGAGTGTTACGCAGTGCGGCATCAATTCTCACTTCAGTTTTTAAAGGTAAGCAATATTACCCTCAATGTCTAATTACGGGAATTCGGACGCAGGAAGGCTGAATGACCTGCAATCGGTCACCCAGAAATTAAGGGAACCGTGGCCTGAGTCTACATTCCCCAGCCACACGAACAACAAAAGTTACTGTATGAGGGTGACAAAGAGTCGGCGAAACCCCAACTTGGGAAAAAAAAACTGCCTTCAAATCCGAGGGCTGAAGCGTGTAGGGCCCAGGTCTTCGTTCCCCATCCACCCCCTCTCTTCTCCTCCTGTGAAAAGGTCCCCCCTCTCCGCGGCCCTTGGACTGGGAACAAAAGGGGGGACGGGTCTTCGACAGAGCTCCAGACCCTCAGAACTGCTTCTGGACTCACCCCTCCGCGGGGACCGGCTGCGGCTGCGACCCATTCGGAGTCCTCCCCAACCTCACGCCACCCCGGAAACGACTGTGCAACAACTTCCGGGAGGGCGGGGAACTGAGCTTTCCCTGCAGCCTGGGAAACGTCGAAACGAGTCGCCAGAGTTCCGGCTTCTAAGGAAGGCGGGCGGTGCTGCGCTTGCGCAGAATCACGCGGCCGCGGCCCGATGCCGCCTCTTCCGAGTTCTGAGTTTTCGTTGAGAGCAGAGTTGTCCTGTCTGCTCTTTCAACCCCCGTTTCGAGGTGGCTTCCCCATCTTCTTTGTCCACGGTGGGCGTTAAAATGTGTTGCCTGATGTTATTATAGAAACGTCTGGAAAAAGCCATATATAAACCACCCTAACACAGTTCTCATTCCTCCACCCCCCGTTTTTCTTTCCCACTGTCTTGTCCACGTGCATAAAATATTTCATACCAAACCAGTTGTAAACATAGCATACGCAAATAGTTTTAAGTCCACCCGGGGAAGAACTAGGGTGGGTCAGGAGGCAGAGGGGGAAAGGGGAAAGAAAGCATGGTTGAGAGCTTTTACTGAGTTTTGTGGGAGGGAATAGCAGAGGCTGGGAAGCAGGCTAAGTAGGTTTAACACTGACTAGTTTGAATAATTGCAGCGGGCCTTGGGATTTAGGGGCCGTCCAGAGCTGTTACCTGGCCCTGGGGTCATTATAGCAGAGGAAAAGTGCCTTGGCTTGTGAGCTTGATAAAGGAGGTGGTAGGAAAGTACGGGCTTTTTCCCCTGGCTGGTTTGCATATGAAAGGCACACTCAGAAGGGGAGTCTTTTGCTATCTCTAGAAATTAGCTAGCCCTGGGAAGGGCAGTCTCAGCAAGGCCCCAGATGTCAAAACAGCAGAAAATGAAAGAAATAAAAATGGCATGATTAATACAATTATTCACACAAATGTTTATTGCACACCTATGTGCCAGAGAATTAATCAATGAAAAAAACAACTCTGCTCTTGAGTAGCTTGCAGTCCAGTGAGGGATACAAACAAGTAGTGTCAAGATGCACTGAGAGGGGCAGAACAAGATATTATGAATGCACGTAAAGTGGCTACCTAACTGGTTTGAGGGGAAAGCGTCTCAAGAAAAGTTTCCAGGAGGAAATGATGTCCCAACGAGACCTTAGGGATGAGTAGAAATTAACCAGGTCAAATGGGGTGACTTTTGTGGTGTGGACAGGTGGAAGAGATTGTCTGGGCAGAGGAGACTGCATATGCCAGGGCAAGAGGCAAGGGAGCAGACAGGCTAAAAGTAGAGAACTAAAGAAATGTTCTAGGCAGCAAGGAGTGAAATGTAAAGACAAGACTAGAAGCCTTGTAAGCTATGGTAGAGTTATCCTGAGGCAAAAGCAATAGCCTTTGAAGGGCTTTGAGGACCGGAGGGAATCACATTTTGAGTTTATTCAGAGAACACTTTGGGTAACTGGAGACTTGACTACAGGGGGAGAACACCTAGGGAGGATGGTACAATAATCTAGATTGGAAACTCCAGTGGCCTGTACTAGAGTGGTATCAGTAGGTAAGGTGAAAAGTGGCTGAATTTGAGAAGTAATTGATAAAACTGGAAAAACTTGATTTTTGGATGCAGAGAATGAGAGAATTATAAGATTCAACAATGACATCCAGGTTTCTGGTTTGTGAAACTGGGTAGATGCTAGCATCGTTTGCTAAGGCACATAATGTTAAGTTTTGGGTAAAGACCATATGTTCAGATCCTGGACATACTAATCTGAGGTGCCATTCTGAACACCCAAAAGGAGATGCCAACTAGATGTGTATCTGGAGCTTGGAAAAGAGATCTAGGCTGATTTTTTGATTCCAAAAAAAGGAATCGTCAGAACATAGATGTTCATTTGCAGCCATGAGAGTGCATGAAACCACCCTGGGGAGGCTGAGAGAAAAGGGCCTGGAGACAGCTAGAGGAAGAACCCCAGAAGGAGACTAAGGGGGAGCCAGAGAAAGAGAAGGAAAACCCATTGAGTGTGAGGTCAGAGAAGTTTTAAGAGAAGGCTGCTGTTTTTAAGGAAAACAAAGCGGTTAATTTTAAATGTTAAAAGGAATGAAAAAGAAAACAACCCACCTCTAACCTAAAGGATTTAGCAACAAAGTCTTTGCTGACTCAGTTTTAGTGGAGTTGGGTTGTGAATGGCTTTTGCAGTAGAGAGAGAACTTGCATAACCTTTTTTTTTTGGCTGCCCCACACGACTTGTGGGATCTTGGTTCCGCCACAAGGGATCGAACCCAGGTCCATGGCAGTGAAAGGCAGTGAAAGTGCAGAGTCTCAACCACTGGACCACCAGGGAATTCCCTGCATAACTCTCTTGAGAAGTTTGGCTTATGCAGGGCAAAACATGGCAGTGGGTGGAGGTAAATGTAGAAGGTTTTTCAAAGATGGGAGAAACTTAAGCATGTTTAAAATATTGGTGTGAGTATAGAGGAAAAAAAAGTAAAGTACAGAAGAGAAAGAAAAAAACCAAAGGAATAAGTTTCCTAAAGGGACAGCCCTGAGATTAACCATAGGCAGGAAAAGAAGTGGTATATCTCTAAGTGGCTCCTCCCCCTTTCAGATGTGGGATAGAAACTGTATTCTGCTAGGGCTTCCTTATTTACTGATCAAGTTGCCTTCTCAGAATGCAGATTATCCAGCACTGTATCTGGAAGAAAAATCCTGTTTTCAATACCTGAGCTTCTCTCAGTCTAATGGCCATTTTAATGGGTTTTGAGTGGAGTAGGGCTGGGGTACTGTCAACACTTGTGATCACACTTGCTTGTAAGTTCCCTCCCCAACCAGACAGCAATTTTTCAGTAAAGGCAAGCTGTAATGTATGTACTTTACATAAGAATCAACCTTAACCATCTGTGATTCCTGCAAATGTACTATTTTTAGCCTTGGTTAAACTTTGTTTTACCTCTTCTAGTCCTATTTTATGTAAAATCACCAGCCTTTACAAAACTGTCCTACTTTATCATTACAGATGGATGCATGTTGTTGAGTCAGTAATTTCCCCCCTAATTAGATGCAGTCTGACCACTGGTTAACAGTGATTGATGATGTTTGAGGTTTTTTTTGCTTTTGTATCCCTGTACCGTGTTTGGGAAGAACTGCAAACTCTGTGGTTGGGATGAAACTGTACTATGACTTTTGTTTTTTAATGTAGTCAAGTGATTTAGGTCCACATTGCTTGAAATTATGATTCAACACATCATTCTAGGTGATTGACAAGTTATCTACCATTTGCACCCCTGGCTCTATTATCCTTTCTATTCTTTACATGGGTTCATCTTTAAGGGAATATAACTCTTGACATAGTTTCAGCGTTAACAGTCCAATATTCTAGATCACCTTTGTTGGACAGAACTTTCTGCAATGATGGAAATATTCTATATCTGCACTGTCCGATACAGTAGACACTAGTTACATGTGGTTAACTAAGCACTTACAACGGGTCTAGTGTGACTGAGGAAGTAAATTTTAATAAATTTTATTTAATTTTAATTAACTTAAATTTAGATAGCCACAGTGACTCTTGGTAACCCTAATTTTGCATTTGATGTTGAAATCTGCTCATTAATGACGGCAATATATCCTATTTAAAGACCTGAAATGTGATAAAATGTTGGCTGCTAAACACTTGGTTAAAAAGCTAATGACTACAACATTCATTTAATTTTGCCTACCTTGCTAAGTTTCAAGCCAAATTTATTTAAGAAAAAAAAAAAAAAAGGAAAGGTACACTCATATCTTTCTTTAAAAATTTAGCATGGAACTCTAGAACATTTTCTTAAGGACCTCTTCTTTACTGATAGCCAAGTAAAAATAACTACTAGTGGGTAAATATTGTTTTCTAGCCCTTGCAGCTTAAAAAAAGACTTGGCAAAGGTTATAAGGCAAAAGCTGACAAACACCTTCATATATAATAGTTTATATGATACTTCAGCTGACACTTTTAATACTTTATTGAAAATATTCCAATTATAAAGAATGAAAAGTATGCAAACATTAAAGTATTTGGTAAGGAAACAAAAGCAGATCTTTACTATCAATGTGAAGTACTAGCTGACAATTACCAGTTTCTCCAATGGGAACACAACCTACTTATGACTGAACAAATAATTATTTTATCTGTGAGTGACGTAAGCAATTTGGCCAGGAAACAAAGAACGGACAGGAACCATATGTAATTCCAATTTGATTAATTCATATAAGTGAAATGAAATAATCTTACTCACTAATATACTCAAATTTTAAGTATCTTTACTCCCAAGATTTGGAAAAATTCAATTATTCAAATAATTCGATTTGTTTGGCATTTATATTTTTTAATATGTAAGGGTGAGGAACCTCTGATGTTACCATAAGATAGGAAAAAAACAAAAGCATCTCATGAAAGAGATATAGTTATAGCCAAATACAAAAACAAGAAATGAAGCCTCAATACAGCCAAATTATTGGATTTTTTACTACAGTTCTAGGGGTGGAGATAGGGAAGGCATTTAAAAGCTTCCTTTAAATTTACCATGAGGATGAATTTTGAAAAGACAAAAGTGATTTATGAATCTATGGACACATCACTAGGGAAGAAAAACTAGCAATAAATTCTAAAAGTTAAATCTAATTGGAAAAAATCTAACTTGGAAAAAAAATTCTGGTTTCACCTAATTTTTTGTTTTTGGTCATTTTATATAATGGCTGATTCTTTTTTCCAAATGGGTATTTATTTGTACAGATACACAAAAGTAATTCCCATTTTTCTTAAAACATACTAAAAATATACATTAACCACAAAAAGTACTCACTCTGACTGGAAAGACGATGAGCATGGCTATTTTCAAAATAGCAGTAAACACAAGAAACCAACATATACAAATCATGACAAATGTACATCTCATTTTTGACAAAAATAAGTTCTATATGTACATTAATGTTTTATTATCAGCTGCTATATGATATCCTCCGACCTTATTTACATTTACTATGAGATTTCTAATAGCATGTGTAACTCAAAGGCACTCAATTCAGAGGTTATAAAGTCCTGAGCTTAAGTAGGAAATAGGATTCCCAACTAAAATTTGAACATAAATAAAAAGATCACAGAATATGAGAATGTTTAAAGTGTAATATTTGGTACATAAATAATCTGTGACCTAATAATAGAGTGGTACAGAATGTCAAAGAAAAGACCATGTAAGGCAAAGGAATATCCTCAGAATCCAACTGATTTTCTCCCCCATCCAAGTTCATTTGAAAGTCTGAACCTGATTTTTTTGTTGTTAAAATCCTAGGAAAGCTAAATATCAATAAAAAGCAAAATAAAATAGCACGAAAATGCTTAAGTTAAATAAAAAGTTCCTCAGTCTTCAAAACCATGAAAAAAAATTTAATGATTAAAAACATATATAGATTGGAAGAATATTTGACTAGGAGGAGGAATCATAAAGAGCAGTTGAAAAAATTAAAGGACAGCTTTAAACACACCAACTGAAACAGCATTTATAATTGGCCATTCAAATTATTCCTTTAGCATTCTTTTAGCCAAATAAAAATAAAACTTACAGATGGATAATTGAGGTTCACTAACATTAGGTAGGATCAAAGTTCAAGCTAAAAATTAACTCTATATTTGGTTGCAGAGAAATGTGAAATTTACCTACGGCAATTTTCTACTGATGCCAAATTAAAAAGCATGAGTCGACATCTTTATAACAAACGGTTTGACAGATATTTTCTTGGCTTTAAAATGTTTTTTTATATATGCATAGAAATGTAATGAGGATAAGAATAGTCTTCTGTATTATCTGAACAGTTCATAAGGCCTTTGTCACTGTTAGTCACCTTAGATGTGAATATCTGCAGGGCCATTAAATTAAAGCTGGCCAAAAAAGTTTACGAAGTGCTACTGTTTCCAACTGATGAGATCCTCAGTTTTCTGGATTTTCTGGATGATTATTTTCAGTTCTTTTTTCTGGCGATATATACAGGAAGTTACAGCAGATATATAAAGGGAAGATCAGAAGCCTGCTGTCCAAGTTCATCACTACTTGTTCCTATAAAACAAATTTGTTGCTTTAATAATAATAGTAATATTATAAAAATAAAAAAGAGAACCAAACTGTTGAACTGAGTAAACTGAAGGTTAGTATGGTGGTTAAAAGTATGCATCTGGCGTCTGAGAGTCACTGCTCAAATCTCAAAACTCCCACCCACTAGCTGTGTGACCTTGGGCAAGTCACTGACCTTATCAACTACAGCTTCCTCACTGTAAAAGGGGACAATAAGAGTACCTACCTCATATGATTACACTAAGGATTAAATGAGACAATGCATACAGAGGGCTCACAAAGCCAGCTATATATTAAGTAATAAATAATGGTAGTAATTTTCATTACTGAAAAATTTCTATCAAGTAACTACATATTTTATGAACAGATACAGTGCACAAATACACACTTCTCATTTGGCTTCAACATCTGATGGTCTATATGTATAGCAAATACTTGGGATAAAGGTGGGGAGTCATTACTATCACCAATAAGCATGGTTCCCACTCTTGTCTAAGATTTCCCACTGTCTCTAAGGCAAACATGTTATTTGTCTCTTGGAACCTAAAATACATTATCATGTAAAATCAATTTCAGGTTCAGTTACATCAATACACATGAGAATGACCTGAAATTCCACAGAGACAGGAGTTGATACTACACCTGAGAGCGACGAATGGAACCCTCACTCACTCATGCTACAGATCTCTGGAACCCTTTACCAGCAGTATTTGGTGAACACCATAAATCCTCAGAATATAAGCAGTAGCACTGACACGAGAACTCCTACTTTCTAAATACTTGGATACTGAAATAATATGCATTAGTTTCACCTTTATACATTTTGGAGAATATACTATTAAAATACTGTTTAAATCTAGAATTTAAAATTTTTTACTGCAGCACGTGCTCCTGCAATGAAGAGGGACTAAAACTGGAACATTTGAGTGACTGACAAAGGCTCAACTGGACACAGCTTCTGTGTTGGGGGAGCAGCAAGATAAATTTGGATAAATAAGGTAGGGAATAGAAATGTGACACACACACAAACACACACAATCTCTATGTTCTCCAAAATGGGCAAAGTGGTGTTTTGTTTTGTTTTTTAAAGTTAGTGAACAAAATGGATACGATGATAGGTCAGGTGAGGCAATCACCTGGGCTGATGGTGCTAACAGGGTTAAGCAGAGAGCAATCATGTCAAAGCATAGTTGATCTTTAGATGCTTGAGTCACCCTGGACTAGACAATATTTGTAGCGATAACCTGAGTGAAGGCACATTTACTAAGTTTGTTGAAGACATATGCTTTGACGATATGTGCATCTGATGACAAAAGCAAGATTCTCTACCACGACCAAACAAAGACTCCAAGGAAGATTAGTATTCTGGTATCTGAATATAGTTAAGGTTGGTGGGGGAGAGTAGATCAAAGGGCCAACTCTGGGAAAAGAAGGGATCCATGCGGACATCACTTGGGGGCTGAATGGACATACCAATTTCTGAATATTGAACTGTATTAATCCCCATTTCCCCTCCCCAAACTAGACAGATCTAATTCTAGCTTCATCAAACCTTTAACTCCACCTGAGGGCTCAATTTACACCTACATTTGCATTGAAGCACCTTTATAGAAAAGCTCCATTTTCCTTCTTCCACTATGCAGCGGAAGCAGTGAAGTCTACACATCAGAGCATCGGACAGAGTGGTGGTATCTTCCTGGGTTTTCATCTCTGTTTCCAGACCGTTATTTCTATCTTCTCTGCTTCTCTGAGGCTCATGCCACTTACCTGTACTATAGCTCTATTACTGCCCTACATTCTATTTATAGGTCTAAATTCCAGGATCCATACATCCAATTCCCTACTAGAAATCTTCACTTAGACATAAAGCAGCTCAAATTCAAATCATCAGCTATTGAATACTACCTATTCTTTCCTTTCTTTCTGTGCCATCTATACTTTCACCCTTGCAATTGGCTTTGATTCCCCATCCCAGCTCTTAAATGTCTCACCAGGTTACTTTTTTTGCCCACCCCTTAAAGACCAGTGTTCCCTAGGTTTCCCTCCTGTCATATTCTTGACATATTTTCCTGTCGCTTATCTCATCCAATCATTATTTCTAGCTCAGGCATTGCTTATAAACTCCAGACCCATTTATCCACTGGTCTATCAAATTCTCACCTCAATGCCTTCAAATTAAATATGCTTTAAACTGAATTCATCATCTCTTCACCCTCACTTTAAGTCACGTTCATTTTCCTTCCTATAATTCAAATATCAGGAATTACAGGAAGGATTATTATTACCACTATAATTAAGTTGCCCAGGTCACAAAACCAGGTACTACCTTTGACTTCTTTTTCCTCACCCTCACACATACTTAACCACCAAATTCTATCAATTGCACCCCTTTACTTCTAGAACCCATCAACATTTCTTCATCTTCATTGCTACCTTCCATAAGGTTCTCATCATTTCTGATATGGATTATAGCAATAGCTTCTAAATTGTCTTCTGCCACGATCATGTTTCTAATCCTTCTTACACACTTCTGAGAGATCCTTCTATAATGCAAATCTAGTTAGCATAGTCCTGTAGGAGGGATAGTTTTAAAATAAATATATAAAAATCACTAGCTTTCCTATAGTCATCAAAAACTATTTATAAAAGATTCATTTCATGTTAGTAATTAAAATATAAAATACCTAGCATTATACTTCCAGGAAACATATAAGAATAAATACGGGGGAAAACTAAATTTTAGAGACGTAAGGGAAGACCTGATTAAATGTAGAAAATACCATATTCCAGAAGGGAAGATACCAATTTCTCACAAATTACTTTATATTTAACAGTATACGGCAAAACCCTCATAGGATTTTTTGAGAGGAAACCGGACAAAATGATTCTATACCCCATACAGAAGAATAATCACGCACAAAGAACCCAGGGATTTTTGAAAAGAGAAGGGTGAAGGTGAATTTGCATTACTGGTAATAAAATTCTTTTTAAAGTGAGTCTGATTAAAACAAAGCATTATTGTCTCCACAATAAAATCAGTAAAACAGAAATCTCAGAAATGAAACCAAGTATATAAGGACTTATAGTATATGATAAAAACGGCATTTCAAATACATTGACACATCTGATACACTTTAGATGTATCAAAATACTCCAATGAAAAAATAAAAGGAATAGGAAAAAAAACCCAGATGACTATATAATCCCAGTTAGAAGGCCTAAATAGCACATCAAAAGAAGAACTCATTAAAGGAAGAGACTGATAGATTGTTTCATGAAGGCTGAAAGATAAACTACAAAAATGGAAAAAGTATAGCATATCACAAATGTTATTAGTCTTAATATATAAAAGGTGTTAAAATTAACAAGAAAACAAACACCTTAATTAAAAAAACAATATACACTGTCAATTTACACAATATGTTCAATAAGTATATAAAAAAACCAACTATATCAGAAACCAAACAAATGAAAACTAAAATAAATGATGTTTCCACTTATTATATTGGGAGAAGGACTAGAAAGAATGATACACTTTGTTGCGTATGCTCTCCTGTACTACTGGAGGGAGTGTAAGTTGACAGTATTTTTCGAGGGCAATTTGGCCATTAGAAAATATATACACCATTTATTTGACAAGAATTCCACTTTGTGGAATTCATCTTTTAAAAAATCAAAAAAACATATAAAGATACATGTACAGTTTTTATAATAGTGAAAAAACAAACAAAAAAACAAACAAAAAAATCAACTTTATCCAAAAAAGCATTATTTAAATTATGGTATATCTAAAATAACTCTTACGCAGTAATAAAAATGATGTTGTGGATATATATTTATTGACAAGAAAAGCTATCTATATACAACAAAGTGGAAAAAGAGCAGGCTACAAAATAGTTAACGTAAGATAAAATTTTGGAAAAAAGATATAGGTGATGAAAAAATTGTCAGCGGTGTCATCTCTCAGTGGACTATGTATGATTTTTTTTTTCTGTTTATTTTTATTTTCTATTTTTCTATAACAAACGTCTATAAGCTACATAAAACATATGCAACCCCCCCAACTAAAATCCTTCCATAGCTCTCTAACAGAGCTCAGGAAAAAGTCCAAACTCCATCCATAGCCCATCATGCCCTGGCTCTACGCCTACTGAACCCTTCCTCTTCCAAACCTCTCCATTCCTTGAATGACCCATGTGCTCCCTTGCCTCTATCTTTTAAAATTTATTTATTTATTTATTTTTGGCTGCCTTGGGTCTTTGTTGCTGCGCGCGGGCTTTCTCTAGTTGCAGTGAGTGGGAGCTAATCTTCATTGAGGTGCACGGGCTTCTCATTGCAGTGGCTTCTCTTGTTGCGGAGCACAGGCTCTAGGCGCACGGGCTTCAGTAGTTGTGGCACGTGGGCTCAGTAGTTGTGGCTCGCGGGCTCTAGAGCGCAGCCTCAGTAGTTGTGGCGCGCGGGCTTAGCTGCTCCGCGGCATGTCGGATCTTCCTGAACCAGGGCTTGAACCTGTGTCCCCTGCATTGGCAGGCGGATTCTTAACCACTGCGCCACTAGGGAAGCCCCCTTGCCTCTATCTTACTCATCATCTGAGGCTTGGTTCAGGTATCCATTCACTTTTCAACTTGTCCAGAAGAGGTTTCCCCTGAACTGTGTCTCTGCCCCTCCGCCAATAACCACACCTGTCCCCAACCCCACAGTAAAGGTTAGAGATGTCTCCCTCAATGTTACACACTCTTTGAGCCCATCCCTCTCCTTCTACTTAGCTATATGAGCTCCTCTTTATTTCCTCCACTCCTAGCATAGAACCTAGCATGAAGTAGGGACACAAATGTTTGCTGAATGCACAAATCAAGGAACACTAGGAATACAACTACTATCTTGGCCTGGTGCTTTTTAACTAAGTCTCTGGCTGCTTTGAGCCATGACAGTGTTTTTTAATGAAGTTCCAGGTTGAAGGTAAAGATAGATCTTGTCCATGCAGCTCCAGAGGGTGTGAGAGGGACCAACAGAGAATTCCAATGGAGGCAGATTTGAACCTTCTTATGTACCTACCTTCTCACTTACACCTACCACACGACAGAGTCAGCTCCCTCTCACTAAGAGTTCCAACAATGGTTGAGGAGCCTCCGTAAGACTGCTGTTAAAGGAGTTCTCATACAGGGTAGGTGAGGTAAGAACTATCACTTCAAGGTTCCTTGCAGTGCTAAATTTTGACGTTTTATGAGAGTCTCTTCAGTCTGAGGAAAACTGCTAACTTCTAATAATTTATGTGAACCATAGGCTCCAAACCCTTTATTAAAACAGTATGTCCTTTGGAATGGTGGTTAGCTTTACTAGAAATAAACATCCTTGATTTTTAACAGCTCTCGTTTTACTTTTTGAAACTGGTTTACTTTTTCATCATGACATTTTGAAACTTCTACATGCATGTGATTTATGAAGAAACAAATGGCTTTAGAGATAATTTGGGGAACATTACAGATGCCTGTCATTTTAGAAACCTACTGTGCTAGAGGATAATGTTCGCTTAATATCTAGGAGCTATGGAGATATACTGGATTGTCTTTAAGATATGTTATTAATGTATAAATAAATGCACTAATGAACACAATGGAGAAAGCAATTAAGATTCATAACTTTGTGAAGATCATGTTCAGGATGAATAATTATTTCCTTATTGTCAGCTCTGCCCCTCAAATCAAATTGTGTTTTATTTTTATTATTATTGTTTTTGGTCTTAGTTACACTTCCGGTAGAATGGAGTAAATTATGCAAAAGTGAACACGGTACTTCCATCCTTACCTTCAAAAAATTCTCAAACCAATCTTTAAAGCAAACATTAAATCTACTTAAGAATTTTCAAAAGAGGAGTCAAAAGACAAATACTATAATGAAAAAATTAACAGAAAAGTAATCAAACATACCTGGTCCTTTTCAAGTGTAAGTATTTGATAGCCAGTTGTTCTACTACATATTAGTTTTCCACTGCTATCAAAAGAAGCCAAACGTAATCTAGAATAAAAACACACACACACAAAAACTAATGATTTTTTAAAGCACAGATCAATTTAAATAAGCCCTACCTTACTTTAATATTTACTTTTTTCTTCCATATTCAATGTCTTTTATTTTAATTTTTTTAATTCTCTATAAGTCTTTTACTTGTTAAGAATTTAAAGTCTTTTCAAACTATAAACTGATTCCATTTAGATTTACAAGCTTGTGCTATTATACATATCTGAGATATAAAAATAATTTATAAGTATGCCTTTAAAAATTAATAAATAAATTAATTAGGTTACAGCGGGTCTCAGTTGCAGCACGTGGGCTCCTTAGTTGTGGCATGAGAACTCTCAGTTGCAGCATGCATGTGGGATCTAGTTCCCTGACCAGGGATTGAACCCGAGCCCCCTGCATTGAGAGCACGGAGTCTTAGCCACTGCGCCGCCAGGGAAGTCCCCAAGTATGCCTTTTTTATTGTGATAACATATACATAAAATTTACCATTTTAACCATTTTTAAGTGTGTAGTTCTTGGCATTCAACACATTTCACGCTGTTCTGTAGTCATCACCACCATCCATCTCTAGAACCTTTTCTGCTTCCCCAGCTGATACTCCGTACCCAGTAAACATGAATTCCCCATTTCCCCTTACCTCAGCCCCTGACAATCACCATCCTACTTTCTGTCTCTATAAACCTGTCTCCTCTACGTACCTCATGTAAGTGGAATCATACAGTATTTTTGTTCTTTTGTAACTGGCTTATTTCACTTAGTGTAATGTCTTCAAGCTTCATGTTATAGCACATGTCAGAATTTCCCCCCATTTTAAGGCTGAATAATATTCCACTGTAGGTATACATCATTTTGTTTTTCAGTTCATTTGTCAATACCTGGGTTGCTTCCACCTTTTAACTGTTGTGACTAATGTTGCTATGTGTACAAATATGTTTGAGTCCTTGCTTTCAATTCTCTTGGGTAAATAACCAGAAGAGGAATTCCTAGATCATATGGTAATTCTATTTAATTTTTTGAGGAACTGCCATACCATTTTCCACAAAGTAAGCACCATTTTACATTCCTACTAGCAATGTACAAGGGTCTAATTTCTCCTCATCTGCACCAACACTTTTGTTTTGTTTTTGATATTAGCCATCCTAACGGGTGTGAGGTGGTATCACACTGTGCTTTTGATTTGCATTTCCCTTATGATTAGTAATGTTGAGCATCTTTTCATGTGCTTATTGGTCATTTGTATATTTTCTTTGGAGAAATGTTTATTTAAGTCCTTTGCCCATTTTTGAATCAGGTTGTTTTTTTGTTGGGGAATTTTAGGAGTTCTCTATGTATTCTCATCAGATATACGGTTAGCAAATATTTTTTCCCATTCCATGGGTTGTTTTTTCACTTTATTAAGTGTCCTTTGACACACGATTTAATTTTGATGAAGTTCAACTTCTTCTGTGGTTGTTGCTGCCTGTGCTTTGGTATCATACTGAAGAAATCATTGTCAAATTCAATGTCATAAAGCTTTTCCCCTGTTTTCTTCCAAGACTTATTCTATGGTTTTAGCTCTTATGTTTAGGTCTTTGGTCCATTTTGAGTTAATTTTTGTGTACGGTGTAAGGTAAATATAAATATATGACTTTTAAATAATCCGTGCATTAAGCGATTTTCCAACTTGTCAGCATCCTCTCCAGAAAAATACTGCCAGCTCAACTATTAGGCAAAGTTGGACATCTGAAACCCTACAGAAAGTTAAGGATAATACCAGACATGTTTTCCTGTAAGAATACCTTGCTGTATTTCCAGTTTGGACCTTTTATTTTCTAGGAATAGCAGAGAGGCAACAGCTTCACGCCCAGTGTCAATCCCACACCATTCATGTTCCAGCCCATTCTTTCTTCCTGACATATTAGATCTGGGTCTCATAATTTTGATTATTAATACATTTTGTAGGAATGGAGCCTTATCATTTCCTTGCACTTTCATATATACTGTATCTTTCCAAAGTTCTACTATCGTTGGTGTAAATTATGGTTTTATTTCATTTCTTATAGTTCTTCTAGAGTGAGGAAGAGTGGGGTGGGAAAATCTCATCCTACCTAAATGCTATGCTCCTTCGAGGTTGTAAACTGACAGATCCACTACATGGCTGATTCAATGTATTGCGTTTGAAAATGATATATCGATTGGTGTAAGTTACAAGCAGGTCAAAGCCGAAGTTAAAACCTGTCCACCGCCAGCAGTACTAAAATACAAAGGAGAAAGATTTACTTCAGTTTATCATATTAGTAAGTCAAAAATAAAAAGTTCAAACTGTCTTTTCTCTTTCTAATTCATTTCAAGTATTTCTGTCTTATGGGTCCCTACTTTTTGTCAGTGCCTTAAGGCTTAGCACACAGAATATATCTGTGATATATATACAAGGTTTACCACATACACATAGTATATATCAAAGCTAGCAAAAGCGGCCTCTATGATAATTATTCCTTAAGGTACTTTCCTAATATCGTCTCTTCATGATCTGTTTCATCAACTCTCCACACTGTAATTTTATCATAACTAATATGGCTTAGTTTATAGGTATAAACTATACCAACTCTAAGTAGGTATAGTTTAGGGGACTAGGAGTCTAGATAGAGGTAATAAGAATCCACTAAAATTTGTCCTGCTTTAAAAATACTCTGAAATACCTTGTGATACCTTGTGTGATCTCTCTTATATGTAAAATCTAAAAAAAATATGTATTAAAAAAAAAAGCCCTAAGCTTACAGATACAGAGAACAGCTTGGTGGGTGCCAGAGGCGAGGGGTGGGGAGTGGGAGAAATGAGTGAACTGTTTTTTTAGTTTAAATAAATTTTAAAAATACCCTAAAATACCTTAAGTAACTAACCGACAGATACACAACTGAGTTATTTTAAATACCATCATGAGGTTCACAAGTTTGTTTATTCTATCACCTAAGAGTTAATGAGAGACTTAAGTAAAGTGGCGTGGTATAATGAAGTTACGACTTCAAGTGTTTGGTTGACCCTCTGAATTACAACATTAAATCAATAGTTCACTGATATTTATTGAGCACATATTTTGTGCCAGGTACTGTTCTAGGCATTGAAGAAATGGCAGTAAAGAAGTTTCTGCCCTAGTAAATGTATATTTTAATACGTGTGTGTTTGTGTGGAGGAGGAGATGAACAACAAACATGAAATGGGATGGAAGAGGACAGAACAGAATGCCAGGAGAGAGTGACAGGGTAGGGGAGGTGCGCTGGCAGCTGGGGAGCCTGCTGGTTCAGGCAGGTGGTCAGGGAACGTCTCTCTAAGGAGATGCTACGAGACTAGAGTCCTGAGTCAACTAAGGAGCGGACTGGGTAGCTATCTGGGGAAAAGTGACTTAGACAAAGAGAACAAGTACAAAGTTCTGGAGGTAAAAACATGCTTGGCATATCTGAGGAACAGCCAAAAGGCTATGTGGCTAGGGCAATAGCTGAGGGGGACGGAAGCTGGAGATGAGTTCAGAGAGTCAGTCAGGGGCCAGAAAACATATGGCCTAGAGTCCATAGTAGGAAAGAGTTTGGATTTCTTCTGTGGTAAGAGGCTAACGGAAAACTTTAGGGAAGGATGTAACATGATCTAACTTGCATTTTAAAAAGATGATTTTGGCTGCTGTGTGGAAAACAGAATGTATAACAACAAGAGTAAAAATAGGGAGAGCAGTTATGAAGCTACAACAGTCCAGGCAAGAGATAATGGTGGCTTGGACTTGGGTTGTAGTGGTAGACATGGTAAGAATACATTTGGGGGACTTCCCTGGTGGCACAGTGGTTAAGACTCCGCCTGCCAATGCAGGGGACATGGGTTTGATTCCTGGTCCGGGAAGATCCCACATGCCGCGGAGCAACTAAGCCCGAGCGCCGTAACTACTGAGCCTGTGCTCTAGAGCCTGTGCGCCACAACTACTGAAGCCCATGCACCTATAGCCTGTGCTCCACAACAAGAGAAGCTACCGCAATGAGAAGCCCATGCACCGCAAGGAAGAGTAGCCCCCGCTCGCCGCAACTAGAGAAAGCCCATGCACGGCAATGAAGACCCAATGCAGCCAAAAAAAATAAAATAAAATAAAAAATAAAAAAGAATATATTTGGAAGATATATATTCAAAGGAACTTCTTATGGACAACAGATATGGAACAAAAGAAGAATCTGAAGTGTGGAGCTTATACAGTGGATGAACAGAGGGGTTATCTATGGGCTGGAGAATACTTGGGAAGGAGGAGTTTGGGAATGAAAATCAAAGAGTTCAGCTGGGACCATTATATTTGAGAGGCTATTAGAATTCTAAGAAAGATGTCAAGTGAGTAGCTGGATACAGGAGTTAGGAATTGGTGTAAAGTCATGGGACTATATGAGATCACTTAGGAGTCAGCACAGAGAGCACAGGTATGGAAGAAGTCCAAGTACTGAGCCTCCAGTCACACCAGCATTTGTTGAGAAAGAGAAGGATCTAGCAAAGACTTAGAGGGAGCAGCCAACGAAGCAGGAAGAAAGCCAGCGCAGTATGCTGTCCTGGAAGTCAAATGGAGAAAATCTCCACGGAGTGAGTGAACAGATGGGTCATGTTGCCAACAACTTTCGGAAGACTAAAAACTACTCGACTTGGTAATGTAGGAATCACTGGTGACAATGGCACAGCGTTTCACTTGACTTTATCAGAGTAAATGAATTGGAGTGGATACAGGCAACTTTTTTCAATGAGTTTTGCTTAAAAAGGGTGCAGAGAAATGGAGTGGAAGCTAGAGGGGAATGTGGGTCAGGGAATGGTTTAAGATGGGTGATGCTGTAGCATGTTAATATGCTAAATGAGAATGATACAGAAGAGAAAAACTGATGATGCAGGAGAGTGAGGTGATGACTGTAGGAGCAAACCTTTTGAACAAGTGAGAAGGGATGGGGTTCATTACAAGAGGAGGTGGACTAGGATAGAAGCAGACAGTTCATCCATTCTAGTAAAAGGAAAAGCACAGCACACGGCTGCAGATGCAGGGAGACTGGTAGTATTGTTGGTAGGAGGAGGCACAGATTCTCTTCCTACTGCTTTTATTTTCTGAATGAAGAAAGAAGCAAGGCCAATGGATAAGAATAAGGGTGGTAGCACTGCCCTTTTGAGAAGGTATGAGAGTTACTCCAGGAGTAGGAGGATAAATTCACTAGGGAAATGTAGGAGGATCACCATTTAGCACTAAAAACCTGCTTGAAGTTTACAGTTACAACATTCAAGTGAAACCTGCTGGGGTTTGTATGGTGTTTTTCTTTAGTCACATTCATTTGTATGGAAGCACGCATGGAATGCATGGAAAGGTGGGATTTAACAAGAACTGGGGTTTTGCCTGGTGAATTTGACTGAGTGAAAAAGGGAAAAAGGAAGTTAAGAGTATAAGCCAGGGACCAATTTTTTTTTTCACCTTGTATATTGTTTTTAATTAATTGTTATCTACAAAAGTTCCCAGACTTAATTTTGCTCAATAACTTTTAAAAAATAAATTTATTTATGCATTTATTTATTTGTTTATGTATTTATGTATTTATTTATTTATGGCTGCATTGGGTCTTCGTTGCTGTGCACCAGCTTTCTCTAGTTGCGGCGAGCAGGGACTACTCTTCGCTGCAGTGCGTGGGCTTCTCACTGCAGTGGCTTCTCTTGTTGTGGAGCACGGGCTCTAGGTGCATGGGCTTCAGTAGCTGTGGTGTGTGCGGGCTCAGTAGTTGTGGTTCGCAGGCTCTAGAGCACAGGCTCAGTAGTTGTGGTGCACGGGCTTAGTTGCATTGTGGCATGTGGGATCTTCCCGGACCAGGGCTCGAACCCATGTCCCCTGCATTGGTAGGCGGATTCTTAACCACTGTGCCATCAGGGAAGCCCTGGTCAATAACTTTTTAAAATTAATTTTTATTGGAGTATAGTTGCTTTATAGTGTTGTGTTGGTTTCTACTGCACAGCAAAGTGAGTCAGCTATACGTATATATATATATCCCCTCTTTTTTGGATTTCCCTCCCATTTAGGTCAGCAAAGAGCATTCAGTAGAGTTCCCTGAGCTATACAGTAGGTTCTCATTATTTATCTATTTTATACATAGTATCAATAGTGTATATATGTCAATCCCAATCTCCCAATTCATCCCACCCCAGCCAGGGACCAATTTTAAGATGGAACATAAAATATAAGTCAAGTAAAGAAAGAAGTAGGGATGTGGTGAGAGGGTAATGGGGAAAAGATAGTAAGAACAATGTACTGTACATTCTAGTGGGGTTACAAAGTTGTTGGGAGTCCAGGTACTAGAGGGAGAGTGCTAGAAAGATAACACGAGGTGGAGTCTGCAAGTGGTATGCTTAAAATGGAGATTTTGAAGAGGGTACATGAATTAGTGATACAAAAATTGAGGATATGCTTATAGGAAATTGGTTCCTGAGGTAGGGTAGAGCACTAGATCACGGAGGGAAGGAAGGTCAGGGAACAGATGCTAAAATCACCAAGACTGATAAGAAGAGTAGGGAGAAAGAAAGCCAGCAAGCCCAGCGAGTGATGGCCACAGTCAGAGTAGTGAGTGGTGTAGAAGTATTCGCTTCAAAGGAGCTGTGATTCAATGATGATGAGGGTGGAACAAGGTCTGGAAGCAACAATAAGGAGGACTAAGGAATAAATAAGATGCTATTCCTCTTTCATATTCTGCAATTATTAATGCAAACATAAAATAATGAAACTTTCAAAATTAAAGTTAAAATGAGGGAAAATCTGGGAGAAAAACACCAAATGGTTATCTAAATTAGGCTGAATTTTTTTCAAAGATGAAAATTACAATTAGGGTAGAGTTTTTAAAAAAATGTAGTTGTCTCTTTAGTGGCTGTAAAATCAATTTAATGAGTCACAATCAGCTTTTTAAAAAAAATTAAGTAGAAATACATCTATAGGACACAGCAGCTGTAAGCATTGTTTTGTAATACTTTTGTTTCACTTATATGCATTTGTATTGGGTGCTAATGAAATACATAATTTTTAATGTGGGTAGCAATCAAAAGCGTTTGAATGTCTTTGATCTAGGGTAACTGTAACAGAAAGAACTACTTTTAAGACTATGTAACAGCTCCCATTTAATGTCTTATTTATCTTTATTTCTGGTTTGCTGAGGGATCTTCTTATATCTCATACCTAGACCCAGAAAGTTCAACAGTCTCAGGGAAGGCTGAATAATCAATCACCACTGAGTATATAACTCCTTGCCCAGGAGATCATGCTACAGAAACTAATCCACAAAAAAGCTCTTCTGAGGTATAACATGTATCATGATTGATATTGAAAGTATAGTTTGCACTAATAGTACAACAATTTGTATAAGACTATTAAGAGTCACAACCCATACTTACTTCACCATCGTTGGCAAGCTTTCTACCACACCTCATGCTATTTCCCTCTAGTTCTTCTTTATTGATTTCTTGAGGCCTAGAAATATATATAAAACATGAAATCTCATGGAAAATAAGCAACTAATATTTGAAAAATAACTGAGTTAAAACAAGAGAAAAACTTTCTACTAGATTTAAAAATAAAATTTTGTAGTACAGATAAAAATCAAAATGCAATGATTAAATCTAGCCCATTACCTTTGCTAAATAAAAAATTTTTTAAATCTTTAGTGTTTCATTTATTGCCTTGACTTCTAGAATACTTTTACTAGGGCACAGTGAAACCAGAGAAGAGGGGAAAAAAAATCTATGAGAAATTCTGCTTACTGAGAAAATAAAACACTTAAAAGTCTAACTACTAAGTAAAATTAAATTAAAATCTATTATTTAAGACGTGACTTGGTATCACCTACCATTTGATATTATTGTTTCGCACACAAGCCATTTTTTAAAGTAGTACAACTATACAAACTCAGCATTTAATAGAAAACAGCTGTAGAATTTTATCAATTAATCTTTATTTGGCCCTCTTACTTTAAAAACCTTAATCAACTAAGAGAAACACTGTTATTTCAAGATGTAATAATAAAATGGCATTATTATTAGCTTAGAATTCCAAATGATAAAATGCATTCATTCATATACAGCATTTGTTAAGTACCTAGATACTGGGGCCATCATCATCATCATTATCTAATAAATATGTTGAAACAAATACAATACATAAAAAATAATGAAATGTAAATAAAACTAATAAAACATATCCTTGACATCCAAGAGCTCAGTCTAGTAGGGAACTAGACATAGGTAATAATATAATCCTTGACATCCAAGAGCTCAGTCTAGTAGGGAACTAGACATAAGTAATAATATAATAAGGTGGAGAGAACTGATGTCAAGAGCATGAAGAAGGCACAGATTTATTGCCTGGGATTAAGAGTGGGGATCATCACAGAGGAAGTATTATTTGTGCCTGAGAGGGAGTTTGTTGGGGTAGACGTCAGGGGTGAACCCTATGCAGAGGAAGGGCATTCCAGGTAGAAGGACTAGCAAAAAAGGACCGGAGCATGAAAGGGTACTAAATGTATGAAGAACTTAGTGCAGCTGGAGCCTAAAATGAGCATGAGAGGAGATAAAGCGAAAGGCATTTGGGACGGACTGTTGAAGGGCCCCACAGGCTACGTTCACAGGAGTTTCAAATTTTCCTGTAGATAAGAGCGAGTTCCCATGTATTTGTTCTGTTACTTTAAAATTTTTTCTTACGAAAACTTTCAAACATATAAAAGTAAATAGGGACTTCCTTGGTGGCACAGTGTTTAAGAATCCACCTGCCAATGCAGGGGACACAGGTTCGAGCTTTGGTCCGGGAAGATCCCACATGCTGTGGAGCAACTAATCCCGTGAGCCATAACTACTGAGCCTGCACTCTAGAGCCTGTGAGCCACAACCACTGAGCCTACGCACCACAACTACTGAAGCCCACGCACCTAAAGCCTGTGCTCCGCAACAAGAGAAGCTACCGCAGTGAGAAGCCTGTGCACCGCAAGGAAGAGCAGCCCCCGCTCGCCGCAACTAGAGAAAGCCCATGCATGGCAATGAAGACCCAATGCAGCCAAAAATAAATAAATAAATATATTTTAAAAATAATAAATAAATAAAAGCTTTGCTTAAAAAAAAAAAAAGTAAATAGTACAATGAGCCATATTTTCTCACCATCTAGGTTCAATAATCCTGTTTTAGTTTTACTCCCAACCCACTTCTCCCCACATCCCTCCCAACTGATTATTATTGAGACTGACCCTCCAGACATCATATCCTTTAATCTGTAAATATATATCACACATAAAGCAATAATCCCTAACTATCATCAAATGTCCCTGGTCTTATTTAAGCAGGGAAGTGAAATTATATTTCTACTTAGCAGGCTAATCCTGTTGCCAATGTGGAAAAGCGTTTGGAAGAGAATAACCCTGGAGGGAGACTTTCCTAGATTATAACCTAGAGTCCAGGGAGTGCACTGTGTTTCTCACTTTAGCAGCCCTACAGTAGCGAGCAGATGCTCAGTACGTGTGGAAGAGAGTGCTTCATTAGGGGCAATACAGTCATATACTTGTGAAGGCAAGAAAGCCACTTATTCTAACTCAGTCTCTTAGGTGAGACTCTATATTAAACTCAAAAAGGATACAGATAAGAAAAATCTTGAAAAATAGAGAACATCCAACATTTAAAAACTGAATATACAAAAGAAGTAGGTAGAATGGTTTATAAAACATTTCATACATTACAAAATGCTTCAAATCTGAATTCCAGTAAATAATTAACTCTCATTTTTTGGAGGGGTCTCTTATTTCTATTTCAACAATCTTACTGTATTTGTGCAAGATAAGTATGCTATGAATATATTTGGGAAAAGATGGGATATAAGTTACAAGTAAAGTAGAAACTAAGAACCCTGGATAATAATCTTGCAATCATTATTTTAAGTTTATAGAACCCTTTCACACACTCACTGTTTAGCTATAAACACAACTAGGCTATTATTTTAGTAAGTTCTTTAGTGTATAAAAATAAATTAAAAGAGATCGGGCAGAAAAAAATTTAAATGTAAAACCTTTTTATATACTCACAGGTGGACTGTCTCTTCACACTGCCTATACCAAGGAGCTAGTATAAAGATCAAACAATAAATGTGGAAGTACTTCTCTGAACTGCAAAGCACTACACATTGAAAGAACAGATAATATGCTTTCTCTTAAAATGAAGAGAAATAAAACTGTACATAAATATTTTCTAGAGGGGTCATATGCTTTTGATGAAGGCACCTGTGTAACCAGATGGGTTACTTCACCTTACACTCAAGTCTTCAAAAAACCTATTACAGGGGACTTCCCTGGTGGTCCAGTGTCTAAGACTCCACGCTCCCAATGCAGGGGGACTGGGTTCGATCCCTGGTCAGGAAACTAGAGCCCGCATGCCACAACTAAAAGATCCCACGTGCTGCAACTAAAAGATCCCGTGTGCTGCACCTAAAGATCCCACGTGCTGCAACTAAGATCCGGTGCAGTCAAATAAATAAATAAATAAATAAATAAATAAATATTTTTAAAAAAGAACTTAAAAAAACAAAACAAAAAAACCCCTATTACATTAGTGAGAATTTGACAATACTGCCACAAATAAGAAAATTGGCTTTACCTATACATATACATGAAGATCATGCTTTATGAAAGCATTATTCCAGGTAATATTTCAATAGCTTAAAAGAATATCATAACACTAAGTGAAACAAAGCTTAAAAGAATATCATAACACTAAGTGAAACAAAGTATATGAATTATTCAGTTTTATTAATATAGCAAGTGACAATGTAAACATTCTGTTATACTAATTGACCAAAAAGATAAATATTTATAATATTGATAGTTATAGAAATATAAGAATAAAGGTTGATTACATGATCTTTTCTCTAACAGCTCTTGATTTTAATAGTTACTGGTTTTTCAACATAATGAATACATTTAAAAATTCATAGCGAAATCCATACACCTGTGGTCAATTAATCAACAACAACGGAGGCAATAATATATTAATACAATGGAGAAAAGACAGTCTCTTCAACAAGTGGTGGTGGGAAAGCTGGACAGCTACATGTAAATCAATATGAACACTCCCTCACACTATATACAAAAAAAACTTCAAAATACTTTAAATACCTAAGTATAAGACATGACACCATAAAACTCCTAGAAAAGAACATAGGCAAAACATTCTCAGATATAAACTGTAGCAATATTTTCTTAGATTAGTCTCCCAAGGCAAAAGAAATATAAGCAAAAATGAACAAATGGGACCTGACCTAATCAAACTTAAAAGCTTTTGCACAGCAAAGGAAACCATAAACAAAATGAAAAGACAACCTAGGGAATGGGAGAAAATATTTGTAAATCACGTGACCTACAAGGGGTTAATATCCAAAATATACAAACATCTCATACAACTCAAAAAAACAAACCACCCAATCAAAAAATGGGCAGAAGACCTAAAGAGACATTTCTCCAAAGATGACATACAGATGGCCAACAGGCACATGGAAAGATGCTCAACATCCATAATTATTAGAGAAATGCAAATCAAAACTACAATGAGATATCACCTCATACCAGTCAAAATGGGTATCATCAAAAAGTCTACAAATAATAAATCTGGAGAGGGTGTGGGGAAAAGGGAACCCTCCTACACTGTTGGTGGGAATGTAAATTGGTGCGGCCCCTATGGAAAACAGTGTGGAGATTCCTTAAAAAACTAAAATTAGAGCTACCATATCCAGCAATTCCACTCCTTGGCATATATCCCGAAAAGATGAAAACTCTAATTCAAAAAGATACATGCACCCCAATGTTCATAGCAGCACTATGTACAAGAGCCAAGACATCGAAGCAGCCCAAGGGCCCATCAATGGATGATTGGCTTAGGAAGATGTGGTATATTTATATACAATGGAATATGTATTACTCAGTCATAAAAAAGAATGAAATATTACCATTTGCAGCAACATGGATGGACATAGAATATATCATACTAAGTGAAGTAAGTCAAACAGAGAAAGACAATTATAAGATATCACTTATATGTGGAATCTAAAAAAATAATACAAATGAATCTATATAAAAAACAGAAAAACTCACAGACAAAGAAAACAAACTTATGGTTACCAAAGGGGAAAGGGAGGGGTGGTGGGATAAATTAGGAGTATGAGATTAACAGATACAAACTACTATACATAAAACAGATAAGCAACAAGGATTTACTGTATAGCAAAGGGAACTATATTCAGTATCTTATAGTAACCTATAATTGAAAATAATCTGAAAAATATATATATATACAACTGAATCTCTTAGCTGTACTCCTGAAACTAACACAGTATTGTAAATTAACTATATTTCAGTAAAAAAAAAAAAAAGTTTTTTTGTTTTTTTTTAATGAACAATGCTATACCATACTTACCCCACCTCACTGTCTTGTTCTGCCCGGAGCATAGCAAGCCACTGCTGTTTATACACAGAAGATAGCCATTCTAAAATGTAAAAATACATATAAGAATAATAAGAAATATGGAAAAACATAAAGGATTTAAAAATTTTAAGAAGTTGATAAAATTTTTACCATTTTAAAATTCAAGTTTAAAACAGCAATAAGTAAAGCTGGTAATTTATATTTTATAAATATGCTATAACAATACGGCTTAATGCTTTTTAAAGTGGTAAATGTTATCTTCCTTTGCTTTAGGACAGACTCTACTTAGATCACATACATTTAAAACTTTAGTTAAAAGTATATTCTTGTATTTAATAATTTCCTTTTCATAGCTCATACTATTTTTCATTTGTGAGAAACATACCGAAAGTAATATTTTCAGTTTTTACAAAAACTTTAATAGAAAACTGAATGGATTGTTCCTATATTAAATTATCTAAAAACAATTAATCAGAAATATACCATCTCTAAATTAGATGAATTATGCAACTCAAGAAATAATTTTGACACGATTTAGATAACTATTATAATTTAAATTATTGTAAATGGAATAATTATAGATATTCTTCCCTTTAATAATAAGCATATAATTTTTCCACAAAATTTGACTGTGGAAGCTGAAATTTTAATTATTTTACATAAAAACATGGATTTATTAAAAATATAAGCAGAACTGGCTTAGCACCATATTTATTTTTCTGCTCTTATTTATTCCCAACTAAAAGGGTAGTTTTTCTAATTTTTAAGTTAAATGATTTCTCTACCTCTACCAAAAGGCAGGGGAAAAACCTTACTGCAATTAAAATCCGGGTTTTCACTTCATAATTCTCTACCTAATAAAAGGTATCCAGATGACTTGCACTGATTTATTGGTGTCCTTCCTTAAAATTCTCTATAAATACACTTATGAGTGCTTCTTTCCCTAAAATAATATTGTTGCTATTATAAGGAATAACTGCTGAATATCTAGGCCACAAACAATTCATTTTCAGTAGGTAAAGACTAGCAGCAAAGTTTATGTGACTCAGTATACCTACACACATATTGTCCATCTTATTTGCAAGGTATCTGGATTTTAAAATTCTGTTTTACTGTATTTTATTTTTAAAAAAAGCTGATCCCTTCCCATTAAAATGATCTCTCAACTCACTACTGGTTATGCCTGTAGTTTGAAACTCACTGATCTAGAGATAGAATATGGCTTTTCATGATTCATTTATAAAAATGGAATGAAAGGGTTACACATTCATATTCTCAAATATCATATAAGCTATATCCCATGAAAATGTTTTAAAATTTAGTTTCAACAACTTTGAATAAACTCCTTTAAAACTAAAAGCATTTTTGTTTTGGCTGCGCCTCCTGGCTTGCAGGATCTTAGTTTCCTGACCAGAGATTGAACCTAGGCCTCGGCAGTGAAAGCACCGAATCCTAACCACTGGACTACCAGGGAATTCCCTGAAAGCATTTTTAACAAGTTAAAAACGTGGGTACACATTTTTGTCCCTCCTTTCTTGCCTTAATCTAAAAGAGTAAAAAGTCAAACTAGAAATCTTTTTGGTCACTGGTAGTTCATCCAGTAGCAGCAGCCCCAAAATAAGTCACTAGAACCACTAGTTCAAATGCAATGTTGACAGTTGATACACAGGGGGAAATCTCTGATAAAATGAGATTGAAAAACATGGGATAAAAATAAGTGAAACAATTTGCCTTATACAGAGTTTTTAATATGATTATATGCAGACATATCTCCCAAAACACAGATACACTAGGCAGAGTTTGCCAGAATCCTTTTTGGCAGAGTTAGTGTTCAGTGAAAAGATTCTGAAAAAGTGCCTTCAAGAAACTTCCACTCAGTAAAAACAAATTTAAGCACTTTTAAACTTTATCAGACCAAAATACAAAACAAAAACTCAGAACGGGCACATCAAAGTAGCATTTGACAGTGCTATAAATCAGCAGCTGCAGATCTAATCGACAGCAGTTTTGAATGTAAACACAGTACTTTTCTAATAGAATAAATGAGATAAGTCAGAATGAATTTATTTAGATCATGTCTCTTGTCTTATACAAAGGATATGGGGAAGGGGGTCTCCAAAAGTATACTATTTGAAAATCTAAATGTCTTAGATTTACAAAACTTTAAAACACAAACAGGAAGATAAGATATGCCCCAAATTTGCCTAGTTTTACTGTTTAAATGAAAGAAACAGTGTACATTCAGGTATATACACATACAAAAATCTACTCACAACCAGTAAAGCATATAGCAAAAAACAGCCTACAGGTTGAATGTTATATGAAACACGTTAAGTCAGAATTAGATCATGAAGGTGAAGGACAGTCTACATAATAAAAAATTCCTATCTGGATAAAAGAATATTTTGTACAGAGCATCTAGGTATATTAGTATAAAATTATGGAGAAGCTCGTCTCAAAGATCTTCATGTATAATAACCTAAAAATCTAGTTCCAAAAGATGACAAATGTACTCTACTGAGTACAGTATTTCTCAATAAAACTAATTACATGAATTTATATACCTTTTCATTTTAAGCAACTTATTTTCATAAAATTCATACTGCTTTAGCAATTATCATCTCTATTGAATTTACAAAACTATTAAGCATTAAGTTTCCCCATTATTCCCACAACAGTAATTCCTGATATAAAAAGTTACAAGAATACCCATTTTCTTGCCCACAATACAAAGTAAGGGAATAAATCTATTTCATTACTTTGTTATCAAAAGCCAAAAAATTAAACATATTCAAAAGAATGGTGATTCAAAGTTACTGCTTAAGTTTCTGCAATTGGATATGCAAACTTGAAGAGATTAAACATAGTGGATTTCTTTTAAGTAAGATGTAGCCAAAAAAAATAAGGGCTTTAGAACAGGAAAGACTTGGGGTTGCATTTGAGCTCTGCTTCTCACTAGCTGTAGGACAGGATAGTAATACTTCACTTCAACTATAAAATGGGAACAACTGCCTTGATAATTTCAAAGATTATGTTACATGATAGGTGTTAAATGTATAATCTGGCATATTACCTGGGACACTGTGAAGAATCTACACATATTTGTTTACTTTTCCTCCTCCCCTTTAAGGTTCTTAGGTTAGGAGCTACAACCTAAACTTATCTGATAGAGTAAATACAGTATTAGGCCATATGTAAGCTAGTATGTTTCAGAAAATGATTTTAGTTCACACAAACTGAGTGCCTACTACCTGTCAAGCACTGTACTATGTACCTGAGGGGAAAAGATGAAAAACATACAGTCCAACCAGGACACAGATATATTCTGTACTACAGTAATCTAGAAAGAGATGATGATGTCTTAACAAGGAAGTGGTAGCAGGCAAAAAAATGAGGTGAGTTTGAGAATTATCTAGGGAAAAAATCTATAGGAATGGTGAATGGATGTGGAGGAAAAGAGTTTGAGGAGGACAGGATGACTTGCAGGATTCTGCCATTTTTGTGAGGCTGGGTGGGTTATTAATGTTGATGACTGATAAGCGAACGTGGGAAGAAAAAAGAACGCAGGGACTAGAGCTGGAGGGGAAAGATATAAGTACTGTTTTGTTTTTTTTTTAAAGAATTTATGTATTTATTTATTATTTATTTTTGGCTGTGTTGGGTCTTCATTGCTGCGTGCGTGCTTTCTCTAGTTGCGGCGAGCGGGGGCTACTCTTTGTTGCGGTGCGCGGGCTTCTTATTGCGGTGGCTTCTCTTGTTGCGGAGCACGGGCTCTAGGTGCACAGGCTTCAGTAGTTGTGGCACACGGGACTCAGCAGTTGTGGCTCGGGGGTTGTACAGCGCAGGCTCAGTAGTTGTGGCGCATGGGCTTAGTTGCTCCGCGGCATGCAGGGTCTTCCCCGACCAGGGCTCGATCCCGTGTCCCCTGCATTGGCAGGCGGCTTCTTAACCACTACGCAACCAGGGAGGCCCATAAGTACTGTTTTGAATAGATGAACTGAAGCAATTTACAGATGGCTAGTAACAGCTGGATATTCAAGTATGAAACCCAGGGGAGAGGTCAGAACTAGAATCTTTCAGTAAGTCATATGAATGAAGGAAATCACTCTGGGACACTATATAGAATGAAAAGATCAATGATGCGCTAAGGGCACCCTCAGGAAGCTAAGAGGTGGGCAGAGTAAGAGAAGCTTACAAAAGAAAAAGAGAAGGAATGGTCAGAGAGACAGGAAAAGAATCAGGAGAGTACAGTATTTCTAAACTAAGGTAGTACTGTAAGAATTTCAAGAAAAAAACTAACAAACCATGATATAAAATGCTAGAGAAGTTAAAATAAGACTAACATGAGGCCACTAGATTTTACAAACAGGACAAACCTAACTTTTGCTAGAAAGTTTCAGTGAAATAGTGGGGCCAAAGACAGACTGAAGTGGGTTGAGGAATGACTGAAAGGTAAGGAGATGGAGACAGCAACTCTGAAGAAGGTGATTATAAGGGACAGGAGCAATTACCATGAAGGGGACTCAGGGTCAAGACCGGGGGCCGAGGCGCAGGGGGAGGGAGGGATTTGTTTTGTTTTTTAATAAGAGATTTGACCACACTTATAAGCTGAGGGAGAACAGGAGGGGGTTGAAGATACAGATTATTAAATGACAGTGCAAAATTCCATAATAAACAGGAAGTGATAGGATTATGAACACAGTAGAAGGTTGGCTTGAACAGGGAGGGAGCACCTCAACCTCTGGGACAGGACAGGAAGGACAGGTGAAGAAGCCCAGGAATCTAAACAAATTTTTGCCTGATTACCTTGGAAAAATTTATAAATTTTTTTTTTTAAGAAGGGAATTTTTTTTTTAATATTTATTTATTTATTTATGGCTGTGTTGGGTCTTCGTTTCTGTACAAGGGCTTTCTCTAGTTGTGGCAAGCGGGGGCCACTCTTCACCGCGGTGCGCAGGCCTCTCACTATCGCGGCCTCTCTTGTTGTGGAGCACGGGTTCCAGTCACGCAGGCTCAGTAATTGTGGCTCACGGGCCCAGTCGCTCCGCAGCATGTGGGATCTTCCCAAACCAGGGCTCGAACCCGTGTCCCCTGCATTGGCAGGCAGACTCTCAACCACTGCGCCACCAGGGAAGGCCTTATAAATTTATATAAAATTTATATAAAAATTTAAAGGAGAATTTATATAAAAAAATAGAAGGAGAGTTCCCATACTGACAGCGAGGTTATTGGAGAGGAAGCTTGAACAGAGTGGCAGAGGTTTGATATATAATTGCTGAAGCAAATGAAAAAGAGGAATGACCAAGTAAAAGTAGTATATAAGGAGTCCCAAGGTCCAGGCTTAGCATTGAAATATGAGTTTGCAGTGGCACCAATACAAAAGTTATAGAATGCTCTGGAGCAGTACTCAGCACAGAGTAGAGGGTACAGAAACAAAGAAGGTTTAATTTAGTTTTAGAATTTTGTAAAGTAGAAGGACAAAGAGTTGAAAGCAACTGTGAAAGAGAGTGGTCCAGATGATCTAACATGAAATCAAGGCCTGAAAGGAAGAAAAGGCAGGAGGTTTGGAAGACTGGCAGAAAATGGAGGGCTTAAAACGGACTGGAGGGCTTCCCTGGTAGTGCAGTGGTTAAGAATCCGCCTGCCAATGCAGGGGACACGGCTTTGAGCCCTGGTCGGGGAGGATCCCACATGCAGCAGAGCAACTAAGCCTGTGCGCCACAACTACTGAGCCTGCACTCTAGAGCCTGCACGACACAACTACTGAAGACCGCGCGCCTAGAGCCTGTGCTCTACAAGAGAAGCCACCGCAATGAGAAGCCCCTGTACTGCAATGAAGAGTAGCCCCTGCTTACCGCAACTAGAGAAAGCCCACACGCAGCAACAAAGACCCAACTCAGCCAAAAATAAATAAATAAATAAATTTATTTATTTATTTTAAAAACATCTTTATTGGAGTATAATTGCTTTACAATGGTGTGTTAGTTTCTGCTTTATAACAAAGTGAATCAGTTATACATATACATATGTTCCCACATCTCTTCCCTCTTGCATTTCCCTCCCTCCCGCCCTCCCTATCCCACACCTCTAGGTGGTCACAAAGCACAGAGCTGATCTCCCTGTGCTATGCGGTTGCTTCCCACTAGCTATCTATTTTACGTTTGGTAATGTATATATGTCCATGCCACTCTCTCTCTTTATCACATCTTACCCTTCCCCCTCCCCATATCCTCAAGTCCATTCTCTAGTAGGTCTGTGTCTTTATTCCCGTCTTGCCACTAGGTTCTTCATGACATTTTTTTTTTCCCCTTAGATTCCATATATATGTGTTAGCATACTGTATTTGTTTTTTTCTTTCTGACTTACTTCACTCTGTCTGACAGACTCTAGGTCCATCCACCTCACTACAAATAACTCAATTTCGTTTCTTTTTATGGCTGAGTAATATCCATTGTATATATGTGCCACATCTTCTATATCCATTCATCCGATGATGGACACTTAGGTTGCTTCCATGTCCTGGCTATTGTAAATAGAGCTGCAATGAACATTTTGGTACATGACTCTTTTTGAATTATGGTTTTCTCAGGGTATATGTCCAGTAGTGGGATTGCTGGGTCATATGGTAATTCTATTTTTAGTTTTTTAAGGAACCTCCATACTGTTCTCCATTGTGGCAGTATCAATTTACATTCCCTCCAACAGTGCAAGAGTGTTCCCTTTTCTCCACACCCTCTCCAGCATTTACTGTTTCTAGATTTTTTGATGATGGCCATTCTGACTGGTGTGAGATGATTATCTCATTGTAGTTTGGATTTGCATTTCTCTAATGATTAATGATGTTGAGCATTCTTTCATGTGTTTGTTGGCAATCTGTATATCTTCTTTGGAGAAATGTCTGTTTAGGTCTTCTGCCCATTTTTGGATTGGGTTGTTTGTTTTTTTGTTATTGAGCTGCATGAGCTGCTTGTAAATCTTGGAGATTAATCCTTTGTCAGTTGCTTCATTTGCAAATATTTTCTCCCATTCTGAGGGTTGTCTTTTGGTCTTGTTTATGGTTTCCTTTGCTGTGCAAAAGCTTTTAAGTTTCATTAGGTCCCATTTGTTTATTTTTGTTTTTATTTCCATTTCTCCAGGAGCTGGGTCAAAAAGGATCTTGCTGTGATATATGTCATACAGTGTTCTGCCTATGTTTTCCTCTAAGAGTTTGATAGTGTCTGGCCCTACATTTAGGTCTTTAATCCATTTTGAGTTTATTTTTGTGTATGGTGTTAGGGAGTGTTCTAATTTCATACTTTTACATGTACCTGTCCAGTTTTCCCAGCACCACTTATTGAAGAGGCTGTCTTTTCTCCACTTTATATGCTTGCCTCCTTTATCAAAGATAAGGTGACCATATGTGCGTGGGTTTATCTCTGGGCTTTCTATCCTGTTCCATTGATCTATGTTTCTATTTTTGTGCCAGTACCATATTGTCTTGATTACTGTAGCTTTGTAGTATAGTCTGAAGTCAGGGAGCCTGATTCCTCCAGCTCCATTTTTCGTTCTCAAGCTTGCTTTGGCTATTCGGAGTCTTTTGTGTTTCCATACAAACTGTGAAATTTTTTGTTCTAGTTCTGTGAAAAATGCCAGTGGTAGTTTGATAGGGATTGCACTGAATCTGTAGATTGCTTTGGGTAGTAGAGTCATTTTCACAATGTTGATTCTTCCAATCCAAGAACATGGTATATCTCTCCATCTATTTGTATTATCTCTAATTTCTTTCATCAGTGTCTTATAATTTTCTGCATACAGGTCTTTTGTCTTCTTAGGTAGGTTTATTCCTAGATATTTTATTCTTTTTGTTGCAATGGTAAATGGGAGTGTATGAGAAGCCCACGTACCACAATGAAGAGTAGCCCCCGCTTACCGCAACTAGAGAAAGCCCACGCGCAGCAACAAAGACCCAACTCAGCCAAAAATAAATAAATAAATAAACAAATAAATTTATTTATTTAAAAAAAACGGATTGGAAAGCAAACAACAGTGTAAAAGGAATGAGACTATGAACATGCTAGAAGGTTATAGCTTGCAAACTACTGGATTTCTCATGCTGAGAAATTCTGGGTTACAACAAGGTTCATAGGTGGCAAGTGCTTAATGATCAGCAAAGATAAATGTTACAGGAGTTGAGGTCAAATTACTAGGAGGCTAGGGTACTTAATGGAATGATAATATGGACACATTATGTTACTGAACAGAGGTAGAGAGGCAGACAGAAATTAAGTGCCCAAGTCTTAATGAATGTGGAAGAATGACTACGGATCAGAAGAGAAAGAATAGAGGGTGAGTTGGATCATATGCAACAATGATTTGGAAAGGGCACTGAGGGGGCTGGGCCCATTACTATCTGGCCTCCTAACCCTTTATTAGCAGGGTGTCTTAAGAGACAGAAAGTCCTCTACAGAGGGAAAATAGTCTCTTCTGGGAGAGCGAAATAAATGGAGAGAAGAGATGGAAGACATGAGAGGACATAAGAGAAAGGTCAGGGAGGAATGGCAACAAGAGAGGTCAGAGGTATCAAAGGGAAGGGAAGTATGACAATGAAAGCATGGAATGAAACACACATAATGATCGGACCTAATGTAAATCTAATTCCATGATATAATGGAATCAACTGTGCTTGACAGAGTTAAATCCTAAAATACAATGCTTCTATACAAAATCCTGATTTAATTTGGAATTAAACATATTTCTATTAAAATTTTAATTTTAATTTAATTTTTTCTACTTTAATTTCTATTTGAATTTAATTCTGACCTAAAGATGATCAAAATGTATGCATTAAAATTCCCCAGATTACTGAATGCATAACTTTGCATAATGTTAACACGTGTTCGGCACTATTTCTGAAAAATGATCAGTCAATTTTAGCTAAGTAATTGAAATTATTTTCATTTATTTCAAATCTAGGATACATTCCTATTGAGAGCATTTACCAATGTACCTTAAAAATGTGAGCTATGTGGCCACTTTCTGCCCTCTCACAAACAGCATGGGATATAATTTTAATTTATACTCTGCTTTTGAAATGATAACTTTAATTTGGATATATAGGAAAAACTATTTGTCCATTTATATTCTAAAAGGAAAAAAAAATGCCCTCTACTGTAATTTTAGGTCAGGAAAAAAAATGGCTGAAATCTGGTCAGAAATTTAGGATATAAATTCTTTTTAATTTTATACTAAATAAAATATTTCAAGACTAGAAATACTTGTACCCATTTGCATTCCAAAAATATAAAGCTTATCCACTTGCATCACAGAAAACACCTAAATTAAACTACTTTAGAACAGACTTTATTTTTTAACCTCTTTCAAAATTCATTTCTAGAGAGCCTTAAAAGCAAGTATGATTAGAGTGGGAGTATGTAATAGGCCTTGGCATCTAATATTACACCATTGCTAGGGTCTGGTGTATAACACATACTAAAACTATTACAGAACTGCTATACTATAAGGGAACATAACCTTCAAGAGAAACTGTGACTTAAAAAACAAACAAACAAACAAACAACAAAAAACTCCCAGACCCACGACCCACACAAACGTAATACAAATGATTTATACAAAATTAACCAAAAAACCACTGTCTATAAACCTGCCTAGAATGATTTTATAAAAACTGCATTATTTTAAAACTACCAGAAATGTTAACTCTGGGTTTGTTTTCCATTCAATACTTTTGTAAATAAATTACAGATTTCAGTAACAATTTAAATCTATAAACACATAGCTATATTAAAAACTGAGGTGTCAAAAAAATTACAACTTTCAGACAAATCTATACAAATTTACAAGTCAATCTTCAAACAAATTCTATTTTCTGTTTCTTAAATGCAAATATAGTACTAAACTTAATCCTACGCAAGCACTAGATACTTAACTTAAAAAATTAAATCAGTAATTGTTTCAAAATTTTAAAATTTTAATTGGCAAAGATATTACATTTGCTTTGACACAAAGTCTTAAGTAGGATAAGAAAAAAAAACAGAAAATAGCAAATTTAAGGGGTATTAATAGAAAAAGCAGTTGACCTCTAAATAGTACTTCAAAAGTCTTTTTTATTTTATTTAATTAATTTATTTTTTTTTCAAAAGTCTTTTGAAAGTCTAGTCCAAAATAGTGTACTGGTTAAGCAGATTAAAGAACACACACATTATAGAATACTATATAGCCATTTAAATGTTCTGAAGAGTATTTAATGATATGGGAAAATACTCACAATATATAATGTGAACACAGAATATTATCTATATGGTATGATTCTGCTTTGGTATAAAAATGTATACCTTATTGGAATTAAGGATAATTTCTATTTTCCTCATTATTTTTTTCTATGATGTTACTATTATAATCAGAAAGATATTACTTAAAATCATAATTTCATCATGTTCTTACCTGAAGGTACTAGAGAATCTTGTTCGATAATTCTCGCAGAGGCCAAATCACTGATAATATACTGTAACCTTAAATGTCTGAATACTGACACAAATGGTTTTCCTTGCTCAGTTTCAAGGAAGGTCATACCTTCAAAATCTGTAAAAGAAACCAAAAAGACAGCTTAAATTAAATACCCATTCTTTTCAAATCAATTTATTTATTCCTACATGTTTTTATGGGCAGGGACACACACATACACACACACACACACACACACACACACACACACGTCTATTAGAATACAAATAAGCTAGTTTCAAAGTTTTCAAGGATTATATAAACTTTGGGCGTGTGGATAAAAAACTTGGGGAGATTTAGAAAAAAGCCCCAGGAAATTAACTTTGGTCCTAATTAGACCCTTGGGCTGGGAATTCAATTGACACCTTTCTGGAGTTTGGAGCTTACAGCGCAGCAAGGTGGGAAAAGAAGGCTTGAGAATGGTGGTTAGGGTTCAGGTATCTTTCCAGAATCCCACCACTTCAGTGGAACTCTAGAGCCCAGATGCCTCACTCAAGGGTCTTCACAAGATACACAGGACATGGAACATTTCTTGGGATCTTTCTAATTTATGCTTTAGTTACATGTGATGAACACTAGTTAATACATTAATTCTCTATTAAAATACAAAATAAGATACAAAGACATTGTAGCCATGGATTTGCAACACAAGGGTAGTATTTATTGTTAAAATAATTCAAGTTTATCAATCTTTTCTTTTAGGGAGAATTTAAGGTTATTTCTAAAAATACTCTCAGTTGCATTCTAATATGCTTTCATGAGTGGGAAGGAAAGATCTGGAGTTACTGCTATCAAGCAGAGACTTGTACATAATCCCTAGCCTGTTCTCTATTACAAGGTATACCCATGGCAGTGGACTCAGCCTTGTTGCTATTAAAGATAGTAAATAAAAGAAGCAATCCCTACATATAATTGTGCAGAAAAATTCCTAAATTTCTATTGTTCTGATGGCCCTGACCCATATATATCTGAAAAGTCAAATAATTAAGAAAACCTAAGAGAAATATACTAAAATACAGTGGGTGAGAGGACCACGAGTGATTTTTTGGTCTTATTTCCTGAGTATTCATCACTTTTATAATTTAAAAACTGTATGAAATAAGCCTATAAAGTCCTCACTGAAAAACAACTTATAAAGTCCTCACTGAAAAACAAGAGCATCAGACATACATTTTGCCTTATGCAATAAATGTTTCCCTGAAAAGTTATCTTAAAATGTATACTTTTACACTACTGAGGCTGGGATGGAGAGCCTGGAGTGGGAAAACCAGAAGGGGACCACAGCTCCTTATTCTAGTTTCTGCCACTTAGGCTACAGAATAATTTCTCTCTTGATGGACTGCTGCAGTTAATCCAACTGGAGCTCAAATGAGCATAAATTTATGTCAACATTTACCTAACATCTATTGTTTCCATTGAGTCCCTTTGTCCACACCCCCCCAAAATAGTTATTTATTTATTTTGGCTTTGCTGGGTCTTAGTTGCGGCATATGGGATCTTCAGTGTGGCATGCATGCGGGATCTAGTTCCCCGACCAGGGATCTAACCCAGGCCCCCCCTGCACTGGGAGCATGGAGTCTTACCCACTAGACCACCACGGAAGACCCCCTTTGCCTTTTTAGCTTCTCCACCGTCCTTATCTTTTTCAGCTTTTATCTCTGTTTTTTAAGTTAAATTTTTTCCTCTACTTTTTTCCTTTATAATTTCTCAAATCCCTCTTTAAATGCCATAATGTAGCTCTGAAGTATAATTTAACATAGAAGTTTAGCATTTTGTTCTTCAAGCAAATCAAGTTATAGATTTTACTGATATAGTCATTTACACATTTTTGGTTCATGAGCTTGAAGGAAAAATAATTAGCTAGTAAATCTCACTACATAAAATAATTCTCAAAATTTATTTAAACATGAGAAAAAGAGCACTAAATTTTAATATAAGAACCTCTATTCATCAAAAGATACGTTCAGAAAAGTAAAAAAAAACTACAAACTGAAAGATAAATGCAACACACACTTATGACAAAGAATCAAGAATATATAAAGAATGCCGACAAATCAGTAAGAAAAGACAAATAAAATATTAAAATAGGAAAAAAACCTGAACAGACATTTCACAGAAGAAACATATGGCCGATAAACACACAAACAGGCGTTCAATCTCTTTAGTTTTCAAGGAAATGACAATCAATACCACAATATGAAATAGTTCAGTAACAAAAAAACAGGATGATATATTGTACGGTGGTGTGCTGGATCTGGCTTGTGCCAGCTCACAGGAGCTGATGGTATGCATTTCTTCCCAACTCCACATTCAGTGGTGTCACGTTAGTAGCCTGAAATTAGTCACGCTGGGAGAATTTGTATCATGAAAATTTTAAAAAATGCTACAAATAAGTGATTATTTTTTCAGAGAGGCAGCTTACCAGCACATCACTATGTCACGCATTCATGTTAAGACGTGCAAAATGCCATAACATTAAACATTTAACATTTTTTAAAAGCAAAGTCAGAGGGACACAATAGGAAAGAAGCACATGAGCAGACTGAAGTTACTAATGTTCTAGTACTTGAAGATTAGTTCACTGAGGTTCAATACATAATTTAAAAAAATGAAAAAGGTGGCCATGCGTGGACCAAAAATGACAGTGAACTACGAAAATCGTGAACTAAGGATTATGATTTTTATCCACTTCCTTGCATCTGAGGGCCATTAAAATTTTGTTTTTTCTATATCTGTTTTATCCAGTCTCAATTTTCTCAGTGTAAATGAGGAGTTGAATTAGATCACTGCTAAGGTCCTCTCCAGCTCTAAAATCCCCTAGGTTTATCAGGGCCTGATTTTGATTAAATTTCAATTTAAAACAAGAAAGACAAGTTCTCAATAAAAATTTCAGGCATACCTGTTCTCCTCTTAGAAAACCAGACATCTGTTTCAGTCAAAAGCTGTTTTAAAGATCCATTCCAAGAAGGCACAAGTTGAAGGAACATCCACTAGGTTAAAAAAATAAATTAAAAAAATTACAAGACTTCATTTAGTTTATGATTTTACATTTTCAAACTGCCAATTTATTTATTTATTTATTTATTTAATTTTTTTGTTTACCAGGTATTTATTGAGCACCTCTTATATGCATTCCACTGCAGAGTCCCTAGAGGAATTTTTTTTTTTAACATCTTTATTGACGTATAATTGCTTTACAATGGTGTGTTAGTTTCTGCTTTAAAACAAAGTGAATCGGTTATACATATACATATCTTCCCATATCTCTTCCCTCTTGCATCTCCCTCCCTTTTTTTATTATACTTGTAATCTTCATCTCCAGCAGAATGGTTTACAGTTGACCCCAGGGAACCTTATATTTTCCCAATACCTCAGCATTGCTTAAGTAACCCTCTTACCTTGGTTTTCTGTTTTCCTGCTCTTTCATCTTTAATTCCATAAACCACTTCTATGCCCCTTCTATGTCCTCTCTTTCTCATATATTTCCTATGGCATTTGAATCTGTTTTTAGTCACATGCTATACAGCATAGGTTGGTTTTCAGTTACTTTTTAAGGGTGTGCTTGTCTATTATTTAAGGCAAGCTTATGAAATATAGAATGACAGGAACTGTGTTTCACACTTTTATTTTCTTCTCAGTACCCACTGCTTTGTACATAATGTATGCTTAATAAAATTTGTCCATTGATCTTTATTATATATTTTAAATTGTATCTGGTGGCCATCAATTTCCTTGAAAGAGCTTGGTACATTCTTATCCTGGTGATCTAATATGCGTAATAGCTCCTAGGAGATAAGCTCCAGTAGAACAAATTTTTCCTTTCTCTTTCCTCCTTCCTTTCTTTCTTTTCTTTCATTCCCTCCCTCCCTCCCTTCCTTCCTTCTTCCTTTTTTCCTTTCTTCCTTCTTCTCTCTGTCTTTCTCTCTCTTTTTTTAAATGTATAATTTTTATTTACTATTTTTTTCATTTTCCAGTTTCACTTTATTGTATTCAATTTTGATGCTCAACTGATAATCCTTCTCTACCAAAAAATATATAGCACCAAAATTATCATCTCTCTCTATGTACATATCTAGATATAGCTATATATTTATATAGATGTTTAGATATTCTAAATTTGAGGAATTTTGTTTTCTGATTTAATTAATTTTAGTGTAACTAGTACTTTTTTATTTTTATTTTTTAATATATTTTAAAAATTTAATTAAATATTTTTATTCAGGTATAGTTGGTTTATAATACTATATAAATTTCAGGTGTACAATGTAGTAATTCACAATTTTTAAAGGTTATACTCCATTTACAGTTATTATAAAATATTGGCTATATCCCCCATATTGTATGATGTATCCTTGTAGCTTATTTATACCTAATAGTTTATACCTCTTTTTTTTTTTAAGATCTTTAGAAATTTCATGTAATGTCTGAAACATTTATACTAACATATTTCCATACAAATAACCCAATGAAAGTTTAGTATTAGTTGTTTTGTTTTTTTTATACCGCAGGTTCTTATTAGGCATCAATTTTATACACATCAGTGTATACATGTCAATCCCAATCGCCCAATTCAGTACACCACCATCCCTACCCCACCGCAGTTTTCCCCCCTTGGTGTCCATATGTCCATTCTCTACATCTGTGTCTCAACTTCTGCCCCGCAAACTGGCTCATCTGTACCATTTTTCTAGGTTCCACATACATGCGTTAATATACGATATTTGTTTTTCTCTTTCTGACTTACTTCGCTCTGTATGACAGTCTCTAGATCCATCCACGTCTCAACAAATGACTCAATTTCGTTCCTTTTTATGGCTGAGTAATATTCCACTGTATATATGTACCACAACTTCTTTATCCATTCGTCTGCTGACGGGCATTTAGGTTGCTTCCATGACCTGGCTATTGTAAATAGTGCTGCAATGAATATTTGGGTGCATGTGTCTTTTTGAATTATGGTTTTCTCTGGGTATATACCCAGTAGTGGGATTGCTGGGTCATATGGTATTTCTATTTTTAGTTTTTAAGGAACCTCCATACTGTCTCCATAGTGGCTGTATCAATTTACATTCCCACCAACAGTGCAACAGGGTTCCCTTTTCTCCACACCCTCTCCAGCATTTGTTGTTTGTAGATTTTCTGATGATGCCCATTCTAACTGGTGTGAGGTGATACCTCATTGTAGTTTTGATTTGCATTTCTCTAATAATTAGTGATGTTGAGCATCTTTTCATGTGCTTCGTGGCCATCTGTATGTCTTCTTTGGAGAAATGTCTATTTAGGTCTTTTGCCCATTTTTGGATTGGGGTGTTTGTTTCTTTAATATTGAGCTGAATGAGCTGTTTATATATTTTGGAGATTAATCTTTTGTCCGTTGATTCGTTTGCAAATATTTTCTCCCATTCTGAGGGTTGTCTTTTCGTCTTGTTTATGGTGTCCTTTGCTGTGCAAAAGCTTTGAAGTTTCATTAGGTCCCATTTGTTTATTTTTGTTTTTATTTCCATTACTCTAGAAGGTGGATCAAAAAAGATCTTGCTGTGATTTATATCAAAGAGTGTTCTTCCTATGTTTTCCTCTAAGAGTTTTATAGTGTCCAGTCTTACATTTAGGTCTCTAATCCATGTTGAGTTTATTTTTGTGTATGGTGTTAGGGAGTATTCTAATTTCATTCTTTTACATGTAGCTGTCCAGTTTTCCCAGCACCACTTATTGAAGAGACTGTCTTTTCTCCATTGTATATCTTTGCCTCCTTTGTCATAGATTAGTTGACCATAGGTGCGTGGGTTTATCTCTGGGCTTTCTATCTTGTTCCATTGATCTATGTTTCTGTTTTTGTGCCAGTACCATATTGTCTTGATTACTGTAGCTTTGTAGTATAGTCTGAAGTCAGGGAGTCTGATTCCTCCAGCTCCGTTTTTTTCCCTCAAGGCTGCTTTGGCTATTCGGGGTCTTTTGTGACTCCATACAAATTTTAAGATGATTTGTTCTAGCTCTGTGAAAAATGCCATTGGTAATTTGATAGGGATTGCATTGAATCTGTAGATTGTTTTGGGTAGTATAGTCATTTTCACAATGTTGATTCTTCCAATCCAAGAACATGGTATATCTCTCCATCTGTTGGTATCATCTTTAATTTCTTTCATCAGTGTCTGATAGTTTTGTGCATACACGTTTTCTGTCTCCCTAGGTAGGTTTATTCCTAGGTATTTTATTCTTTTTGTTGCAATGGTAAATGGGAGTGTTTCCATAATTTCTCTTTCAGATTTTTCATCATTAGTGTATAGGAATGCAAGAGATTTCTGTGCATTAATTTTGTATCCTGCAACTTTACCATATTCATTAATTAGCTCTAGCAGTTTTCTGGTGGCAGTTTTAGGATTCTCTATATATAGAATCATGTCATCTGCAAACAGTGACAGCTTTACCTCCTCTCCTCCAATTTGTATTCCCTTTATTTCTTTTTCTTCTCTGATTGCCGTGGCTAGGACTTCCAGAACCATGTTGAAAAATAGTGGTGAGAGTGGACATCCTTGTCTCGTTCCTGATCTTAGAGGAAATGCTTTCAGTTTTTTACCATTGAGAATGATGTTTGCTGTGGGTTTGTCATATATGGCCTTTATTATGTTGAGGTAGGTTTCCTCTATGCCCACTTTCTGGAGAGTTTTTATCATAAATGGGTGTTGAATTTTGTCAAAAGGTTTTTCTGCATCTATTGAGATGATCATATGGTTTTTATTCTTCAATTTGTTAATATGGTGTATCACATTGATTGATTTGCGTATATTGAAGAATCCTTGCATCCCTGGGATAAATCCCACTTGATCGTGGTGTATGATCCTTTTAATGTGTTGTTGGATTCTGTTTGCTAGTATTTTGTTGAGGATTTTTGCATCTATATTCATCAGTGATATTGGCCTGTAGTTTTCTTTTTTTGTAGTGTCTTTGTCTGGTTTTGGTATCAGGGTGATGGTGGCCTCATAGAATGAGTTTGGGAGTGTTCCTTCCTCTGCAATTTTTTGGAAGAGTTTGAGAAGGATAGGTGTTAGCTCTTCTCTAAATGTTTGATAGAATTCACCTGTGAAGCCATCTGGTCCTGGACTTTTGTTTGTTGGAAGATTTTTAATCAAAGTTTCAATTTCATTACTTGTGATTGGTCTGTTCATATTTTCTGTTTCTTCCTGGTTCAGTCTTGGAAGGTTATACCTTTCTAAGAATTTGTCCATTTCTTCCAGGTTGTCCATTTTATTGGCATAAAGTTGCTTGTAGCAGTCTCTTAGGATGCTTTGTATTTCTGCGGTGTCTGTTGTAACTTCTCCTTTTTCATTTCTAATTTTATTGATTTGAGTCCTCTCCCTCTTTTTCTTGATGAGTCTGGCTAATGGCTTATCAATTTTGTTTATCTTCTCAAAGAACCAGCTTTTAGTTTTATTGATCTTTGCTATTGTTTTCTTTGTTTCTATTTCATTTATTTCCGCTCTGATCTTTATGATTTCTTTCCTTCTGCTAACTTTGGGTTTAGTTTGTTCTTTCTCTAGTTTCTTTAGGTGTAAGGTTAGATTGTTTACTTGAGATTTTTCTTGTTTCTTGAGGTAGGCTTGTATAGCTATAAACTTCCCTCTTAGAACTGCTTTTGCTGCATCCCATAGGTTTTCAATCATCGTGTTATCATGGTCACTTGTCTCTAGGTAGTTTTTGATTTCCTCTTTGATTTCTTCAGTGATCTATTGGTTATTTGGTAAAGTATTGTTTAGCCTCCATGTGTTTGTCTTTTCTACGTTTTTTTCCCTGTAATTCATTTCTAATCTCATAGCGTTGTGGTCAGAAAAGATGCTTGATATGATTTCAATTTTCTTAAATTTACTGAGGCTTGATTTGTGACCCAAGATGTGATCTATCCTGGAGAATGTTCCATGCGCACTTGAGAAGAACGTGTAATCTGCTGTTTTTGGATGGAATGTCCTATAAATATCAATTAAAACTATCTGGTCTATTGTGTCATTTAAAGCTTCTGTTTCCTTATTTATTTTCATTTTGGATGATGTGTCCATTGGTGTAAGTGAGCTGTTAAAGTCCCCCACTATTACTGTGTTACTGTCAAGTTCCTCTTTTATAGCTATTAGCAGTTGCCTTATGTACTGAGGTGTTCCTATGTTGGGTGCATATATATTTATAATTGTTATATCTTCTTCTTGGATTGATCCCTTGATCATTATGTAGTGTCCTTCTTTGTCTCTTGTAACATTCTTTATTTTAAAGTCTATTTTATCTGATATGAGTATAGCTACTCCAGCTTTCTTTTGATTTCCATTTGCATGGAATACCTTTTCCCATCCCCTCACTTTCAGTCTGTATGTGTCCCTAGGTCTGAAGTGGGTCTCTTGTAGACAGCATATAGATGGGTCTTGTTTTTGTATCCATTCAGCAAGCCTGTGTCTTTTGGTTGGAGCATTGACTCCATTCACGTTTAAGGTAATTATCGATATGTATGTTCCTATGACCATTTTCTTAATTGTTTTGGGTTTGTTTTTGTAGGTCCTTTTCTTCTCTTGTGTTTCCCACTTAGAGAAGTTCCTTTAGCATTTGTTGTAGAGCTGGTTTGGTGGTGCTGAATTCTCTTAGCTGTTGCTTGTCTGTAAAGCTTTTGATTTCTCCATCAAATCTAAATGAGATCCTTGCCGGGTAGAGTAATCTTGGTGTAGGTTCTTCCCTTTCATCACTTTAAGTATATCATGCCACTCCCTTCTGGCTTGTAGAGTTTCTGCTGAGAAATCAGCTGTTAACCTTATGGGAGTTCCCTTGTATGTTATTTGTCGTTTTTCCCTTGCTGCTTTCAATAATTTTTGTTTGTCTTTAATTTTTGCCAATTTGATTACTATGTGTCTCGGCGTGTTTCTCCTTGGGTTTATCCTGTATGGGACGCTCTGCGCTTCCTGGACTTGGGTGGCTAATTCCTTTCCCATGTTAGGGAAGTTTTCAACTATAATCTCTTCAAATATTTTCTCTAGTCCTTTTTCTCTCTCTTCTCCTTCTGGGACCCCTATAATGCGAATGTTGTTGCGTTTAACGTTGTCCCAGAGGTCTCGCAGGCTGTCTTCATTTCTTTTCATTCTTTTTTCTTTATTCTGTTCTGCAGCGGTGAATTCCACCATTCTGTCTTCCAGGTCACTTATCTGTTCTTCTGCCTCAGTTATTTTGCTATTGATTCCTTCTAGTGTAGTTTTCATTTCAGTTATTGTATTGGTCATCTCTGTTTGTTTGTTCTTTAATTCTTCTAGATCTTTGTTAATCATTTCTTGCATCTTCTCAATCTTTGCCTCCATTCTTATTCCGAGGTCCTGGATCACCTTCACTATCATTATTCTGAATTATTTTTCTGGAAGGTTGCCTATCTCCACTTCATTTAGTTGTTTTTCTGGGGTTTTATCTTGTTCCTTCATCTGGTATATAGCCCTCTGCCTTTTCATCTTGTCTATCTTTCTGTAACTGTGGTTTTTGGTCCACAGGCTGCAGGATTGTAGTTTTTCTTACTTATGCTGTCTGCCCTCTGGTGGATGAGGCTATCTAAGAGGCTTGATGGGAGGCTCTGGTGGTGGGTAGAGCTGACTGTTGCTGTGGCGGTCAGAGCGCCGTAAAACCAAACTGCTTCTTTAAAACATAGTATCTAAAAAATTTAATTTCCATTTTACAAGCAATTGAAAGAAGTAGAACTATCCCATGGTATGCTCAGAAGTCTTAAATTCATCATGGCATTAATCATGGTCCAAAGATAAAAACTAGATGAGTATATGATAAGGAATAAGCTAATCCCTGAAAAGTACTTATGGTCTCAAACACATGGTAGTTATAGTATTAAAAAGGTAAATGTTCTATGTGTGTGTGTGTATATATTATATATATATATATATATATATATAAAATATATACACACTATTATATTACATATATAATATACTACATATATATATAATATACTAATTTATTCTACTCACCAATTAATTCAGTTTCACTACATACTACGTGAGATTATAAAAGAAAGAAATTAAATATGGGAAAAAGGAGTTTCTTATTGGCTTAATGTTTCTTATTGCTGTTGAGACAGTATACAGAGTAATGAAGAGCATTACTGTTTTTTAAATCCTAGCCCTGTCATTTAATAGCTAGGGAAATTACATCACTATGTAATCTGGGCCTTAATTTCTTCATTTGTAAGATGAGCATGATAATATGTCAATGTCACAGGACATTAAAAGAATTAATATGTGTAACATACTTAGAGCAGTGCCTGGCACATAGTAAGCATTCATCGATAATTACGGGAAAGAATGAATACTACCAGTGGCTCAGAGATAGAAATGAACTGTCTACCCTCCTTTAACGACTGGTTAACACAGTTACTAAACTTCCCTGAGGAAAAATAGTAATAGAGTCTCATCTCTATCATAAGACAAACAATCCCAATGATATAACCTAGAAGGTGACTATTCCCAGATTTCACGACCACGTTAGTATAGACTCAACTACACTGTGAGTGTAGACTCAACTACATTTTTGTCCCATGTTAGCTAGGGACAAAAGGCTAAAGGCAAAATTATGCAGTGGGAAAAGCAATGGACTAGAATTCACAGACCTGGGTTCTGCCTCAAGCCTGCCACTTAACAATTGTAAGAATTCTAAGTTTTACCATCTACAGATCAAGAGTAATAGCCAATTTGTCTCTTCAGAGAGTTATGAAAACAAAATTATATTAAAAATGTTGAAACCTTTCAAAAGGATGAAGTGAAATATATGCCTGAAGTACAAAAGACCTTTAAAAGAATTTCAACATTCTCTAGAAAAACGTGTGAAAACTTCATCATAAAGTTATTAATTCAACTAAAGCTCAATTTTGCAAACATTTCTGAAAAACATATAAAACATTTAACATTTCTGATTATGTAAATAACAACATGTTAACTGTTGAAAAAAAATCTGGGAAAAAACAGATATGTATTCTTAGGAGAGGAAAGTATAAAGAATACCACTGAAATCAATCATGATATCAACTCCCTAAACATAAAGACTTCTTAACATTTTGGCATATTTCCTTTTACCTTTCTCACATTTATAATCCTTCCCTTACCACTGGACACTAGCTGTTTCCAGCTTTCCACTATTATAAGCAATGCAGTGGGGATATCTTTACACACATCATATAATGGCAATACCTTTTTAAGGGCTGTGTATACATCCATCTCCACTTGCATCACAAATAAGTTAGATGAACCAATGAGTTGTTTCATGACATTTATACTAGAAAAGATAAAATAGAAGTAGTGAGCCTCTCTTCATGCACAAGCTAAAAGACCCTGGTGGAACTGAAAACTTTAAGTCTTCTTTATCAAAAGAAAATGTGGAATTAAAAATTACATCAGTCTTTTTGCCCAAGACAAAGAATCTATCTGAACATAAGGATACTTTTAATTCAGACAGTATGCTGTGAAAGGTCTTTTCTTGCACTGACAGGGAAACAAGAGCTTTGCTGTGCTAATTAATCAAGTTAAAGCAAGGTCCCAGTAAGGTAAGTTTTAGTATGCTCTGATAAAGTGCCAGCCTTCCTCTTTTTTCTTTCCCCCTCATTCAATTAAAAAAAAAAAAAAAAAGACACTTGTCAAAATTCACTGAAAGAGATATATCTTCAAAGTCTATCTTTCACCTCTAGGCTTAAGAGAATTGCTTAGTCATAAAACATGTTTTTATTACTGTTAAGGAGATTAAAATCAAGAAATATGTATTAGTTTAAATTTAGAATGGAAATAATATCACTAGCTGTTTTTTCTTTTTTCCTTTTTCTTTCCTTCCTTTAAGCCACAAAAAGCCAGAAGAGCATCTGGGGCTTTAAGATGACCACTATGATTTATCTTCCTTTTGAAAAAGCTCAATGAGAAATTATAAAAGAGAAAAAGTGTTTCTAATGACTTTTAAACCAAACATACTGCAGAGCTTTGTTTATGCCTTGATATCATTAGGTGATGATTTTTTGGTAGAATAATGCTTCTCAAACTTTTGTACCACAGTACCTCTTAAGGGCAGAGGAAAGGAAAGGACCCAGGAATCCAGGAGTAGGCTAGCCATAAGAATAACATTTCTATTAATTTTTGTATTTCATCTTGTAAATCCAAAGAAACTTAATTCTCTCTATTCCACAATGTATTTAAACATAAAAATGTTTACTTCTCTCCTACTCCTCCCCACACCTCCCCCCAAAAATCATTAAAATTGACATCCCAGTAAGCTATGCAGTGTTAAGGCTTTGGTTTTGCACATTTCCATCAGAATGCCACACATTCCTAGGGACATTTGTACCCTTGTCTCAGACGCACCACTGTCAAGGAACTGCAAGCCTGAAAGTGACTACATAGTCTACTGGCCTTTAAAAGTTCATTCCCACTCTAAATTTCTCAGACCCAGGGCAGATAAGTTAGCTCCATTATTACAAATAAGCTCCTAGCGGGCAGAGACCATGACATAATCACCTCTGCCTCCTTCACAGCCCTTAACAGAGTACCTTTACACACAGTAGACATTCAGAAATTATTTGTTGAAAGAAGGAAGGATTAATAAGCAAACTTAATTCAAAAGACCAACTTAATTGTGAATTTAATTTCACTAAACTTAGCAAAAAGTTTAAAGCAATTTCCTCAAATGTAATTTCTCAATGGGAAAAGATGGTTTTTAAAATAAACTTTTAGATTCTCTAAGAGCCCAGCAAAAGTGAGGTAACCCTTTTTCTATAGTTTTATAGCAGCAATGAATTTTTCCATTAAAATTGGTTAAAGGAGTAGTCATAATATACATTGTATCATTTACAACAAAGAAATTTGTGTAGCATTTTTTCAATTCATGATGTAGTCAAGATACCTTTCATTAAATTGTTCACTTTTTCATAAGCAATATACTTTTACTTTATACAAAAATGTCTTGCATACTTTAACAAATGATAATAAAGTTATTTAAAATTCAAGTACCTGAGTTCTTTAAAAAGTTCAACATTCTGGTGAGTCATCAGATTGTTTAGAAGCCATTCAAGGCACCTGAAATTAAAACATGGAATTATTACATTATATATCATGTATCTATGATTTATTAAGTAGTACTTACAGTTAAAATAAAAAAAGAATATTAATCTTGCTAGGACATGCGCAAATTTTTAAATTTAACAATTGGAAAGTTAGTATTGTTTTTGTCAGCAGTTAGTAAGGGAATATTCCCTTTATATTAAAAAGAGCATTTCTAATTAAGAAAACCTCATTTTCAAGTTTGTGTTAAATGGTTTATGAAGGGGTTTACATACTTCTATTACCTTCTTTATAATTTGAAAATGGGTACTGCAATTCTCAAGAATTAAAAACATTGCCAGTAGTTGCACTGATATACAGTCAGCCCTCGGTATCCGCGGGTTCTGTATCCATGGATTCAACCAACCGAGAATTGGAAATATTGGAGAAAAAAAAAAAAAATTCCAGAATGTTCCAAAAAGCAACACTTAAATTTGCCGCAAGCCAGTAACTATCTACATAGCATTTACATTGTACTTGTAACTATTTACATAGCATTCACATTGTATTAGGTATTTATAAGTAATCCAGAGATGATTTAAAGTATACAGGAGGATGGTTATTTGCAAATACTACACCATTAAATAAGGGACTTGAGCATCCGCAGATTTTGGTATCCACCCAGGTCCTGGAACCAATCCCCTGCGGATAGTGAGGGACGACTGTAATGGCTATTATGCCTACTGCTTAAAAAAATTTAATAGAGATGTGCTGTAAAGAGTGGCCATAGTTTTTATAAGCATGTATAACCCACCCACAATCACAAAGACCACACTTCTGAGGAATTTACTAATTAGTCCAAATGTAAAAACAGACCTTTTATAACAAATTCTATCCTCCCTTTTTTTTCTTTCTTTTTTATAGCTATACATTCTCTTAAGAAACCAAAGCAGCCAAATTCCCTAAAGCAGGATAAAAGGAAAAACAAGAAAGGTAACTCACTTTTTCTTTACAGAATCCAGTCCATAGGTCCCTGCTGATGTGTAATAGCCACATACGGTTTTCACATTAATTGTTTCCTTCATTGTCTCACCACACTGCTGTATTAAACCATCCTGTAAATATAAATAAGCACTGGAAAGGCCCATTTCACATGGGAAAAATAAGCTCTGAATATGTGCTTTTACATATTAAAAAGTAAAAAAAAAAAAAAAAAAGGAAGAAAGAAAGAAAAGAAAGAAAACTCATTAAGTGCAGCAAACCTAAGTCTTTTTATAAGTCCAGTAAAAATACCTAAAAAAATCCAGCAAGTATTAAACTAAATACTTGGAAGTGAAAATGGAAGGGAGGAAGTAAAAGCAGTAAGACAGAGGTGAATATTGCTATTCTCTTTCTTTTCTGTCCTTCCCCTATCTGGGACCTTTGCAAATTTAAGCAGCATTCTGTCTGTTTTGCCTGTTCTTTTAAAACTAAGACCTCTTTATATAGTCAGATGACCATGTGATGGGCTAGGTAAGTAAACAATATGAATCATCAGAAAGTTTTTATTAAAGTTTAAAACACCTACCAATACCTAAGAAATACACCTAAAACAAATATATTACTGTTTAAAACTTGCATTGAATTTTTAATCTAAAATGTTTATATGGAAGATTTCAAGTAGCTAACTTTATTTAATATATGGAAAGGATCCGGTCATTTTTTACTCAAATTTCTGAGATATATTCATCATGCAAGTGTATTATTGTTAAATAGTTAAATCATAAAGATGGAAATAAGTATCAAAAGGATCAAAACATTTATAAAAATCAAATTACCTCAGCCAAGGATATTTAGCAAGCTATTAACTAATACTTAAAATAAATCAGTATACAAAAGTCACATAAAAAGAAACTTAACTTTTTAAAATGATCAAAATAAAATGTTGACTCCACTGGGATTTTACACTTACCTGGAAGCCATTCTAGACTCCTTCCCTTTCCTTTTAATATCTCATCTGTCACCAAGTCCAGTGGATTATCCCTGCTTAACCTCTCCAGTAACCAGTTTTCCTCTCCACGCTTTTTGCTACTACCCTCATTTAGACCCTCCCGTGGATTACTGCAATAGGTTTTTTTTCATTTTCTTCATATTTA